>NC_140581.1:62569741-63179384 GCF_964204655.1 Triturus cristatus | reverse complement strand
GTTTAATTTGAATAAATGTTTTGTTTAGAAATTCAAAGATGAATGACTGATTCGCCTTTTTCTGACCACACATGATTGTTGATTGTTGTGATTGTGTGACATCAGGCGAATTGTTTTGTTCAGGATTTCATACAGTTGATTTCATACAGTTGATGTGATATCTCTTTGTGCAGCCACACAAATTACTAAAATGGTCACTAGAGTGGGCTTAGTATTGCAACTAGAGTTGAGTCCATGGGTAATGAGCAAATAATTGACTTAATGACAATATTTGGGGTATTCAGTACCACTCCAAAGAGACCCATTTTTGACAATTGACATTAATTAATTTTATCATTTGTATATTAAAATATTATTGAAAGAATACTTGTAGCTGTTTAAAAATGAAAACATATTTTGTGCATGGATACTGATTTGCTATAATGATGCTCACGCCATGCTGACTATAAAGTTTCTATAATTTCTTATTCTACAAAATGGCTATATAAACCTTAGAATTTAGGGGTGAGCCCCATCTTTCTGGGCCTCCAATGGGGATGCTGACTGAATTTCTATGGATTTGCTGCACACCTGTCTTTTGTTAAATATTTCATTATTCCTGTAACTGAGAGCATTCATGACAATTGACTTGGAAGTAGTCGATTCAACGCTGCATTTTAATGTTTCTATTTCATGTATTGCACGTTAAATTTTTAATAAATCTTTATTGTTTTTCCTAAATTCTGAACTCTTATCTCCCTTTTTGAGACAATTTTTTTCTTTTGACTGTATCTTGAAATATTGTTTTGAACATTGTTGCTAGGGAGACATTAGCTCATAATTCTTGAAGTTAACACTGTCCATTGTGGTAAATAAAATATTACGCTCTCAGAATTTTAAAATATAAATAAGATCATGCATAAGGCAAGAGGCTGAGTCTGTGGTATCAGGTTCATAAAGGGCTTTATTCCAATAACTCGAGTCAAAGGGAGAATATTACCATCACCAAAAAGGATCTGGAAAGGGACTCAAAAGTATTCTCAATATTCTCAAAACATTATTCACAGAGTACAGTATATATACATCTCTCAATTGTACGTAAGCAAAAGAGCAAGAGAGAATGAGATAAGAGCATGTGGGCGTGTAAGTAGACGTGAAGGTGGGCGTCCATGTGGGCGTCCACTTGATGATAATGGGTAATTTGTCATGTGTGGGTGGATACCTGGAGGGGGTTGCGTGATCTGCTGGAATTGTACTGGAACTTTGCCTTACTTGTGCTCAACTCAAGCATGACGTGTAACTGACGTGGGGAGGGTTGCTATGCAACCGGACAAGTCTGGAAGTGAGGCCTTCAGTGAGTGAGGCCTTCAGTGTCAGGACGACCAGCACATCTTGTATTATCTGATATCCGATGTCTGGAGCAGGGACTGATTTGTGACATAGGTTGCTCATCACCAAGAGCCGATGTGGCATCTATTTCTTCATTTACTTCATTTACTGCAGAGGCCTTACATGGGGGCTATGGGCTTTTTACTGACGTGAGCTTTGCAATCTCACAAAGAGAGACAGTAGGGCTGGGCTCCCTCCTTGCAGATGGGTCGCGTTCATTCCTCCTTCACCAGGCAAGAATGTGGTTTCAGTAAGAGTAAGCAGATAACCGTGCTCAATACTGTCTTGGCACCTCGGTCGGGGCCCCTTTGGCTGAGGCCCAAGTGTGCAAGGCCAAGGATACGTAGCTGCAGCTTTCAGAGCGTTCTGAGGCATGAAACCTCTTTTCGGCTCTGGCTGAGCCATAAACATGGGCTTCATGAAAATGCAGGAAAACATGATGAAAAACGTGTAGGCCTCAATACAGATTTGTCGTTTCTCTCATGGGAGACTGGATGATGGCAGGCCACGTTATAGCATAAGCATCATGATAGAAAGGCCATGGAGGGGAAATACATAGGTTACATGTATGTGCATATAAGCGTTTGGGGGGGGCACATGGGGACACATAGGCCTCATAGATTTTTATTTTCCTCATTCCCTCCTTGTACCCTAGTGAACCCCCTATGCAACGTCTATTTTCATGAGACAGTCGATCTGTTCTTGCAGCATTATTTTTCCATTTTCAATGCTTTGTGGAGCCTTGTTATTGCTTTGTATACAGATGGTATCACCGTTGATGGATGTCATTAAGGCAAACCATGCTCCGCAAGAACCATTATGGGAGAACGGAAAAGGAAAAAGAGGCAACACTCCCTTTACCTTCTGATACGGGGGAAATCGGCCACAGACACAGCAGTCTGTAGCATTGCTAGTCTGATGTGAATGGTGCAGTATCTGAATAAAGGTATTGTTGCGTAAGGCAAGTCGATATGATAACTCATGGGATGGCAGATCACTAAACGTGTGTTTTGTGGCATCATTAGTGGAGGAGTGTAAAAGTGAGGCAATAGGAGGAAAAATAGCATGTAGTATTAAGCTGATACATATTATCGTGATGCACAGAAGAGATAGAAAAATTACAGTCACTATACATCTACCACGTAATATTTTACAGTATTTGCCTTTTATCTTGCTCTCTTATTTTTGCTTTATGTTATTGTCCAAGATCTTGTGCGAGCCAGAATACATGTTCAACCGCTTCACCACCTAGTGGACTTAATTGATCAAACGGGTTCTGACTTTTTAGATCAAAGTTTAGCTTTGTGGAAACTTCTGGGGAGTCTCCTCTAGAAAATGGTGTTCAAAGTCTTTCCTTTGTAAAAGAGTGGTGAAGGTGCAACCATCCTTTCCGCCCTTTGACTTTAACGGCCGTCCCCGTGGTCCAGAGCACTGATTTTGGCGCCTTCCATCCAGGAGCGATGGAGTATTCTTTGGCCTGGGTGTTGTCAGGGAAGGCGGCAGCAACCTGCGAACAACAAGAGAGTAGTGCAGACATCAAGGAAGCCAGGTAATCTGTCAGCATGTTACTATCAACATCAGTAATCTTTTAGGCATTGGAGTGCCCCACATATTTGGTAGTCTACCAAAGACCACTTCATAGGGAGATAAGCTTGTTCTAGAATGGGCCACCATTCGCATGTAAAAGAGGGCAACCGGCAGGGCTACCATCCAATCTACACCTTTGTCTGCGCAAATTTTTAATGTCTGATTATGTCTTTCTACAAGGCCTGCTGCTTCAGGATGTCGCACACAATGGAATTTCCAGGTATACCCTAACAGAAGGGACACCTGCTTCATTAGTACCAGGACATATTTGTAACCTCTACATCTGTTTATTTGGATATAATCCATTTGGAGCACTTCAAAAGGGTGGTCAGGTGGATGGAATCCACCTTGTTCCATCGGAATGCCTTTACCTGGATTGAATTGGCAACAGATCATACATGTTCTGACCTTTTGTTTCGCTGCTGCACGCAGGTGCTTGTTGAACCATATATTCTGTAAGCTATCTATCATTGCTTTCTCTCCTAAGTGTGCAGGACTATGTGCGGTATTTATAATCACTTGTACCATCGAATCAGGAAGAAACCATGTGGATTTGCCCTTATTCATCCAACCCTGATCAGTCAGTACCCCTCCTTGTTCCGACCATTTCTTTAATTCGTCCATAGTAGCATGTGTCTGTATGTCTTGTACATCCTTGGAAGGATCCCTAACTGTTATGGCTTTGGACAGTGATAGTATCTGTGATTTTGTCATGTCTAGTGGGGTCTGAGCTGTCTGTTTAGCTGTTCGGTCTGCCAGATCATTGCCTTGGGAAATGGTATCTGTGGCTCTAGTATGTGCTTTACATTTTAGGATAGCTATGGCTGTTGGTAAATGTATTGCTTCCAGTAGGGCTTGAATAAGGGGGCCATGCTGTATCTTGGCCCCATGAGAGGTCAAGAAACCTCTTTCTCGCCACAGAATCGGTGTAAATGTTTACTCTCAGGTGCTTAGCTCTTATGCACGCTTGTGTCAGGGCGATGAGCTCTGCTGCTTGTGCTGACAATATGTCTATTCTTTTAGTCTCTATTATTACAGTATCAGTAGTCACTGCATATGCTACCACTAATTCTCCCGCCCCTGTCCTCATGCATGAGCCGTCAACTTATAGTGTTAGGTCGGGGTCTGGGAGTGCAACGTCTGTCAAGTCTTGTCTTGGTTTAGTCACGGTATGTATTACTTCAACACAGTCGTGTGGTGAAACGCTTTCTGTACTGGAGGGCAAAAGGGTAGCGGGATTCAGTATGTTGCATCGTCTGATCTCTATGTGTGGTTGAAATAACGTTAACTCATAACCTGTCAGTCTAGCTACAGTCAGGTGTTGTGTTTGTGTCCGGTTCAAGAGAACCTCTACTGCGTGTGGTACTTGTACTGTCAGAGGGTGGCCCAGCACTATCGAGTCACTTTGTCTTATGGCTAAGGCCGTTGCTGCAACTGATTTTAGGCACACAGGCAAAGCCTGTGCTACTGGGTCTAATGTACTAGAAAAATAAGCACAGGGCTTGTGTTTTCCTGCATGATCTTGTGTGAGGACAGATAGTGCTGTTCCATCCCGCTCTGTCACAAAAAGCATAAACGATTTGTTGTAATCAGGATTTGCTAAAACTGGTGCTTGACATAAAGCTCTCTTTAATTCTTCAAATGCCACAGTGTGTTCTTGTGTCCAAGAGAGGACTTTAGTAGAAACTGCCTCCTGTGTCGTCAACTGTATTAGGGGCTTGGCTATGTAAGCATACTGGGGAATCCACTGCCTGCAATATGAAGTGAGGCCAATGAATGCACGTACCTCCTTTTGTGTCTTGGGCTGTGAAAAACCAGAAATCAATTGAATACGTTCCGGTGCCCACAACTAATTCCCCTGAAAGATCACAATAAAACATGAGAAAAAGGGGAAAGCACCATACCTATTTCCTCGGCTTAATTTCTAAGGGGGCTAATTTCTAAGGGGCTTAATTTCTTAAGGGTCTAGCGGGAAGCGAACCTCCTCAGGGGCCAGCAGAAAGCCAATATTCTCCTCCTTCCCCCCCTTTTTGACAGGAGGAAATCTGAAACAGATTTCACTGCTGTCAAACACTATCAAACCCTGTGTCTTGTCAACACTATTAATCCCTGTGTGTAGCTACTGGGCGTAAGCAAAATTATAGGAGATACACAGCGTATTTGAAACGGCGAGAAATCCTTCAAATTAATGTACAAACCTCATTGTGTTAGCTCATAAGCTGGCCAAATGACATCTCATATGCAAATGTCCCTATTACATGAACCTACACCAACCTGAAGTCAATATTAATGCTAGGAGGCCCTAATAGGAATGCTAAATTACCTAAATATTCGGAAAACCAAGTTTAAGAACAGTTGTTAATGTTGATAATTAATAATTCATCTGCTAAAGAAATCAGTCATTTTGCAATAATTTCCACCTATACAATAAACAGCCTAATTTAAAAACAAGTCAACTTTTGGGGCCACCACTTACAAGAATGAGCTTACTAAAGCAAACTTTAAAAAGGAAATCCTGTCAGATATTTTCTCATTACCCTAAATACCGAGCCTCATTTGTCACTCTGGGGTGGCAGTCCTTATTTAAAACAGGCCTTTCAAGAGTTAAGATGCGAGTGCATAGATCACAATGGTTCCTTAATGTCCAATCTGGAAACATATGACCGAGGCTGCCTGTCTATAAGAGAAAGGCAGTCATGTGATACATATTTTAGTCTTGCATAACTTTTTCTTCTTTTATTCATCTCCAATACCAATTAGACATACACTGATAACGTGTTGTCTGCTATTTTGACAGCATGATAAAGGAAATATCATGTCTGTGAAATTTAGTAATTGTGAACAAGTTCCAGCCAAGCGCTGCGCAAATGATTTACGTCGTCACGTCCATCTCTGTTACGCCCAGGAGAACTTGTATCAACGCCAAACATACTGGTCAATACAACACAAAAACAAAACATATATAAAATACATATGCCAAGCCATCAGTATACCAAGCACAGAAAGCATAGACAATGACACGAACATATATAAATGAGCAGCGATGCGCAATTACAGTACCTACAGCTCAGAGGCGAACATTCTGGCCTGCTTAATTTGTCAGGCTTATAATCAATAATTGATTTACCTGCCCTATACACCCCCATCTGAAATCACCGTGTCAAGTCTGACACACAGAATCAGCAATAATAATCAAAAACGAAGAACACACGAACCTGTTTGTTTTTTTTTATAAAAATGAGCTATGCATCTTCGTCAACACAATGTACCCTAATGTCCCAGACGAAGACGCACCTCTCATCTCTCCTCACAGACTTTTAACCACTGGATCATTTATCCAATGCAACTGGTGGCAGCTTGTGGCCACAATTAAAAAATGTCTGAATTTGAAAATCGTTTTTATATAGGCATATAGCCCTTAAAATTCCAAGCAAGAGCAACATTTTACTTTCTGGCCAGAAGCAATATAACAATTGCTAAAAAATAAAACAAATCTTCTCCATAGACATTTCCTCGGGGCACTCGTTTTGCACAGAATAGAACAAGGGAATCTTTCTCGACTTACATTTCTCAGCTGCCCTGTCTTATCAGAGAAGCTAAAAATAGCCCCTCAGCGCGGCCTGAGCCTGGGCTGCCAGCCATCTTTTTTGTTTTTCCTACTCCTGGCCCCCAAGGCTCTCCGGCTGCAGGCATTACACAGATGCGATGTCAGAGAAGCTTTCTAAGCAGTGCCTCTGTTCCGCTCCTCTCACCGGCCCCCACCTACACTGGCTACAAGGTCAGAATCTGTCTCCGATTTCTGTATCACATACTGCTCTACACAGCCCCCACCTTCTCCTCACTCTGAAGCTGTCAAAGACAAAAAGACTACTCAATTCCATAAAAACTGCAATAATTCGCCCAATTGAAAAATTATTTTTACATACAATTTGCACTCAGGGGGTCACAATCTCACCGACTTGACCCAGCACATTGGCTCACTGGACCACCAAGAACACAAACCTGTATTCTTGAACAATTTGCAAGTTCGAAATACCCACAATTCTTTTTTTCAAGCTAAACTTTTCACTAATTATTTTTTCGTTAACACTTTGTACATTAGGGGTGTCATCAAATCACAGGTGTTGCTATTACCCTAGCTACACCCCTCTCAAGTCCCTTTTAACAACGTAATCAAATGTTGGACCATGAAAACACCAGCTATGCGCTGTTCGTTTGGTGGGAGGCTCAAGAACCTTTGGGCTACTATATCATTATTATATGTATCGTGGTACTTGCGGTGGCACTCTAACTGGACCTTCTACTGGGGCCACTCTTGCTAGGTCCTCTGAAAGGACGGGATAAATACCAGCAACGTCAGTATTTCTTTCTCTGTCAGCCTGCGCTCATTTTACCTGCTCCACTTCCTCCTGTAACATCTTTTCCTTGGCTTTTCCAGACTCCAGTCTACTTCTCTCTGCTTCGTGAAACACTTACTCTGTCCTCCTATGTGACTCCTTGCGCCAAAACTCAATGGCATCCTTCCGAGCTGGTCTACATTTTCTCTTTCATAAGAGTGTTTCGTTGTCTGTCTACTTGTTCTGCTTTTACTCGGATACCTTCCTCAACTAATACATTTTCTCGGGCTTTGTCTGAATCCTCCCTACTTTTCTCTTCTTTTCTGAGCGCTTTCTCTGTGCGTCTATGCAATTCTTTACGCCATAATTCAATGGCATTTTTCTGTGACTGTCTGGCTGTCTTTTTCCATAACTCTTCTTCTACTCTCATGATGCAATCTGCATCCCAGGTCCCAGCTGCGGGCCACCTCTGACTTTCTGGTAAATCCTTGGTGTAGTCCACCCATAAATCAAGAAATAATACGGCATCTAGGCCATGCTTATGATACATAAAGTACCCTGGAGTGTCCCTAGGTGGAATGGGAACAGCTTCTTCGAGTACCCCTTTTCTGGTTTTGATCTGTCTTAATTTTGAAAAGAGCGGCATTTTTAGACCTTATTACTTGAACACACTTAATACAATAAACACAATAATGAACAATCATTCACACCACAATATGTAGAACGTATTAAAACATTTAACATTTAACAGTTAACGAACGATGATAACTAATAGGAAACTAGTTACTGACATAATACTAACACTAGAGAATACTGAATTATATGCAAGACATACTAGATATACTGCTAAACAGTACAGATACACTGCTGAAACAGTGCAGACCGGATTTGTGTACCCAAACCCGTCTTGACCGGCACAACCTAATGTGCACGTCTAACTGCCTCCCCAGCAACGGTACTCACCGGGTAGCACGGAACGGAAGGCCTCGGAACTGAACTGGACTAGACCAAACTGGACTGGACTGGACTCGACTCGTGACCTGGATACTTCGGAACTTCGGAATCTGGTGGGCCTCTGTATACCTCGGACACAGCTCTCTCGCAGGTGGGCTCTGGGTAGGACAATCTGCGTTCCTCACCGCCTCGTATGGATGCCTGGTCGCAGTCTGTCCCCTTCGTTGGCCTGAGGGAGTTGGCGGGAAGACCCGCGACGTGCGCGCTTGAAGTCCGTCACGGCTATGGAAGGGGGCAAAACTGGACCTTCATCTCCGGCGTGTGGGGAAAGAGATGTAACTGTTCGGGCGCCATTATGTGGTAAATAAAATATTACGCTCTCAGAATTTTAAAATATAAATAAGATCATGCATAAGGCAAGAGGCTGAGTCTGTGGTATCAGGTTCATAAAGGGCTTTATTCCAATAACTCGAGTCAAAGGGAGAATATTACCATCACCAAAAAGGATCTGGAAAGGGACTCAAAAGTATTCTCAATATTCTCAAAACATTATTCACAGAGTACAGTATATATACATCTCTCAATTGTACGTAAGCAAAAGAGCAAGAGAGAATGAGATAAGAGCATGTGGGCGTGTAAGTAGGCGTGAAGGTGGGCATCCATGTGGGCGTCCACTTGATGATAATGGGTAATTTGTCATGTGTGGGTGGATACCTGGAGGGGGTTGCGTGATCTGCTGGAATTGTACTGGAACTTTGCCTTACTTGTGCTCAACTCAAGCATGACGTGTAACTGACGTGGGGAGGGTTGCTATGCAACCGGACAAGTCTGGAAGTGAGGCCTTCAGTGAGTGAGGCCTTCAGTGTCAGGACGACCAGCACATCTTGTATTATCTGATATCCGATGTCTGGAGCAGGGACTGATTTGTGACATGGGTTGCTCATCACCAAGAGCCGATGTGGCATCTATTTCTTCATTTACTTCATTTACTGCAGAGGCCTTACATGGGGGCTATGGGCTTTTTACTGACGTGAGCTTTGCAATCTCACAAAGAGAGACAGTAGGGCTGGGCTCCCTCCTTGCAGATGGGTCGCGTTCATTCCTCCTTCACCAGGCAAGAATGTGGTTTCAGTAAGAGTAAGCAGATAACCGTGCTCAATACTGTCTTGGCACCTCGGTCGGGGCCCCTTTGGCTGAGGCCCAAGTGTGCAAGGCCAAGGATACGTAGCTGCAGCTTTCAGAGCGTTCTGAGGCATGAAACCTCTTTTCGGCTCTGGCTGAGCCATAAACATGGGCTTCATGAAAATGCAGGAAAACATGATGAAAAACGTGTAGGCCTCAATACAGATTTGTCGTTTCTCTCATGGGAGACTGGATGATGGCAGGCCACGTTATAGCATAAGCATCATGATAGAAAGGCCATGGAGGGGAAATACATAGGTTACATGTATGTGCATATAAGCGTTTGGGGGGGGCACATGGGGACACATAGGCCTCATAGATTTTTATTTTCCTCACCATGACCCCTAAGCTTAACAGAACACCCTTTGCACTCTAGCACAAAGGAGCCTGCATTGGCATGCGGCCAGATTGTGCTGGTACAAGGAGAGAGCACAGCAGTGCCACATTTCAGTAGATATGGTGCTACTCTGTTATCGCCCATTCACACAACACAGTACAGCGTTTTGTTTGCTACACTGTGTTGCATGATTTTTTAGTAATCTGGGCCTAACTACAGAATCTTTGTACATTATCTTACACTACTGTATCTGGAGTCCACTTGCAAGCTTCCGAGGCATAAATTATGGCAAATAGTACTGCCCATTTGATTAACTATACAAAGTGTGAAAATCTTCTTTCTTTTCTTTTTCTCAAAGTTTTGTTTTTGTACAGTAGGCACTTTTTCCTGCACAAAAACTATGCTCATCATAACATCAACGCCCTTGCACTATTGCACAAGGGTGTCTGCATTGCATGGCAGCCAAAAATGTTCCAGGGCAGGGAGAGAGCAGAATAGTGCCGCATCTTAGTACATATTGTGCTGTTCCGTGATCGCCTTTTCATGCAACGCAGCACAGCATTTTGTTTGCTGCACTGTGTTGCTGAATTTTTAGTAATCTGAGGCTAACTGAACAATCTTTGTGCATTATTTCATACTACATCTGAAGTCCACATGTATCCTTCTGGGGTAGAAATTAGGGCAAATGTACTGACAATTTGATTAACTCCAAAGTCGAGAGGCAAATTTACCACACTAAAAGCACTTGTTCCCAACAATTTGCTACATAATACTTTTATTAGGGGGGGTGTAACACCCCAAGTACCATCCCTGAAACTATGCACATTAATGTACTTTGGTTTACTAATTGATATGAAATTGTGTAATACACAAGTAATAATATGATTGTATTTTTAGGTCCAGTCAAATGTTTAATTAATTTAAATTTGAGCTCAACCCCATAATAAAAATGCTTTCTCCTTTCTTTACCCCATTTTTCTGTATGCTTTCTCCTGTTTTTCCTTATATTTTTTACCACTTTCTCCTTCTGTTTCCCCATTTGTTTGAGTGCCTTCTCCTGCTTTTCCCTCATTTTTCACTGCTTTTCCTTGTTTTTTCCTTATTGGACGTTCCCATCTGCCACCCATTTTCCTGCCTCCTACCTAGCCCATCCCTTCACCTCCCAACCCTCCTCCAAGGACCTAATTAGAGGAGGGTGTAGTGCGACCATGCAGTGGACGTGCACAGCAGGTATGCCACCAGTATGCTAAAGGTTTGTCAAAGGCACGCCCTTCTACACCTGTCCGTGGTTCTTCCAACCAGCGCAGCTACTCCGCTGCAGACCTCTGAGCCCTGGACCATAGGTACAATCACAACAACTGCTGCTGCACATATTCACTCAACACTATAGGGCTGTTCTCCTGCCAACACTGCTATTTCACCTGCAACACTGAAGTAACCAACAGCTCTAGAGACACCGCAAGCAGAACTGCACCAACCATGCTGATGGAAACCATCACAGCACAATTCCAGTGCATTATATTCAATGCATGATCGCTTGGCAACACGCCATAAAGATCTGGAACTCGATCTCATCCATCACCCCTATGTCATCTTCCCCAAAGAGTCCTGGCTGAACCCTTCCTATGCACTAGATATCTCCATCACCACACCCAAAGACTACCAGATAAACAAACACAGAGGTGGAAATTGCTGTCATTTGCAAGGACAGCAGCCTCTGCACAAGTTCCTCAAATTACCAAACCCCAATAATGGAGCATCTTATTTTCTAGCTTCTCACAAACAGTCTAAGCACTGTCAGAGGCCCTTTCGCATACAGACCACCAAGAATATGCCACAGCTTCTGCAACACCATCCCTGAAATCATCGACCCAATCGGCATCGACTCCGAGCACTGCATCATCAAAGGACATCTTAACTTCCACCTCGATTACCCTTATGACACAGACACAACCAACCTCCTGGAAAGCATGAGCAACTTTGGCCTTCAACAACTTGTCACCGACCCCACCCACATCGCAGGACACAAGCTTTATCCTGTTTTTACGACCAGCAAAAGATTCAAGTACAACCACATCTCGGAGCTCACCTGGACCAACCACAATAGCATCCACTTCATTGTCTCAGGATCTACCAACACTGGCACCACACCCCCTAGCTCCACGTGCATACAATGGAAAAAGGAATCAAAAGACTAGTAGAAAAATATTCTCAATTCCCACCACCCAGGCACATCACATGACCCAGAACAGGCTGCCAAGAACTTCTCCCAGTGGATCACAGAATGTACAGAGACAATTGCCCTCGCCAAGTTAGCCGATCATAAAGTACCGGCCAGAAGAGCCAGCATGTTCACAGTGGAGTTGAAATCCTCCAAACACAACTGTTGGCAACTAGAAAGGAAATGTTATATTCTTGAAAAGACAAACGACCATATAACCTTCAAAACAACACTCAAAACGTACCACCATCTCCTGAAAGAAAAAAAGAAGAATGCTTTAGAAGACAGCATAGAAGAGAGCACAAACTACAGCAAGGAGCTCTCCACCATTGGGAGGGAATTTTCCAACCCAACAGCCATTAGGAAAGACATCACTCCATCCAAAGAACTGTGTGACACCCTGGTGAACATCTTCCTTGACAAGATCTCAGCAATTTACAAGAACTTCAAACCCCAATCCACCAATGTTGACAGCATCAGCCTACTTACACCCACAAACACAAACCCTGAATACCAGCTCACCCATTAGGACCCTCTCACAACACAAGTTACAATCTCCATAATGAGTTCTGTACACTCTAGAGCACACATTCACTCATGTCCCCAGCACATCTTCAACCTTGGTAGCAAGACGATTGGCAATAAGCTCAATTGCCGTGGACTCCTTACAGGAGGACTGGAAATATGGTGAAGTGAGTCCCTTAAGAAACCATACGCTGACCCAGCAAATTCTAAGAAATACCGGCACCTCTCCCCTTTCCAGACAAGGTTCTCAAAAAGGCAAACAACCAGCAACTCATCAAACACCTGGAATACGACAACCTCTTGGACCCTCTCAATCTCAATGCTCAGCCAGCCACAGCACTGAGACAGTCCTGATAGAAGCCAGCAAAGACATCACTTGCCCTTCTTGACCGTGACAAAACAACAGCCCTCATTGTCCTGGACCTGTCAGGTACCTTCAATATCGTCTTCTACCACATCTTGATCAACAGGCTCCACTAAATTGGAATCCAGGGAGACACACTCAAATGGATTGCCTATACCTCACCAGAACAATCCAGAGAACCTGTCTCCCATATTCACCTCCGATTCAAAGGAGATCATCTGTGGAGTCCCAGAAGGCTTGTCCCTCAGCTCCCCCTACAGCAGGTACATGTCCACCCTGGCCAACACCGTCAGATGGCCCAGACTAAACATCATCTTGTATGCCAATGACACCCAACTCATCCTCTCACTGTCAGAACACCCCTCCACCACCAGAAACAACTTCCACAGTTGTATGTTGAATGTCGCTGACTGAAAGGACAACTGCCTCACTCTCAAATCGGATAAGACAGAAGTCCTCATGTTTGGGAACAACACATCGCCATGGAACTTTTGAAGAGGCTAGACACATTAGGATAGGTTTAAGGAAGTGTATTCAGTAAACAGGAATGACCCTTGGAAACACCAGCCACTCTCCTCAGCAACTGCGTTCTCTCTCTCTGTAGCCTATATTCCAGAACAGCATCAGAGAGGGAAGGTTGCTAGGGAGCGGAAAGCGTTCCAAGAAAATACATGTGAATACCATTATAACATATAGTATGAAAAGAATATAACAGGAACCACACTTCGTAGCCTGCTGAACTTGTCCCTTCCCCCACCACAACAGACAAGGCCAGCAACCTAAGCATCATTTTGGACAGCAAGATATCTTCACAGAAGCAAGGCAAATGCAGTCTCGGCTGCCTACTTCCTCACACTACGCATGCTCCATAAGATTTTCATGTGGCTCCTAATGAACACTAGAAGGATCGTCACTCAACTCCTTGGTTGGACTACGGTAACACTCTTTAAGTAGGGATCAAAGCACACCTCTTGAAGGGACTACAGACAATACACAGCGCAGCAGCAAGACTCATCACCGACCTTCCCATACAGACCCACATCACCCCCACCTTACAAAACTACAATTACTTCCGATCCAGTTGTAAAGTCAGTTCAAGATGCTGACCCAGGCATACAAAGCCTTGCGCAATGAAATTCCAGCATAGGTCAACAAAGGAATGACTTTCCAGCAACCAACCAGACACCTGCATTCCACCTCCCTTTTTCCTTGCAGACACCCCTGGATCTGCTGATCCAACAGCATAGGACGCTCCTTCTCTCACCTGGTGACCAAAGCGCAGATCGACTATCCCCTGCACCTGAGGAATGCCGCATCACTCTGGAGAATTCTGAAAAGTACTCAAGACATGGCTGCTTGAATGAACAGAGCACAAGGAAGCAGTTAGCAACTCCAGCTCCTGTATACATTCACAGGTGATGTGCCACACTTTATAAATCCTGATTTATTGGAAAGTTCAAATTAGAGAAAATGGGTAATGCCCTGAAACAGTTAAAAAGTCAATAACACAACCCAACAAAAATCTTACTCCAATTTCTAAATATAGAGAAAAATGTACAGTACAAAATTAGAACAAATTGAATAATATCCAATAAACGGAAGGAGAGATAGTATTTTTTAAATATATTTTGGAAAAAATTGCTTCACAAAGCACAAAGGGCTAATTGTTTTAAATGGTCATGTTAGATTGAAAGGACTGAGGAAGAATTTGAAGTCAACCACAAAGTAGTGCAGGTCATATACACCAAATAGATTGGCACTGCTAGGCCAGGCCAATCTATCAGGGAAAGCAGGCACTCAGAAGTTCGAAAAAGTTTCATAGTCCCAATGTGAAAAGGTACTCTGTCATTTTTCTAAGGAATAATTCTTTCCCTTTTTGGATAAATCTGAAATGGTAGCATTGTCAATCGAATAGCTAACATTTTCCGTCCCCTTGAAGCTTGAGAAATCTGGAGCAATAGTTTGAAAAACTTTTCAAACTTCTTTGGTGCCCACAAAATTGTTAGAAGTACACTCCCAAGTTTTAGAAGACTTCATAGGGACCACATAGATACTCCCAGGGTGTCATGCAGAGTCCAGTTCAGATCCATGTGCCACTTCTCAGCTCAAATGTTTCACGGAAATGTTCTCTTTAGCTTTTATATATTTCTGTAGCCACTTAGGGGTTCAGCATTATGATCCTTGGAAATTGTTCTCTCTTTGGAAATAAAGAAGGAGTCCACCCTTCTCACTTCCACCAGACAGGTCACAGATGTCATTGATAACACAACATCTTGTCTTAATAAATCCTCGCTGATGACAGTGTGAGATTGATTAATAAGTGCATCCAGGTGACCCTTTAGAGGGTCCCCTGAAAACCTGCAAAACACTGGTGTGGTTTCTGACTATTTGTAACCAGCCCGCCACTACCAAACATGTTTCTGACCTCATGAGGTGAGAGCCAGCACTCCCAGAGAGCGGAAACAAAGCATGCTCTGGGCAGTGGTGCTTCACATCTCCACCAAGCTGGAATGGTCTACCAGAGCAGGAAGTTTCACAGGAGTTGCTGCCTTTTAAGTTCAAGCCCAGGGTTCCTACATAGTTGGGAATGCCATCCTCCCTGTCCTGCTCCGCATCTGGCAGAAGTACAGGAGGGAAATTTAGTTAGATGAGTAGTAGTGTCCACATTTAGCAAGCCCAGCCCCTTAAGATGTGACAAGCAACGTGAACCTCTCCCCTGAAAATCCATCTTCTTGAGATGGTAGAGAAACAACCTATCATTGCTAGGATAGTGCCTCTTCCCCACAGAAAGTAGTGCCTTAGAAGGCATATGTACCCTAAATGTAGGCAGTTCATTGGCTACTACCTGTCACTCCCTGTAATTGCACCTACATTTTGTATTTCGGCAGCCCCTCTAGACTGTGAACATTAGATTTGATGGACAAGGCGAAGAAAAGAGAAAGAAGACCCACTGCCCAAGAACTGAAGCCCTGCTGCAGAAGAAACTGGCCCCAAACCCTGCCTGCTGCCTCTAGGACTCAACAATCATGATGTGCTGTGTTGCACTGAACCTGTGAAGACTCCAGAAAACCTGGAGCTTCTCCAGCCTTTTAGAAATCACCATGAAACTCCCTTGGAGTGAAAGTATCACTCCCCTACACACTGCAGGAACCGATCCTGCTTAGTCCAGTTTGTCGACCTGCTGCTCCCCAATGACTTTGACACAGCACCAACATCAAAAGAGATACATCTACTCCAAAGGGTCAAATATGCCTCCTTACCAAATTGGGAGACACCAGGACTTAACAGAACCACACAGAGCCAATACCAGGGGTACCAAACCCCCTATAGGAAGTACCATCTGAAAAGTCCACTCCGGACCCCACTGATTCCAGAAGCAAGCACCCATGTAGGGGCATTCAGTCACTGAGACCCATGTTCTAAAAGGCCCAGCTGTCCCGAAGAAGCCTCTCCAAGTTGCCTGCCCCTGACTGAGAGGACCTATCGAGGCACAATGCCAGTCTGAATTATCTGGTCTGCACCCAGCCCAACCAGACCTGATTGCAATGACCCAGCTGTCCTCCCTTGGCCCTGAGACCCTTCTGACCTCCACCTTTGAGTGGGACCCACCGGACTTAACTGTAAGTCTTCCTGTGCAGTGCTTTTACAAGTGGCTCTCTTTGATGTAGCTCACCAGCTAATACCGCCTTCAACACCCTGCTCTCAGCTGAATCATTAGGAGTACACACCCAAGGTTTAGAAGGCCTCCTAGGGACCACATAGATACTCCCAGGGTGGCATGCAAAGTCCAGTTCAGGTCCATGTGCCACTGCTCAGCTCAAATGTTTTACTGAAATGTTCTCTTTAGCTTTTGTATATTCCTGTTGCCAACACTCCCAGAGCTGTGCTCCCTTGGCCTTGAGACCCTTGCAGCCTCCGCCCTCGAGTGGGACCCACCGGGTTTACCTGTAAGTCTTCCTGTGCAGTGCTTTTCTAAGTGGCTTCCTTTGATGTTGCGCACCAGCTACTATCACCTTCAGCACCCTGCTCTCAGCCGAATCCGGGATGCTACCGATCTTCTGCAGGTGGAACATTGGACCTGGTCCTGATATTGAGCTAAAACGAGAAGGTGACTGTCGCAAAAGCATTGCCTGATTTTATATGCATTTTGCTGCTTTTCCCTATTGACTTCAATGGTGCGTAATCGCGCACAAGAGATATATTGTTTGCACTCTTAATAATCGTAACTCTAAAAGTGCTTACACATATTGAAATTATTTGTCTAAAAATATACATAAAAGTCTACTTTGTTTTTATAAATTGGTCTCAGATTTATTCTTGAGGGTGTGTCTGATTTATTGCCACTGTGAGTAGAACAAATGCTTAGAACTACCCACTGATAAGCCTAACTGCTCGCACACACTACCACAAATAGACCATTTGTATTATCTTCTTTTGCCTCTGTGTACCAGTAGGTGACCCTCTGGACTCTCTACACAGTATACTTCATTTTAGTGCACTATATAGAGAGACAGCTTCTTACACCAACTATTGCAGGTACAGTCCACTTGGTATCATGGTTAAGGGTCCATCATTGTAGGGTTTACCAGCCTGTGAGTGGGGGACACGTTAAGATACTCATAGTCCTTCTCTGACCAATGGAGTAAACATTCTCAGGCCCTGACCTACCTACTTGCAGAGGTTCCTGTATGCTGTACCTCAAACAGTCCAAAATGCCATGTGCAGGTGATTTCCAAGATGCAAAAGCCTTCGGCCACACTAAACTTGGGTCTGGGGGTTTGGGTTGTGTGGGTGACAATGTCATAGGGCAATCAATAGTATCTTCCCATATCTAACATTGAAAGTCAGTTTGAAACATGCCCTGTATCTACAAGAAACCCAGTGATAGAAGTCTGGTAGGGAAAAAGAAGGTTCCTTCAGCAACCAGACAAGGAAGAACTGTCTTGAAATCCTGTTCTTTCCATTTTCAAGTGTGACATGGTGCTCAAAAGACCTGTCAAGCATGATATAACAGCCCAGAGACACAGGAGGCCCAAAGTCCCACTCTGAATATTCTGAGGAGTGGAGTTCAGAAGAATACCTTGTGTTGATTTTTTGATATTTAAATGGAGGCTTTTACCAATTAACAGGTCAAACTGCAGGTTTTACACTGCTAAAGCCAGGCTACAATGGTACGTCTGAAGCCCTGTTTCCTTTCTAACACAAGTGGATGGCACATTAAATGTTGCAATCTACAGTTGACATTTAACTTTAATGCCATTGGTGTATATCCTCACCATATACCATTGCCCTATAGAAAATGAAAATGTAAATACTGCAATCAGCAAAAAAATGGGCTGGAAACTGGTACTGATCAGACCTTAATGTTCCATTCCTACTATATGTTGTCAAGGCCAACCTTCCAGCCACACCCAACAAGCAAGGAAACAAAGGAAACAGGACACTCTCTGCCACAAACACTCACCTTACGAGCATCCTCGTGGGCAAAGTCTGTACTTCCTTGAACCCCATGTGATGCAGATTCAAGCTCTCTTCCAATTTGTTGTCTCTCCTAGCCCTCTATACTAATACTGTTGATTATCCGGTCACCACCCATCAATCTCAGACTATTGTCCTTTTTCAATTTAAAGTCCCTCTAAGCAAGACTGTGACTCCTTCTAATATAATCGAAAGATATTTCAGCCCATTCTTTGATGTAATGTTTTTATTTCCACATTTGCATGCCGCAGCTAGTTATGATCACCATAATCATTTTAACAAGCCACACTGTTGTAATTATTTCTCCTCACTGCTATGCACAAACATCAAACTTCAAGCAGTATACTTACTATGTAGCATGTCACTATAGAGGAGACACTTTACTCTTACTATCTATGTGCTCACTTGGGACTGACAGTAGCCCACTGAGTCTAACAGCAAGGTGCTTGGAGCCACCTGAGAATAATATGTAGGTGTGAATGATGTAATTATATCAAGCAAACCTAGTCAAAAGAGAGCAGAGCACTATATAGGGTCCAATGCAAGCATACAGTCCATGAGTGATAGGGAAGGAAGCTGTATTCTGGGAGCATAAATGTACCGTTGCTGCTTTGTGATCCTGTATTCTTTAAAAAAATATTTTCAATTATTTTCTAAAGTGGAGTAGTGTTGAGCTGTTATTTTGGGAGTCATGTTGTGTCACCCACCCTTGTGAGGGCCTGGTGATAGTAGTCACAGGTTCCTCTCAAGGTTGTTTTTGCACCATGTGGCTCCAGAGCATCACATTAATAAAAGTTAATACCATACGGATTAGGCCTCCAGGCACTACCTCAGCTTCTGTTTGGCCTCAGTACTCATCAATCTGCAGGTTGTTACTTTGTTATTGTTTTACAGACGCTTAGATTCTGCCAGGAGACAAATATTCTCATGTGAACCTCACTAGAAATGATATGAGTGTGAGTTAACTGATCCTGTGAGTCTACTGCCCTCTGGTGTGCAATTTTTTTTTTCAGTTGAGATGCTCTATGCGGAAAAGACAGATATGCTTCAAATTTGATTTTTCTGCAGTCATTAAACACCAAACTCATACCAACTTTTACATACTGTTCCTCCAATAATTTCACAAGAGTATCAAGAGAGAACTTGCTTCGAATAAAAGGCGACTGCTGTGTGTATGTGCCTTCAGAGCTTGCACACACTTTCACAAGCAGTCTATCAGTATACAGTACAACAAAAATAATAATCAATGTTCATATGAACTGGCATGAACTGTTGATACGAAAGCTAAAACCTCTCAGAGAAGTAGAAGATAAATGAATCAACTGCCTGACTGACACTGATCTTGGATCTGGTTTTCCATAGTAATTTTCTAGTAATGGCAAAGTGTTTCAACGCAAATACAATTACAAGATACTCCTGACCACCTTGTGTCCAACAATTCTCAGCGGCGTGGCACCATGGCCTGGGCTGGCCCTCTACCTTTCCTAGGGTCCTGGGTACACAATTGCCTCCCAGCCATTCTGATGGGCCTTAACTCTGATACTGCCTGCCTGAACCTGTGTTTGTGCAGAATCCCTAGAACACAACATTGGGACCAGCAAGGTCCAAGGCACTCACCAATTGCAGAAGAGTCAGAGCAGGCCAGATTAAGCCACTGAAGTCAAAGAAGACGCTTAAGATTGACCTCAAGGCCGAAGGCACAGAAGTCGCAAGAGGACATCAAGCAGCTCACCAAAGATGCAGGCCCATGCTGCAGGGGATGTGGTGAGGACAAAGATATTGGCAGGAAGAGGTGCTGGAGCTTCTTGTAACCTGAAGACCTCTGGAATACAGAGTCAACAAGCCACGGCAAGAACAAGTGGACACGCGCACAGGGGTTCTGCTCCAGAGGTTCTGGAGAGAGATACTGGCCTCAAACTTGCTGAGAGGATAGGTCAGGCCTCAAGGGAGTTTTTCAGTATCCCCATCAATGTGTTGCTGGGGTTTTGCAAGTCTGTGGGACATCAGGAACAGCAGACCCGTCAGCTTCATTGCGGTGCCTGCAGATGCAGGGAAGTGACACCTTCACTCCAAGGGAGAATTCTTTTGGTGCCCTTCATGCTTACAGGCCTGGAGAGGAACCTAGAAGAAACACAGGCACACAACACTTGCACAACAGCGAGACCAGGAGCAGCAGGAGTATTTCTTGGTGCAGTCTTGGCTCCAGGCAAAGCGCAGCCATGTCCAAGGTGCCCAGATAGTTGAAGTGGTTTAGAATCTGAATCTTGCCCCATGATGAATCTAAAGAGCCTCCCACAGATAAGACCTTAAGTACCCTAGGGAAGGGGTTGAATCAATTCACGAGTCCTTCCCAGAGATGGGGCTGGACAGAGGGGAGAATACTCACATGTCCTTTGTCCAGTTTCACAACAGAGCGTGAGCCATGGCCTCCTAGAACTAGTTCTAACTAGAGTACGCAAGAAAGGCACACAAAATGTGCCCTTCAAAGCAGTCTGGTGGTGCTGGAGACCGGGAACCTATTGTTTTTCCTTCCCCTGCTTGAGCTTGGCTCAGCAGCAGGCTCAGCAGCAGGAGGGCAGAATTGTGTGTGTGGTCGGCAGCAGCACAAGCTTTCTGTCAGACCCTGAAAGGCTGTAACTAGGAGTACAGGGGGATACATCAAGAGAGCACCCTAGTACATGGGATCATACTTCCAACACTGGAACTAGTGTTGGGGTATGATTCCAACATGATTGATATCAAACAATCATGTTCAGAGCACCCACTATATAGTTAAACATCTCGTAATGAATGATGGCCAGTATATGCTTTAAAATGGCTGACTGCACTTACAAAGCCTGGAGAATTGACTCTGGTGTGTGTAGGGATATCTTGCTTATGCAGGGGCACCCTCATACTTATAACCAAGCACCCTGCCTTCAGGACTGGAGATCCTCCTACAGGAGTGACTGATAGGTTTCAAGTGCAGTGATTTCAGATATAAGGACATGTATATCGGTCGTAAGTGATGATAGCACCAACTTACACAGGCTACAATGACAGGCCCGTAGTCACAGTTTGAGTGGTCTCTCATGGGTGGCGTAATACATGCTGCGGCTCATGAGACACTCCTGGAGTATCTATGCCCTGGGCACCTTAGTAACATGTACTGGGGACTTACAAAGGTACAATGGTAGCCGATTGGGAGTGTACCAAAGTACTTACCATAGTAAATTTTAGGAGGAAACATAGGGACTGGGGACCTGATTAGTAGGATCCCAGTCAGACTAGTCACAAAACAGAATAACACCAGCAAAAATTGGGGGTAACCTTGAAAGAAGATCTTACTTTTCTACAATGCCATCCTAGGGTCCCCTCACCAAGACCATACACACTACCATTGTAGACGTCATGCTTTGGTGCAGTCAAATTTGAAGAATCGACATGCCACATATCCCTGTGTGGCATGTACATTTACACTTCATGGGATATAGGTAAGACACCCCCTGAGCAGGCTTTATAGTCCTAAGGTAGGGAACACTATATCTCCTATGAGGACATTTCTGCATGAGCAGAGATACCACTGCAATATGCATGCTGATTCTTGGATATTGTAAGTTAACAGGAAAGCCATAAGGAGTACATTGGCTGGACACTTGTCATTACGAGTTCCACAGCCCCATTATGGCTTTACTGTGCTATTAGATGTCTGGTACCAAACATCTCATCTTAATAAACCGGCACTGAATTACATCCTTTTCCAGGTAAAAATTGGGAGCTCTCCATGTCCAAAAGAGGCACTTTTCAATGCCAGGTAAGGTGCCTATTGGCTACTACCTGCCAACCCCTTGTAACTTCCCCTAAATTTAGTATGTAGGTGGTATCCCAGACCTGAACAGTTGATTCCATGTACACAAGAAGAAGACAAACAAACAAAGACTGTTGGACCGAGAACTGCAGACCTCATTATGAACTTTGGGCACAAACTCCTGCCTGCTGCTATAGAACTCGACAATCACCCTCCTTCAGCTTGTCTCATCACTGTGTGGTCTCCAAAAACTGAGAAGGATCATCAGCACTTCGAAAATCACCAAAGAATTCCCTTGAGACAGAGGAGCTATCTTCCTGCAGCTACAGGCACCTAAACCAGAACATTCTATTCCAGCATCATCCAGCTCCCCAGCCTGACTGATGTGTCTGAGTTCTCACTGAAGGTACACTTTCTCTGGAGGGTCAGCTTGGCCTCTGCACTAAGTCTTGAGGCCCCAGGGCACACAGTAGCTGAAAGGCACAAATACCTGTGGTAACTGATCCTTTATTGCAACAACCTACAAAACCGCTTCCAGGTAGACTCCATCTCTAGAACAATCCAGCACCCAATGAGGGACTCTAGGACTCCAGTGATTCACCTCAGCAGTGGCCCAGCAGATCCAGAATTGACGAACCAAGGTGCCTGTCCCTGATCACGAGGTGCATCTTTACATACCATTGCCCAGCTGCGATCTTCACTGCACCAATCTAGCCTGGCTATTGCATCTTTGAACCAGCTGCGTTCTCATGGCCCAAGAGCACATTATGACCTGTGCTATTCCTTGAGACCCCTCAGACTTGCCTAAACTCAATTGCAAAAAGTGTTTTTGGTCTAAATATTTATTTAAAAAGAAGTACTATGTTCTAGTTTGGTCTCAACTTCACTCATTGATTGTGTGTATCATGTATCACCTCTGTGAGTACAGGAAATGTTTAGCACTACTATCTGATAAGCCTAACTGTTCCCCCACACTACCACAAAAATAGAGCATTAGTATTATCCACTTTTGCCTTTGTAAATTAATAAGGATCTCCTCAACCTCTCTGCACAATCTACCCCATTGTGGAGCACTATATACAATACAGAGGTGGGTTTCCTACAGGTGGTAAGCTCCATCTAAGGTTATATATGGGTGAGAGGCCAATAAACAACACGTTCCATAAGGAGAAGTTGAAAAGACCTTTGAAGATAGAGTTCAAGAGGGTGTGAAACCATCTAGAGGTAAACTGATGGGGTCAATGCAGTTCACCTAAATGATTTAACATGGCAGAAAGATTGGTAGCCCAGGAGGGCAGGTCCCCTTCACGAGACCGCCGCTTGGACACACCCAGCCCTGCAGGGCACATTTCCTACTCGGTGGTACACCTTGACCAGCTCCGAGTATGCTGGGATAGGTTTGTGGTGGCAGTTGGCTCTCTGCTCTGATGGTAAGTGTTAAAGCCTCCAGAGCAGCAGCTTCTCCTTGTCAACGAGGCTGAAGTAGATTGGACTGCCTCCTGGCCTCCTCTGAAAACTTTCCCCAGCCATCTCTTGCGGTGCGCCAATGGTGGGGTAGGGATACAGGGGGCAGGGTAGGGATACGGGCCTCCAGCTCCCATCATGACTCTTGACTAGGATGTACTCTACTCAGTATGCCCCAAATGCATCATGCTGCTGGGTAGGGAGGACCCCCTGGCACCAGGGGTCAGCTGTGATGTCACTTACCCATGTGACCCTTCTTGTAACATGGCCCAAGGAGTCTAAAATGTGCACGAGTTGGTCGGCGGAGCTAAACCTGTTTCGCAATAAAGGTGAGGACCGGCACATGTGGCTAAGGTGAGATCCTGCTGTTAAACCAGCAGCAGGGGCACCTTCAGCCTTCAGCCCATCTCGCCCACTCCGTCGGGAAAGTAGAGCATGAGCATGCATGATAGAACCTGAAAGATGGTGAATTATGTCTGGGCAGACAACTGTTTGGGTATCTGCCGGTACCATGCTCGATCTTCACTTTCAGACATTTCTGCTGGACGGTTACTCAGCTGCCGCTGTGTCCTACTTGTAGGTGATTTAAGTGTTTATATCCACTTTGGACATTCTATCACGCATCTTTTGGGCCTCACATTTGAGTGGAGTGAGTGGCCCCCACGAGAACCCACTATATACTTGGAATACATGGAATGTTCCGGCAGTTAGCCTTGGTTCTAGTTTCTAAAATGCTGAGATTATTCTTTCTCGATTTGGGAACCCGGCTGTACTATTTCAGTTGGCTCGGACCGAGAGCCCACTGAGTAGTCGTGTTCTACCTGATCCTTTGCTGCCAATCTCATGGTCATATATTCCAGGCACGTCCATCCTGGTGTCTGTACATTTTGAGTTCGCCCTGAAAAAGGTGAGACCCACATTAGGGGCAATCACCAAAACGCGCATCGGCGCTGGAGCTCTTATTGGCAATGTGATGTTCTCTCTTTTCCCCCCTGAGAAGGAATTGTGATTTAAATCATGAATTGTACCACCAACTGATTAATCTTTTCATGTGTTTATTTAGCTATTTGATCTTACCTACTGTATCCATTGTTGATATCACAAAGTTATATATTTATTCACATCCTGTGTGGGGGCATCTGCTTGTGTGTGTATATATATATATATATATATATACATATATATATCTATTGCTAAATATTGAACCCTGATTTTGTAGGACGTATCAGTATGTGTGGGTATGTTTCTGTTTGTTTAAACAAATGTGTGATTGTGATGTAGGATGTGCTTGGATTATTGGGACATCATTCTTATTAAGTTGATATATAAATTGCAAAAATACAATGAATAAATACATTTTGATATGTTTGGTACTTAAAGTTTAGAGTATTATGCTTTGGAAGGCCAGTGTTTTAGGTGTGTTGAATCATATTAGTGACTGTTTGCACTACATGACTTTGTAGACAGACAGAGAATTATTGTTCTGATCGGGTTTCTGGGCAAAACGAAGTCAGAGGAAACTGTGGTGGAGGTCCACAGCAGTCCTGACATGCAAATTGATTGTCTGATCTAGGGCGAAAGACTAATCAAACAATCTAGTAGCCCGGTTCCCTTCAAAGTTTCCCTCAGGATATTTGGCACTCATAACTGCCAGTTTTATGTTGAATGATTAGAAGTCTGTGGGCCGAAACGATTTCAACATATTCTCTAACTTTAAATGGTAAGAAGCCTGGCTCTAGCCCTGAAAATGAATGGCACTGGAGAGTAGGTCCATGCCTGCCCTTTGCCAGTGCTGAGAATTACAAAGGCTAAGCCACAACGAGTAAGTGGGCCACTGCTGTGCACACGGAAGCCAGGGGGAGGACCCGAGAGGAGCTATGACAGGTGCAGATCTTGGTTTTAGGAGCATATATTCAAATGAGAACATTGAAGGCTGAAGTGGGAAATGGTTCCATGCGAACAGCAGTTAAACATGGATCAATCGCTCTTTAGATATGAAGCAAACACAAGGAGATGACGTAGCACTGAAACTTTTCTGACATTTAGCCACAGTCACAGATCTGAGCTGAATCCATCATCGTTCTTCAGCTCACTCTGCCACCCCAGATCAGAACCAGTTTTGACCCTGCACCTCATGGGAACAGTCCAGCATATGTACCCTAAATGTAGGAAGTTCATTGGCTACTACCTGTCACTCCCTGTAATTGCACCTACATTTTGTATTTCAACAGCCCCTCTAGACTGTGAACATTAGATTTGATGGACAAGGCGAAGAAAAGAGAAAGAAGACCCACTGCCCAAGAACTGAAGCCCTGTTGCAGAAGAAACTGGCCCCAAACCCTGCCTGCTGCCTCTAGGACTCAACAATCATGATGTGCTGTGTTGCACTGAACCTGTGAAGACTCCAGAAAACCTGGAGCTCCTCCAGCCTTTTAGAAATCACCATGAAACTCCCTTGGAGTGAAAGTATCACTCCCCTACACACTGCAGGAACCGATCCTGCTTAGTCCAGTTTGTCGACCTGCTGCTCCTCAATGACTTTGACACAGCGCCAACATCAAAAGAGATACATCTACTCCAAATGGTCTAATATGCCTCCTTACCAAATTGGGAGACACCAGGACTTAACAGAACCACACAGAGCCAATACCAGGGGTACCAAACCCCCTATAGGAAGCACCATCTGAAAAGTCCACTCCGTACCCCACTGATTCCAGAAGCAAGCACCCATGTAGGGGCATTCAGTCACTGAGACCCATGTTCTAAAAGGCCCAGCTGTCCCGAAGAAGCCTCTCCAAGGTGCCTGCCCCTGACTGAGAGGACCTATCGAGGCACAATGCCAGATTGATCTATCTGGTCTGCACCCTGCCCAACCAGACCTGATTGCAATGACCCAGCTGTCCTCCCTTGGCCCTGAGACCCTTCTGACCTCCACCTTCGAGTGGGACCCACCGGACTTAACTGTAAGTCTTCCTGTGCAGGGCTTTTACAAGTGGCTCTCTTTGATGTAGCTCACCAGCTAATACCGCCTTCAACACCCTGCTCTCAGCTGAATCATTAGGAGTACACTCCCAAGGTTTAGAAGGCCTCCTAGGGACCACATAGATACTCCCAGGGTGGCATGCAAAGTCCAGTTCAGGTCCATGTGCCACTGCTCAGCTCAAATGTTTTACTGAAATGTTCTCTTTAGCTTTTGTATATACCTGTTGCCAACACTCCCAGAGCTGTGGTCCCTTGGCCTTGAGACCCTTGCAGCCTCCACCCTCGAGTGGGACCCACCGGGTTTACCTGTATGTCTTCCTGTGCAGTGCTTTTCTAAGTGGCTTCCTTTGATGTTGCGCACCAGCTACTATCACCTTCAACACCCTGCTCTCAGCCGAATCCGGGATGCTACTGATCTTTTGCTACTGGAACATTGGACCTGGTCTTGATATTAACCTAAAATGAGAAGGTGACTGTCGCAAAAGCATTGCCTGATTTTATATGCATTTTGCTGCTTTTCCCTATTGACTTCAATAGTGCGTAATCGCGCACAAGAGATATATTGCTTGCACTCTTAATAATCGTAACTCTAAAAGTGCTTACACATATTGAAATTATTTGTCTTAAAATATACATAAAAATCTATTTTGTTTTTATAAATTGGTCTCTGATTTATTCTTGAGGGTGTGTCTGATTTATTGCCGCGGTGAGTAAAACTAATGCTTAGAACTTACTTCTGATAAGCCTAACTGCTCGCACACACTACCACAAATAGACCATTTGTATTATCTTCTTTTGCCTCTGTGTACCAGTAGGAGACCCTCTGGACTCTCTACACAGTATACTTCAGTTTAGTGCACTATATAGAGAGACAGCTTCTTACACCAACTATTTTAGGTGCAGTCCACTTGGTATCATTTGCAAGTCAGTAATGTTCTAAGGAAGTCTAGTTATGGGTCCATCATTGTAGGGTTTACCAGCCTGTGAGTGGGGGACATGTTAAGATACTCATAGTCCTTCTCTGACCAATGGAGTAAACATTCTCAGGCCCTGACCTACCTACTTGCAGAGGTTCCTGTATGCTGTACCTCAAACAGTCCAAAATGCCATGTGCAGGTGATTTCCAAGATGCAAAAGCCTTCGGCCACACTAAACTTGGGTCTGGGGGTTTGGGTTGTGTGGTTGACAATGTCATAGGGTAATCAATAGTATCTACCCATATCTAACAATGAAAGTCAGTTTGAAACATGCCCTGTATCTACAAGAAACCCAGTGATAGAAGTCTGGTAGGGAAAAAGAAGGTTCCTTCAGCAACCAGACAAGGAAGAACTGTCTTGAAATCCTGTTCTTTCCAGTTTCAAGTGTGACATGGTGCTCAAAAGACCTGTCAAGCATGATATAACAGCCCAGAGACACAGGAGGCCCAAAGTCCCACTCTGAATATTCTGAGGAGTGGAGTTCAGAAGAATACCTTGTGTTGATTTTTTGATATTTAAATGGAGGCTTTTACCAATTAACAGGTCAAACTGCAGGTTTTACACTGCTAAAGCCAGGCTACAATGGTACGTCTGAAGCCCTGTTTCCTTTCTAACACAAGTGGATGGCACATTAAATGTTGCAATCTACAGTTGACATTTAACCTAAATGCCATTGGTGTATATCGTCACCATATACCATTGCCCTATAGAAAATGTAAATACTGCAATCAGGGATCAGCCACTTGCGACATGTTTAATGGGTCAGAGCACATCACTAGGCAATGAGCAGCAGTGCCTTAGTGTGCCAAGTCTTAGTGATAAATATCAGCAAAAAAATGGGCTGGAAACTGGTACTGATCAGACCCTACTATTCCATTCCTACTATATGTTGTCAAGGCCAACCTTCCAGCCACACCCAACAAACAAGGAAACAAAGGGAACAGGACCTTCTCTGCCACAAACACTCCCCTTACGAGCATCCTCGTGGGCAAAGTCTGTACTTCCTTGAACCCCATGTGATGCAGATTCAAGCTCTCTTCCAATTTGTTGTCTCTCCTAGCCCTCTCTACTAATACTGTTGATTATCCGGTCACCACCCATCAATCTCAGACTATTGTCCTTTTTCAATTTAAAATCCCTCTAAGCAAGACTGTGACTCCTTCTAATATAATCGAAAGATATTTCAGCCTATTCTTTGATGTAATGTTTTTATTTCCACATTTGCATGCCAAAGCTAGTTATGATCACCATAATCATTTTAACAAGCCACACTGTTGTAATTATTTCTCCTCACTGCTATGCACAAACATCAAACTTCAAGCAGTATACTTACTATGTAGCATGTCACTATATAGGAGACACTTTACTCTTACTATCTATGTGCTCACTTGGGACTGACAGTAGCCCACTGAGTCTAACAGCAAGGTGCTTGGAGCCACCTGAGAATAATATGTAGGTGTGAATGATGTATTTATATCAAGCAAACCTAGTCAAAAGAGAGCAGAGCGCTGTATAGGGTCCAATGCAAGCATACAGTCCATGAGTGATAGGGAAGGCAGCTGTATTCTGGGAGCATAAATGTACCGTTGCTGCTTTGTGATCCTGTATTCTTTAAAAAAAAATCTTTTCAATTATTTTCTAAAGTGGAGTAGTGTTGAGCTGTTATTTTGGGAGTCATGTGGTGTCACCCACCCTTGTGAGGGCCTGGTGATAGTAGTCACAGGTTCCTCTCAAGGTTGTTTTTGCACCATGTGGCTCCAGAGCATCATATTAATAAAAGTTAATACCATACGGATTAGGCCTCCAGGCACTACCTCAGCTTCTGTTTGGCCTCAGTACTCATCAATCTGCAGGTTGTCACTTTGTTATTGTTTTACAGACGCTTAGATTCTGCCAGGAGACAAATATTCTCATGTGAACCTAACTAGAAATGATATGAGTGTGAGTTAACTGATCCTGTGAGTCTACTGCCCTCTGGTGTGCAATTTTTTTTTTCAGTTGAGATGCTCTATGCGGAAAAGACAGATATGCTTCAAATTTGATTTTTCTGCAGTCATTAAACACCAAACTCATACCAACTTTTACATACTGTTCCTCCAATAATTTCACAAGAGTATCAAGAGAGAACTTGCTTCGAATAAAAGGCGACTGCTGTGTGTATGTGCCTTAAGAGCTAGTACACACTTTCACAAGCAGTCTATCAGTATACAGTACAACAAAAATAATAATCAATGTTCATATGAACTGGCATGAACTGTTGATACGAAAGCTAAAACCTCTCAGAGAAGTAGAAGATAAATGAATCAACTGCCTGACTGACACTGATCTTGGATCTGGTTTTCCATAGTAATTTTCTAGTAATGGCAAAGTGTTTCAACGCAATTACAATTACAAGATACTCCTGACCACCTTGTGTCCAACAATTCTCAGCGGCGTGGCACCATGGCCTGGGCTGGCCCTCTACCTTTCCTAGGGTCCTGGGTACACAATTGCCTCCCAGCCATTCTGATGGGCCTTAACTCTGATACTGCCTGCCTGAACCTGTGTTTGTGCAGAATCCCGAGAACACAACATTGGGACCAGCAAGGTCCAAGGCACTCACCAATTGCAGAAGAGTCAGAGCAGGCCAGATTAAGCCACTGAAGTCAAAGAAGACGCTTAAGATTGACCTCGAGGCCGAAGGCACAGAAGTCGCAAGAGGACATCAAGCAGCTCACCAAAGATGCAGGCCCATGCCGCAGGGGATGTGGTGAGGACAAAGATATTGGCAGGAAGAGGTGCTGGAGCTTCTTGTAACCTGAAGACCTCTGGAATACAGAGTCAACAAGCCACGGCAACAACAAGTGGACATGTGCACAGGGGTTCTGCTCCAGAGGTTCTGGAGAGAGATACTGGCCTCAAACTTGCTGAGAGGATAGGTCAGGCCTCAAGGGAGTTTTTCAGTATCCCCATCAATGTGTTGCTGGGCTTTTGCAAGTCTGTGGGACATCAGGAACAGCAGACCAGTCAGCTTCATTGCGGTGCCTGCAGATGCAGGGAAGTGACACCTTCACTCCAAGGGAGATTTCTTTGGTGCCCTTCATGCCTACAGGCCTGGAGAGGAACCTAGAAGAAACACAGGCACACAAGACTTGCAGAACAGCGAGACCAGGAGCAGCAGGAGTCTTTCTTGGTGCAGTCTTGGCTCCAGGCAAAGCGCAGCCATGTCCAAGGTGCCCAGATAGTTGAAGTGGTTTAGAATCTGAATCTTGCCCCATGATGAATCTGAAGAGCCTCCCACAGATAAGACCTTAAGTACCCTAGGGAAGGGGTTGAATCAATTCACGAGTCCTTCCCAGAGATGGGGCTGGACAGAGGGGAGAATACTCAAATGTCCTTTGTCCAGTTTCACAACAGAGCGGGAGCCATGGCCTCCCAGAACTAGTTCTAACTAGAGTACGAAAGAAAGGCACACAAAATGGGCCCTTCAAAGAAGTCTGGTGGTGCTGGTGACCGGGACCTATTGTTTTTCCTTCCCCTGCTTGAGCTTGGCTCAGCAGCAGGCTCAGCAGCAGGAGGGCAGAATTGTGTGTGTGGTCGGCAGCAGCACAAGCTTTCTGTCAGACCCTGAAAGGCTGTAACTAGGAGTACAGGGTGATACATCAAGAGAGCACCCTAGTACATGGGATCAGACTTCCAACACTGGAACTAGTGTTGGGGTATGATTCCAACATGATTGATATCAAACAATCATGTTCAGAGCACCCACTATATAGTTAAACATCTCGTAATGAATGATGGCCAGTATATGCTTTAAAATGGCTGACTGCACTTACAAAGCCTGGAGAATTGACTCTGGTGTGTGTAGGGATATCTTGCTTATGCAGGGGCACCCTCATACTTATAACCAAGCACCCTGCCTTCAGGACTGGAGATCCTCCTATAGGAGTGACTTATAGGTTTCAAGTGCAGTGACCTCAGATATAAGGACATGTATATCGGTCGTAAGTGATGCCAGCACCAACTTACACGGGCTACAATGACAGGCCTGTAGTCACAGTTTGAGTGGTCTCTCATGGGTGGCGTAATACATGCTGCGGCTCATGAGACTCTCCTGGAGTACCTATGCCCTGGGCACCTTAGTAACATGTACTGGGGACTTACAAAGGTACAATGGTAGCCGATTGGGAGTGTACAAAAGTACTTACCATAGTAAATTTTAGGAGGAAATATAGGGACTGGGGACCTGATTAGTAGGATCCCAGTCAGACTGGTCACAAAACAGAATAACACCAGCAAAAATTGGGGGTAACCTTGAAAGAAGATCTTACTTTTCTACAATGCCATCCTAGGGTCCCCTCACCAAGACCATACACAATGCCATTGTAGACGTCATGCTTTGGTGCAGTCAAATTTGAAGAATTGACATGCCACATATCCCTGTGTGGCATGTACATTTACACTTCATGGGATATAGGTAAGACACCCCCTGAGCAGGCTTTATAGTCCTAAGGTAGGGAACACTACATCTTCTATGAGGACATTTCTGCATGAGCAGAGATACCACTGCAATATGCATGCTGATTCTTGGATATTGTAAGTTAACAGGAAAGCCATAAGGAGTACATTGACTGGACACTTGTCATTACGAGTTCCACAGCCCCATTATGGCTTTACTGTGCTATTATATGTCTGGTACCAAACATCTCATCTTAATAAACCGGCACTGAATTACATCCTTTTCCAGGTAAAAAGTGGGGGCTCTCCATGTCCAAAAGAGGCACTTTTCAATGCCAGGTAAGGTGCCTATTGGCTACTACCTGCCAACCCTTTGTAACTTCCCCTAAATTTAGCATGTAGGTGGTATCCCAGACCTGAACAGTAGATTCCATGTACACAAGAAGAAGACAAACAAACAAAGACTGTTGGACCGAGAACTGCAGACCTCATTATGAACTTTGGGCAAAAACTCCTGCCTGCTGCTATAGAACTCGACAATCACCCTCCTTCAGCTTGTCTCATCACTGTGTGGTCTCCAAAAACTGAGAAGGATCATCAGCACTTCGAAAATCACCAAAGAATTCCCTTGAGACAGAGGAGCTATCTTCCTGCAGCCACAGGCACCTAAACCAGAAAATTCTGATCCAGCATCATCCAGCTCCCCAGCCTGACTGATGTGTCTGAGTTCTCACTGAAGGTTCACTTTCTCTGGAGGGTCAGCTTGGCCTCTGCACTAAGTCTTGAGGCCCCAGGGCACACAGTAGCTGAAAGGCACAAATACCTGTGGTAACTGATCCTTTATTGCAACAACCTACAAAAACGCGTCCAGGTAGACTCCAACTCTAGAACAATCCAGCACCCATTGAGGGACTCTAGGACTCCAGTGTTTCACCTCAGCAGTGGCCCAGCAGATCCAGAATTGACGAACCAAGGTGCCAGTCCCTGATCACGAGGTGCATCTTTACATGCCATTGCCCAGCTGTGATCTTCACTGCACCAATCTAGCCTGGCTATTGCATCTTTGAACCAGCTGTGTTCTCATGGCCCAAGAGCACATTATGACCTGTGCTATTCCTTGAGACCCCTCAGACTTGCCTTAACTCAATTGCAAAAAGTGTTTTTGGTCTAAATATTTATTTAAAAAAAGAAGTACTATATTCTAGTTTGGTCTCAACTTCACTCATTGATTGTGTGCATCATGTATCACCTCTGAGTACAGGAAATGTTTAGCACTACTATCTGATAAGCCTAACTGTTCGCCCACACTACAACAAAACTAGAGCATTAGTATTATCCACTTTTGCCTTTGTAAATTAATAAGGATCTCCTCAACCTCTCTGCACAATCTACCCCATTGTGGAGCACTATATACAGTACAGAGGTGAGCTCCATCTAAGGTTATATATGGGTGAGAGGCCAATAGACAACACGTTTCATAAGGAGAAGTTGAAAAGACCTTTAAAGATAGAGATCAAGAGGGTGTGAAACCATCTAGAGGTAAACTGATGGGGTCAATGCAGTCCACCTAAATGATGTAACATGGCTGGAAGATTGGTAGCCCAGGAGGGCAGGTCCCCTTCACGAGTTCGCCGCTCGGGCACACCCAGCCCTGCAGGGCATATTTCCTACTCGGTGGTGCACCTTGACCAGCTCCGAGTATGCTGGGATAGGTTTGTGGTGGCAGTTGGCTCTCTGCTCTGATGGTAAGTGTTAAAGCCTCCAGAGCAGCAGCTTCCCCTTGTCAACGAGGCTGAAGTAGATTGGACTGCCTCCTGGCCTCCTCTGAAAACTTTCCCCAGCCAACTCTTGGGGGTGCGCCAGGGTGGGATAGGGATACAGGGGGCAGGGTAGGGATACGGGCCTCCAGCTCCCATCATGACTCTTGACTAGGATGTACTCTACTCAGTATGCCCCAAATGCATCGTGCTGCTGGGTAGGGAGGACCCCCTGGCACCAGGGGTCAGCTGTGATGTCACTTACCCATGTGACCCTTGTTGAAACATGGCCCAAGGAGTCTAAAATGTGCACGAATCGGTCGGCGGAGCTAAACCTGTTTCGCAATAAAGGTGAGGACCGGCACATGTGGCTAAGGTGAGATCCTGCTGTTAAACCAGCAGCAGGGGCACCTTCAGCCTTCAGCCCATCTCGCCCACTCCGTCGGGAAAGTAGAGCATGAGCATGCATGATAGAACCTGAAAGATGGTGAATTATGTCAGGGCAGACAACTGTTTGGGAATCTGCCGGTACCTTGCTCGATCTTCACTTTCAGACATTTCTGCTGGACGGTGACTCAGCTGCCGCTGCGTCCTACTTGTAGGTGATTTAAGTGTTTATATCCACTTTGGACATTCTATCACGCATCTTTTGGGCCTCACATTTGAGTGGAGTGAGTGGCCCCCACGAGAACCCACTATATACTTGGAATACATGGAATGTTCCGGCAGTTAGCCTTGGTTCTAGTTTCTAAAATGCTGAGATTATTCTTTCTTGATTTGGGAACCCGGCTGTACTATTTCAGTTGGCTCGGACCGAGAGCCCACTGAGTAGTCGTGTTCTACCTGATCCTTTGCTGCCAATCTCATGGTCATATATTCCAGGCACGTCCATCCTGGTGTCTGTACATTATCAGTTCGCCCTGAAAAAGGTGAGACCCACATTAGGGGCAATCACCAAAACGCGCATCGGCGCTGGAGCTCTTCTTGGCAATGTGATGTTCTCTCTTGTCCCCCCTGAGAAGGAATTGTGATTTAAAACTTGAATTGTACCACCAACTGATTAATCTTTTCATGTGTTTATTTAGCTATTTGATCTTACCTACTGTATCCATTGTTGATATCACAAAGTCGTATATTTATTCACATCCTGTGTGGGGGTATCTGCTTGTGTGTGTATATATATATATATATATATATTGTTAAATATTGAACCCTGATTTTGTAGGACGTATGAGTATGTGTGGGTATGTTTTTGTTTGTTTAAACAAATGTGTTATTGTGATGTAGGATGTGCTTGGAATATTGGGACATCATTCTTATTAAGTTTATATATAAATTGCAAAAATACAATGAATAAATACATTTTGATGTTTGGTACTTAAAGTTTTGTGTATTATGCTTTGGAAGGCCAGTGTTTTAGGTGTGTTGAATCATTTTAGTGACTATTTGCACTACATGACTTTGTACACAGACAGAGAATTATTGTTCTGATTGGCTTTCTGGGCAAAACGAAGTCAGAGGAAACTGTGGTGGAGGTCCACAGCAGTCCTGACATGCAAATTGATTGTCTGATCTAGGGCGAAAGACTAATCAAACAATCTAGTAGCCCGGTTCCCTTCAAAGTTTCCCTCAGGATATTTGGCACTCATAACTGCCAGTTTTATGTTGAATGATTAGAGGTCTGTGGGCCGAAACGATTTCAACATATTCTCTAACTTTAAATGGTAAGAAGCCTGGCTCTAGCCCTGAAAATGAATGGCGCTGGAGAGTAGGTCCATGCCTGCCCTTTGCCAGTGCCTAGAATTACAAAGGCTAAGCCACAATGAGTAAGTGGGCCACTGCTGTGCACACGGAAGCCAGGGGGAGGACCCGAGAGGACCTATGAAAGGTGCAGATCTTGGTTTTATGAGCATATACTCAAATGAGAACATTGAAGGCTGAAGTGGGAAATGGTTCCATGCGAACAGCAGTTAAACATGGATCAATCACTCTTCAGATATGAAGCAAACACAAGGAGATGATGTAGCACTGAAACTTTTCAGACACTTAGCCACAGTCACAGATCTGAGCTGAATCCATCATCGTTCTTCAGCTCACTCTGCCACCCCAGTTCAGAACCAGTTTTGACCCTGCACCTCATGGGAACAGTCCAGCACAAACTGTCAAGACAGGTCTTCCCAGGACCGGAAACAAGCATTCTGAGACTGGTTCTGGGGTAATAACCCTCATCAGCCAGGCTATCTTGAATCCAGTTGCAAAGTGAGCAAGGGACCACATCTGGGCATACCCTGCCAACTTAAAGCAAACTAAGCAAACACAAGGAGATGATGGACGGAGCGCTGAAACTATTCAGACACTCACCCCAGTCACAGATCTTGTTTGAATCAATCTTCGTTCTGTAGCTCACTTTGTCGCCCCAGTTCAGACCCAACTATATACAAATCAGTCTTCACCTTGTTCCTTATGGGAACAGAACAGCCCATTACCATTTGGCAGGGGAAGGTATAGGCCATACATTGCCCTCTGCCGATCAAGATGGAGTCGGGTTTAAATCCCCCAATGTGGAGTGGTGGAGATGGGCTCTTTGGTGGCATCCAGTACGGTAACACAATCGATCCTGGTGTAGCCGGCGGGGTCCTCTGGGAGAGTTCTCTATTCTTTGCGACAGACTGGGCACCTGTTAGACCTGGCATCTTTTGGCATGTTTCCCCTGTCTTTTTGCTTTCTGAACTCCTAGTTTTTACTCTGTTTTGCTGATTTTGTGTATCTGCACACTTTCACACTGCTTTTCAGTGTTAACGTGCGGGTGCTCCTACTATAAATTGTGTTATGAATGGGTGTTTCCATGATTGGCTTATTTGATTTATCTCTAAATCCCTATTACAGTGCACCGTGTGTGCCCAGGGCCTGTAAATCAAATGCTGCTAGTGAGCCAGCAGCACTGGTTGTGCCATCCACACAAGCAGCCCTTAAAGAGTTCTCAGACCAGCCACTGAGGTGTCTGGTTGCAGTTGTTCTGCCATGACAACCTGGCAAGTGCACTCAATTGCCAGGCCCAAACCTTCCCTTTTTGTTCATACACTGCACAATTCATGTAGGCCCAAGGTACCCCCACAGGCAGGGTACAGTGTAGGTGAAAGGAAGAACATTTGTGTGGCATGTCTTGTTAGTAAAATACTGACCATTTAATCTGTCCCCATGGGCTAACATAGGAGTTAAATTGCAACATCTTGCAAATATAACTTTCCATTGGGACAAGATAGGAGACTTGAGTTATGTATGCCTGAATTTAGAATTTAAAAATACATCATTTACTAAAGATGGTTTTTAAATTGTGAGTTTGAAAATTCCACTTTTAGAAAGTAGGCATTTTCTTGCTTAATCATCCTATGTGCCTCTGCTGGGTTGTGGGTTGGCTGTTTGGCTTTTTTAGTGACAGGGGCTGTGGTGTGCATTCAATGTAGACAGCTCGGAGGAGTTGTGGTGTGTCCTTCCTTTCCTGGATGAGTTAGGGCTGGGCTGAATAGACCTGCTATATTAAGCAGTGTGCAGATCTTTAAGCCATAGGGAGATCGGCGGGGAGTGGTGTGCCTTTGAACTCATGGCCAATCTACACTTGGCTACCACCAATGCTAAATCTATATATTTGTTCAGGGCTTTGCGTACGGAAGTATGTTTTGTAATCCCTAATATGAAATGTATCCCAGTCACTTGTATTGTCGTGCTAGTAGTTTCTGTCAAGGTGGCAGCAATGTCTTCCCAATATGCACGTATATGTGCGCATGACCATTCCATGTGTGTAAAAGAGGCTTCCTGAGTGTCACATCTCGAGCAAGTATCTTCTGCACACAGGAATATTTGTGCTATCCTCTGGGGGTTCAAATATGTGTGGTGTGAATAAATTGTGTGTATTTTAGTCTTGCATTGAGTGAAACTATTTTCGGGATCTCTAAACACTGCTCGCATTGTTTATCTGTCAATTCGATTCTCAGTGCAGTGTCCCAGTAAGTTTGTGATGTTGTTAGTGGCAGAGTCCTATCTTGCCTTCTTGAAACATATAACATAGTGATAGCAGAACATTATTTACCGTGAGTGAAGAGCATATGAAGCAAACTCGAGATAGCATTCACTTCATGTGCCTGCTTCCAATTTTTACGCATCTGTTTTATCAGTGAGGCATATAATAGAAATGTGCCCGCTTGTATTCCATATTCTTCTGTCAACTCTTCGAATGTGTACATTTTATTATCTACAAATATATTGCTCCATGTGGTAAGTCCCACTGTGTCCCAAATTGCTAGTTCCAAATTATGTTGTCTTTGGTGTGTCACCCATCCTTACTGCCAAAGGTAATGCTGATGCATAGGGAGCTAGCAGTTTGCCTTTATGTAAATAATATTGCCAATTGTGTCGTGCCATATTCATCAGTAGATCACATTGTCTGCTGCATAATAACACTTATAGTTTAGAGCTCCCAATCCCCCTTCCGTCAGTGGTGAAAATAACTTTTTAAGAGAGACTCGCTTCCTATTGTTCCCCTAAAGGCGGCTCGATTGTATTTTCCTTAGTTCTCTGAATATTTTCTGAGGCACTGGCAGTGGGTTGGAAGCAAAAAATATATATATATAATTTGGGTGACAGTAGCATCTTAGAAATCACGATGCTGCCCTTTAGATATTTTAGTCAGAAGGTACTCCAAATCGAGTGTATTATCCCCCACAGCTGGGCCCTGATAGAGTTTTTGATAGTACTTCTGGAAATCCTCCGTAATACTAACCGGGTCCATTAATTGTTTATCGGCCTGTTTTATTACCCTAATTGTACTTTGGGTAGCCTTTTGCCGTGTACGCAGTGCAAGTGATCTGCCTACTGCCTCCCCATTCTCATATGATTTATCATTCCTGGTTTGGAATCTTTCTGCTGCCTCCTTAGCTAACCAGCTATTGGCTTCGGCTTTAACTGCGATTATTTGTTGCTGTGTGCTGGAAACATCCCCACCTTCTTTAATTAACTCAACATGCTTCTCCTCGGCCTTAGCCAGCCTCCCCATCAATTCCTTCTTGCTAGACTCTTGCATCTTCCGTTCCCTAGCCACAAAGCTCACTGTTTCCGCCGTAAAGCCGCCTTAAATCAGTCCCAGACAGTATTTCTACCCGTGCTTGAAAAATTCTTGAGCCCAGGATTTCATATGCTCAATATAGTTGGAATTAACAAGGAGCCGCTTGTCGAATGACCACCTGTTATGTCTTCTGCCGAGCCCCTCCACTTCCAAGCTAATTACCAAGGGATTGTGATCCGATATTAACTTAGGATGTTTCATAATATTTAAATTGGTTATCAACCCCTTAGCCCCAAAGCAGTAGTCAATACGCACATACTTCCTGTGGGGGCATGAGAAATAGGTATAGCCAGGATCCTGTGGGTATTTATATCTCCAAACATCCACAAGCCCATGACTCTCTTGTAATAATGATAATGCTCTGAAAACCCTAGGTTCCTGCCCTTATACCCAATCCTCGATGTTCCATGTACCCGCCCCAATTTTGGATCTATTGATATATTAAAATCCCCACATATAATTAAGGAAGTAGGCCAGAGTGCCAACTTGATTTCCAGCTCCTCCAAGATCTGAGGATCATCCTGGTTAGAAGCGTAAATTGTGCATAGGGTTATTCCTAACATTAGCTCCACTACTGCCCATCTTCCCTTTGTGTCGGCTTCACTTCTTTCACTTTGCCCCACCGAGTTCTTTGCTAATATAGCAACCCCCCTGGTATTAGAGCTCTGGGATGAGCAGACCACTGTGGTGTACCCTGTTATATCCAACAAACCACGCTTCCCCCAAGAAATATGCGTCTCTTGCAGACATATTATATCAAACCCGCTAGATCTTACGTAATTCGCCAAGCATCCTCTTTTAGCCCTGTCATTTAGCCCTGCCACATTAATAGAACAAATCTTTATCCTCCCCATAAGCATTACTTTTTTTCTGCCCTGCTTGTTTCATCCTCTTCTTGTCCTCCTCTCTGCCCCCTACTGTAGGACTGAAAAACTTGAAGGTAACAAAATTTCTCTTCATTACTTTTCCCCAAACGTTCAAATTTACATTCAGTTTAATATTTTTAGAACCCAATCTCTCAAAACATTGATGCGCTCTTTTTCCCCTCTTACCCCAACCCACCCCCCTTTTACCCTCCTACACCCCCTCTGCACCGTCCCCATGCCCTCCCCCCTCCCTGAACATCCCTAAAAATAGGAGCACAGACTAAGTCTGTTGCTTGATGGTCGCAGAGTGCATGTGTGTAAGCCCCATCTGATTCTACTAATGACTAATATATAGAAATGCTTATTACCCATTCTCCCTGTTCTCAATCCTCTGTGAAACCTTTGCCTCTTTACATTCCCCTGTTTTTTGTTTTTAAGTCCCCTTTCCCCCAACCCCCAGCAGCATGCAGAAAAATAAACTTGATAAACACCTGCACGCCCTAAAAAATTATACATTATTACATTACAATTGCTGGCAATTCCTACAGGCTGTCCAGATAGTCCTTCGCTTTTATTTCCGAGGTGAAAAAATGGGTCTGTCCTCCAAAGATAACCTTAAGGCGCGCAGGGTTGTTCAAGTATACTTGTGCCTTTTTGTCTTGGAACGGCTTGATCAATTGGCGAAGGCGCCATCGCCTTTCGACAGTGGTATGGCAATAATCGGGTCGGGCGAAATAGGAGACCTCCCCCCTCACTCTCTTAGTCTCCGGTCTAGCTTTCTCGTAAATAGTCTCATGAAGTAGAAAATTCCCTATAAAAACTAACCGCCATGGGGAGTGCCCCCTCCCTTGCTGGCTGTTTCAGAGTGAATGGGATCCGGTGCGCATGTTGCACCTCCAAGGGCCAGTTCCAGTTGGCTAGTTCTGGAAAGGTGTCTTGAAATAAAGTCACGTTATACCCCCGGATGTCAGACCGCTCGGCCCCCTCTGGAATACCCAGCAGCCGCAGATTGTTTCGCCTCTGATAGTTTTCTTGCTCTTCTAGCTTCCACTGAATGTCAACCAGGCAAGACTCATGAGTTTGAGCAAGGGCCTTAGTAGCAGTACCTTCTGACTCAACCAGATCAATTCTAGCTTCAGCCTCGGCTATACGGACCCCAAAGGAGCTACACGTTTTCGTCAGTTTCCTTACCATTCCTTGTATCTTCCTCAGGCCAGTCTGAGCCCGTCGGGCGTCTTGCCGTGTTTCATCCCTATGAGTATTAATGGCCTGTAGTATAGTCTCCAGAGATAGTGATAGATCAGGCGTATTTGATCTAGAATTTGCTGATTCTTGCGTGTAGGGGCCAGCAAGATGTACAGGAGGGCTATGATCCCAAGCAAGTTCCTTTTCACCCTGTCTCCCCTTTTTCTTCCTAATAGTTTTTAAAGGATTTTCACCACCCTCTTCATCCTCACCCGTTCTACGGCTGCCACTCTTGTTGCTAATCGAGGAGATGCCTGAGCGAGTGTCAGAACACTCGCCCTCATCTGACAGTGAAAAAAAAATCTCGCTAGTGACTTTCTCCTGCTCTTGATCCGGCCTAATGGCCTCGTTTATCGTGGGACCACTACTGCTCTGCTCTGGGTACTACCTCATGGCTCGACACTCTGTCTCTACTTGAGCCCTTTTAAGTGCCAATGATGATTTGGGCCCCATACAGTCAGTTGCCTTGGCAGAAATTGCGATAGAGGAATTCACTATGCCTATCTCCATCTCCATATTCTCCACCCGGCCATCAACAGTTCCGAGTTCAATCCCTTTTTCCACCCTGCCCCCCAAATCAGTGTTTACTTCTGGCCCAGGCGAGGCCTGTTTATCCCCTACCTGCGTCATGGGGGGCCCACTCCGGATAGCACTCTTCACTTCTTCATCGTGGATCCCCTCGTCTCTCCCATCATTACTATAGGCAGATTCTTCCCTATTGCGCCAGCCTTAAGTCCGGATTTCAACCTCTGTTGTTGTTTTTGCCCCCCTCCGTTGCCTAGGTCCGGAATACTCTGCTCTTGTGCTTGCACCTCACCACAATCCTGCTGTATCGGGGGATCCTCTGCTCTGCCCCCTACCCGCCGACCCCCTGCAGCAGCTCCACCAATGTTGGTCGCGTCTTGCTCAGGGCCCCTCCTACTGCTGCGGCTCCTTTCTAAGCAGGATCACACAACTGCGGTTGTGCTTGGCGTCCTCGTCTCGGTGTTCCCGCTGAATGGGGATTTTCTGAAATCTCCACAGTCTGGGGCCCCCGAGCTGCTCTCGTCTTTGCTGTTGCTGCCGCTGCATTCACTTTAGGCGCCATGGCTGTGGGAGCTCCCGGGCGGCTGATATCGCTGGTGCCGATACCATCTCTCCTTTGATCCCGGGAAGTACCGCGCGCCGCCAGCAACAGGAGGCGACCGCGGACGGCCAGGTAAACTGATGCAGCGAACAGCTGCCTACAGAGCCGGGTTAAACCCGCTGGGTTCAGGCGCGGATTAACGAGGGTTTCAGCAACCGTCATCCCTGTAGTCATATCGATCACCAATCATCGCTCAGTGCAAATTCTTAAAATGTATCTCCAAACTCTCCAAAAATGCCTATTTTGCACTGAACCATGAAAAGACAACTGGGCTCACATCACCACAGCTCTCCACAACGGTCTACTCGACCGCCATCTTGCTTCTGACTAAAATTTCTAAAGAACACTCTGGGGAACCTTTGTGCGCAGATGCAAGAACTGAGTTGAAATAGAAATTACGCGGGAGGAGACTGACCTGGCATTAAAAGAACTTGCTGTAGGAAAAGCCCCGGGGCCAGATAGGTTGCCAATGGATATTTATAAACTGTTGGATAAAGTCACTACACCACTGATGCTTGACCTGTTCAGGGGTATACAGCATATTGGAATTCCTCCAGCCATTTGGCAGGACATATCGGCCTATATCATTTATAAACTCGAATAATAAGATCTATTCAAAAATTATAGCTAATAGGCTCAGGAGGGTTGTAGTGTCATTGGTCTCCCCGTGGCAGCATGGGTTTATTCCAGGACGGGATACTACGGATCATATCCGTAGAGCAATAAGCCTATTTGACGTCATGGCTGTCACGGGGGGACCAATGGCTATGATCCTTCTGGATGCTGAGAAGGCATTTGACAGGGTGTCTTGGGCTTTCCTATGGGGTGTTCTTCAGCTTAAGGGATTCGGCCCAAATATAATTAAGACAAAGGCTTGGATTCAAATGATGGGGTTGGAGTCTGGGATCATATCTATCTCTAGGGGAACTAGGCAGGGGTGTCCCTGTTCCCCTATACTTTTTGCCCTCTATATAGATCCCCTGCTGTCTCTGATTATGGGGAGTGACAAAATCACCCCAGTCAGGACTAATAGCTTTGAGATAAAGATCTCGCGTATGCGGATGATGTAGCCGTAATTACAACAAACCCAGTAGAAGCAATTAAGGATGTTGAGCGCATTGCAGAGGACTACGGGCTCTTATCAGGCTATTTACTAAATAAGGGGAAGACAGTAGTGGTCTGTACGGAAAGCACTGTTTGTACCGATTCCAGGCGAGCTGACTCTGCAGTTTATTTGGGGGTAAGAGTTGCCTCAAATATCGGCACCATTAATAAATTAAACTATGATCCTCTATTAGAGTCAATAACAAGAGACCTGCGCCGAGTCAATAATCTTCATTTTACGGTAATAGAGCGGGGTAATTACTTGAAGATGAATGTACTGCCCAAACTGCTATATCTGTTTAGGTCTATCCCTTTGGCAATGGTGGAAGTAGCCTTAAAACGAGTGGAGTCCATCTTTTCAGGGGTTAAGTGGCAATTTGGGAAAGTCAGGCGGTCATTGAAACTACTATCACTACCTCTAGATAGGGGGGGCTTCTAGTCCCAAATATTAGGCTGTACTATTATGCTGCACTGTTACAGCAGATGATCCCGCTGTTTGTACCATCTAGACCAGGAGATTTAAAAGAGAGGATCCCATCTTGGTACAAATTGACCCTGGGCACCGAGGCACTTGGACTTTGCCTTCGGCGAATTGAGAGGGATACTATAACAAGGTGCGTTTTAAAACTATACAGTGAGTTGGGAAGGTGTGGAGATATGTCATCAAATTGATGGCTATCCCCAAGACAAATCGTTACACCCCCCTTTGGCGATCCCCATTATTCCCGGCATTAACACTCGACAGAGCCGGAGGCAGATGGGAGCAATGGGGAATAGGAACATTTGGTGATATTGGTAACGAGGAGGGTTTTCTTTCGTTTAGTGAGCTACAATTAGTCTACGGTATGTCAGGTGCGGATTATATGAAATATCTCCAGATTAAGAGCTATATAGCAGGCATAAGGCCTAGATTTAATTGGAGCAAATCCCCATGCTGAAAGTTTTGAGGAGGGTCTCGTCTAGAATAAGAGAGCTTTATGCTCTTTTACTGGAGAAAATCTCTGATGATCTGGAAAAGGTAGAGGCGTCATGGGCAGACAAACTTGTGGATCCTGAAGTAGACGTGTGTATGAGCCTCTCAATGTTCGATCAGGTTTTTATAAGTACCTATTTGAAAGCCCAGTCATATAAAACCCTATTCAGTTTGTACTATACCCCAGCTAAATTATACAAGTGGGGGATGAGGGTGGATGATTGATGTCCGAGCTGTGGGGAAGGGCCGGCTGATATGAAACACATGTTCTACGAATGTAACAAGCTTGTACCGCTGAAAAAGGATATTTTTAGGTTTTTTCATCAATTATTTGGCCCCTGTATAGATTTTACCCCAACGGTTTTTATTTTGGGTTATGACTGCACTCTGGGTTTGAGTAACAAGCAGGCTTACTGTGTTTTTATGGGTATGGCGATATACAGGATACTGATAGCCTCACGCTGGAAGGATTTGGAGTCTCCAACATTTCAAATGTGGCTGGCAAGACTTCTTGGCACATATAACCAGGAAAAGGCTCTGTATGCCTGTAGAGGAGCAAGATCTAAAACGAGAGGAAGGAAAATATGGTGGTATGTTGCAGAGTGGTATGAGGATAAAATTGGGGTAGGATGAAGCCACATGTATGAGGGATAATTTGTACTCCATTATTATATTTTGGGTAAAATGGATATACGTATACGGAAGCTGTATTATTTTCTAATTCTAATGTTTGATTTGTGTAATATATATCTCTCTGTGGTTACTAATGGTGGTTTTGTAAAACATTTTTGGATGTGCTAAAAAAAAAAGAAATCACGATGTTGCCCATTGGGGAGAGTGGTAGTCCTGTCCAAAAGGGGAGTGATATTCTAGCACTGTTTAGTGCCTTGCCCAAGTTATCCTCTAGGAGGTCCTTGGTTGTATGATATAATTGCACCCCTAGGTATTTAAATGTGTCATAAGCCCAGGGGAGGGGTGGGCGATAGGTCATTGACCCGGGAAAGGATGATGCTCTTCCGGATGTATATGAACTACTCTTAGAAAGAGAAGCCCCTAATTGGCTTTTGAGGTTTAGTGAAGCAGGTTATTACAAAAAAAGTTAAATTCAAGACCCTAGGTGCAGCAGCAGCGGTATGGACTGGTGTCAGGAAAAAGCTGGGGTTGGGAAGAATGAATTGCTACACTACTCTATTTGGGTATCTGTGTCTACCTGAGATCTTTCACAATGGAATTATGCGGCGGTGGGATGTTTTAGAGGTGAAGCTGATGAGAGACCTCTTTGACTTTGAGATGGTATAATCTCATTTGAGAAAGCCCAATCTCTTTTTAACATAGATCGCAGGGAGTTCTTTAAATTCCTCCAGATTCTGTCTACTATCTTAAGGAAGAAGCAAGAGCTTTCTCTGGAGATCTAGTTATGGATGGGGTCCAAAACCCTGATGGGTGTAGTATCGCCCAGATTTATGGAGAGCTGAGACAACTACAGGGCGATGATTTAGAAAAACACTATGAGAAATGGCAGCGGAAGCTGAACATTGAATGGGGTGAGTTTAGGGCTTCGCTTAAGCTTGGCTTCACCGTATTAAGTGTAGCGACCCTCCAAGCACAGCATTTTAAAAAGGTTTGTTCACTTTACTACACCACAGCTAAGATATCTCAATGGGGTGGGACTGAGGGTATTCTCTGAAGCAGATATTGTTCACATGTTTGCCTCTTGCCCTGCTTTGGAACCCCTTAAGAGAGCTATAGAGGATTTTATGGGGCAAACTCTGAGGATTCAAATAAAACTGTCTGCCAAGCTTATGGTTTTAGGTGTGGCCAGAAATGAAACTCTGGTAAATCACCGGGAATTTGTATTTCTTGCTATGGCTGTGACCAGAATCTTTGTGTCATCTGCATGGGTGGACCCTAATACCCCTACATTTCATTAATGGATAACACATCTCTTAGCTATGTTAAATTTGGAGAAGGGTCTGTATGAGAAGAAATGGCGGAAGGTTAGGAAATTAGGAAACTTATTTGGTATCCTGTCATAGATTGGAAAATCAGAATGAATACACCCTGGGCCCGATTCACAGAACTAACTTAAGACAAAATCCTAAACTTACTACCATTTTGGTATTCACAGAAGGCACTTACTCATTTTGGTATTCACAGAAGGCACTCACTCATTTCGGTATTCACAGAAGTTAGGAGTCCTAACTTTAGGACTCCTAAATGCCTTCTGTGAATACCGAAAGTCTTAAAATTAGGATTTTTCTCAGTTTAGTAGTAGTATTGTTAGGACTCCTAACTTTAGGACTCCTAAATGCCTTCTGCGAATACCAAAAGTCTTAAAATTAGGATTTTTCTCAATTTAGTAGTAGTAAAGTTAGGACTCCTACCTTTAGGACTCCTAAATGCCTTCTGTGAATTCCGAAAGCCTTAAAATTAGGATTTTTCTCAGTTTAGTAGTAGTAAAGCCAGGAGTCCTAACTTTAGGACTCCTAAACTGAGAAAAATCTTAATTTTAAGACTTTCGGTATTCACAGAAGGCATTTAGGAGTCCTAAAGTTAGGACTCCTAACTTCTGTGAATACCGAAGTGAGTAAGTGTCTTCTGTGAATACCAAAATGAGAAAGTGCCTTCTGTGAATACGAAAATGGTAGTAAGTTTAGGATTTTGTCTTAAATTAGTTCTGTGAATCGGGCCCCCTAGGTTTAAGCCAGGGATTTAAATATTTTTGATTAACCTTAATTGTTTATGCCTTGACCCTTTTTCTTTAGACAGCATTGGTATATTACGTAACTTAGATATAATGGTACTGTATTGGGCATTTTTTTTGTTAGCTTTCAGGATGTTTTTTTTGTTGTTATTTACGGATGCTTTTGTATTGATGGACCTAAACCGATGGTGGAATACATTTTTTTTTTTAAAAGACCCGGTGGAGGGGAGTTGACGGGAGTGTGCCCCTTAGGTCTGGCGATAGGTATGTCATTGGGAACAATAATGAATTGTCCCAGTTGACATTTAAACCCAATACTCGCTGGAAGTACCTGGCAAGTAGCTTCACCAGTTCTCGGAGGATAGTGACCTTATCTCTTTGGTATACTTGTGCATCGTCCGCATAAAGCGATATTACATGCCATTTACTAAACACGTATATACCCCACTCGTTCTATCTTGAATGGTTCCAATATCACAGAGCCTGTACATACTCTAGCTGTTGGTACATTGTATAGTAAGGCTATCCACAGCAAAAAGATTGGTCCCATCCAATATCGTTTGAGAACTTCACTTAGGTAGCACCCATTCAGGGTGTCAATTCAGGGAGTTCTTTGCCCAGTCCATTAGCATAAAAGCCTGCGTGGGTTTAGGAAGGTGATACTGTTTGGTATAAACCCATTTTGATCGGGGTGTATCAAGTGTTGCATCACATTAATTAACCTTTTTGATCATCTTTTTCCCAAAATCTATTAATCTGCATTTAGTAGGGATAATGGTCGATATGGTCACCGGAGCAGTGGGTCTCTGCCTGGTTTGGGGAGCACTAGCAATATTTCCTCACTCTGGGAGGCGGGTAGTATGCCTGTATTGAATGCTTCTGTATATATTTGGTGCCTTCGTTGTCCCAGTTGGGACCGATACGTTGTGTAGAACTCCAAGGGCCAGCCATCAGCTCCTGGTGTTTTCCCTTTTGCCAATTGCTGAATGGATTCTTCTATTTCACCTATCGTGACAGGAGATTCTAGGTCCAATTTCACATCAGGTGTGACCTGTGGTAGTGTCCCCACTTCTAAGGAGTGTAATTCTGTTGCATTTGTAGCCTGTGGTGCACTATACAGTGTAGAGTAATATGTGTAGAAAGCCCGATTTATCTCTATTTGTGTGTTGAGTTTGTTTCCCCATTCATCTTTAGTAGCTAGAATTTGGGTTTCTGGGTGTATCAGTGCATATGATCCAGGCCAGCAATTTACCTGCTTTGTCTCCTTCTATGCAGTGATTGACTAGATAATCCTTATGGTTTATGGATTCTAGTTGGGCCAGGGTATCCTTATACTTTAATGTAGCGTCTGCCAGCTGTGCTATTTTAGTCGGGCTGCCCTGCTTTTCCTGCTCCAATTTGCTCATGTTGTTTTCCAGTTGTGTCAGTTCTCTATTGAGGACCAGTTTGGTGCCAAATACGGCTTTGCTCATGTGTCCTCGCAGCAGTACATTGAATGCATCCCACTCAATTCCCATGTTTGTTGCTGTACCCTCGTTGTCATGAAAATACATGTCTATGTGTTGAGCTAGCATGGTTCGCAGCGGTAGGCCCCTAAGTGCCGCAATCGGTAATCGCCACATGGGGATTTTAGGCCTATGTAGCCCCCATGTCAGCTTCAACTGTAGTGGGCTATGGTCTGACAATGTATGTCCAAAATATTCTGCCCCAGCCACCTTTGTCAGCTTACAGAGGTCGCCGAGACTTGGAAAGAATCACGGTTCTGGTGGCATCCAGTGAGCTTTCGATGGTCCTTAAAAATTCAGGGGAGATGGTGTAAATCTCAAGCTGGGCCGTAGCCATATCCATAGCAGGTCTGTAAGATGAGCAGACTCTGGCAAGTTAGAACAATGAAGGTAAGGGACGTCAGAAAGTTGGATCCATGTCTTTGGATAAGGATTGGCTCTAAGGGCTGGTTAGTTGGGCTGGGGTGTGAAGCAGGGCTGGGCATACACCGTGGCTGGACAAGGCATCGTACTCCGAATGGAGCTGACTCTGCAAGTGAGCCGGGCCCTAGTAGGTGACTTAGAACTGGTGCTGACCATGGTAATCCGACTGTTTAATTAAAACAAACCATCTTGAACGACTGAGGTGGATGTTGACACAATGTGATTTCAGCCCAGTGCCCTGAATATCTAAGTGAAGAAATCCAATGAAGCGTGGGTAAACAGCATAAGTAACTATCAGTCTCTTAACCTCTTTTGAGTTGTAGGGCCTTGACTTCCAAGTGGTCCCACTGGTAACTATATCTATACCACTATACTATTTGAGGAGAAGGCTATAGAGATAGGCCAAACAAGGATCTTTCATGGTGGTGAGCATGATAGTCAGAAATGGGAATGCAAACAATCATAGTTCAAGATGAAGACGTTCCTGGAGATTAAAAAGCATATTAAGATGGTGAAGGTAGGTGCTGTATTTTCCACAAAATCATTAACATCCTGTAGTAAAGTAGGATCTGCTTTTATGGTTACTTCCACTTTTTGCTTCCTGTCAGTATGTTTTTAACTAATCTGACTGGGATCCTACTTACTAAATTGATCATGAAACGTACTTCTGTATATCCACAACTGGCCACTGGTGTAACATTTGTAAGTCCCTAGTTTAAAGTACTAAGGTATCCAGGGCATAGGTACACCAGGGATCTCCCATGGGCTGCAGCATGTATTGTGATACCCATGGGAGTCCACTGAAACTGTGACTACAGGCTTACAATTGCAGCCGGTGTGAGTGGGTGCTTGCACCTTTCACAGCAGATATATTTCCCTGATATCTGAGGTCACTGCACATAACCCTATGTAACCCTATGGCAGGTTCATCAGTTCATCAGTCCTGAGGGCAGAATGCTTGGATATAAATGTGAGGGTACCCCTGCTTGAGTAGTACACCCCTACAAGGCTTTGTGTGATCAGCTATTTTAATACATATAGTGGACATCAGTAATTATGAGATGCCTGACTATACAGTGGCTGCACCAAATCCAGTCATGTTTGATATCAAACATGTTGGAATCATACCCCAACACTGATTCTAGTGTTAGAAGTATGATCCCATGTACTGGTGGACTCTTGGGGAACCCCACTGTACTACCAGTAACAGCCTTTAAAATCCTTGTGCACTGTGTTGACTTGCTGTTGCCAAAGCTTGTTGTGTCTGCACTACAGAGATATTTGGGCTACAAAAAGCTCCAGTCTCCAGCATTTCTTCCTACTAAGTACATTGTCCTCACTGCATTCATTACACTATTGGCCTTCCTTCTCAGTGAGCTGCTTGAAGTCCTCTTTTGACTCCTTTGCCTTTGGATTGCGGGTCCCCCTAAGGGTCTTCATTGAGCTCCCCTGATTGCTCAGTGCCTATTCTGACTCTCCTGCTTGTGGTGAGTCCCTTGGAACTTGCTGATCCCAACTGTGATTTCTTCTTTGACTTCAATTGGCCACACGGCTGCGTTCCGTCTCTGCACACAGCCTCCGTGGGGTTCCTGGGTACTTACCTTGGGTGGTTCCTTGTGTCCTCGTCCCTGCTGGGTCTACTGGTCCACGTCCGGCCCTCTTCTGAAGTTCACATTCCACTTTCCTAATATATGGTTTGATCTTCCCATGGAAACTACTGTATTCTGTGCTACATAACTTTAGCAACTGAAGTATTGTTGTGTATTTGTTATGATACCTCACGGTAGGAGATATCCCAATGTGTTAGTGAGTTTTGTGTAATAAAATGACATATTTTTTTATATGTACACTATGTGGTTCTTTTTAGTTTAACCTACACTACGTGATTAAACTGGTAAAACAAGCTGCTTAACACTCCTTCAAGATAAGCCTGAAAACTGCGCTCCATGGCTTCAGCTTTGGGAGCTTTCTATGGTTATCAAAGACCACTAAAATTAACGTATGGGATGCAGGGATTAGTGCAAGGTGTTTCACTTAAATAGGTTTGCACCATATACTTAACCACCCTTCTAAATTGGTGTGCAGCAGTTGGGATTTAATCCTGCACTGTTTGACCAGCTAATGTAGGTGTGGCTAGGTAAAAAAACATCACTAGCGTATTTATAGAGCACATGGCTGCCCAGAGGCTTCCCAGCACCAAGGAGAGGAAGCAGTAGTGGAGAAGCCTGTGAAAATCATCATGGGAACAGCCATGTCTTACGTTTTTTTCTGACACTGCGTTAATCTTTTAGCATCCGCAGTTCTCTGGTCATGGAGTTCCAAAGCTTCGGGACCGGGTATGAGAAGGATCTTCTTTCCCATCTTGACCTCTTTATCCCCAACATCTTCATGAGGTGGCCTGAGGATGACATGAGGGACCTCCTAGGCTCGTATGGGGAGAAGAGTGACCTAAGCAAGGATGGGCCCCTGCCATTTATAGCCTTGTGTGCCAGGTAGAGGGATTTAAATTTGATCCTATATTGGCTGGGCATCCACTGACGTCTGGCAGTAACCTAGCCGCTGGATTTTGTGCAACCTGCAATCTTTTAACAACATATTTTGGGGAACCCAGGTACAGAGAGTTGCCGCAGTCAAGGCGTGAGACCACCAGGACCTGCAATATGGTTCTCCGTGCCTGTTCTGGGATAAGTGCTATGAACTTACGAATCATTCGGAGTATACCAAAGCAGGTTACTGCTAGTTTTTTGGGGAGCCAGTTTCTTGCCATCCTGTTTAGCAATGTAGATAATTCAGGTACCACTTGTCCATGGAAATGGGAAACCCCTTACTTATTAATTTCAATATCAAAAAAGAGTGCACCAGGACAAGTGGTGATTCTGTGAGGATTCATTATCAGTCCAACTTTCAGTATCTGGTTTGGTACTAACTTAGAAATGAGGTTGCAAACATGAATATTCGTAATAAAGCAAGCTTTTCTAAATCACAGCCAATATGTGTTTTGCCCCTTGTGGCCCATAAGCGGGGGCTTTTTCCAGGCTAAGATAAGTAGTCACAACATGACTTGAGTTTTCATTGCTAGGTTGTGATCCAACCACATACCCATATTCTTTATTGAACGTTTGGAGACGGGAGGTGTACCCCAGTCTTCTGGACAGCAAATCCTGGACCAGGGCCCAGGGCTTTTTCCCAGGATCATCAGATCTGTTTTATCACTGTTCAGCTTTAGTCTTCAGCTGACCATCCTGTTGGCCACCTTTTCCATGCATGGTACCAGTTGGAGGTGCTTTGAATTAGGCCCCTCAGCCAATGAAACTACGAGTTGTGTTTCGTCCACACACAACACGATTGACAGCCCAAACTCCAAGACAATTTTTGCTAATGGGTGCATGTATATTATAAACAGTGTGTGACTGAGCGATGAGCCCTGTTGGACTCAGCATGGAGCCGGCAGAGTATCTGATAAGTTTGTAGATTTCATTATCTGAAAGATCTATCGCTTAGAGAGGAAACAATCCATTGAAGTGCTTTTTCCTGGATACCGACCTCCCTCAGCCTATGCATCATGGTGAGGTGCTCCACGGTGTTAAAAGCAGAGCTTAACTCTAGGAGCAGAATTTCATTACAAGACCGGAGGCTACATTATGCATTAATCCTTTAATGCAGTCACAAGCAGCCGCACTACATCATAAACAAGAAAAGTTCTAGAATGTAGAGAGTAGGCTACAAATGGCATGAGGCACAAACAGACTGCCTCTTTTAAATGCGGCTAACAGGCAGATAAGTAACATTTCTCTTCTTCCATAGATATTGCTTTTTAAGATTGTTTGTTAATGTTTATTTTAAAGAAGGAGATAGTGAGAAAAACAATGCCTTGCTGTTAACACTCTGTTGTCTCCTTCGCTTATTTCCACTGTTTTATGCTATTGTTACTCTTTTACTTATAAACGCTTCTTCGTACTCTCCGTACTGTCGTGTGACCGTCTATGGGCTTTCCCCCCCTCACCCTTTCCATCGACTTCCTATGAAGGTTGTCGATCTCTCTTTTCTTCCACACTCGCGCGTGAATATTTTACTCCAAATCATGTTGTGTCCCCCAAGTATATCTATTTGCCCCAAACCTTAGAATTCCGCCTCCGTTTCCTCATAGTGTAACTCCCTTTACTTGTCTGTCCCAATTTCTTTGCCTTTTGTTAACTGTTCGTCGCGCTCGCCCCCTCTCCGTGTGAGCGCGTTACGAACATCAGAGAAATGCACCTTAGCAACGGTGAACGCTCCTATGGCATCCCCCAGGGCATTTTCCTCTAAGCTGACGCTTCTCCGACGACAGCTGAGCTCGAGGGAGTGCTTCAGTTACTCCACTCGGATCAGCTGTTGCCGGAGATCGCGTCTGGACTGATTTCTAACGAAATTCTTCCTACTTCACTCAAATAAGCCTTTGGGCTTAAATTTGCCTACTTTGTTTAGTTTCTTTTTCCCAATCAAGTCCTAGTCTATATCTTATTGCCATCCTTAATTCCCTAAAAATATTTAAAAAAAAAAACCTTATACTGATATATTTATTAAATACATATTACTTAGGAAATACTATTTTTTAATATATTATTTTTAATTATTTATCCAATTTCTTACCCAAAATGTCAGACCTTGACTCTGACGATGCCACAGCTAGCTCCCCCCTTCATAACAATGACAACTTCAAAGAATTCTTACAGAAAGAAATGCGATCCTGAATGCTTTCCACACTTAAAGAGGTGATGTCTACCAAAAGACCTTTTCCCTCTGATCTAGATGGTCATTCCATCGACACTGTAACCGAGGGTAAGAAAAATCAAAAATCAAAAAATTGCGAACATTCCTTAACTATGGGAGGTCGTGGCACCTCATTTGACATGGGAGGTCCTAGCACCTCATTTACATTGGGAGGCCCTCGCGCCTCAAATGAGAACGGTGCCCCTCGCGGCACGATTTTGACGGGTGTCCCTAGCGGCACAACTATGACTAATACCCTCCGCGGTGCAACCCGCTATGGTACTAAGGATGTCGCAGACACAGACTCTGATTCAGAGGAAGAAAATTTTCATAATCCCTATGACGAATTTGTCTTGGATCTAGACGACCCGAACCAAGACCTTGACTTTAATCTTCCTTGTGAAGGAGAATCCCCCTCCTCTTCTGACAATATTATTCTGAACCCTCTAGGGGAAGAAATGTGCTCCCCCCTAAGTCTTTCCCACTCTAATAGTTCAAAATGGTTCCCTCAGGAACACGTTTCAAAATTTATTAAGAGATGGTTAAGGAACTCACTTGAGAGGGAGACAAGGAATACACTCAGATCAGAGTGTTCGAGACCTACTATCCACGAGAAGGTCTCCCAAACCCCCAACCTTGACCCGGACTTGATTAAATTCCTGTTTAAGCTAGGCAAAGACCCTAGAAGTGGTCTGGAGAGAGCACTTAAGGCCTGCCAGGACCGCCTTCTTGATGTCCTAGGCCCCCTCACCAGAATCCTAGACCTGGCTGAGGAGTCACATATTTCCAGAACGCCTCTTGACATCAATCTTATCCGCGGATGGAGTCAAAGAGCTATTGTCTTCCTCGGAAATGCCAATTTGAGTCTAAACATCGAAAGGAGGAGGTCTATCCTTTCGAAGATCAACCCAAAACTCAGTGACTTGGCAGAAAAAGAACGATCTGACAACCCTAAAGGCCTTCTCTTCGGTGAGGATGTGATCAAATCAATTGGGAAATACGTTGCCACCTTTACCGCCCTTGATAGGGCTCAATCGAATATGAAGCGTGTTTTCAACACAAACCTTTTTGGTCAGGCTGGAAGAAGGGGCCGTTCTTCCGGCCGCAGTAACCAGCGGCCCTTCTCATCCTTCAGAGGTTCCGGTAGAGGCTTCTACCCCTCAAATCAGCAATTCTACCCTCATCGAGCCAGAGGACCACGCAACAGAGGCTTCAGGTCCCGCGGAAACCCAAACGCCTCCAGCCTTCCAAGTAAGTCTTCCTCTCCCTCTTCCTCTTTCCTCTTCTTCCCAAGTAGGGGGCAGATTGAAACTCTTCTACCATGTTCGGGCGTCACTAACTCAAGACCCCTGGGTTCTTGAAACCGTCCAGGGTTTCAAAATAGACTTTATAGAGACTCCCTTCCAATCTCATCCATCCCCCAAAACCCCTAACTCTTTCGGTCGAACACGAAGAAATTGTCGAAGAGGAAATCTCTTCAATGCTCAAGAAGGGAGCTATTGCACAGGTACCCTGGTCCTTAAAGACTTTTATCAGCACCCTTTTCTTAGTTAAAAAAAAAGACAACGTTTGGAGACCAGTGATAAACCTTCGAGAGGTGAACAAATACTTAGTTTACAGACATTTCAAAATGGAAGGTATTCACCTCCTAAGGGATCTTCTTCTAGAAGGAGATTGGTTAGTGAAACTAGATCTCAAGGACGCATACTTTACCATTCCTATGGCACAGGAACACCAGTGTTTTCTCCAATTCAGCTGGAAAAAACTTCTCTATCAATTCCAAGCTCTTCCCTTCGGCCTTTCCTCCGCCCCCTGGTGCTTTACCAAAATCATGAGGACTATTGTTTCTATCCTCAGAGAGAGAGGTATTCGTCTCATTATTTACCTAGACGACATCCTCATAATGTCCCAAGCCTTTTCCCAAATTCAGAGAGACCTGAATGTCACCATCCATCTAATCGAGAGTCTCGTTTTTATTTTAAACAGAGAGAAATCTATCCTCACTCCCTCCAAATCTCTAGAATTTCTCGGATTCACTGTAGATACCTCCAGTTGTCTCCTCCTTCTCCCTACCAAGAAAATCGCAAAAATCAGGAAAGAAATCAGGTATGTCCTAAAGAAAGATTCTATAACCCTAAGGGAATTAGCCCGGCTTTTAGGCCTCCTCTCCTCCAGCATTCAAGCTATCTTCCCGGGCCCTCTGAACTACCGTGCTCTTCAGAGATTAAAAGGGAAAGCTCTCAATTCTGGTCTCTGGTACGAGGACTCTGTGACCTGGGATGAAGAAGGCAGATCAGAACTTTCATGGTGGCTAGAGAACCTCGACGCCTGGAACGGGAAAGCGATTTTTGGCTCTGCCCCGGAATTCGTCCTGGAATCAGACGCCAGCCTCCACGGTTGGGGCGCTCGTCTCCTCGACCAAGACACTGGTGGCGCATGGTCGCTTGCGGAGGCTTCCCACCACATAAACTTCCTAGAACTTACAGCCGGTTTATACGCCCTAATGAGCTTCAAACACTCTCTTCAGGGCAGGTCCGTTCTCCTCAAAATGGACAACATCTCCGCAGTATCTTATATCAATCGCCTCGGCTGTACGAAATCAGCAGACTTGTCGCCTTTAGCTAAAAAACTCTGAATGTTCTGCTTGGAACACAAGATTTCTCTGAAGGCAGAATACCTTCCTGTGAAGTCAAATCTTTCGGCAGACTGGAACTCAAGATTCCTTTCAGACCGGACCGACTGGAAACTCAATGTGAACATCTTCAATGCTCTCTCTCTCTTTTGGGGTCCACTAGATGTGGATTTGTTTGCCAGCAGACTGTCGTTCCAACTCCCAAAATATTTCAGCTGGATGCCAGACCCGGGTGCTCTAGCAGTGAATGCCTTTCTTCAATGCTGGTCGAACCTTCAGGGTTACGCATTTCCACCCTTTGCCATGATTCAAAGAGTCCTTCAGAAGGTCAGATCAGACCAGTGTTCCCTGATTCTGATAACTCCATTCTGGCCGTCTCAGGCATGGTTCCCGACCACTCTCGAACTTTCTTGCGTCATCCCCTTCCTCATTCCTGCGAACAAGGGTCTGGTCACCAACGCAGACGGAGAAGATCATCACCTAATCTCTTCAGGGAATTTGAGCCTTCTTGCTTGGAAAGTGTCAGGCAATCCAACGAACTGTCTGGCTTTTCGTCGTCAGCTTTTTCTCTCCTCGGAGAATCTTGGGCTCCCGGAACACACTATAGATACAACAACATTTGGAAAAAATGGGTTTGTTGGTGCGTGGAGAGGAACTTGGATCCCTTGGAGGCTCCTATCGTCAATATAGTTATTTTCCTTGTCGAACAATTCGATAGAGGATTAGCCTATAGATCCATTAACTGCTACAGATCAGCTATCTCTGCAGGACATTCCCTTGTCAACGGTAAGACGGTAGGTAAGAACAATATTATTTGTAGAGTTATGAAAAGTATTAGACTAAAAAGACCTCCCAGACCTAAGTACCAAAACATGTGGGACGTGAAAGCTATCCTAGACCTTTTCTCTTCTTGGCCAGATAACGCCTTCCTTAACAGGAAATATCTCTCGCTCAAGCTTGCTACCCTTCTATGTTTAATCTCCTGTCGTAGAGTTTCAGATGTGAGGTGTCTCGACATTTCTTATAGATCCTATGATATGTTTGGAGTCAAATTTGATTTGTTCAGAAGGACTAAAACTATGTCTGACTCGATTTATTATCCTCGTTACGACCTTTGCAAGAAATTGTGCGTCATAGACTGCATGAGAGAATATGACTTGAGAATGAAAGACCTTCATCCTTTAGATGCCAAACAACTCCTTTTATCTTTTGTTAAACCCTTTAAACCAGTCTCTTCCTCCTCTATAGCTAGATGGGTCAAGTCAATTATGAATCTGGCCGGTATTGATATCTCTAAATTCCAAGTTCATTCTCTCAGAGGCGCTATGGCAAGCAAATCCTTCTGGTCTGGTGGTAAGTTGGATGAAATTCTTAAAGCGGCAGATTGGTCTAACGCTTCAACCTTTGCTCATCATTACTGTAAACCTGTTGAACATATGTCTGATGTGGTACTTCGTGGCTACCAACATTTATAATGTAGCCTCCGGTCTTGTAATGAAATTGCGATTCTCCTATTAACATGACCAGAGAATCTGGATTTCATTAAAGACACGGAGGCTATCATTATCCCGCCCTTAGCCACTCCCTTGGTGGTTTAATTCGCAAATTTGTATGTTTTTAATCTGCATTTTGATATGTTGATATCAGCTCATGTCTTCAATATACGTTTATTTTTCTATTTCATCTTTTTACATTTCTTCTCTTTTTCAGATAATTCTGGATAATCACCTATCTCCAGCCTTCTTCACTTCGGACCTCTTGTTACCTTCATCTTCTAGTTCATCCTGGATCTCATCTCTGGACTTTATCTACTCGTTTGCATTTAAAAGAGGCAGTCTGTTTGTGCCTCATGCCATTTGTAGCCTACTCTCTACATTCTAGAACTTTTCTTGATTATGATGTAGTGCGGCTGCTTGTGACTGCATTAAAGGATTAATGCATAATGATAGCCTCCGTGTCTTTAATGAAATCCAGATTCTCTGGTCATGTTAATAGGAGAATCGCAATTGCAGCAGAGCCCCCATGATCTCGTATCCCTTTAAGCTCCTCGGTAACCACTAGGAGAGCTGATTCTGCACTGTGTTGCGGCCGGAAACCCATCTTAGTCTTGTGAAGTCATTATTCTCCTCCAGAATCTGTGAAAGGGTATGATTTACATGTTTTTTTCACGAATTTTCCCAAGAAGAGTGGCAACGAAATAGGGTGAAAATTCCGCAGTAACGTGGGGTCTAAGTGGGGCTTCTTCTGCAAGGGCCTCACAATTGCATGTTTCCACTTCTTAGGTACTGTCCCAGTTTTGAGAGATAGTGAGAAAAGCTCCACTGTAGTGGAGAGGATGGGGTCCCTGCCCTTGAGTAGAATATGGGGTGCTGCAGGATTTGGGGAGAGCCAGATTTTATGTTCCTCAATAGATGACCAGCATTTCCCTTATTCAAGGCAATAAAGTGATCTAATACCAGAGCTGCTGCCTGCCCCAAGTGTTCTGCTTCTTGATACTGGTCTCACCTGCAGGGGTTACCCTGCCGCACCTCAGGTCCACCCATAGAGTTCCCTTGTAATGAGTTGTAAATGCTATCTACTTACGTTACATCTCTCCTTTGAAGATAGATGGAGGGAGATGCCTTGCTCTATCGTTGTCAATGATTTCCGTTTCTTTTACCTGCTGTGATCTGCCATTGACTTGGGATGAATCCAGGGCCACGCCAACGCCCGAGTGCTGCCACTGCCTATCTGCTGCCAGGGGACTACATCCCCCATTGTCCCTTATGGCGCGCACGCCGCGCACTGCCTCTGTGAGCGCCCGGAGGCGTTCAAAAGGGGGTCATGGCTCCCGCAGTGCAAGAAGAGTAACCTAAGCAAGGATGGGCCCCTGATATTCATAGCCTTGTGAGCCAGGTAGAGGCATTTAAACATGATCCTATATTGGCAGTAACCTAGCTGCTGGATTTTGTGCAACCTGCAATCTTTTAACAACATATTTTTGGGAACCCAAGTACAGGGAGTTGCCGCAGTCAAGGCGTGAGACCACCAGGACCTGCTCTATGATTCTCTGTGCCTGTTCTGGGATAAGTGCTATGAGCTTACAAACCATTCTGAGTATACCAAAGCAGGTTACTGCTAGTTTTTTAGGGAGCTTGTTTCTTGCCAACCTGTTAGCCATGTAGATAATTCAGGTACCACTTGTCCATGGAAATGGGAAACCCCTTGCTCCTTCATTTCAATATCAAAAAAGAGTGTACAAGAAAAAAGTGGTGATTCTGTGAGGATTCATTATCAGTCAAACTTTCAGTATCTGGTTTGGTACTAACTGAGAAATGAGGTTGCAAACTTGTTATATCTCTTGCTATCTACAAGATTTATTTCCAAACATGATACTCATAATAAACCAAGCTTTTCTAAATTAGAGCCAACACGTTTTTCGCCCCTTGTGGCCCATAAACTGGGGCTTTTTCCAGGCTAAGATAGGTAGTCACAACATGACTTGAGATTTCATTTCTAGGTTGTGATTCAACCACATACCCATATTCTTTATTGAAGGTTTAGGGACGGGAGGAGTACCCCAGTCTTCTGGCCAGCAAATCCTGGACCTGGGCCCAGGGCTGTTTCCCAGGATCATCAGTTCTGTTTTACCACTGTTCAGCTTTAGTCTTCAGCTGACCATCCAGTTGGCCACTTTTTCCATGCATGGTACCAGTTGGAGGTGGTTTGAGTTAGGCCCCTCAGCCAATCAATCAATCAATCAATCAATCAATCAATCAGTCAATTGTAAAGCGCACTACATACCCGCGAGTGTCTAAAGGCGCTGGGGGGGCCGCTGCTGATCGAACAGCCAGGTCTTGAATATCCTCCTGAAGGTCAGCAGGTCTTTGTCTGTCGTAGGCTCAGTGGGAGGGTGTTCCATGTCTTGGCGGCGAGGTGGGAGAAAGATCTCCTGCCGGTGGTTGTTCTTTGGATGCGTGGGACTGTGGCGAGTGAGAGGTCGGCAGAGCGCAGCTGGCGGTTGGAGATGTAGAAGGAGACCCGTCTGTTGAGGTAGGCTGGGCCAGTCTTGTGGAGTGCTTTGAGTGCGTGGATGAGGAGCTTGAAGGATATCCTCTTGTTGATGGGGAGCCAGTGCAGGTTTCTCAAGTGGGGGTGATGTGGCCGTGTCATGGTACGTCAAGGATCAGTCGCGCCGAGGCGTTTTGGATGCGTTGTAGTCGTTTGATGAGCTTGGTCGGGGCTGCCGCGTAGAGGCCATTTCCGTAGTCGAGTCTGCTGCTGACGAGGGCCTGGGTGACTGTCTTTCTTGTATCTGTCGGGATCCATCTGTAGATCTTGTGTAGCATGCGGAGGGTGTTGAAGCAGGAGGAGACGGCGTTGACTTGCTTGGTCATTGAGAGCGTTGAGTCAAGGATGATTCCCAGGTTGCGTGCGTGGCCGGTGGGTGTCGGGGCTGCCCCCAGTGCCGTTGGCCACCAGGAGTCATCCCAGGCTGAGGGGTTGGAGCCGAGGATGAGGACTTCCATCTTGTCTGAGTTCAGCTTCAGGCGGCTGATCTTCATCCAGTCGGCGACGGCCTTCATTCCTTCGTGGAGGTTGGCTTTGGTGGTGATGGGGTGATTGGTGAGGGAGAGGATCAGTTGAGTGTCATCTGCATAGGAGATTATGTTGAGGTCGTGCTGTTGGGCGATGTGTGCGAGCGGGGCCATGGAAATGTTGAACAGTGTCTGGCTGAAGGAGGATCCCTGGGGTACGCCGCAGATGATCTCGGAGGCTTTGGAACGGAATAGGGGGAGGTGGACGCTCTGGGTTCTGCTGGAGAGGAAGGAGGTGGTCCATTCCAGAGCCTTGTCTTGGATCCCGGAAGCGTGCTCGTAGTGTGCGTTGGCAGACAGTGTCGAAGGTGGCGGAGAGGTCTAGGATGATGAGTGCTGCGGTCTCACTGTTGTCCAGCAGGGTCCTGATGTCATTGGTAGCGGCGATGAGGGCAGTCTCGGTGCTGTGGTTGCTGCGGAACCCTGACTGGGAAGGGTCCAGGATTCTGTTTTCTTTAAGGTATCGGGTTAGCTGTCTGTTGACGATTTTCTCAATGACCTTGGCCGGGAAGGGGAGCAGAGAGATGGGCGAGAAGTTCTTGAGGTCTCTTGGGTCTGCCTTAGGTTTTTTGAGTAGGGCATTTATCTCGGCGTGTTTCCAGCTCTCTGGGAAGGTCGCGGTCTCGAGGGAGAGATTGATGACATTGCGCAGGTGGGGTGCGATGGAGCTGCTTGCTTTGTTGAAGACATGGTGCGGGAATGGGTCTGACGGAGAGCCGGAGTGGATTGTTCAATGAAACTACTAGTTGAGTTTTGTTCACATACAACACGATTGACAGCCCAAACTCCAAGACAATTTTTGCTAATGGGTGCATGTATATTATAAACAGTGTGTGACTGAGCGATGAGCCCTGTTGGACTCAGCATGGAGCCGGCAGAGTATCTGATAAGTTGGTAGATTCCCTTATCTGAAAGATCTATCGCTTAGAGAGGAAACAATCCATTGAAGTGCTTTATCCTGGATGCCGACCTCCCTCAGCCTATGTATCAGGGTGAGGTGCTCCACGGTGTTAAAAGCAGAGCTTAAGTCTAGGAGCAGAATTGCAGCAGAACCCCCATAATCTCGTACCCCTTTAAGCTCCTCGGTAACCACTAGGAGAGCTGATTCTGCACTGTGTTGCGGCCGGAAACCCATCTTAGTCTTGTGAAGTCTTTATTCTCCTCCAGAATCTGTGAAAGGGTATGATTTTCATGTTTTTTTCATGAATTTTCCCAAGATGAGTAGCACCGAAATAGGGTGAAAATTCCCCAGTAACTTGGGGTCTAAGTGGGGCTTCTTCTGCAAGGGCCTCACAATTGCATGTTTCTACTTCTTAGGTACTGTCCCAGTTTTGGAGTGGAGAGGATTGGGTCCCCACCCTTGAGTAGTATATGGGGTGCTGCAGGATCTTGAGGAGAGCCAGATTTTATGTTCCTCAATAGATGACCAGCATTTCCCTTATTCAAGGCAATAAAGTGATCTAATACCAGAGCTGCTGCCTGCCCCAAGTGTTCTGCTTCTTGATACTGGTCTCACCTGCAGGGGTTACCCTGCCGCACCTCAGGTCCACCCATAGAGTTCCCTTGTAATGAGTTGTAAATGCTATCTACTTTGTTTTTAAATAATGTAGCTAGCTTGTTACATCTCTCCTTTGAAGATATATGAGGGGAGATGCCTTGCTCTATCGTTGTCAATGATTTGACAATCTTAAATAGTTCCCTGGGGGAGTTGGACACCATGTTAATTCTCTCCCCGGAGTGTTTGGCCTGGGCTTGCTTAATTTCATTGTGATAATGTCTAATGGCCCTCTTGTATTGGATCTTAAGGTCCGGGCATAGGTTTTCCTCGTTTCTTTCAAGTTTCTTACATTTCTTTTTCAAGGAGGCTCTTTTTAAATAACATTGAGCTCTTGGTGTTGATTTCTGAAATCATTGGTCCACAGATTGGTTGATTCAATCTGACCAAAGCGTGTCGGCCGTATCTGGGTTTTCTTTTAGGGATGGCATAGAGCACTCTAAGGTCTTAACCAATTTTTCCCCTATGAGATTTGGCCATTTTACAACTGAGTTCAAGCTGCGATTGGACGGAGTTTGTAGGGGTGTTTTTGTAAATGAAAAAGTGATCTGACCATGGAACTGGGATGGGTGTAATCACCTGAATTTTGGGGTCATTGAAAAAAATGGGATCAAGAGTTGAATACGTTGCTTGGCTTCTAAGTCTTCTAGGATTCTTCTGGTGAATGGGTTGTTGATTTCATCTATGTGTATGTTAAAATCACCAAGCGTGGTGACAAATCATTTCCCAACAATAGTGTTGGCTATGAGGTCAGGGAAAACTTCTAATAACGCTCTGCATAGCACAGAATGCCTGTAAATTAGAATTCTGCAGAATTAACATGTGGCAGAAAATGTCATTCTGAACTGCAAGGTGTCTCAGCTTGTTACTGTCAGGGATGTGATAGAGCAAATAATCTCTTCTTTATGAATAATAGCCAAGCCACCTCCAAGCTTGCCCACCCGATCGTTTCTGCTGATACAAAAGCTTAGGTAAAGAGCTTTCATTAAGTCAAGCTTTCTTTAAGCCAGGTCTCTGTTATAAACAGCACATGTAGTAGTTCTTCCTCTATTAAGAGCTCAATCTCTATTTTGTGCACTGGAGGGGACCTGCTGTTGATTAACCCCATTTTGGATTGTGTGTTCATTCCTTGGGCGTACTTTTATAATTTATGTGCCTTTTTAGGGCAAAGTTGCACTGTTGAAAGACCTCCCCGTCTCCCGTTGGACTGTCAGGCTTGAGGGTGTGAGCGCACTGAAGAGCTAGTGCTGGCCTTAGCCACAGCAGTTCTTCTGCGTTGTATTGCAGGAGGCTGGGGTGGTCTGTGAAGGTTCGGGCAGGGTTCCTGGACCCTGGTCTGGGTCAGGCGCAGACGGGCGAAGACGGGCTTGCCTTTAGCACACCTTTGGCGATTCAGCAGAGTGCCGTCTGCACACGACAACTGCGCGTCTGCTCCGCTGTCGACATAAGTTGGCGTGCCTGTAAACAGCTAGTGCGCCAACCTTCTGTGATTCCATGGCAGCCAGAGGACAGAGGTCTCCTCTACGGTTCTAGCAGGTGCCCCGAGTTCCCTTGGAGCTCGCTGTTTTGTTGTAGATTCATCTTCATGAATTATCGATTGAAATATTTATGTAATACATGACTTGCATCAATAAAATAACAGATTTGACATGTTCAGTATTACAACTATGCAATAACAGTATTTTATTTTTTGCAATATTTTATCCCTATAAGTGCTTTAACTTTTTTTGATTCAGAAGGAATGAAACATATTTTATTGTGAAGTATTGAATTGTGATTTTTTGTTACATAACCTTGTGATATGATCTACCGTATGCACTAGTTGTCTAAATAATAAACGATACAAAGACATAGTCTTTTTTGAACGATAAGAATGGCTTTTTATGATATTTGTTTTTTATTATATTTGACTTGTACCATGTTGTTTACTTATTGCTATATGTTCACCTATTGATGCTAGTCTTGTACAGTCTCGAGTGGACATAGTGTTATCACATATAGAGAACTTATCAGTTTGCCTTGACGAGGGAACATTTACTATAACCTATTCTTGCTTTCGTGGATATGTGCTTATTCATGCAATTTTTACAAATATTCTTGAAAAGGGAGCTCTTCTTAGTTCTTGGTTTTCATACCCTGTCTCTTTCCTTTATGAAGGGTAACTCTCATGAGTTTGTTGTGTTTCTGAGTACAGCATATCTATTAAATAAGTCATGTCATGTTTCTCTGTGTTTTTCTGCCCCACAGAAATACAAAATATGCTGAGTCCTGCCCTGTATTTTCGATAAGTGACCATGAGTCACAGGTGTTCAATGTCTCTCCCCCAGTCAGGAAGGTTCATCTATTGCAAATCCTGTGCCTGCAACCACCTGTATGCCTTATTGATCCTGAAAGCAAAGATCTCCTGATGTATTGATGTCACCTCTGATGTCAGTTCCATCATCTTTGTTTCTATAATAGACAGAGTTGTGTGGTACCTTGAAATTTGGGACCGCGTAGGAGGCAGGGCCCTACCCCTGTCTATTCCGGTATTAGCGAACCGCGAATGGTCAATGCGGTATGTACAAGTGTTTGTATAACATTTCATCGATAAATGCACTATGTATACGATATTACACATTGACTTCGTGGGTTCCATCTTAGAGCGGTGGCCATCTTATGGTTGCCCTCACATAGGCTACACATTACGAACAAGTATGGGCCTTTAGAACACATGTGTCTTCCTTTGACTTCTCTGTGACCTGTGCAGCTTGGCTCCGCTGCCCCAGGTCAGTCCGGTCCCACGAGCTGCTCGTCCTGCGGCCACCTGTGATTAGCATCAGGGTTTGACACACCATAAAGCCTTTTCATGTCACACAAGCCTCCGGCTAATCTCTTTCACACCTGACTCTTTCTGCTTTATGGCTTGTTTTACAAACAGGAGATGGCCGTGTTTATTGGGGCCTGTTGATATCTGATGTGGGATCTGAGCCTCGCTGGGTAAATAATTGTGGGCTGGCTTAACTGGAATGTGGGATGGTCATCATGACTCTGCCTTTTCGTCTGTAATGAATACATGTGAATGACCATATCGTAAAACGAGGAATGTGTGCCTGAAGCATGACATTTTGTATTTAAGGAGAAGCCCATTTCTGTAAGTTTAAGCAGTCTCCTGAGAACATACATTGTGTTGTACTTCTCGGATACCTGTATTTGGTCTGCAGCCAATAAATCGATCTTTGACTTCACCTAGAAGACTCTGTGTTTCTGTGGGTCTGAAACAGGAAGAACTCGAAGTCTTAGGGTGTGTTCCCCTGCACCGCTGGGTTCTAAAAACCCAGTACTTCAGTTGGCGCCCAACATTGGGCTCGATTTCAGCGGTACCGGTCCAAGCCAAAGGTTCGTGAGGAGCTTCGTGTGGAAATTCCGGAGGAAGGCCGCCACTTCATCGACCCCTGCATGTCGACGTGGTCCGAAAGTCTTTTCTGCGAGGTTCTCCGCATCCCGACGGCTACGAAGGACTGCTGCCCTGATTAATCGCCCTGTTTTGGACCCTTGACAATTTGGTGGAGCAAAACAATCGAGAGAGTCTTCTGGTGACGCCATCGATCATCGATATTCAGTTAAGCATAAGTGGAGCGTCTCCCAGTTTGTTTGGTATCCTTCGGGAATTTGGTATTCTTCGGGATCGCTTTGATTTGGAACTTGCAAGTGCCAAAGCCAGAGGACTCGTGTATTCACGAGACTATCGTATTTGATAATCCTTTGAAGTTTGAAACTAGACTAGTGAGCGAAGATGCCTGGTTCTAGTGTATTTGGAAGATTGTTTTGTTTGGGTTGTAGAAGGGATTCCCAATTAGAGGATTCATGTCCGGTTCCTCCAATTGGAACTCCAACTTATGAGCTTTACGTCAAACATGGCGTGGGCCCCATTGCATATAATGAAGTATGGATCCGATACACCAGAAAGGACGGTGTTTTAAAATGGCCCCAAAATGGTAGTTTCGATACAGATATCTTAGATAATTTGGAAGTTAAATTGTTTAAAAAGAAAGCCCGGCCGGCGATGTTTGATTCTTTCCGCCTATGGCGAAAGGAAGCCAAACAGAAGGAAATTAAGCTAGCAAAAAGGAATAAGAGAGAAAGAGGTATATCAATGATGCAAGAAGCTGTGCAATTTAAATATAATGAGGAGGAACAAATGAATGAGCAGTTACATAGACAGCGCAAACTAGGGATCGATAAATGTTACCCAGTTTTGTCACCCCTTGTACAAGATGAGACAAAAGAGAAAGAAAAGGATTCCCTAATGTCCCATTTGCTAAGTTCGCCACCCCCGTATGCGCAAAATGCCACAGCGCCTCCACAGCTCGTGAATGTGCAGCCTCCAGTTAATGTGCCGCAAGCCTTCCCACAGCCGCCAGCTCCTCTTCAGCTGGCTCCTATCCCTACAGTGCAGCCCTGTGATCTTTGGGATTTGGCGGGCTGGAAAAGCAGGCAAGGAGGCCGTATATAGTGTGCAATAGTCTACTTTATTGAGTTCAAGGTACGGTGGGCAACAGGATAGAATGCGGGTCTTCTGCCGGAGGGGTTGGAATCGATGAGGGATCCCGTCGGTTGCGGTCGTCGTCACCGAAGGTCTTCTGCTGTCCAAGTCGCCAACGTTGGTCCCAAGAAGGGGAATGGACGAACACCTCGGAGGGCAGTGAGACAAAAACACAGAAGGAGCCGTTAGACCTGCGGACAGTCTATGCCGCTGCCGTAACCTTCACCGAGGAGTGATAAAGAGGAGAGGTTGTGAGGAGAAGGGACAAGGAGAAAGAGGGACAAGTCGAGAAAAGGGGTGTTCGGAAAGGGGGTTCGAGGGGGATACTATGTACAAAGCGTGAGGTGCTGTACAATGGATACTGGGAGATCTTACTAGGGTGCAGGGGTGCTAACAGGAGAGAGAGTATATACATCTATGTACATGGAACCCCAAGGTACACACGGGTGCTTTAGAGTACTATACTGGAAGGAAACTGGTACTCACGGGCTCCGCCGTAACTCTCATCCGAGTTACGGCCGCTCTTCAGCCTCCTCCGGGGGACTCCACCAGTCTTCCGACCACTCTGCTGGTTCACCGCTCTCGTCCTCTCCTTTCGTCGTATCTCCTGCCGGACTCTCCTTCCACGATCCTTCGACGACCTCTGCTTCCTGTCTTCCGGCTTTTCTATTCCCGGCGGGGAACGGGTAGGAGGGACTTCCGGGAATCAGGGGTTGTCCTTCCGGTGGTCCGTTGTTCGTGATTGGCTCCTGTAAGAGAAAGAGGGGCAGGGTTCCTGTGGTCACCGGGGCTGTGGATGAAAGCTGGGATGGACTGTCTGAACAGGGAGGATTGAGCGGAAAAGATTCCCGGGACAGGGTAAGGAGGGGGGGCCCGATCTGAGGTAGGGGGTCTTCGTTACAAGCCCTCTCAAGGGCCGCCAGTTTTGTTACCTGTTGCCCCTGCGCTTCCTGCGCCTTTGCCTAGTACGTCAGCTGCCTCCCCTGGCGCTTTTCCTTACACTACCCAGGCACCTGTATCTGCATCCGCTTTTCTTCCCTCTGTCTATCCCCCCGTTTTCGCCTCAACTCCTCCTTCAGCACGACAACGAATAGCTAATGTGGTTACTAGTTTAATGTCACCTCTCTTTGGGTCATCTAGCATGACCCCTGGTTTACAATGTAAGCAATTGCGCAGTCAGCTGCCTAATCCTGAAGAGAAAGAGGTATTAGACCATATGGCACGTAGGTGGATTGTTTTTCCTTCACTCTATGAGGTGGAATCAGTTGTTAACGTTTTTCACCAATGGGATGCCCCGAAACAAAGGTATGTGTTTGAGAAAATGTGTGAATGCCTCTGTGAGGAATTGGAAGATCATGGTTCAAACACAATCCTACAGGAGTTGTGTCAAGTGCGATTTGATTTTGGAACAGGTACAATTGTGGGTCCCGATGTAGATAAAGCAGTTGCGACTTTACTGTCCTTCAGGAATAGCGATTGTCAACAATCATTGTTTGAACAGGAATTCCCTGTGGGGAAAAAGGTAAAAGCGCGCCAATATCCGATGCGTGAGGTTCCTCCAGTTTGGAGACCTGCTGATGCAAATGCTAATCCAGCTGTTCCAGCTCATTTTCAGCGTGTTTGGGTACATGTCCCATGGAAGCGTTCTGAGGTGTTAGCGCTTAAGCAGACATTGCCTGACCCCCGTAAAAACCCTGCAGGATATTATAAGGAGTTATCACAAACTGCAGACTCATGTGTCATGAATCTGGCTGACATAGATATGCTGTTCGGGAATGTGGTTCCACAGCCTTTATGGGGATCCATTCGTAATACGGATCATGCTGCAGAACTAGGGGGCACATGGGCCAATATCGTTGCCGCAGACACTAGACAAGTTGGTGGTGCAAAACCTGAGCCCCTCGTAGCAGACCTCCCTGGTAGAATTATTACCTACATGAAAACTATAATGCCCGCGATGCGCGTGAATTGGGATAAACTATCCGCATGCAAGCAGAAGAAAGATGAGACAGTGTCTGATTTCTTTACAAGGTTTGAAGAAACGTTTATCGACCACAGTGGTCAAGAAATGAGTACTGAAGGTGTCCAACGGTTATTTGTTGATAAATTTGTGCAGAATCTACTTCCCGAGTTGTGTAAGAAATTAAAAGATTCAGAGAGTTCTTGGGCTGTTTCCTCTTTGGCGCAAATACTGGCTACTGCACAGTATTACAAAAATAGAGATAAAGACAAGAAGGATAGAACAGACAAGAAAACGAAAGAACTGAAGACGAAGGTCCTTTTACAGCAGGCTTATCCGCCACGTGGAGGACAGAATAATTATAGGCAAACCCAAGGGATTTATCAGCAGCCCCAACAGTTTCAGAATAACCAGCAAATGAATGGGTATTATCAACCACGTACCCCTGTAGGTCCCAATCAATGTTCCTATTGCAGAGAGGAAGGTCATTTCAAGTATAGTTGTCCTAAATTAATGCAGCGTACCAGTAATGCGTATGGCGCAAGAGGTAGAGGTGGTCAGCAAGCTCCTAGAGGCAGAGGGCGTGGAAATGTTCCCCAGAACGCGCGTCCTCTTCCGCCTCAAAATACGATAAATAGCTTTGATCAGCAAGCCAATGCAACTGGTAATACAGCTCAGTACTATAATAATGATTCTTATGCAGAAGACGACAATGTGGAAGGTAATGATTACTAGGACAGCCATAGACAGAGAGAGGGAGTTGTTTCAGTGCCAGTGGACCAGAGTGGACCGTATGTTAAGGTGACTACAGCGGGTATAACAGAGCCCTTTCTGCTGGACACTGGTGCTGCAAAGAGTTCAATCATGCATTCAAAACTCCCTGGCGCGCCTTTGTCTGGCGAAATGAATGTTTCAGTAGGTTTTTCTGGCGCCCCAATTAGGAACCCGATTTCTAGTCCTATGCCCCTTTCTGTTGGACCTTGTGAGCTAAAAGCACCCCTCATCCTAACGACAGGTTGTGGTGAAAATCTGCTAGGATTGGATTTGTTAAAAAGATTGCGTGCCACGCTATATTGTTCCCCTTCAGGGGTACAACTTACATTGGGTAAGGAAGTGATTTCCCTAATACATTTGTAAAAAAATGCATTGCCGCCTGAATTGTCATCCCTTCCGGATGTCCTTTGGGCTACTGGTCCCAATGATGTGGGTCTCTCGGAAATACCGCCATACGTGGTCACTTTAAAAGCCAATGTCAGATTGCCACGCATTCCCCAGTACAAGATCTCCAATGAAGGTCAGAGAGCGTTGTTAGCAATTGTCAGTGATTTGATTAAAAAGGGTGTAATTGAAGAAACAAGAGGCAACATTTGCAATAGTCCGGTTTTACCTGTCTTAAAATGAACGGACCCTTCACAGCCACCTGTTTACAGATTTGTGATTGATCTTAGAGAGGTAAATAAGATTGTTGTGCCACAGTTTCCAGTTGTCCCTGATAAAACTGCCTTGTTAACTATGATTCCAGCCTCTGCTGCATGGTTCTCAGTGATAGATTTAAAGAATGCTTTCTTTAGCATCCCAATTGCAGAGGAGAGTAGGGACATTTTTAGCTTCAGTTTAGGAGGTCGAAGCTTCCGCTTTAAACGCGCTCCACAGGGCTACTGTGAAAGTCCATCAATATACAGTCAAGCTTTAAAAGCGCAGCTTGATGCACATGTTTTACCTAGTGGCGCTATCCTTATTCAGTACGTTGACGATTTACTAATCGCCGCGGATACTGAAAAGATTTGCAAAGAAGCTACATTGTCATTGTTGCGTCATTTGTCTGCCTTTCATCACAAAGTGTCTCTCTCAAAAATGCAATATTGTCGACAAGAAGTGACCTACTTAGGTCATCTCTTATCGAAGGAGGGAAGGAAACTGACCCCAGAAAGAATTCAAGCCATTGCACAATTGAGCGTGCCAAGAACACAGAGAGAAGTGCGTGCTTTCTTGGGCATTACATCATACTGTAGGCATTGGATACCGAATTTCTCTTTGCTGGCAAAACCTTTGTTAGCATTAACATGTAAAGATACACTGAATCCTGTCCCATGGTCTGAAGAGTGTAAGAAAAGTTTTTGGAAATTGCGTGATGCATTATGTTCAGCTCCTGTGTTGGGTACCCCTGACTACAGCAAGCCTTTTACATTGTATGTTCATGAAAAAGATGGTTGCACATTATCAGTGTTAACACAGCCTTTTGGCGACAGACCGCGTCCATGCGCATATTTTTCGTCAACCTTGGACCCGGTAGCGAGGGCATTGCCAAGTTGTCTGAGAGCTACAGCCGCAGCAGCTATGTCTATTCGACAGTCTGCTGGATTGGTAATGGATAATACATTGATTGTAATGGTTCCACATGCTGTGGACACATTGTTAAACAGGACCAAGACACTGCACTTAACTAGTGCTCGATTGTCAGGATATGAATTGACACTGTTGGCAAATCATATACACATAAAGAGATGCAATACGTTGAATCCCGCTACATTATTGCCGATTCCAGCAGACCTAGATGAGATTGAGCAACATGATTGTCTGTTCAGAACAGAAGAAGAGACAAAAGGGAGAATAGATCTTAAAGATACTCCCCTGACTGAGTGAGATGGTACCTTATGGGTGGATGGTTCGTGCTTTAAGCTTCCGAATGGTGATACGACTGCTGCATATGCTATCACGACTTTGCACACGATTGTTGAAACTGCACGTGTGCCACATAATTCGGCTCAAGCAGCAGAATTAATCGCCCTTACAAGAGCATGCGAGTTGTCTGAAGGAATGAAAGTGAACATATATACTGACAGCCAGTACGCCTTTGGCGTGGCTCATAGTTTTGGGCGATTGTGGAAAGAACGTGGGTTCCTGACTTCGCATGGAGCTAAAATTCAGAATGGCAAGTTGGTGAATGATCTCCTTGAGTCACTGAACCTACCGTTACAAGTTGCTATTATGAAATGCAGTGCGCACAAGAAAGTCACTGATGATGTTGGTTGTGGTAATGCATTTGCAGACGAAATCGCGAAAGAAACAGCAAAAGATGTGAAGACTCGAATGTATGTTGCAGGCCCTGCAAGATGGGTTGGTGATGTTGGAATGTGTGAAGACACGATAGAGAGTGTGAAGTCCCTTCAAGCTGAAGCCACAGAGAAAGAGTTGAGCAAGTGGAGAGAAAGTACGGGTAAATTGGATGAGAATGGTTGTTGGATTGATTTGTCAGAACATCGGCGATGGTTGCTACCTGATGCATATGTGCTTCCAGTGGTTACTATGGCACATGGAATGGCACATATCAGTGTGAAAGGAATCTGTAAATTGTTGGCTCCAGTATGGCAGAACGCTGGAATTCCCAAGTGTGCAGAGAATGTGGTCAAGAACTGTATGGTATGTTTGAAATACAACCCTGGTAGGGGAACCCCAACTCCAGCTGCTCATTTTGCGCCTCCATCATATCCATTTGAGGTTTTGCAGCTAGATTTCATCCACATGGAAAGGTGCAACAATTTGAAATACGTACTCGTTGTTGTTTGTGCCTTTTCAAGATGGGTAGAAGCATATCCCTTAAAAGACAACACTGCTTTATCCACAGCCAAGGCCCTTGTGAAAGAATTTTTCCCTAGGTTTGGAATACCAAGAATGGTGTGGAGTGATAATGGGAGTGAATTTGTGGGTCCAGTGATGAAGAATGTGTGTGAGGGGTTAGGGATAAAGCAAAAATTTCACGCTGCAAATCACCCCCAATCAGCTGGATTAGTAGAGTGCTACAACGGCACTCTAAAGCTCCAACTGGCCAAAATCCAGGCGAGCTCCGGTTTTAAATGGCCTGACGCTCTGCCTTTAGCACTCCTATCCACCAGAATGACCGTACACTCACGAGTGGGACTTAGCCCATACGAGATCATTTTTGGCCGCCCGGCCAATGTATGGGGTGTGCCACGACCGTCAAAATTCAGCGAAATCGAATATCCAGTACTGCTTGACTATTTGTATGAATTGACGGCTAAATTGCGTGTTTTACACCAACAGGTGCATGATACTCTCCCCCAGGCCTCTGAAGCTCCAGGACACCATATCGACCCTGGCACGTGGGTTCTCGTGAAGAACTTCCAGCGAAAGAGCAACGATGAGCCCCGTTGGATTGGCCCTCACCTCGTACTTCTATCGACAAGATCAGCGGTTCGAGTAAAAGGGAAAAAGAATTGGATTCACGGCGCCCACTGTAAACGGATCCCTTTGCCCCTACCATATGACCGGTGGGTCTAGGAGGGTATCGCTGACTCTGAAACAGACACCGTTCTGTACCATTCAGTGATGCACGCGTAAGAGGCACAACTTCAGCACAAGAAAGTGACGATATTTTGCAAGAAGCTGTGCCACCGTCAATTCGATTGGACACCACAGAGCCTGAACTCTTGTTTCAAGACCAGACAGTACCTTGCCGTTTCCGCTACAACTTGAGACCAAGGCCTATGGACAAATAAATATTCCTTTCCCTTACCTTTTTCTTTTTGATATTATAGCTCTCCCATCTGAAGGACTTTCTTGATTGTTGTTTTTCGAACCACCATCCGGGTTCAGCCGCAGGGTCGCGGTGCCAAGACTTTGGGGTACAGGCCGAAGACGTTAGGTCAACGGTTCTGGTTGGTCTAGGGCGTTCCCTGGACTGACAGGCGTACTCCTTAGCCGAAGATACTCACCCGCCGCGAGGGGCACGATTAGAGGATGGAGTTTTTCAAGATGGAGAGACCCGCTGAGGAAATGAACTTTAAAACAAAAATATGTAGACTCATGAAGAGCAAACGTTTTGTATTATTATGTCTGTATTATTTAGTATGATGGTGTTTACTGTAGGTTATGTATTCTTCTCCTCTCAAGTGCCATTTGCACCCACTGTACAGCCTATACCTCCTCCTACTATCTCCTTGCACTCTTTCCACCCTCTGCCTGAACACGAACAAGCTAGACGGTCGGAGTTCGTAAACAACTCGTTTATTCAGCTCCTGCACCAGCACCAACTAGTCATGAATACAACCAATTGCTGGGTGTGTGGTTTAATGCCACATACCATTAACAAGGGTATTCCTTATCTAGTGCTGCCGTTTAGCTATAATGGATCGTCATGGGCATTTCAGATCATGTTTCTTTTTGCATTAGATGCCTACTCTCCGCGACAACCGCGTTCCATCAGACCTAGCACCAATAATAAAGCCTTAATGAAAGGAGTTGCCGATATGAGCAGAGATATCGACGCATACTCATCTATTCCCAAGGATGAATTGCGAGCTTATGTAGGGTGGAACGCGATGGGGTATAGCATTAGTCTGGGTGAAAGGCAGCGGAAAATCTCATCCCCAATTTGGGTCGTACCCCACATAGGTCGGTTCTGTCTACAAGGTAATGGTCAGAATCCAAGAGCTCAACTGGGGAAAAGTGACTGTACTGAAACGTACACTTTTCCATCACAGTTTTCCCCTGCGTTTTTGGCTGCCAAGGGTACATATTTTGTCTGCAATGACCGAGCATATACATGGTTGCCCCCTGATTTCTCGGGCACATGTTATATTGCAAATTTGATACCGCCAACATTTACTGCTGCCTCTGATTATCACAAGACCAGAGTTGTGAGAGGAGTGATTAGTAAGGAAGATACTGCCGGTCAGGAAGCGGGAGACTTCTTTTTGGGTTTCCTGCCGTTTTGGGGACCTATGGTCAATAGTAGGAACCTGAGACAACTGACTCGTGTGGTTGAATCCACTGTTAATGTTACGGCTGGTGCCCTTGGTAATTTGTCAGCTGAGCTCCAAGCGGATCGCCTCATGACTTTGCAGAACCGTATGGTTCTAGACGTCATACTTGCAGACCGCGGTGGGGTATGTAAGGTTATCCAATCTAGCTGTTGCATTTTCATACCAGATAACGCTCCAACAGTTTATCAAGCCATCTCCAAACTGCATAAAATATCTGAATCTATTCACGTGGATAAAGGAGATTGGTCACTGATGGGGTGGTTCTGGGAACTGATATCTGCCTGGGGTTGGAAGATTCTGATGGTCATTGGAATGATCTTAGCCATCCTTTTCCTGTTCTGTCTGTGTATACAGTGTGCTCCTGCGATATGTGGCCTCTGTGCTACGTTATGTGTAAGGAAACCTGTATCGAGGGACGAGCTAAGCAATAGGATGATGCTACAGCAACATCTCCATGACTTCATGAATATAGACCTGGACTCGGATTGATATAAGCATAGTTATTGCCTATGTAAGGGCAAAAGGAGGGTCTGTGGTACTTTGAAATTTGGGACCACGTAGGAGGCAGGGCCCTACCCCTGTCTATTCCGTTATTAGCGAACCACGAATGGTCAATGCGGTATGTACAAGTGTTTGTATAACATTTCATCGATAAATGCACTATGTATACGATATTACACATTGACTTTGTGGGTTCCATCTTAGAGCGGTGGCCATCTTATGGTTGCCCTCACATAGGCTACACATTACGAACAAGTATGGGCCTTTAGAACACATGTGTCTTCCTTTGACTTCTCTGTGACCTGTGCAGCTTGGCTCCGCTGCCCCAGGTCAGTCCGGTCCCACAAGCTGCCCGTCCTGCGGCGACCTGTGATTAGCATCAGGGTTTGACACACTATAAAGCCTTTTCATGTCACACAAGCCTCCGGCTAATCTCTTTCACACCTGACTATTTCTGCTTTATGGCTTGTTTTACAAACAGGAGATGCCCGTGTTTATTGGGGCCTGTTGATATCTGATGTGGGATCTGAGCCTCGCTGGGTAAATAATTGTGGGCTGGCTTAACTGGAATGTGGGATGGTCATCATGACTCTGCCTTTTCGTTTGTAATGAATACATGTGAATGACCATATCGTAAAACGAGGAATGTGTGCCTGAAGCATGAAATTTTGTATTTAAGGAGAAGCCCGTTTCTGTAAGTTTAAGCAGTCTCCTGAGAACATACATTGTGTTGTACTTCTCGGATACCTATAATTGGTCTGCAGCCAATAAATCGATCTTTGACTTCACCTAGAAGACTGTGTTTCTGTGGGTCTGAAACAGGAAGAACTCGAAGTCTTAGGGTGTGTTCCCTTCCTGGGCCTTGTGACCCGTTTGTGGATGTTATCACGGTGGCTGGGAGTAAGAGCTGGTTATTCACGTCCTCTGAGTCTGCGCCCACAGTTTCCCTACTCCCCCCTACTTCGACCACTGAGAACACTCTTCTGTCCGACAGAGTGTAGAGTCTGATCGTATTGTGTTTCTGTTCTTTCTGCAACAAGTGCCAGGAAGGTTCAGTGCTCCACAGATAGCCAGATGTAGGTACCTTATCTGTGGTAGATACTGGGTAATCATCTGGACACTGCGGAAGTGACATACATGCCTCGAATGTCTTACTTCCCAGTGCAGTGTGGGATGCAGTGTCCTTCGGCCAAGAGAACTTCAAGGGTTATTATTTTTTAATAAAAGTGTGGTTATTTAGCAGCTAGTGGTTCTCTATACAGGGACACAGATGCACAAAGTGGCAGGGTGCACATTTGTGTGGATCCCCCCTAGGAGCTAGGTCCATGCTTGCAGAGGATGTTGGAGTAAGAAAACGGGAGGTTGTCTGCTGCCGGGGTACAGAATCCTGCAGGCTGCTTTCTGTGCTTTGTGAAACTAAGTGAAGCTGTGAGTCAAATGGATCCTTCTATGGGATGTTCCTTGGGTTAGCATTGAGCTTTGGTTGTGATTTAGGTTTATGTAACCACATTTTGTGTGTGTGCACAATGCAGTCTAGCAGTTTCTGTGTCTAATATATACAATGGAGTGTGTTAATGGCCATACCACAAAGACCTTAGTATCAGTTACATATAGCATTTAAACTCCAGTGGGTCACCACTTGCTTTCATCTTTTTGAGGATGATAAGGCCTGTCCCATCGTGTGTGTCATGATTATGACCTGTTACAGAGGGGTGGGCATGAGGGTGATGGAGTAAGAAAGACTAGGAGTAACATTTCATGAACAGTAGATTTATCATACCCTCTGACAGTCGTATTATCAATCTGTGGGTACGTTCTACAGCACTATGCAAAATACTTATGCAGGAAGCAAATAGAGCCGTTGGCTGACAGGAACATTTCTGGAGTGATGTTTTTCATTTGTTGCCTTGTCTGTATGGTATGGAAGTGCCTGCCAGTCCTGGGGTGGGGCAGACACGAGTCGTGCGTTTCTTGCCACCTCCCTCAAGCTTCCATTTTTTTAACTCTTTGCATTAGAATCCACTTGAGTGTGTCTTGTATTACAGTCTTTTTCAGTGGCACATAGCTAGCAATATCTACAAAGAAGTCGGACCTGGCTGAGTCTAGGAAGATGGGAAATATATGTACAATTTAGAATTGGCTTTTTTAAGTTTGCATAAATAAGTTAATACATGCATTTGGGTTGTGTGTGTGTGAGCGTGTGCAGAAGCATGTATGGACATATATTTGTGTAAAAACGCCAGAATGGTTGTGTGTGCATCTCTTAAATTCTGCTGCCGTTGTCTCGAGTGTTTCAGCCCGGGATGCCTATTTTCCACAAGCAAGTCTGGGCGTCCTTTTTAAATGTATCAACACGAGAATGTGTGGTGTTGTACATGTCATAGATTAGTAAACAAGCACAGCAAACTGAAATTGGTGAAAGTGTGCTGGTGGGATGCAAGATTTGTGTCTCCCACCCTGATTCCGTTCTGGAAATTCAGCTCAGGTTTTTCAGAGCCTTTCCAGGCTAATGACAACTGCTGAGGGAGGCTAAAAGCCTGTGAGTGACGGTGTTGTCTGGACATTTTAGGTCGTAAAGCAGCCCTTCTGCTGCTCTCTGAACAAACCTACTATGCAGTGCTGAAGGAAGCGCACACAACTGACTCCTCATCACCCACAAGGCATTTATTAGAGGGAGCTCACTCTGTTTCACTGCATTGACACTGGAAAGCAACTCTATCCTCTGTATGTTTTGTTCTGCACACATTTTTATTATGTTTGAGCAGCAGTTCCTTGCAGAGTTTGTACTGCACACCTTATATGTCAACCAACGCCTCCTTGCTTCCCTTGTTATTATGGAGCTGGAAATGATGGCCAGATATACTACGCATTTTTGCACTTGCAAAGATACTGATTCAGCTTTAGTGGTCACTAAAATGCTTTTTCTGATGTACTATTCCCATTTTAAGACTCATAAAAGTTCTTCCAGTTTCTAAAGCTGGATTGTCAATGGATAGTGGGAGGAGGCGTGTTGTAGGCGCCTCTTCCAAATAGAGACGGTGTACTATGTATTAATGTCAGAACATTGAAGTCTTTACAGCTCCCCAAGCTGTAGAGGTAACCCATTTGCAAAGAGAAGGGGTCCCTTTTAGGATTCCTTTCCCTTTTTGAATTAAATAAAAGAAAAAGTTTGTAGGGGAATAGGCAGTGGCGAAGGGGTTATACTCAACTCTCAAACAAATAAAAGTAAACTTTATTTTTAAACACTGTCCACTTTCGGTAAGAAATTTGAGTGACAGTTTAAAACAAAATTTACCTTTTTGAAAAATGATCACAGACATGGTGGTCTACTGGTAGCAGCAGCCCACAGCCCCTAGCCCCAATGAAGGCCTCCAATGGGTGTGAGTAACAATTTGTGACCTGCCTCAAGAATAGTAAAGTGGTAGTTCTGATTGCGACCTACTCTGCATCTGAATTTTCCGAACTGGCCTATTTGTACATAGCTCAGTTCGGAAAAGTATTCACTGTTTGCAAATTGTATTTACACATTTGAACAATGATAGATGAGTTGTTGGCATTCTGGCTGCCTGTGGAGGGAATAAGGATGTTATTTACCCACCTGTTCCACAGGCTTTGACGTGTATGGTAGCAAACAGAAGGGAGCTGTTGGTTTTACTTAATGTTAGCTTACGTTTTTGCTATTATTACTATGGTAGGGGTGTTGGGTGCAGAGTGAGGGGTTATCAGATCCTAGATTTTCGGGATACAAACTTGAAATCTGTCTAATCTATGTGCCATTAATGGGATTATCTATTGGCTGGGATGCTACCTTTACTAGTTGAATACTACTTGTATCGCAATGATGCGTGTGACTTTAAACATCTTTGATATCTTCCGACCCAAACATATCAATTAGAGGGACTTGACATGTACTGAGGCAGATGTAGTAGAGACATAGGTAGAAAGGCACCAATGTATATTCACCAGAAAATGAGGAATTATCTTAGTTGGTTTCAAAGTGCATAGGACCAGCGCTCAAATTATGCATTGTAGGCAGGATCTCACTAATACCTATTCTTGCATACGTTTGTGCCGTGCTCTTTTGCCCCTCAGCTAGGTTCATGTTATTTCAATAATTCTACATACATAGATAAGGCGCTGCACATAAAGAGGTAAGATGCACTGTGAATAGACTGCACGAGTAACACATTGCATTATTATGGTATTATATATGCATGCCACCTTTGTGTATCCCCCAGAAAGGAAAATGTTTCCTGAAGGCTTTTTAAGTGTTATTTGAAAGTTGGAGCTTTGGGCTGCTTTTTGGTCTGACACTGGTCTGCATGGGGTGCATTTGGGCTACACTAGCTGCGCACCTCAGTGAAGAATTCATGTTAGTAAGGGGTTAATTCCTGGGCTACGTGAAAGATTAGTCAGGGTATTCTCAGGAATAAAATATTGAGCCAAAGAGATAAAATCAATAGATATTTAAGCTGCACTGTTTAATTAGTTATTAATCTCATTAGATGAGTGATCCCTTTTCCGAAATCCTGTCAGCCGGTTAATGGAATAGTCGACACAGCAGCAGCATTAAATATCAACAGGAAGAAAAGCGAAAGAAATGAAAAGAATGAAAGAACACGCACCTGAAGAGGAAGCAGCCTGGCTCCAGAGTTCATCTTGAAGTCACACAAGTACCCTGTTGAGGGAACAATCACTTTTACTTATTACGCACTGGAACATTGGTATGAAATAGAGTCACCTAAAAAGAAAGGAAGCATAGCAAGCACACACTATCAGAAAGAAAAGAGTGTATTGCAACTGAAAAGAAAGAAGCAACAGAAGACGGGCAACAGTCCATCCATAATTGGGAAACACAGTTTAACAGTGACAAGCATTAGACAGGTGGAGTAGAGTAGGAGGTTAACTAAGGGGTATATTCACAAGAACGTGTGCTAAACATCAACAAAAAATGTTAACACAACTTTACACATTGCAGCCTATCGTGGGAAAAGAACCCCATGTCAATGTGGAATTCACAACAAGGTGGTATCATGCGATAGTCTGCCAAAACCGCAGACAATGTCCGTGATACAACCACCTCAATGGAGATAAAAACACAAATTACGACACCAAAAAACCTGCGATGGGCCAAAGCACGATGAGGAAGTCAGAGATAAGCAGCGCCAAGCCTGCAACACACACCTGGCCGGCAGGCAAAATCACCATAAAAGTAGAAAAAACACCCAAACACAGACTGACCAATACCCAAGCACCATTGAGGCAGCCAGAGCAGGCACAGGGACAAGCGCAACCCAACAAGCACCCCGGATGAGCAGCCCGGGACATCGGGGACAGGGAAGGGCAAGGACAAGAAGATGAGAAAGACGAAGTTCAGTCCGCAGGTGAACAGGATCATTGTCACGGAGGTGATGGAACACAATCAAGAACTGTTTGTCACCTCCAACGTGTCTTGGAAGCACCAAAACCGGAATATGGTATGACATCGTGGACAAGGTAAATACAGTCGGAGAGCACAAGAGGACAATGGATGAGGTCAAGAGGTGATGGAATGACATCAAGCGGAAGCCCAAGGAGAAACTTGCACCCAACCAGAAGGCAGCAATGCAGACTGGAGGAATTAGGACCCAGTGCCACAGCTCATGCTGGATGATATGGAGGAGCTGGTGTCAACAGTCATCAGTGTGGATAATGTGGCCGGAGTCAGGGGACCAGACACTGCTCGACTCGACACAACACAACCGCAACAGGGTGAGTGACAACCAGGTACTGGGGGGTAAGGAGGAGATGGCCACGATGGCACACATGCACAATTAAGCAGAGCACAGCGCACACCCTCTATGACTCTAGGTCATCTCCCAGATCCATAGACTTGTGGTACTGTAAAAATCGGAACCGTGTAGGTGGCATGGTCCCACCATGCCAATTTTGGTATCAGCGAACCGCAAATGAGCAACGCGGTATGTATGAGTGTTTCCATCATGTTTCACTGATGAATTCACCATGCATACGATGCCACATATCGTACCCTTTAGGTTCCATTTTAGTACAGTAGCCATTTTGTGGTTGCCCTCACATAGGCTGCGCACTAAGGCCATGCCTAGGCTTAAAGGACACATACACCTTCTGTGACTTCTCTCTGACCTGTGCAAGCCGACTCCGCTGCCCGAGGTTAATCCTGTCCGGCCGGTTCCTTTCTCGCGGCCTAATGTGATTAGCATCAGGGCTCGACCCATCATAAAGCCCCTGTTCGCACACGATCCCTGACTAAGCTGTTTTCACACCTGACTCTGTTTCCTACTTTATGGCTTGTTTTACGAGCAGGAGGTGCCCGTTTTATTGGGGTCTGCTGTTATCTGATGAGGGTTCGAAGCCTTGCGGGGTACAATGACTACATGCTTAATGAACTGAAATGTGGGATTGTCATTATGGCTCTGCTGTTCCTTTGAAACTAAAATATGTGAATGACCACTTGTAAAACAGGGGCAGTGTTGCCCCCAAAGCGTAATTTTGTGTATATAAGTAAAGACTGCTTTTTGGTTCGAGAGCAGTCTCCTGAGAACATACATCGTGTTGTACTTCTCTGATATCTGTGATTGGTCTGCAGCCAATAAAGACGTTCTTTGATTTCACCTAGAAGACTCTGTGTTTCTGTGGGTCTGAAACAGGAAGAATCCGAAGTCTTAGGGTGTGTTCCCCTGCACCGCTGGGTTCTAAGAACCCGGTACTTCAGACTGTCACAATGTACAATGCCATGCTGTCTGAATGTCATCATGTACCAGGCGGCTATATACATGTGGACACATTGCAATATATCATTCCCCCTTCACATTGCAGGGCCAGTGTTAACACCCCCTGCAGAGCAGTCCCAGCCACTCTTTACTGATGACGTGGACAACCTCAGCATCGACACCCAAGCCCTCCTAGACATCATTGACATCATCCGCGACTCACCTCCAGGATCAGGGCTGACCATCTGCTTCGAAGAGACCCCACCCACCACCCAAACCACCCAGCAGGAGGCACCCACGGCCCCGCCAGTCTCCCAAGACTCCCAGGAACAACACATGGCCTTCCAATGCTTTGTACCGAAGGCCCAGAGGGAGGCGGTTGAGTAGGTGCGGGTGGGGTTTGACCTCATGGCTACAAAACTGTACACCATCCATGGGTGTCTAGACCTGCTCCTTGGCCTCCAACAAGCCCTGGAGTCCTGATGGGGAGAGAAGAACACCTGTCCGCTCAGAGGGGCTCCAGCGAAAGCAGCCGTAAGCTGGCACACATGCGGAGGCTCATGGAGGACATGGTGCGGATGGAGGCGGAAAGGATGGCAGCCACCGCTGTGCATCAGCAAAATGTAGCTGAGATCTACCATGCCATGCAGATCATCATCATGGCATTGCTGCCACAAGGTGAGGTGCAGATGAATGCTGCTGACCCCACATCATCCACATCTCTGTTCCCTGGTGAGTCAGTGCCCCCACAGAGCGGACGGTGTATCCACTCCGGCACCTGATGTGTCACTGCCACACAGTGCGGCCGACAGCCCTCCTCCAGTCCCTGATGTGTCAGTGGCACACAGTGCCACAGCCGGTACTGCAACACCCACTGGTGGGGCAGAGCACACATCCGGGAATGAGGACTTGGATGGGTTTGTGATCAGGAGGCACTAGCTTTCATTTCTGCCACCTGGCCTGATACACTCAGATGCACTCACCTTGGACAGCGACATGGACTGCCATAGTCTGTTGGATGACCAATGACACGCCGACCAGACTGCGAACTGTACCCTACCTCTTCTGCAGTACTTGTCATCCCCAGATGGACTCTGGCTGACCCTCCATGGGCCCATATTGTGTAGTGTGCTCGGCATTGCCCTGCACCGCTCCAGCTGCAGAACTGCACTGGATGTGCAATAAACATACAGTGATGCACTGCTGTGTTATGTCTTTCATCATTCATGTATGAATGTGTGGGTGAATGTAGGGACAGTGATGTCCGTTGCGTCAATGATGCTCATCCTGTGGGATGCCAGTCAGAGGGTGCTACATTGCATATTGTGTACTGGGTCCTGTGAACACTACAACAGAGACACACGCATCAGTCACTTCCATGTCCGGACATGGATTGAACAACACCCAGATAACTCGAGTCATTGTTGCAAGCCCTGTGCTGGTCCAGCGTATGGCAGGCCAGACCACTCCTCTCACTCTCCACGGGGGGGCCCTCATTACTACTCATCGCAGGCGTACTCGCTGGTGGTGTGCAGGTCACTGGTCTAGTTGTCAGCATGTTACAGCCACTCCCTGAGGGCAGGTTTGCACGCACACCATACCCATCCAGCACAGGCGTCACAGGCCATGTGACTCTGTCAACGTAAGTGGCTGACAACATCACATTCCCCTCTGCCAGTGGTGACTGGATGACGGACGCTCCACGGGTCTCAGTCATAAAGGGCCCATGAGTTGTTGCGCACAGGGTTAGTGGCACCCAAGGTCTTGCGGCCATCATGGGCCTACCACCACGTGGTGCTGACTGGGGTTGCTCAGGGTTAGTTGCACCTGGAGCATTGCAGCTGGCACAGGCACCCCGTCACGGGACGGTGACTTTGGGTGCACTGAGTTAGGGCCACCTTGAGCTGCTGAGCAGCCTGTGATGATGCACCATCCCGGTGGTCTGGACAGCTCAGGTTTTGTGTGCCCTGTTGGACCTCAGTGTAGGCCAGAGCCAGCAGGCATTTCGGGCCTACCGCCATGTGGCGTCACTTCTGGGATCACAGAGTTGGTGGCACCTATTGGGCTGAGCGGGTGTGTAGCCTGCAATGAGGCCGGGTGCACTGGTATTTCCTCTGCCATGGAGTAATCAAGACCCAGCACCAAACGTGGGACCTGGTGGCCTGCGGAGCGGGGTGGCACCATGTGGAGTGTGCCATGTCCACGGGCCCAGGACTTGTGGCTTGCAATGGCATGTGGTGGGACCTTCTTTCTGCACGCTGGTGGCGGAAGGTGAGCAGTGCAGCCTGGGTGTGCATGGGCAGGCATGCTCTGATGGGTGGCGGGAGGGGCTGGGGTACCTCTGTCTGGGTGTGCATGGGCGGGCAGGCGATGTTGTCTTGTGCAATTGTGTGTACTGTGCCAATCATATATCTGGAGTCTGTTTCAGATGACTGGTCTGTCTCAGCTGTGTGACCTAATGAACTGCACTACATGCCAGTAAGTGTTTAGAGACATACTGGTGGCAGCAGGTGAGCAGTGTGGCCTGGGTGCACAGGGGCGGCGCTCTCTCTTGCTCTCTCCCCTCTCTTCTTCTCTCTCTCCCTCTCTTCTTCTTCTTTCTCTCTCTCTCTCTCTCTCTCTCCCCCTCTCTTCTCTCTCTCTCCCTCTCTCCCCCTCTCTTCTTCTCTCTCTCTCTCCCCTCTTTTCTTCCCTCTCTCTCTCCCCCTCTCTTCTCTCTCCCCCTCTCCTCTTCTCTCTCTCTCCCCCTCTCTTCTTCTCTCTCTCTCTCCCCCGCTCTTCTTCTTTCTCTCTCTCTCTCTCCCCCTCTCTTCATCTCTCACCCCTTCACTCTCTCTCTGCCCATTGATGTGCGCGGGACACAACTTCTCATCATGATTTTTGTCTTGCAGGCCGTGACCTACGGTTTGGCCCGAACAGAGATGCAATGTGTCTTCATTGCATTTCAGTGTTTTTTTTTTATAAAGTTTGATTTGTTCCTTCAGAAATGAATATGTGATGCACATTTTTGTGATGACACATGCATGGTACCAGTGGTGATTCTGCAACATCATGCGGATAATTGTGTACGTGAGTGGGTGTAGCTGATGTGGCATGTCTTTGGTCGGGGGTGCTGGGGAGTGGGGTCCTGGGGGTGGTTGCGGCAGGTGTTGTTTCCTTTCAGCCCTCCGGGCTGCATGTTCAGTTGCCCGGGTGCATCTGTTATTCTTCAGGTGTGACTGTGGGCTAGTCTCCCTTTTGTGGTCCAGGCTGTGGTCCGACTTAGCACCAGCTCGGAGCAAGTATTTTTTTTCTGGTGCTAACGCACCTTATCGCCTGTTTCGTGTTCTTATCGCAGTTCTGGCTGTTCGTTGTGAATGTTGTGGAGTGGTGTTGTCGTGGCTTTTGGCACGGGAACGCCTACTCTGCATCTCATTAGCGATAGTTGTGGGGGTCATAGGTGGCGATGTTTTTTGAGGCTGCTATCGAGCGTAAACTGGTGCTGTGGGCTGTTTGGCTGCAATAAAGTGCCGTTAACTCGGTGATAGCTCCTTGTGAATACGGCCCTAAGTTGTTGTACAATCTTCTCGTTGTGCAGGTTCCATCCCGAGAAAATAACAGAACTGAAAGAACACAGAAAGAGGAAGCTTGAGGCTAGTTTCAGGGAGGAATCCAATCAGTCCGGACTGTCTTTTCTCTCTCATATTCTCCTGTCCCCCCTTAATGCAGATCTGTCAGTTAAAAGTAAATTTACTGATGATGGGGTTCCAGGAGGGGCATTGGGACCAGCGTCATACTGCTCCTGTGACAAGTTGGTGAGAGTAATCCTGGCAGTGCAAGCGTCAGTTTGATATGAGTAGCTAACAAATGCTCCAAATATAACAATATATGGAAACATTCCTGGAAACAGCATAGCTATTCAGGTCCTCCCCACAGCCTTCCCAGTCTGATCTGCAAGATGCCTTTTTATCAATGAACTAATACATATAGATAGACAGTTAAAAATAAATAAATAAATGAATCAGGACTACTCTGAATGTTCATGATTATGGCAGAGTGATAACACAAAGTTGGGAGAAAATCTTACCAGACTAAAAGCACTTGTTCCCAAATATTTACTACATAATACATTTATTAGGGTGGTGTAAAGCTCCCAAAACCATCCCTGAAACTGCGCACCTGAATGTACTGTGCAAAATTGGTTTATTCATTCACAGAAGTGACCTCGTTGAGTAGCAAGAATCCAACAAGGCCCACATCCAAGCAGTTTTTTGACTACTTAATTATCATTGATTCCGAGTCTACCTGCTGGAAAGATACTATGGGCCCGATTCACAGAATAACTTAAGACAAAATCCTAAACTTACTACCATTTTCGCATTCACAGAATGCACTTACTCATTTTGGTATTCACAGAAGACACTTACTCACTTCCGTATTCACAGAAGTTAGGAGTCCTAACCTTAGGACTCCTAAATGCCTTCTGTGAATACCGAAAGTCTTAAAATTATGATTTTTCTCAGTTTAGGAGTCCTAAAGTTAGGACTCCTAACTTTACTACTACTAAACTGAGAAAAATCTAAATTTTAAGACTTTTGTTATTCACAGAAGGCATTTAGGAGTCCTAAAGTTAGGAGTCCTAACTATACTACTACTAAACTGAGAAAAATCCTAATTTTAAGGCTTTCGGTATTCACAGAAGGCATTTAGGAGTCCTAAAGTTAGGACTCCTAACTTCTGTGAATACCGAAATGAGTAAGTGCCTTCTGTGAATAACAAAATGAGTAAGTGCCTTCTGTGAATAACAAAATGGTAGTAAGTTTAGGATTTTGTCTTAAGTTAGTTCTGTGAATCGGGCCCTAAGCATTTTGGCCAGGAAATAATTTTATTTACCCTAATGACGCATACAGAGATGTCATGAAGCAGCTTTAATCAGCATTTAATTAGAGGAGGAAAGCTTTCTCTCATTACTATAAGGCAAGCTACTCTTGATTCGAGAACCTCCCCTGAAAACTAACCAAAATATTCAAATTTGAATTCCTGACTGGCTTTCAAAAGGTTTGAAGCCCAGTGGGCAGCCCCAACTTAGAGGCAAATCCACGTATGTTAGCACAGAGAAAGAGATAAGGAATATTCTTCAATAAGTCACATGTAAAGCGGACATAGACTTCACTCACAGCTATATCTACTCCAGGATAGTCATGTCATGACACTGAAGAGTGAACCACAGTGAGCGGATTCCCAGCGAAGGCATAGCCGAAACGCGTTGTTTGTCACCCAGCCGCCAATAGTTTGCCAACAAGCATATATTGAACTAGCTTCATTCTAGTATAAAACATGTTTGCTGTGACAATCATTAGACAGAAACAGATGTATAAAATTACAAGTACCAACTGAGTAAAAAAAAGGTAGTGCTCTACTATGGTTCTAGAATAGTGAATATATGCAGGCATATAGATACATGGCCGTAATCAAGCATACTCCTACTATGCGGACCCTATATAAGTGTACATAAGTGTATCTAAGTTTACCTAGAATGTATGTGGGTATAAAACCAAGAATCCCCTAGAAAAGAACCAACCCATTAACTAATGGGAGAAAACAAAGGACTCCGTCTTGGTCTTGAGTTGGACACCCTTTAAGGGATGACAGACCACTGTGTGCTGTACTTTCTGCATGCAGGAATCTCAGCGTCTTATGTCAGCATGGAAGCTTCTCCTCTGGTTGCCCAGTGAAGATGTGGTTCTTTTATACCCAAAAGGTACCTTCAAGGGTTCTACCTAGAAGTGTAATGGTACTGTGGCCCTGTCATCCAAGGATGACGATAGCAGGGACTTTTGTACCGACGTATTATACAGAAGATGGTAATCCTGTGTATGTCTTATATAATACTAAGAATCCTCATGCATACTAAATGAGGTTAGTTTTTGCTGTTTACCATATTCTATTCTAAAATCTTAAAGCATCATGAGATTTGATTAAGTGGATATTAATTACAAAATATTTTAATTGTAGTTACCCCTGAAGAAGGACTCATGTAGTCCGAAATGCATTGGGTTTCAATAAAGAACATGCCTGGGAAGAATCATGCGTTGATCGTATTTGTGATAGATGTCCGGATGGTCTCATCAGAAGTATATGAAACTTGGAAAATTGCATGGTTCTTTGTGTGGATCAAGCGGAGTTGAGTTGACAGAAGACAAACGATGACAAGTTGTGAAAGAATGGACAAATTTAGTAGCATGAATTAGCGAATCACGCTGTGCGCCTGGCTTGGGGTGTAAATGACACCCCAATTATATTTTTTTAGTTTTTGAAGAAAACCACACATCATTTATTTGGCACATAACTGGGTAAAAGGTCAGTGCCTGAGCTGTTATGCAGGGCAAGGTAGAACAAATGTAGGTAAAAGTTTGTGCGGTTACCTAGGCCTATACTGGAATACATTGTGGCTCATAACAGATCCTGCTAGTTTAATGTTCTCTTGTGTTCAATGTTTGTTTAAGTTGAAATGCTCTACACAGGAAAGACAGATACTGTTCAGCCCCACATGTACTTACTTTTCCACAACAAATCTTTTCACAAGGGTCAAGAGAGAACCTGCTTTGAATGAAACAAGAATGTAAAGTTTGTATATATGTGGCATAATGGCTAGCACATGCTTTCCCAATGAGTCTATCAGTTTACAGTGCAACAAAACTCCCAATGAATTTTCATTGAGCACATATGACACCATTTCCATTCTTCACATAAACATATCTATTCCAGGATCAGTCTTACTCAAGCTCTAAGAACTAGCATGAACAATGGACATCCCAGCAAAAACCTCTCATTAACTTGTATTAATCTATAATGTTATTAATGTTGAAGTACATGTGTGCATTGGTCTTTGTAGCAAGCACAAGAATAACCCAACTAACACAGAAGTAGAAGATAAACTAATTAACTTCCTGACCGACATTAATATTGGTTTTCCGGAGAAATGTGCTACTAACAGAAAAGTGCTTATTGCAAATACAATTACAATATTATTGAAAGTCCCTGTGTAATAAAAATAGGCAGCTTTCCAAGCCTTATCACCTTGGGGAGAATTTACAGGCACCCCCAGTTGTGATTTATATTTCTGGGTGAACCCCTCACAACTGCTTGTACTTTTGTGAATATTGCACCCTTGTTTTAACATTTCACTTGCACTATTTTCAGTGGTGAACCATCACCTTGTGGTCCAAACTTGAAATATATCATGAATGCATGTCTCTGCAACAGTTTTTGACAAACCTAGTGTAAGCACAGTTTAGGCAAGTTCCCTTTATGCATGGTCACCCCCACAGTTTTTGCTCCAATTCTGATGGGTCTGAGTTTGAAAGTGCACAGGCCCAAGTGCCAGTGCTCTTGCCCAAATTATGATGTAATGAAAATTGTACTCCCAATTGGCAAGGGACTTTATTCCCCTAATACTTCCCCTGTAATGCGGTGCCATGGATACCCAGGACATGGTTGTTAAAGGGTTCACCAGAGCCCAAAGCACTGTTTGTGTCACCCTGAGTGACTTAAGTGAACAGATGACAGCAGGCCTGCCATTGCAGACTGCACAAACAGTGCAAACTGCTTAAACTCGACTTTGCCCTCACAATGAGTGGCAAGATCAAAGCACTAACTTTTATATTAGTCAGTCACCTCTAAGATATGCCTCTTAAGCCCAGGAGGCAGGATGCAGTATAATAAAGGAGAAAACATACTAGTGCAAGCTTATATGTCCCTATGGTAGCCCTTGCCATTAAGGATTACAATAAGTGTTCCACGGTTCATAGGATAACATTGGTTGGCACCTGGGCACCCCAGAGGATGCAAAATCCATTATGATCCAGTCGAATATGCTTGATATTAAACAATGGGCCTCATCTTCCCAAGACATGATTTCAATGTTGAGATTGATATGGCATATACCAAGGTGGCTAGATTCATGGTTGCCCACCTGGTTGCTCCAACCTTTCCTGTGCCAGCTGCTACCACAAAGACTGGAATCCAACCTCCTTATAGGCAGTGTGAATACTCCTAGGAGTCAGAAACAAAGGCCTACCTGGGAAGAAGGTAACACATCCCTCCCTGACATGATGGCCCGTGAAGTGGCACAGCAAGGCATTGAGCTTCAAAGTATGAACTGTCACTAATATGGATGCAGGCTGACTCCCAAATTAGGAAGCTACTTTCCCCCTGCCCCCAGGCACAGTTGCACTTGGGCAAGCTGAAAAATTATTTATTCATGAGGCGTACACAACCAGAATCCTAGAAGGCTGTCCACATCCTTAGGGTGGGCTGCCTAGTTTGTACAGCTGAGGAAGGCTTCTGCCATTATTGAAAGTCACAGAATAGAGCTTTCTGGGTAAAAATGGTGAGCAACACCTCCGGTTGTTGTCACTTCAGGGACAGATGAGCTGTATGGGCTAGTAACCCTTTGACCACCTTCATACACACCCCTATTGCCCTTGAATATAACATTTAAGGGTCACCCCTGCCACCAGAACCTCAGATCTGTGATGACTGCAAAGAATGAAACTTAAAAGACTGGAGTCTGTGACAACAGGAGCTGCTAAAGCCAAAACCAGGAAACTCTGCTATCCTGGAACTTGAAGCAGGGTCTAGTTTTACCATATAGTGTCCCAGGCCCTTTCTGTCTACATCTGAAGAATGAGACTCTCAAATGTCCCTGCCAGCCCATGGGCAGGGTTGTGCTAAATTGTCCATACTGCCTTGGGCATGTACTGAAACAATAGGCTTCATGCCCATCTAAAGAGATTGGAGTTATCTCTCCTGTGAAGACCACAAACCTCAGTTCACTGCTTTTCTAATAAACAAGTCACAAAGCCCCCGCTCTGCACCCCATCCTCTGCTTGTTCATATTTCTGAACATCAATAAAATGTTGCAATAAAAGGATGCATCTGTCATAAAGAAGAACAAGATGGGCTAATAGTAGGAGAGGGGGCCAACTGGGGCTTTCTGCAGCTTCTCACCTGATATTTTACTACTTGGGAAAATAAGACATCAACATGGCTTAAGATAAACAATAGCCGTTTAAGGAAATTCATCCTTCAAAGCTTCCGAGAAGTGACGCAAATTGTTTTCAATAAAATGTTCAGCTTTTTCTATGTTCTGCGGTCAAACCCCTGCAAAAGTTAGAGTTTGTTGTCAACGGTTTCTCTTTAAAGGTGTTTGAAAGGGCTACTCACTAACTTACTTGTTAATTACCTCACACGGTGTTTACCACAGTGAAGTGCTCCCAGCTAGCTGTTTGATTAATTTATTTATCATTTGATAAGGTTATATTTCTTCATTGCACTTTGATATTAATTGTTTCTCTCTCTCTCGCTCTCTCTTTGAATTGCTGTAATTTTAAACTTGCCAAGACTGCATGTTTGATCAGTGACGTGTTCTTTGACACTTCTTATCCATTAGATCGTATGGTGTAATTTTTGATTAGTGATGTGTCTTTGACATTTATTGTTTAGTTGTTTAAAGAAATTATCATCGATATAAGGAGAGGGGAGAGGAGGATATGGCTAGATTGGTCCTCCTAGGTACTAGTAACGCAAAAAAAGATCCGACATCAGGGACCAGAGAACCTAGCTAGATGGGAAAGGAGGGGTCTACTTAGTGAGTAAGACGCACCTCCAGTAGAGAAAATAATATACTTTTCTTGAGCCCCCTCACTCACCAAAGGTTTCCCCTAGGTGACATGCTTCATCATTGGGGCCATCCCAAGCATCTACTGTTTGGGGCGTGCTGCGACTTGCGACAGTTACGTAGGAGCACTATTTAGTGAAGACTATGTGTAGTGCAGTGAGAGGGGAGTGGTGCGGGTTAAATAAAAGTTACGTAGCTAGTAAGCGTAAATGAGTTTATTCTTGCTCCTAGTTGGTAAAGGATAAAAAGGGGGTTTAATAAAAGGGAGGAATTAGGTAATAATGTGCTAATAATCCCTAATATTGAAAGCCAACATGTTTCGAGGTTATCCCCTAAACCTCTTCTTCAGGACCGCATGGGGACCAGCCCCATGTGTACCACTCCGTGCAAAGACCTAAAATAAGGTGATAAGTAAAAAGGAAAAATAATTGCGCACAATAGTGACAGCGTAAATCAATCACATACGGTTGTATTGAACATGTAGTATCTGGAGAAATACAAAAAACATACATGTTAATACGCTGCCTGCCCAACGACGTCGTGGGCGGGTGATTCATCTAGGATCAAAATCAATCGTAGGTGATTGTGCTCATGCCTGTAACTTAGAATAGGTGTAGACATGCAATGTAGTCTGGTAAAACACATATAAAAAGACATCGTGATGGGACATCCGACATAACAGACACAAAATAAAACATATTTAGTGGCATTTGGACCTACTTCGTAGTTAATCAAAATTTGCCTCATGGTCTGCTGGGGTGGAGGAGCCTAATTTACCCTAGGAGAGAATGGGGGTTATAAAGCTTAAAGTTGGTATGGCGTTACAGCCCTGCAAAACGGACAAAAGTTTAAGTTACTTGAGAAAGGCAAAAAACGGGCTCATGGTTGCGAGTTAGCCCTAGGCGCAGGAGAGAGAAAACTTACTTGACTCGGCTTGCCTCCGTCAATTAGACCTATTGGTTCCCATCGGCCGACCGCATCTTAGCGTGTCCTGGGTTCCAGGGGTCTAAATACTCTTTGAGGTGGTTAAAAAATGCTAAGTCACCGGCTCGTGGGAGAGAAGAGCTAGGCCACGTGTAGCGCTTCGTTAGTCACGGCCATCTTGGGTGTAGTCGGCGATGCGTATCTGGTACTTGCTCTGTGGCATCGGATGTTGCTGCGGTGTTCACAAATCCTTGTGCTCTAGCATAGACTGCTAGAAAAAGAACAACGCTGGGTCTTCAAACTGCGCACCGATACCAAAGGATTAAATGACAATATCCCGTGGGGCCAATTTGTCAGATAAACTGACCTAATCTCATGGACATATTTTGCTTTTTTCATTTTTCATTTTTCTGTTGTATATTCTGATTTTTGCCTAACCCCTAGTCCTTTTTCCTTAATTATTAATTATGATTTTTATTTTTATTTTTTCGCTTAAATAATCTTTGCTTTAAGAAAACTATGTGCATCATTTTTGCACTTATGTTGCCAATGTTTTGCATCATTCTTTTAATTAAATCCTTTCTTTCTTTTATTGTTACCTTCATTTTCTCCTCTTTGATCATCTCCCTCCCATTCCATTTTTGAGCCATTAGCCAGTGTCCACCCTTCTCAATTGTGCCTGGGACTATTCTTTTCCCTATTTTTCCCTTGCCTTAGTCGACTAGGCTAAAATGGCCGCCACTTTATTACGTTCCTCCTATTACTAAGCTGACTCTCTCTTGACCTCCCAGGTTCGAGACTCCCCATTGTCCGCCTTCCCCATAAAGTTTCCATGAGGACTACTCTGAACTATTTCACCCTGTCTGTTTGCCATAATGGCCTGGATATCCACAAACTACCTTTCCCCAATTACTGGAAAACCTGAGATTCTGGCATCGGGACTGTAAATTTAGCCACTTACTTGTTTGATTAGTAGTTGATATGCAACTGCAACAAGCAGCTAAAAGCCAATTGCTAAGCTTGCATTTTTGTGTAAGCCAGACTAATAGACTACTGCCTTTGCTTTAGTGGGGCATCCTTTGTCTGTTGTTTGCTGCCTGTTTGTATCGCCGCATTTGCCATCCCGTATTCAGAAAGGAGGGGACTGCAATACCCATAGTCCCATGTGCCAGGGGAGGCGCCTACACACCTGCAAAGCGCCAGGAGGTGCTTAAGAGGCAACGAGGGGTCTCGCAGCGTGGGATCCTTTGTTTGCTGTTTGAGGCCTGTTTGTATCGCCGCATTTGCCAGCACATACTCAGAAAGGAGGAGAATTCAATACCCATAGTCCCACGAGTTATCGGTTTCAGCCTTATTAGAACCGATATCACAAAAGCTAATTGAGATTGAGGCAAGATTAATTGATCTTGAAAAGTCAGTAACTATTAGTACTTTCCTAACTTTGCTTGATCGCTCCCAGAAGAGAGTAGATGTTATTCCCCTAATGACCCCTAATGAACAATCTAAGAGTATTGTCGAGAGGGAGGTTGTGCAACATCCAGACCCTCCTATAAGAAACCGAGATGACTCACAGTTCCCAAGGGTAGGTTTCACTCTGTCAAATGATACTGAGATCGCACAACAGACAAAAGCTTTGACCACTAAGCAGGGCCACATCACGCAGGCCTCAGGTAGCGCCCGCATTGATAAGTTTAGCTGCGCCCAAGGTGAGAGATCCCGGTTCACAAGCACAATAGTAGGACAGACTCCTGACCAAAGAGGTCCCCATGGCCCTCACACCAATCTGCATTTACCACCAGAAGCAACTCCATACTCCCTGGTATTGACCAATGTTCCAACACTGCTGCCCAGTGAGCCAGAGCACTGGTCAATGCTGAAGAATAAATCAATGCACTTTTTGAGTGCCAGGATGGGGATAGGTAACAATTTGCTATTTTCAGAATTTAAGATGGTGCATCGGATTGGGTGCGTTGGGAAAATCTATAAAGACTTTCCCTGGAGATTGTATAGTTTTACCATTTGGATCCCCAGGTTTGGTCAACATATTATTAGATAGAATGGACAATTGGTCCGTAGATACGAGGGGAATATCACTTTTACCCCTGGGGTTCTTCAATCAACCGCCCAAAACTCCATGTCATTTTGTCATTTTGAAGAGGAGAGGTGTATGCGGGCAAACGATCACCCTCTGCACCCTCCTTGGTTTCACCCAAATCGTTTTGAGGCATTGAGTGGGCTCGCAGATATCGACTGATAAACCTCAGTTCTGAGAAATTTAGGGAAAACGGACACTTTAAAGGAAGATATAGAGAAAGTCCTTGATTTAGCAGATAGTGCAGCCGCCTCCACTTATACATATGCTCATGATCCTGATAATAGCTTACACCCTTCACCAGCGCCAGCAATTAGTAAATTATTGGGGAAGCCACAGTGGCGCATGACTATAACACCTGTCCCCTTAGACTCATCATTTGAAACATCACAGGCATCTCCTCAAAATTAACCAATGAGACCTGGTTACAATATGTTAAGACATTTGACATTATCTGTGTCCAGGAAACCTGGAGTATGAATGCAATTGATATAGATGGATACTGTTCGTTTAATGTCCAGGCAACACCATCAATTGTAGGGAGAGCAAAGGGAGGACTGGTGACATTGATTTCTGTTAAATATGGGTCACTAAAGACAGGGAACATTATTGATTCCTCGTGGTACCATCTTATTTTGATTTCAAATTTGACTGATGCTCCAATACTATTGGTACATTGGTATTACAATATTTTTGATCATCACAATTGTGAGGTCATTAATACCTTCAAAGAGGAAATTGAAAAGGTTGCAGGGAACTTCATGTTACAAAAATATTTAACCCAAATTGTGTCTCACCACATGAACAAGGGGATGAAATAGTAACTAAACGAGATACAGCATACCATCTTAGTTCCTCCCTGACTGTAAGTGAGGTTGAAGATGCTTTAATAAAGGGTATCTCCTCGAAAGCACCAGGCCCGGATGGGGTGCCCCTGGATTTGTTTAAAAGCAATCCCGAATTAAGGGCACCGTTGCAGGGTAATGTCTTCAAAGCTCTAATAGTGGGTCATATTCCTTCATCATGGACAGAGGCAGTAGTGGCGCCGATCTATAAAAAGGGTAATAGAAATGACATTGCATGCTACAGGCCCATCTCCTTAAATGATGCCACATGTAAAGTCCCGAGGAGGGTAATACTTGTACGCCTGGAATCTCGGGCTGATGACTCTGGACTTATATCCAATACACAATATGGCTTCAGAAGGGGTATGGGAACAAACGAACAGTGCCTCAACTTATCCCTGATAATGGGTAAGTACATGAAGGCCAGGAGGGGGTCAACCCACCTGGCTTTCATGGACTTATTCAGCACATTTGAAACAGTAAATAGGGGGAAGTTGTGGAAACTAATGGAAAAATGGGTTTCAAGGAGCCCCTTATAACACTGTTGCACAGGTTGCATGCCTCCACTACTGTTGCCTTCGCTGTGGTCCTTGGGGAGAGAAGACTAGGTCAATTGCTTCTACAGAGGGAGTTCGCCAAGGTTGTATCCTGGCAAATCAGTACCCCTTTTGTCATATGCAGATGACACTGTTTTGATGGCTTTGAGGGCCAACAGCCTCCAAAAAGCCTTAAATGCTTTTACTGACCTTATGTTGGCATTGGACCTGAAAGTAAATTTTAGTAAATCTTTTACCATGGTGTGTGGTCCCAAACAAACGAAAACAAGGAAATGTGTGGTGAAGGAAAAGATTATTGATAAGGTGTTCAATTTTACTTATTTTGGGGATGTTTTTAATAATAAACTAAATTGGGAACAACTGATTGTGGCAAGAGTTCAACACACTAGCAGAATAGTAGGGGGCTGTTCTACTTTGCTTGCAAGTTAGGACATAAGCCAGTAGCGGAAATGATAACCATATACAAAGGTAAATGCCTATCAGTAGCTACCTTTGGGGCGGGCGTATGGGGACACCATCAAAGTAACTAGTTACAAATTATGGAACAAACATTTTTTTAAAGATTATTAATGATGTCTATTAGTTCTCCCACACCTTTCAGCCATTCGGAAGTGGGTATGGACTTCGTAAGAGATAGAATAAACATAGCCCCCCTGATCCTCTGGGGGAAAGTGTGGATCTCAGAGAACTTATCATTCACAAGGAGTATTCTCAGAGATTGTATGAACCTTGGAAAGGCTCATGCTATCCCCTGGCTTCGATATGCTAAAGAAAATTTTCATTAGATTGGGTCAGGGCATTATTATGATAATCCCGATTGTATTCAATCTAACATGAAATTAATGATAAAAATGCTTATTAGGCCGAACAAAGTAGGTTTAATCGGGATTGTGAAACACGTAATTGTGTAGATGGGTGCCCAAACCAGCCGCAATTTTATTTGTCTTTTACTATTCATGTACAATCATGTTTCCTAATGACTAGATTCCGTCTTTGCACATTGCACTTTCTTGTGACTTTTCCTAAACAGGCAAGTTAGTGTGAGAGACTAACTTCCTGTCCGTGCAATAATTTAGCCCAACAAAGCACAATACACTTAGTGTTGCTTTGAAAGCTCTACAAAGATGCAACGGCATATTTTAATAAGCCTGTGTTGAGCAAGATTCGACCCTGTTCCTATCAGGAGAGCTTTAAATGTTTATGCTTGTTATCTACTGCTGCTATTTGTATTTCTGTGCTTAACTTTACCCGAACTGCTTTATCAATTAGGAAACGCTATGAACTGTAATAGGAATTTTATTTTTATTTTTGAATGATTTTATAGCATTATTTACTTGGTTTTAATGCGTGGAGTATTGATATGATGAAATATTTTTATTAAATATGGAATTTGTGCTGGGGGAGAAAGAGCTATGTAAGAGGATGTTTTATGTTCTGAAGTCTTATTGTTTAAAGTTCATGTATCTATTTTGTGGCAGGCTTTTTTGCATGCGTTTCTTAAGTATTATTATATGAATGTATGCAAACTTTTATTATTCATATGAATTGCATACAGTTATTTGAATGACTGACCTCTATGCTGCATTAGTGCATTTTTAGTGCAAAAGAGACTCTTAACACTGATATTTAACTGGTGTGTCTCTCAGTTTCAAAAAGAGCACAGAAGAGATGGCATGGTCTTTTAGTGGATCCACGTAATGGCAATGCAAATCATGTGAGACTGTGAAAGCCAAGTGCATCAACAGCAGTAAAGAACTGACACTTGTGGACATAATGAATCACTTACCCATTCTAAAAGAAATAGTGACAGCTCAACAAGGGCTCATGCCTGCTCGCACTACTCATCAAGAATACCAAGAATCCAAAAACCAAAACAAAAGTGTCTATCCTTAAGAGAAAATCCATGGTGGCAGCAGTCCTCAAGTGGTAATGTGCAGAGTGTTCTAAATGGAATGTATCTGGTGCACACCTCTTTTTGTCAACTCGGCACTTTCCTCCTGATAAGACTGTGTAAGTGTGCTATGCTGTGGCATGTATTGTCAGTTACATGTGAGACATAAACTAAGGATAAACCCATACAATGATGATTGTGTGGAACAGCATGCACTACTTGATGAATTTATCAAAGAAACTTTTACAATTTTGTCAATGTATTCAATGTATACATTTAGTTCTCAGTTATGCAAGTTTTCAAAACATTTTTTCACATATTGCAAGAAAATAACAACAGTATTTGTTCTACAATAACAATCATGTTCTCCATAAATATTTGCTTCTTCTATATGTGAACATTTTGGGAAAACTTGGATGACTGAGAATTAAATGTATACATGAATACGTTGATAAAATTAGAACAGCTTCTTTGATAAATTCAGCAAGTAGTGCATGCTGTTCCACACAATCATCATTGTATCAATTTGCAGAATATGTTTATATGCTTCCAAGCAAAGTTCCAGAAATATCCATATGGAAGAAGTGATCTAAAAGTACAAAAGTCATGCACACGACCTACGATTTGATTCCAGTGGCCATCATGCAATAGTGTTGGTTAGCACCAGCTGCCTATTCTAGCCTTTTAACATAATTAAATGGGAGCCAATATTTGGAATTTGGAAATAGTTCTCAGGTCCTCAATTAGTCACACAATCTCTAAGCCTTCTTCCCCCTTTTGTTTTACAGATTTGGAAGATTTACTTGGGTTCTTACCTGTCAGGTAACAGACCTTACTTGATGTTCTGCTTCAAGAAAGCTGGAGACCCCTTCCTGGCTTGCACAACCAGTTACAGAATGGCTAACAGTTCTTGGCCAGTGCAGAAATATACTACAGCGGCACACAAAGTTGCGTCAATATCAAGAGTCAAGGGGTCTAGTTCAGAGGCTGTGAATGACCAAAGTCCATGTGGTAGTAGAGTCAGTCGCTTGTTCATGGAAGGGGTAAATAAATCTTAGGGTAAGTTCTAATTTGACTGCCTCATTAACAGTGTCTGACTGATCCTCCAAGTAAGGCATGAGAAATGGGGGGGTAGCCTACAGTGTCGATTTCTCCTATTAATTCTCATATGAAAGATTGCTCTATTTAATAGAAAATATGGCTAAATTAAATTACACCATGTAAGAGGGTGGCCTGGTATATGATGCACACTTATGTAAGTGGGCACCCTTCACCAGTCCAGACAATGCTTATGGTGATGTTAATGGTCTTAGAACCTTAAAAAGCTCTCAAAGTGGTAGCTGTGGGGAGAAGGAGTTTAAAGCAGATTGTTTTACCATATCACAATCTTGTAGGCATAGATTAAGTGAAAAAGAACCCCACAATGTATTTGTAAAAATATGGATTTATTATAAGACACTCACTAACACATACAGATATATCCTAGCCGGAGATATACACAATGCACACAATACTTCTAAATAGAAACAAGTAAGTAGCACAGAATACACAGTGGTCCTCAGAGGGAGACCAAACCATATACTAAAATAGTGGTATGTGAAGCACAACTCGGGTCAAGACAAATAATTAGAAGAAGTAGAGTGCCAGGGACCCAAGGGACTACCCAAGGTGAGTATCTAGGGGCCCCACAGAGGTTGTGTGCAGTGTAGGAACTCGACCGCGTTCTCCATACAAATCAATGTGAAAGTTGTGGTTGCAATTTAAAGGAATAGGACCCTTCCCAGCGGACCCTGAAGAAACCCTGTGGGAGGTAAAAGGTTGGAGAGCCAACCCACCCGTGGATACTTTAGGAACCAGGATTCCTGCATCAGGGCAGCCAGGTGCATAGGTGTGAAATGGCATCGGAAACCCTCATCGAACTCAATGGGAGACTTCAGAAAAATGTTACTGCTGGAGAAGGTGAGAGTGTCCGGTGGAACCCAACGGTGGATTCAAGATGTGATGAAGCTGAGAACAGAGTCTATGCCACTCAGGAGTGTCCAGGAGGCACAGAAGACGAATGCCCACCAATGCCCATTAATGTTGGTTGTTGCAGGAGTGCTGACGGTAACTTTGAAACTGAGGCTGTGTGGACCAAGTGACACTCTAAAAGACAAGGAACCATACTCAACTGGTCCCATGTTGGATGTCAGGAGCTGAGGGGACGGAGTCCGGGGGGGGGGAGCACCAATAAGCCTTGGCAACTGCAAGCAATGGGGAAGTTGAAAAAGGTGCAATGTCGAGACCAGCAAGGTCCAAGGGACTCATCGCAAGCAAAGGTGTAAGGAAAGGCCCTGAGTAATCAGGGGATATGAGATGAATTCAAAATTAACCCTCAAGATGACCCACAGGTCAGAGGCACTGGAGTCAAAGATGATCTCAAACAGCTTACTAAAGATGCAAGCTCACGGTACAAGTGATGTGGTGAGGATGGAGATCATGGTCACTGGAGATGCTTGAGACTGGGGCTACTTGGAGCCCAGCGATCTTGGTGGAAGGAAGCCAACAAGCCTTTGCCACAGCAAGTTGATGTAGTGCACAGGGCTACTGTTCATGTGGCTCTGATGAGGGATACTGGCCTCAAAATTGGTGAGAGGACAGGGCAGGCCTTGATGGATGTGAAGAAACATCACCTGTGTTTCAGAACCTTTCGGAGTCCGGAGGAGCTCAGGATCAGTAGAGCAGTCAGATTAGTTGCAGTGCCTGCAGATGCAGGGAAGTTACTCCTTAACTTCAAGGGAGATTCCTTCAGGTATTTTGATGCCTACAGGCCTTGGAAGGTTCTTGTATGATGCACAGGGATGGACGTTGTAGCATACAAGCTTTGTGAAGAGACCAAGGGCAGACAGGAGTCCTCCTGGTTGCAGTCTTGATGCCCAGAGCGAAGTCCAGCGAAGTCCAGAGTGCCCAGACAGTCAAAGTGATGTCTGAATTGTTTCATGTCCCATGACAAATCTAGGGATCTACCCACAGTTAAGCCCTTAAATACCCTTAAGGAAAGTGTTGGGATGATACAGGGGTTCCTCCCTAAGGAGGGCTGGACAAGGGGGAGGATACTCCCCTGTCCTTTGTTCAGTTTCATGCCAGAGCAGGAGCCAACTGCTCCCTGAACTGGTTTGAAATGGATTATGCATGGAGTGCACCAAGTGTGCCTGCCCGCAGACTGTGGCGCTGGCAAGTGCTCGTACCCAGTCCCAATATACTAAACCCTGTCTGGGAGGTGGTCACACCTCCCTGTGACAGAATACCTATTGTTCTGTCTTCCCCTGCTCAATCTTTGCTCAGCAGCAGGAAGGCAGAATTGTGTCTCTGGTTGGCAGCAGCCATGTTGTGCTGTCAGGGTCTGGAAGACTCGTACAGGGAGCACTGAGGACCTAACAGAGGGACCTTACAGTGCTTGGAATCATACCTTCCACACCGTTTATAGTGCGGGGGTATGATTCCAACATGTTTGATACAAAACACGATAGGGTTTGTTGCAGCCAGTTTCGAGATGGTCATCGTGTAATGATGCGGTGACCTCTATGTGTTCATATCAAAGGTGTGGGTATGTAAGTACAAGCTTTTATTTCCCTATATTGTCCTTTACTATTACAGAAGAATATAAGTGATAGGTGATACATAGGATCAAATGTGCATGCACCTGAGTAACTAACTTCATTATGGTACCACTTCAATGTGTTGAGTTTAGTATCAACCAACATGCCTTCTCACCCATGACATGAATCTTGTGTTGAGGGTGATGTGGCTTGCAACCAGGCAACTACCTTACAGGTTGCTCACCTTGTTGCCTCAGCCTTTCTGTACTCTCACTGGCAAGCTCTTGATTTCTGCCTCCTGACAGGCAGTGTGATCATTCCCAGGATTCCGGAATAAAGGCCTGGGCAGGAAGGAGGTCACACCTTCTCCAACCCTGGCAGGCTACTGAAGTGGAACATAAAGACAGTAAGCTTCAAAGGCTACACCACCTATAATGTGCCTCAGGGCTGACTCCCAAAGGAGGAAGCATCCCTTCCCTGGTCCCAGGCATGTTTGCACCTAGGCAGGCAGGAAATTACATTAACAGGGGTGGTACAACCCCAGAAGGCTATGCATACCTGTAGGATGTGATGCCTGATGTGTAGAGCTAAAGAAGACTTCTGAAATGTTTAAAATGGTAGTAAAAGTGGGATATGGGTAGGAAAGGTGACCTACACCCCCAATAGGCTGTTACAACAAGTAGCCCATTGGCCAATTGCACCCACACCCATAACACCCCTAAATCTTAGACTTAAGGGCTATTCTGACTCCAAAACCACAGTTATGAATCAACTTGTATCAAAGAGGAAAAAGAAGATACTTGTGTCTGTGACAACAGGACTTAGCACACAGTCAAAGAGGAATACATTGTCCCTGAGGCCATCCTCCTGAAACTGCATGATCAAGACTCATCCTACGCTAAAACTTAGTTCCCATATACAGACGGACCTGTGAAAGAGCATGAAACACCCTCAGAATCCCCTGGCGTAGCGGCACTCATCCCCTACAAACTGAAGGTAAAATAACAATCCAAACCCAAAGAAACACTGGCCAGTGGGCCCTTTGAGTTTTTTCCCAAATCCAGATGGTTTTGTGGATTGTGGGAGCTATAGTCTTATATTTCGTGAAGTTTCAGGTAGCTACAATGTTCATCAGGACTAACGGATGCCGAAATAGCCATGTGACAGCTTTCCTGTCAAAACAAAGATATGTCTGCAGTCTGACCAAGTTAAGAAGAACATCAAAGCTAAATTAAACACAATGCTGGAGTTAGGGGTTCATTGAACCCTCTGAGAGTCCGTGGGCCAGCTCAGTGGTTTTACAGGCACATGCATCAAGCTAATTTGCGCTCACAAACATAGCGAGTTGCAAAAAAAGCATGTTTGCGACTGCAAATTAGCTACTCCGAATGCATGAATCGAAAAACCATGAAAATCGCAAACTTAAGGAATCGCTAAATTTGTGATCACCAATTTAGCGATTCCTTATTTGAAAACATCAAAATAACAAATACTTAATAGCGAATCGCAAATAAAGATTGGCAAAGACATGCATGAAAATTCGCAAATAGCGATTCTCATTAAAATCGCAATTTTGTGAGTGCGATTTAAAGAATATTGCAGGCAGGTGGTAACCATGAGTAAAACACCCCTACAGGTGCTAATCCTTAGAAAACTATTTAAACTGACCCAGGAGGCTTCAGAATCTTTCACAATGGCAGCGCTATATGTGATGGCGAGGAGAATGAGGCACCAAGCTGCAGCTCAGCGAAGAGGGAGAATACAGGTGCACAGTTTCAGAGTGTGCATCACATTGTTGGGACAAACAGATGATGAAATATACGACAAGTATAGACTACATGGTGCCATGATCCTTTATCAAATTGCAGAATTGGAGCCCCTAATGCAGTGCTGTGTACTCGTAGGACCAATGCCATACCCACTCATGTGCAGGTCTTATGTTGCACATACTTGCGTCAGGCAATTTTTAGGGGGTAGTAGCTGTAGCTGGAGGGGTGTCACAAAGCTCCCTTTCATGTTTTTTTTATTTTTTTCCTGAACGCCATGATGACAAGGATCCACAACCACATTACCTTCCCCACAACTCCACATTATTTCAATAATACTAAACTGGACTTTTACCAGGTAGCCCAGTTTCCACATGTAATAGGTTGCATAGATTGTATGCCATTTGTCCACCAGCAGTAAATGAATACATTTATAGGAGCAATAAGTCCTATCATTCACACAATATGCAAGTAGTCTGCAATGCTAACTATATCATAACAGACATTGTGGCTCAATACCCTGGAAGCACACATGACTCCTATATATTTCGACACAGTGGCATACACACCCATCAGGGGTGAATTTGATGAAGGACATCTGCTTGGTAAACATATGCAATGATTTCTCTCACACAATGGCCAAATGGCAATACATAACTGTCACTAACCCTTTGCTCACTACCTTGTAGGTCACAGCGCTTACACAGTGCAAAACTACATATTTACACCATACCTCAACCCAGCCACCCCAAATGAGCAGAGGTATAATGCAGCGCACATCGCTACACAAAATGTCATTGAGAGTACCTTTGGGCTGGTGAAAATTTGCTTTCGCTCCTTTCACAAGAGTGTTGCAGTACCGGCCTGAGACCTGCTGCATAATATTGCTACTAGGAGAGGCATACCCATTGAACTGTCCGAGCCTGAGGAGAACAACCAGAAAGGGCCCCAACTATGACCAGCACATGGGGCAAGCTCAGCAGAAGGGCAAAGGAGACGTGCAGAAATGACACAACATTATTTTTGAGGTGAGTTATGATGAGACATGACACAGCATGTTTGAACTGTACTGTACTTATTTTCATTAAACCATGTTGTTGTGTTAAAGCACTCGTAGCAGGTGCACATTAGTGCAGTGATTGTAAGCAAAAAACAACAATATCTCATTTTCAGACTTGTAACACAGTCACTAGTATGGTATTGTCAATGGTTACATCACCATCTGTGAGTTGGTCTGCCAAAGTCACACTACTTCTTTCTCCCACGCACTCCCAAATGCCTTTTTGCCGGCATCCTCTCCAACAACACTCATGGAGGCTTCACAAGGTGTTTTGCTCTGAGTGGTGTACCTCCTGCATGTGGTGAATGGCACTAACAGACTACTGAGGTTGGACGCCTCCTCACTCCCCTCTCCCCCGTCAAATTGCTGCCCCCAGCAGTAGCAGCCTGGGATTGTTCCACAGCATTAGTTACATGGACCAGTACCCTGACCACATCCCCACAACAATGGCTCATTTCAAGCTGCATGGCCACAGACCGACGGGACAGCAGTGCAGTGTTGGTGCTCAGGCGGTTGTTTGATTTAGTGTGGCCTTCAAAGCGCATTATTAATTGATGATGCCTTCTTCTTTGTGACACCTGGTCCTCCTGCATCACCCTGCTCCGCTCCTGCATGGCTGCATTGGACTGCCTGTTGTCTTCCACCACTTCTGTTGTGAGCTGACTCACACAATCACTCTTGATGCAATATTGTTACCCATTTTGCTGAGTTGTGCCTGCATTTACCTCATATGTTTTGCCTGCAGGCGCTGCACCCTCAGCATCTGGCTCTCCAGACCATCCCAGACATTTGGTCTTTGGTCGTCCTCTGATGACATGCGTGCCCTTGACCTGCGCCTCTGGCTTTGGATTGTGCTGCACCGACCCTGTGACTGTGGTGTAGTTGTGGGGGTACCTCGAGGCTTGTCTGTGGAGCTGGTTGACTCTCCTCCTCAAGTTCCATGGGTTGCGTTGGTGGAACTGGGGCCCTACGTATAGAGGGTCAGAGGCTGTGTTTTGTGGGGCCACAGGTCTTTCCACATCTGCCTCAGCCAGAGTTTCCTGTGTGTCTCTGCATTCACTTTCCTCAGACTCTCCTTCTGCTGCATCTGTGATGTTAAACAGTGCAATATTAAGTTGTTGTAATGTGGTAAATAATTTTCCTTTACCGGGACTGAATTTGATACAGAAACATAATAAAATAGCTCAATAAAATGAGAGGCAGAATCCGTGGTATTAGAGGTTCGGAATGGGCTTTATTCCAATAATCGATTATAATCGGATGCTTCAAGTTCCATCACCCCGGAGGTTCAGGAAGTGAAGTACATACATTATTGACATGAAATGACTTTTATAGTACATATATTACTATGAAGTGAATGCAATAGGCGTAACAATTGATAAGGAAAATGACGAGTTGTCTGCGTAACAAAAAATGGGTGGAACAAGGGGTAAAACGGAACATAATTGGTTATGATGTCACCTATAGGTGGATCTATAAGATAATACTTGGCATAGATGCGCGCGCAGCAGCATGACGTGTAACTAGGGGGTGAAGGGGACTTGACATTTAGCTCTACATGTGGAGACAAGAAGTCTGAGGGGTCAAGTCAACCTAATCCCAAATCATATCTAACATCCTATGTTTAAAGAACTATGTTATCCATAAAGAAGGACTCTCGGACAGAATCTATTCTATACTGACTGTGCGTGCGTGTACAAGCGTCTAGGTGTCTACCCTAAATGCGAAGGCAGGAATCTTCCATAGTAACAGGACTATGAATTACTTGCATGAGGGCAGAGAAGCCGGGCCCTTTGCTTGGTAACTGGAAGAATGTTTACTTAAACTACTAGGCAGGAATGCATCGGCTGAGGGGGAAGCAGATAACTCGAAGGTGAAATACAGTTCTTGGCAGAGAATAGGCTGATGTCAGGCTGTGAGCCGCGCAGAGAATGAGACAAAGTTCATGGTCACAGATGCAGGCTCAGACTGGAGTTTTCAGAGGCAGAAGGCAAGAAGAGTTTGATGACAGAATCAGGGCCTACTTGCCTGGACTGTAAAATGGCATAAGTGAACCATATAAAGCCGGTGGCCTTTTGTACTTAGGAATGGAATATCCGGCCTATTCATGGCGGATCTGACAGAGGACATGTTGACGGTGGACGCACATGTGTTTGCGTCTTTATAACTGGAACTGGAGGGAACATACATGTACTTGTGACATGCACATAGAACCGTTGGGGTCCAAGATAGGGGACATAACTGACCAGAAAAATCCATATTTCCACATTCCCTCCTTGTCCCCTACTTGCCCGTTAAGAGATATCAATCTTCATTAATCCATTGATCTGTTCATATAGCATCATTTGTTCTTCTTTCTTCTTCCGGGATCTTGAATGAAATCTTGGTGGTGGAATACACGATGTGGCACACAGACCACAAATCGCTGGTCCACATTGTAGACATATACAGCAACTGAATAGTATGAGAAGGCCAATACCTAGGAAGGATAGAACTCTCCATCCCCAGGCTGATATCACACTCCAAAACCAACTGGACCAAGTCCAAGTGCCTGGGTTCTGGTGTATCTGGCTTACAATCTTATGAAGGCGAGTTATGGCTTTATATACTGATGGCGAATTTTCTGGTATGAATACGCAGCAGCTGGATCCGATGACCCTACAAGCTCCGCCTCTATCAGCCAAGATGACGTCAAGGACAAGACGATTTTGAAGCACAACAATCCGCATAGCAGACTGCTCTTCTGTTAAATTGCCTAAGGCGGAAATAGTTTCATTCTCTACTGCTTCAAGGGTTCTAGTTAATCTACGTATCAGCTTACTATTGGTAACTGTACCTATATAGGGAAAGATGCCTTTATTGAAATCTACATACTTGTCCCATGCCGTCTCAGTATAATCGACAATTGGGAGATCTCTCCGCTCTCTATTGTGTACTAAATGAATATTTCTATAATAATCAGGAGGAGCTAGGAAAACAGGTGGCAAAAGGAATGCAATGTAGCAGGTACCATCCCAATCTAGAGGTAGACGCATATATGCAGTCTGACCACATATAAAGTAGGAGTGGCGATAAGCTCTGAATGAGGATTTGCCTTGATCACTGAATTCTACTGTAGTAGTACACTTACTATTGCCCATATGTATGGAACCAACCTTTCTTACACACAATTCACTCTTCGCTGGGAATACTGACATGGTGGGTAAGACTAGTTCAACTTCGGATACGACATTTAGAATCATGAGATTAGGTGTAAAATTACCTAATCCATATACTTCATTTTCTAGATCAGTTCCTGTTCTTTTGGGGCGACCCTCCTTGTCAGGATAGCAGACCTTGAGTAAAACTAGGTTCAGGTTTCCCCATACCCACTGATCTTGGTAAACTGCTGTGTCTGAGTTTATGGAATTGATTAAACTAAACCATGCTCCACAGGAGCCATTATGTGTAAATGGGTGCGGAAAGAAAGGCAAGACTCCTTCATAATTCTGATAGGGAGGGAGCCGGCCACACACCCAACAATTAGTGGCATTACTAGTCTGATGGGAATAATGTAACATACTAATGAAAGTGTTATTGCGCAGCGCAAGTCTATAAGACAATTCATGCGGAGGTAAGTCACTAAAGGAATGTTCTGCAATAACATTGTGAACATTGCTGGCAATAGGGTAATATATGTGCAACAACATACTTGTAATAATTATTAAAAGACTTAAGGAAAACAAAATTAATAATGTCACTATACAATGGCTACGCAGTGATTTACAATACACCTGTCGTTTCATCATTTTTCGCGACTGTCCATGATTCAGGTCTAGAGGATACATGTCAGAGACAGATTCAACCGCTTCACCTAGGAGAGGACTTAAACAATCAAACCGTCTGACGTTCTAGGCCTCAACTTAACTTTGTAAAGTTCTGTTTCAGTCTTTTCAACCAAAGGAAGTTTTGAATCAGTCTGTGAGGGAGTGCAGGGCACAATGTCTATATCCGAGTATTGTCCATGAAATTTCTTGATATGACTTGAATGAATCCAACCCTTGCGGCCCTCGATCTTCACGGCTGTTCTTGTGGTCAACAGAACCAACTTGGGTGTCTTCCACCTGGGCTCCAGCTGAGTCTTTCGGTCGAAATTTCTCACAAATACAATATCCCCCGGAACTACGTCATGGGGTTTCACCTCAGTGTTGTCGGGAAATGCTGCAGCTACCTGTGAACGACAAGATTGTAGTGCAGACATCAAGGAAGCCAAATAATCTGTCAGCATATTACAGTCAACATCAGTTATTTTGCGTGGTATGGGCGTCCCCCACATATTTGGTGGTCTGCCGAAGATCACCTCATACGGGGATAGCCCTGTTCTAGAGTGTGCTACCATTCTCATGTAAAAAAGTGCAACTGGTAATGCTACTATCCAGTCGACCCCTTTCTCTCTGCATATTTTGGACAGTCTGATTTTCAGTATCTGATTATGTCTTTCTACGAGACCTGCTGCCTCGGGGTGTCGAACACAGTGGAATTTCCACTGATATCCTAGCAGAAGTGAAACATGTTTCATTAATTCGGATGAGAACGGCTGGCCGTTATCTGAGTAGACAACACGTGGTAAACCGTACCGTGGGAAGAATTCTCGAACTAACTGTTTGGCAGTAGTCGGGGCACTGTAATCTGAAACCGGGTATGCCTCCGTCCAACGGGACAGAGCGCAGACAACTACAAGAACATATTTGAATCCTCGACATCGTTCCATCTGGATATAATCCATCTGGAGCACTTCAAAAGGGTGATCAGGAGGATGAAATCCACCCTGTTCTACGGGAACACTTTTTCCTGGGTTGAACTGGCAACAGATCATACAGGTACGGACCTTTTGTTTGGCTGCTGCTCGTAAATGTTTATTGAACCAAATGTGTTGAATGCTGTCTAGCATAGCTTTTTCTCCTAGATGTGCTGGACTATGTATAGTGTTAACTATAACTTGGACCATTGAATCAGGAAGGAACCATACAGATTTTTCTTTCATCATCCATCCTTGGTCCGTTTGGATCCCTCCTAATTCAGTCCATTTCTTTATTTCGTCTGGTGTAGCATGTGTCTGTATGTCAATTACGTCAAGAGTAGGATCTTTAACTGTCATACAATGTGTCGGCATCGGGACTATTGTCTTTGTCATGTCGGGAGTTTGAGTTTGAGCAGTCTGTTTAGCTGTTCTGTCGGCTGAATCATTGCCTTGAGAAATGATATCAGTAACTTTCGTATGAGCTTTACATTTCATAATTGATATTGCAGTAGGTAGATGTATTGCATCTAATAAGGCATGAATGAGGGGTCCGTGCTGAATGTGGGCACCGTGGGAAGTTAAATAACCTCTCTCTCGCCACAGCACGCCGAAGTCATGTACAACTCCGAATGCATAACGTGAATCAGTGTATATGTTGACTTTTTTACTTGTGGCTTGAATACAGGCTTGTGTCAGAGCGATGAGCTCTGCGGCTTGAGCTGACAAAGTATTAATACGATTAGTTTTAATGACTTCTGTATCTGTTGTGACTGCATAAGCAGCCACTAACTCTCCTGTATTTGTTCTCATACATGAACCATCTACATACAACGTCAGGTCTGGATCTGACAATGGGACATCTGTCAAGTCTTGTCTGGGTTTTGTCGTTATAGTAATAACTTCAATACAGTCATGAGCTAGTGGGTCTGTTCCGGTTACTGGCAAAAGTGTGGCAGGATTCAATGCGTTACAGCGTCTGATTTCTATATGTGGCTGAAACAATGTAAGTTCATACCCTGTAAGTCGTGCTATAGTCAAGTGTTGTGTTTGCGTTCTATTCACAAGGACTTCTACTGCGTGCGGTACTTGAACTGTCAACGGATGTCCTAACACTATGGCATCGCTTTGTCTGATTGCTAAAGCTGTCGCTGCTACTGATTTCAGACATGCAGGCAAAGCCTGAGCTACGGGATCTAATGTACTAGAAAAATAAGCACATGGTTTGTGTGCTCCTGCTTGTTCCTGTGTGAGTACTGACAAAGCAGTGCCTTCGCGTTCTGTAACAAAGAGTGTAAACTGTTTTCTGTAACATGGCGTTGCTAAAACAGGTGCTTGACATAAAGCTTTCTTTAGGCTTTCAAAAGCTTGTGTATGTTCCTGAGTCCAAGGGAGAACAGTCGATGTGGCTGCCTCCTGTGTTGTCAACTGAATGAGTGGTTTTGCTAGAAATGCATATTGCGGGATCCACTGTCTACAGTATGAAGTGAGGCCTATGAAAGCCCGCACCTCCTTTTGTGTCTTGGGTATTGGCATGTTAGCTATTAACTGAATGCGGTCTGGTGTAAGCTGCCTTCCCTCCTTGGACAGCGAGTGTCCAAGATAAACAACTCGCTGGACACAGAATTGCAGCTTAGAAGGGGACACCTTGTGCCCCTTTTCCGCTAGAAATTTTAAAACTGTCAGTGATGCTTTTTCACATTCTGGTTCGCTTCTTGCGGTGATCAGCAAATCATCGACGTATTGGAGCAGAGCAGTGTTAACTGGCATGTGGATACTGTCAAGTTCTCGTTTCAGTGCTTGGCTATAGATGCTGGGGCTTTCTGTAAATCCTTGAGGTGCGCGTGAGAATTTAAAGCTACGTCCATTTAAACTAAATCCGAATAAATATTGGCTTTCCGGATCTATTGGGACGCTGAAAAAGGCATTCTTGAGGTCGATTACAGTAAAGAATGTCGCTTCGGAATCAATAGCTGTCAGTAATGACGAGATATCTGGGACCACAGGGAATTGTGGCACAATGCATTTGTTTAACTCGCGCAGATCAATAACCAATCGATAGACTGGCGGGGCCTTAGGATCTGTTCGTTTAAGAATCGGAATTATCGGCGAATTACATACATTGGAGTCCGTTTCCACGACTACTCCTTGGGCAATGAGCTCGTCAATGATTTGTAGTAAAGCCACTACAGCATCTGGTGGTAACTTGTATTGTCGCATTCGTGGTAGTACCACTCCTGCCTTTAGTGTAACTCGATATGGTGTAATATTCATGCAACCAACATCAGTAGGGCCTTGTGCCCATAGATGTGTAGGTAAAGTCTGTAGTCGGGGATCCATGTCTCTAGACACATAATGACCTTTAAAATCACGTAAAAACAACCTTACTCCTTCCGGAGAACAACATATTATGGCTCCTAGAGCTTTCAACGTTTTTATTCCTAGCAAGTTTTCTGGACATGATTTAGTAAGCAATAAATCTGTAGTTCGGGTCAGAGGTCCTATCGTAAGTGGCAGAGGTTGTGACACTTCATTAACAATAGGTTTTCCTGAAAAACCAAGGGAAATATTCTGTGAGCCTGAGAGGGGTGCCCCTGGAACTTCACTACGTTTTATAGTTGTTCGACTTGCCCCTGTATCGAGTAGAAATTTTCTATCTTGGCCTAATAATTCACTATGTACATAAGGTCCTTCTTGGTCTACTGGGATTTCAATAAGGGGTAAGTCAACTTCCCTCTCTAGGCTAGTTCATGCGTAACGCTGATACTCAGGATATTCATACTGTGCGGTCTGATACATTTGTCGTGTTGTTGTCTGTGTGGCAGCAACAGGCAACGGTGGTGCAGCTGGCACAAACTGTATTGGCTGTTGTGCGGCTGGCATGGCCTGGGCATGCTGCGGAGCTCCTTGTTCATTCTGCTCTTGTCTAAATGGCCGTGATCTTTCTTGTGTTTTACCTATGCTGATATTATGTTTCAAAACTGGACAATCGTGTACGTAATGACCTGGCTTTTTACAATAATTGCATGTCCCCTTTACAGGTCCTGCTAAATCGGAATGTGTCATACCCTTTTTATGTCCTTCAGCTGGAACTGTCTGGGAAACTAGCATTTTCATTTTCGTGTCTTTCATGCGTCTGTGTTCATGTTCTTGTTCCTCTCTAATTCTATTGTGATGGTACTGTAACATTTGTAACATTTGTGATGGAGTGTTACCTTGCCAGGTACTCTCGAATTTTAATACTCTATTCTTTACTGGTGGCAGGGCATTTTCTACTAGTTTTGTTACAAACAGATGTGGGTATGATTCGCTACTTGCTTTTATGCCACTATTTATACCAAAACATTTTTCAAATCGGGCATAGTAATCACTAGTGTCTTCATCTTGCTTCTGTTTACAGGCTGAAATTGTACCCCAATCTTCCTTTTTCGTAGTTAATAAACGTGGCAGTACCTGTACTAATAAACCTGGCAGTGCTTTAGTTTTATCCCCAAGTCCTGCTCCTGCAGTTCGGGCCTTTTCTTCTGCTTCTAACACTGACCATTCTATCTTTTGGTCTCCTACCTCCCACTCTTTTTCCTTGAGTTTCTCATAAATACCAGCAGGCATTAATACCTTTAATATTGTCATAATGTCGGGATAGGTATACTCTCCCATGAGTAACATGTCTTTAATTTCTCGGTGAAAACCCGCTGGATCTTTATCATGACTGGGTACCACTTATTTCATTTGTAACAATTCTATTTTCGATATGGGCGTATATACAAATACACGTTTGAACTCATTGTCCTCGCCTTTTATTGGGTGCACTTCTCGTAAGGGATTCTGTCTATCCATGTGATACGTAGTTCTTTCCTTGACGGGCAATGAGACACGGTCTGAACATACAAAAAGAATATACCGCTTTCTTGATTCTAGAATTTCTTTAATTAATTTAGTACCTGAACCTCTCCATTTATTCATAAGTAATTCAGTCAGTATGTCAGGTAAGGGACCAGGGTCCGAATGCTGACTCCGATATAGTATAATGAGTTGTTGAATCATATAAATCCCAGCTAACCTCTGTTCGTCTGGGGTGAGATTCAAAAATGTGCGTACTACTGTATCATCACTATATTTTCCGGGACTGTCCACCCAATGGACAGCTGCCCTGGCTAAATCTTGTTCATCCATAGAATCGAGAAAATGATAACCCCTTCGTTCTTGGAGTAATTTGTCGGCGGTTTGGAACGAATGCTCGTTAGACCTTATATGGACTATGGGTGTTGGGAAACCCCTGTTATTGTCTGGACATATCGGGCGTATCGGGTCAATGAGACATCTATTACTATTACAAGATCTTCCTCTACCTACATAGGCTATGGTGTCCGACTGTCCTGTGGGCAGTCCTGACCCTTCTTCCTCGCTTTGTTCGAACTCGTCTACCTCTAATCTCTCTTCGTGTAGGCGTTCTATTTCTTTACGGATCTTTCGGCACATGGCTATTATACAATTTTGTTTATCATGTCTCCCCTCTGATATATTCTGGCTCCATCTTGTAAGAATTTTCATTGCTTCCGGGTCTACCCCCGGTCGGTCTTGATTTCTGATCACACAGTTTATGAGGAAACGTAACAGTTCCCCCTGTATCTCTACTTTCTGGTATTCCATAGCTCTGTTAATACATTCTGGATCTCGCCCTGTTTGGACAAAATGATATATTTTATCTAGATGCTCAGTCATTCCTGGTAACTTTCCTAAATACACTGCGGCTCGTCTGATACGCAATGATGCCAGGGTCATTTCGTCCTCTTTACCGGGCACCGGATCATATCTGCAATCTATAAGAAGTTCCTTAAGCGCACGGGCACTTATAAGTTTCGGTGTACGTGGATGTGCTGACTCTTGAAAAGTAAGTTTATTTATTCTGGGTGGCGTAGAAAAAATGTTGCTAGCACCTCCCGCAGCCCCATCTGGGGTGTCGGGCGTGAAAGGATTCGTCGAACGTGACACAGCAACTACAGGTGTGGAAACAGATGTGCTTGCCGGAACTTGTGACTCCATTTGTTGCTGTAGGGATACGGGCACTGGATCTTGGCGTTGAACCTCCCTGGTATGCGGTCTATGTGGGGCGGAATTAGCATACTCGGGAGCTGCGTCATCTAAATATGAGGAAAGAAAAACATCTTCTGCCGTTCTAGGATGCCCCTTAGGATGTACCTTTATTGGGAACAATGGGGGTGGCAAGTCTTTCGGTATCTCTGGAGTAGCCTTAGGTAATCCTTCGGCCAGAAGGGGATACATACCATTCATAAGGGCATTTCTTTGTCTGTCTACTTGTTCTGATTTCACTCGGCTACCTTCCTCAATTAATAGATTCTCTCGAACTTTATTTGAACTTTCTTTATTCTTTTCTTCCAGTCTACGTGCTTTTTCTGTGCGTCTATGAGATTCTTTACGCCATAACTCGACGGCGTCTTTCTGTGACTGTCTGACTTTCCTTTTCCATAACTCTTCTTCTACTTTCATGATGCACTCTGCATCCCAGGTTCCCGCTGTGGGCCACCTCTGACTTTCTGGTAATCCCTTGGTGTAATCTACCCATAAATCAAGAAATAATATAGCGTCTAAACCATGTTTGTGATACATAAAGTGCCCTGGAGTGTCCCTAGGAGGAATAGGAACGGCTTCTTCGAGAACCCCTTTTCTGGTAGTGATCTGTCTTAATTTCGAAAAGAGCGGCATATTGAGAACTGACCCTATACTTGACTTTGACCAACTGACCTAATACTTGGGTTTGAACAGACTTAATACAATAAACACGATAACGAACAGTCATTCATACCACGATATTCAGAACATACTTAAACACATTAAACATTTAAACATTAAACCTTTAACTGAAACAACAATGATGATCGTCTGCATAACTAATCACCAAGCTTAATTCTTGACAATAACTAGATACTTCGGAATACTTGATATACTGCTAAACAGTACAGATACACTGCTAAAACAGTGCAGACCGGATTTGTGTACCCAAACCCGTCTTGACCGGCACAACCTATGTGCACGTCAGAAATGCCTCCCCAGCAATGGTACTCACCGGGTAGCTTCGGAAACGGAAGGCCTCAGTAACTTGAACTTGAACCGGACTGGACTCGACTCGACTCGTCGGACACTGGGCTTGACTTCGGACTGGTGGGTCTCTGTGTACCTCGGATCTTGCTCTCTCAGCTAGGCTCTGGTCGGGATACTTCGCACTTCTCACCGCCTCGTCTGGGTGTTGATCGCAGTCTCAGTCGCCCCCGCTTGACCGGAGGGAGATACAGGAAATCCTGCTGGTACGCGTTATTGTCCGTCCAGCTGTGGCAGGAGACCGGGCCTGCAACTCACCGCCGGCGCGTGAGATGAGAAAGTGTCCCTGTTCGGGCGCCATTCATGTGGTAAATAATTTTCCTTTACCGGGACTGAATTTGATACAGAAACATAATAAAATAGCTCAATAAAATGAGAGGCAGAATCCGTGGTATTAGAGGTTCGGAATGGGCTTTATTCCAATAATCGATTATAATCGGATGCTTCAAGTTCCATCACCCCGGAGGTTCAGGAAGTGAAGTACATACATTATTGACATGAAATGACTTTTATAGTACATATATTACTATGAAGTGAATGCAATAGGCGTAACAATTGATAAGGAAAATGACGAGTTGTCTGCGTAACAAAAAATGGGTGGAACAAGGGGTAAAACGGAACATAATTGGTTATGATGTCACCTATAGGTGGATCTATAAGATAATACTTGGCATAGATGCGCGCGCAGCAGCATGACGTGTAACTAGGGGGTGAAGGGGACTTGACATTTAGCTCTACATGTGGAGACAAGAAGTCTGAGGGGTCAAGTCAACCTAATCCCAAATCATATCTAACATCCTATGTTTAAAGAACTATGTTATCCATAAAGAAGGACTCTCGGACAGAATCTATTCTATACTGACTGTGCGTGCGTGTACAAGCGTCTAGGTGTCTACCCTAAATGCGAAGGCAGGAATCTTCCATAGTAACAGGACTATGAATTACTTGCATGAGGGCAGAGAAGCCGGGCCCTTTGCTTGGTAACTGGAAGAATGTTTACTTAAACTACTAGGCAGGAATGCATCGGCTGAGGGGGAAGCAGATAACTCGAAGGTGAAATACAGTTCTTGGCAGAGAATAGGCTGATGTCAGGCTGTGAGCCGCGCAGAGAATGAGACAAAGTTCATGGTCACAGATGCAGGCTCAGACTGGAGTTTTCAGAGGCAGAAGGCAAGAAGAGTTTGATGACAGAATCAGGGCCTACTTGCCTGGACTGTAAAATGGCATAAGTGAACCATATAAAGCCGGTGGCCTTTTGTACTTAGGAATGGAATATCCGGCCTATTCATGGCGGATCTGACAGAGGACATGTTGACGGTGGACGCACATGTGTTTGCGTCTTTATAACTGGAACTGGAGGGAACATACATGTACTTGTGACATGCACATAGAACCGTTGGGGTCCAAGATAGGGGACATAACTGACCAGAAAAATCCATATTTCCACAGTAAGAGGAATGTCGTGTCACATTCATCATACTTTGGGTCTCATTAAATTACTATCTGACACACAGTGATCACGTGTTTTACTTTCTTTTTTTGTATTTGCCTACCAACTTGCCTAACCAGCCTGTTACTCCCATTGTGCATTTGGGTGTTGCATGAAAATGTGGACTGGAGTTAGTATCTGAACACTAGAGCTGTACTGAGGTGATGTCACATTTAATATGTCTCTTGGATTGGACATTTGCATGCATCTTACCTTGTGAAGTACTGGCCGCTCCTGGTGTATCAAACGGGGTTACTCCCACTACAGCTTCAGGCTGGATTGTGGACTCAACTGGGTCCTCCAGGGGTGTGTTTTTCTTTTCAAGCAGTGCTGCCGGTCCCCCTCCAGTCTTCTTAGCCTCCTTCAGCCTGTCCACAATCCTCTCCTTGACACAGCTGCGCAGGTCATACCACCTTTTTTCAGGTTCTCTATTGTGCGATGGGTGACCCCCACTGCGTTAACTTTCCTTTAGATCCTGAGCCAGATCTTTCACTTCTCAGTTTTCCAAAGAGCTTATCATGAGTCCTCACAATTGCCTCTATGAGGTTTTTGATTTCTTTTTCACTGAATTTCAGTTTATGTTTATGTATCCCCCATTTTACACCACTCTGCAAACGCACCTTTGGCGCTCTGCTGGTGGTGCGATGAGGTCCTCTTGTGTCCTTGTGTTTTTTCCTGAGGACCTCATGACACAAGTGGACTTCAACCCCCGAGCAGCAGTGCACCAAGAGGCTTGTTTGCAGAGTGGTGTAAAAAGGGGGCATGGCTTCGGACCACCTCTCTGCAATCCAGCTGTGTGATGCTTACTGGTGGTACCTGGAGGGGTCGAGGCCTTTTTAAGACATTGACCTCGGTCACAGGCCTGCACTCTTCCCGGCAGCTCCTTTGCTCCCCCGCCACCACTGATTCCCCTGCCTGGGTGTTCAAGGCTGCTCTATGCCCTGCGTGCCACAACACGGTAATTGTTGACCTCTGAGTTATTGTCTTATTGTTTCTTTTTTGTCATTTGGTTCATCATTTATTGTGCTATGTGCCTCTTTCACTGTGGTGTTCTGCTCTTCTATTTTCACTGTATTCACTGCCCCACTCTCTTCCCCTCGCCGTTCCCATCTCCCTGTTTCCTGCTGCTGCTTACACTTGACCCCTCCCCCTGCTCTCACCCATTTCCCGTCTCCCAGCTGAGCATCCCTCCCCTCCCCTACATAATGACGACCGCTGCTGGGGAGCACTTGTAAGACCTTGACCTGGGTCACAGGCCTGCACTCTCCCCGGCAGCTCCTTCACTCCAACGCCGCCGCTGAGCCCCCTGTCTCGGTGTTCGAGGCTGCTGTATGCCCTGCCTGCTGCAACGCGGTAATGGTTGACCTCTGAGTTATTGTCTTATTGGTTTCTTTTTTGTCATTTGGTTCATCATTTCTTGTTCATTGTGCCCTGTTCACTGTTTCTTCTCCGCTCTTCTATTTTCACTGTATTAACTGCCCGCTCTTTTCCCCTCGCTGTTCCCATCTCCCTGTTTCCCACCGCTACTGACCCATGGCCCCTCTCCCTGCCCTCGCCCATTTCCCACCTCCCAGCTGAGCGTCCCTGCCCTCCCAAACATATTGCCTGTGCAGCAGATGCGCACAGCAGGCATACCGCTGGTGCGCCGAAGGAGTGCCACAGGCAAACCTGCCTGCACCCGTCCACGACCTGACAGTGGCCAGTGCCAGGAACCCTGGCTCCCCAGGGCCACGATGTTACGACACCACCACCCTCCTCACTCTCAACCCTGGAAGACACCCTGACTGCCAGAGCGCCTGACCGAGCACCACCCACGGACCATTCCCGGACCATTCTCCTGCAGACACTGCCAAAATTCCTGCATCATCTACAGCACCCCCATGTCCACCACAGGCTCAGAGGACGCCCATGCCACCAAAGCCCTGATGTGCATCCTCCTCAACATGCGCTCCCTCCACAGACACACTGTAGAGATCTGGGATCTGATCAACACACTCGCACCCGACATCGTGTTCTTCACGGAAACCTGGACCAATGCCACCTCTGGGCCTGACATCGCCATCCCAATCCCTGAAGCTTACAAGATCCAGAGGAGGGACCGCCATCACCGCCAAGGAGGAGGACTCACCATAGCACACAAGAATTCCCTCCGACTCTTCACCTCGAGCACGAGAGACCCCCATTCCAACACAGAATACCTCCACTTCCAGATCTGGACCTCGCCAGGACCACGCTGTGCGGCACCCTTGCCTACAGACCCCGGGACCCCGCTCCCTGACCACAACAGCAATCACCAAACTCATTGAACCCCATGCCATCACCTCCACAGACTACATCCTACTCAGAGACCTGAATTTCTACCTCGACAACCGTAGCGACCCCGACTTCACCTCCCTCCTCGACAACCTTTTCAACCTCGGACTGAAGCAGCTTGTCAACACCTCCACGCACAGAGCAGGACACACTTTCGACACCATCTTCGCAGGAGGGTCAAACGTCCACTTCAGCCACACCATGCAGCCCCCCTGGACCAACCACCACTGCATACATTTCACCTTCAACACCACCACCACACCCAAACTGTCCCCTTGCCCGCCACGAAGGAACTGGAGCATAATCACAGAGGAGCACCTCAACTCCACCTTCCTCCTAGAACCACCATCACCACTACCGACACCAACACCGCAACCAAAAACTTCACCAATGGATCTCCAGATGCACCAACAAGATTGCCCCATTTCGCCGCTCTGCCAAACAATGCCCCCTAAAGACCACCTGGTTCACCACCAAACTCCAAGTCGTCAGATACACCTGCAGACACCTCAAGAGAAAATGGCGAAGCCACAAAACTAAATTTGCGAAATCCACTTTCGCAAATTATCGCGAAAATGTTAAAAATTATCGCAAACACGCGGAAATATCGCGAAGATGCGGAAGTTTTTTTCCCGCATGTTCGCGAGATTTTCTGCATGGTTGCGGCTCGCCAACTTACCCATGCGGTTGCTCGCGGGCGCGGCCATCTTGTTTTCAGTTGTCTCGCGGTGCATGATCGCGAGAAGAAAGACATGATCGCGTGACGCAAGACGTCACTGTGGGCGCGAGCTGTCGCGAGACAGCGCAAATGGCTAAAAACAATACAACATCTCAGGGAGAACGCGGCTGGATCAAGAAAACTTGTCGGCGAACGCAGGGATTCAGGTAAGGCGATCGCGCGCGCGGAAGAATGTAATATTTTACAGCACGAGCAAGAACCAAATTATCGCAAAGCTGCGGAATGCGGAAATTTTGACATTTTCGCGCTTTCCGCGGAACGCGAAAATGTCAAATTATCGCTATTTCCGCAAACGGAACAAAATTTTAGCCCAGGCCTACACAAAACCACAGAAGACCTAAACAACCACAGGAGCGCCCTGAAGGAGTACCACCAGCTCATAAGGACACCAAATGGACCTTCATCAAGAGCAATATTGACACCAACACAACTAACGCAAAAGAATTCTTCGAAAGTCATGCAGCAATTCACCAAACCCCCAGCGAGGCCACAGATGTCACACCATCTCAAGAACTCTGCAACAAGCTCAGCTCCTACTTCCATCTGAAGATCAAGTCCCTCTATGACCACTTCAGTGACCAGATGCTGCTCACCACCCCTTTCCCCTCTGCTGACCACCAGCCGACCATCACCACCTAGCCTCCTTCTACGGTGGAACTCTTCACTACGACCATGATAAAAACCTGGTCTGGAGCTCCCACGGACCCCTTCACACAACACATCTACCAGAGGGCCGCTACCACCTTCACCCCCGAACTAGGATGGACCATAAACGCCTCCCTCCAACCCAGCATCTTCCCGGATGACGGGAAGCGGGCGGAAGTCAAGCCCCTACTGAAGAAACCCACAGCCGACCCTACGGACCTGAAGAACTACCGGCCCATCTCTCTGCCCCCTTTCACCGCAAAAGTCACTGAAAGACTCATAAATGCCCAGCTGACCACATTCATCGAAGACAACTCCATCCTAGATGCCTCCCAGTCTGGATTCTGCAGCAACCACAGCACCGAGACCGCCCTCCTTTCTGCCATTGATGACATCTGCATGCTACTCAACAAGGGACACACTGCAGCCCTCATCCTACTAGACCTCTCCACGGCCTTCGACACCATCTCACACCACACCCTCGCAGACAGACTGCATGACACTGGGATACAAGGAACCGCCCTCAACTGGATCCAATCCTTTCTCTCCGGCAGAACCCAGAGGATCAGACTTCCCCTTTCATCTCCGAAACCACAGACTGCGGAGTACCACAGGTACCATCGCTCAGTCCCATGCTTGTCAACATCTACATGGCCTCCCTCGCCACCATCATCAGACAGCATGGGCTCAACATAGTATCTCACACCGATGATACCCAGCTCATTCTCTCCCTCACAAAGGATCCCGAAGACACCAGGCTCAGTTTCCAGGAAGGAATGAGGGATGTCGGACAGCTGCCTGAAGCTCAACACAGAGAAAACAGAGGTCCTCGTCCTGGGACCCTTGACCTCCGCATGGGACGACACATGGTGGCCCTCCACCCTAGGGAGTCCTCCTACCCCGACAGACCACGCTCCGAACCTCAGAATCATCCTTGACTCCTCCCTCACAATGACCCACCAGATCAACGCTGTTGCCTCCACCAGTTTCAACTGCCTCTGCATCCTCCGAAAGACCTTCAAATGGATCTCCTCCGAGCACAGAAAAAACATCACCCACACACTCATAACCAGCAAACTGGACTACAGAAATGCCCTCTACGCCGGTATCTACAGAACCCTTCTATACAAGCTCCAAACCACCCAGGACGCCAATGCCAGACTCGTTCTCAGGACCCCTTGGCACAAACTCATGACTCAACACCTTTGTGACCTACACTGGCTTCCTGTCGAGAAGAGAATAACCTGCAAGCTTCTCAGCCACAGCTACATATCCCTCCACAACATCAGACCCAAATACCTCAGCGAAAGAGTTTGTTTCCACACACCCAAAACAAATCTCCAATCTGCCAACCTCACCATTGCAGAGATCCCCCGCATCCACAGAAGCAGAGCAGGAGGAAGGGCCTTCTCCTACATAGCAGCCAAGACCTGGAACAAGCTCGCAGTCAGCATCAGACGCTCCCCGAACATGCACGTCTTCAGGGATGACCTCAAGACCTTGCTCTTTGACTGAGCCAGAGCTGCCTACCCCCTCAGCACCTTGAAATCCTAATGGGTGAATGGAGCCTTCTATAAACCCCTGATTGATTGATCTCTCAGCAACCCCAATGTGTGGGGCTTACTGGAGGTAAGAGGTAGGCTAGTTGGCACCTAAGGACACCCAGCTGAGAAGGGGACTTCAATCACCATCTAAGAGTGTGCCAGGGAGCGCCTTTGTAGAGTGGTGGGCAATGGGGGCGTCGCATGCTCTGAGAACTTAGCAATCCTGCTGTGTGGGACTTACTGGAGGTAATAGGAGGGGTAGTTGGCCCCCAAGGATGTCCTTGGGGCCAAATACCCCTCTTGTTACATCTAGTAAGTCCCACACAGTGGGATTGCTAAGATGTCTGCGAAGGCCATACCCCCCCTTTCTCCACCACTCTGCAAACACGCCTCCTGGCAGACTAAGAGATGAAGTCAAATTTACTCCTGGGGGACTTTGGGGGCCAAGAAGCCCTACTGGTACCTCCTGTAAGCCCTACGCAGCAAAATTCCTGAGCACTGGATAGAGGCCCCGCACTCGTTCTCCACCACTGCAAACACGACTACTAGTTAAAGAAGTGTTTGCAATGTAATAGGTTTTGCATTCGTGAGAATTAGGGCTATTGGAGTTGTAAATGCAAAAGTATTTTACTGATGTTTTTTGGAGTGGAGTGGATGTACATTGTGTGTAGTGGAAATATGTGGTATGGTGTGCATTGAAATTAAGTGGATAGAAAGTATGTGGTATTTAGTGTATAGGAATTATGTAGTCGAATTATGTGTTATGGAGAGTAATTATTGTGGTATGGTAGTCTGTGTTGTGAAGTGGTAACCTCAGGTTTAGTCTTTCTCGTTTCCATAGAAGCTCAACTATGAACTCAGTAAGACAAAAAAAGATGGAATCACTGAGGAGCACGTGTGGACCTAGTCAGAGGTATGAGCAGGCCCACTGGAATTATGTGACTGTTATGTGACTGTTTGGCTTCCCCGACTTTCGCGCAATTATAACTTTTCTGCATTAGCCACATAATTCCTTATCTGCACCCTAATCTGCAGGTTTGAAAAAAAAAGCCTTGTTTCTAGCTCAAACAGCTCAAATGTTATGAAAAATGCAGCGACAAGTGTTACAGCATGGTGGAAGGCCCTCTGCAAACGTAGAATAGTCACCTGTTACTTATTGCTACATGTGGGTGTTAAATTGGTACTAATGGTGTGCAAGCCACTCTTGCTTCCCTCTTCGCCTCTCTTGCCTCTTTCTGCATTTCTGTTGCTTTGTTCTGCACGTTTCTTTCTTTTTCTGTACTTCTCTTGACCTCATTCTGCAAATCTCTTGTACTTTCTGCACCTCTTTTCCCTCTTTCTGCATGTCTGGTGCCTATTTCTGCACCTCATTTGCTTCTTTTTGTACCCCTCTTATGTGTTTCTGCGCCCTTTTTGCCTCTTTCTGCACATCTATTCCTTCTTTCTGCACTTCTTTGTTTCTTTCTGCACCTGTCTTGCTTCTTTTTACATCCCTCTTGCCTCTTTCTGCACCTCTATTGCCTCTTTCTGCAGTTCTCTTGCCTCCTTCTGCACTTCACTTGCCTCTTTCTGTAACTCTCTCACCTCTTTCTGCACCTCACTTGCTTTTTTGTGCACCCCTTTTGCCTGTTTCTGCACCGCTCTTCCCTCTGTGTGCAACTCTTTTGCTTCTTTCTACACCACTCTTCTCTCTTTCTGCACCACTCTTGCCACTTTCTGTACCTCTGTTCCTTCTTTCTTCACATGTCTTGTCTCTTTCTGCACCCTTTGTGACTCTTTCTGCACCTCTGTTGCTTCTTTCTGCAGTTCATTTCCTCTTTCTGCACCCCTCCGGTCTCTATATGTACCCCTCTTTCCTCTTTGTGTATCTCTGTTGGTTCTTTCTGCACCTCTTTTGCTTTGTTCTGCACATATCTTGCCTCTTTCTGTACCCCTCTTGCCTCTTTCTGCACCTCTAATGGTTCTTTCTACACTGCTCTGGCTTCTTCCTGCACCTCTGTTCCAAATTTCTTCATCCCTTTTGGCTTTTTCTGCACCCCTCTTCCCTCTTTCTGCACCTCTCTTGACTCAGTTTGCCCACCTGTTCTCTCTTTCTGTACCTCTTTTGACTCTTTCTGTAACTCTCTTGCCTCTTTCTGGAGTTCTATTGCCTCCTTCAGCATCTCTGTTGATTCTTTCTGCACTTATCTTGCCTCTTTCTGAACCCCTGTTGTCTCTTTCTGCACTCATCTTCCCTCTGTCTGTACCTTTCTTGCCTCTTTCTGCATCTCAGTTGCCTCTGTACTTTTCTTGCTTCTTTCAGCAATTCTCTTGCCTCTTTGTGAAGTTATCTTACATCGTTCTGCACCCGTCATCCCTCTTTGTACAACTCTCTAGCCTCTTTCCACACCTCTCGTCCCTCTTTCTGCACCACTTGTGCCTCTTTTTGTTCCTCTTTTGCTTCTTTCTGTACTTCTCTTGCTTCTTTCTGCACCCTCCGTGCCTCTTTCAGCACCTCTGTTGCTTCTTTCTCCAATTCTCCTGGTTCTTTCTGCACTGCTGTTGCCTCTTTCTGTATTCCACTTGCCTCTCAGAGCACCACTTTTGCTTCTTTCTGCACTTCTCTCTTGTTTTTCTGCACCCCTCTTGCCTCTTTCTGCACCTCACTTGCCTGTTTCAGCAACTCTGTTGCTTTTTTCTGTAGATTTTGGACTCTTTCTCCACCCCTTTTTTCTCTTTCTGCACCTCTCTTGCCTCTTTCTGCACTCCTGTTCCCTCTTTCTGCACCTATCTTGACTCTTTCTGTACATCTGTTGCCTCTTTCTGCACTTCTCTTCCTTCTTTCTGAAACCCTTGTGCCTCTTTCAGCACCTCTGTTGGTTCTTTCTGCACTGCTCTTGCTTCTTTCTGCACATCACTTGCCTCTTTCTGCACTTCGCTTGCTTGTTTCTGCACCTCTGTTGCTTCTTTCTGCAACCCTCCTGCCTTTTTCTGCACCCCTCTTCCCTATCTGTGCAACTCGCAAGCCTCTTTCTAAACCTCTCTTCCCTCTTTCTGCACCAATCTTGCCTCTTTCTGTACCTCTGTTGCTTCTTTCTGCACTTTTCTTGACTCTTTCTGCACCCTGCGTGCCTCTTGCAGCACCTCTGTTGCTTCTTTCGGCACTTCTCTTCCTTCTTTCTGAACCCCTCCTGTATCTTTCAGCACCTCTGTTACTTCTTTCTACACTTCTCTTCCTTCTTTCTGCACCCCTCTTGCCTCGCTCTACACCTCTGTTGCCTCTTTCAGCACTTCTGTTGGTCCTTTCTGCACTGCTCATGCTTCTTTCTGTGCCTCACTTGCCTCTTTCTGCACTTATCTTGCTTCTTTTTAAATCTCTGTTGCTTCTTTGAGCATTTTTCTTGCCTATTTCTGCACTTCTCTTCCTTTTTTCTGCACCCCTTCTGCCTCTTTCTGTACCTCTCCTGCCTCTTTGTGAATCCCTCTTATCTTTTTCTGCACCTCTCTTACCTCTTTTTGCAACTCTGTTGATTCTTTCTGCATTGCTCTTACTTCTTTCTTCACCTCACTTGCCTCTTTCTGTACCCCTGTCCCTTGTTTCTGCACCTTTCCTGGCAGGTTAAGCACTTCTCTTGCTTCTTTCTGCACCTCTGAGTTAGAGGTAGTTTTAATCCCCCTGCCCTATTATGTACTAAAAAAAGACAACCTTTGATGGACGGAATGCAGAACAAATCAAAACATTTACCCCCCGCCAAGAGATCTGGGTTAAATCCATCATTCTTTTGCTCACCAATGCCATACTACCCCAGTTTAGACCTGGCCATATGCAAATCAGTCTTGACCCTGTGCTCATGGGAACAGTCCAGCCCAAACTGCTAAGCTAGGTCCTCCCTGGACCGTAAACAAGCATCCTAGGACCAATTTTTGGGTTTCACCCATCTTCAGCCAGGATAGCTTGATTCCAGTGGCACAGTGAGACCAGGACCCACATATGGGCATACCTGGTGCACTTAGGGCGAGAAAGCATAAGACACACAATTGATGCACGGAATGCAGAAGATCCAGTCAAGAGATCTGGGTTAAATCCATCAGTCTGTTTCCAGTCCAGGAAGGACCTGACCTGGCAGTTTGGGCTGGACTTTTCCCATTGGGAACAGGGTCAAGACTAATTTGCATATGACTGGGTCCAAATTGGAATGGCATGTTGAGCAAAAAAAGCTATGAATTTAGGCCCAGATCTATGTACTGTGGTGAATGTATGACATTGTTCTGCATTCTGTCTATCAATTGTTCTTTGTGCTATTATATACTGGGACCTTACAGGGGAAGTAATGCCAATCACAGGGGTACCGCAACATATAGTGTACCCTAGTGTATATAGGTGTTTTCACTGTATTCTAAGTGTCTTTCAGCTTAGCACTGGCTCTGGGCCTGGTTAGTCAGAATCAGTTACCACCAGTAGCAGTTAGTAAAAAGTTGGGGGCACAGGATGACTTTGCAACAAGGCCTTTTTCTGCACCTCTGTCTGTTCTTTCTGCATATCTGTTGCTTCTCCCTGCACTTTTCTTCATCTTTCTGGATTTCTGTTGCCTCTTTCTGAATTTGTTTTGCTTCTTTCTGTGCCTTTGTTTCTCTTTCTTCACTTGCCCTACTTCTGTAGGCATAGTTAGAAATTATCATTTAAAAAACCTTTGAAATTCACAGAAAAAATATAGGTTTCAGGGACGTTGTAGTTAGAAATTAGCATTTAAAAAACCTTTGCAATTCACTGAAAAAAACATATGTTTCAGGGACTTTATAGTTAGAAATAAGCATTAAAAAAACATCGAAATTCGCTAAAAAACCATATGTTTTCAGGGATGTTAAAATTAGTTAGTTGGACATTTCACTTTTACAAAACTTGAGAAATTCGGCTGTTATAGTTAGTTGAGCTAACTGTAATTCGCGCCCCCGCAATGCACTGCTGATGACATCACATATTGCATCATTCATGACATGGTCAGTGACATCACTGATGACATCTCAATTGACTTTGGCCTTGGCAGTTCGGGCTGGACTGTTCCCATGAGGCACAGGGTCAAGACTGATTTGCATATGGTCATGTCTGAACTGGGGTGGCGTGGTGAGCAAAATAACGATGGATTAAACCCAGATCTGTGACGGGGGGTGAATGTTTTGACAATGTGCAACATTCCGTCCATCATCTTGTGTGTATCACTGATGACACCATCCAAGTGATAATCTGATGCACCTCCTCACAGCCTATTATAACCTTTGATACACCCACTCTAAAATACAGTCTACTATTTTTGAAACCATAGACACACCAATACCAGTTACTACATACCCACTCACTGATTCCTAGGTCTACACACACGTCCACTCATTCACCCATACAGTCATTCATAAATGCAGTCACATATCAATACAGCACTATCATTTGTATATATACCTATACAGACACTCACACATTGCCATTCATCCATAGAGTTACTCACACACCTAGTCAATCATGCAAAGAATCATTCACACTCCCATTTACTCACCGATACAGTTATACACAAACCATCTCACTTATTCATACAGATACTAACACATACTTACTCTGCTATACAATCACTAATACAAGCACACACTCATCATTACAGCCACTCTTACAATCACTCTCACATACAGTCATTTATCTACTCCAACACTGCATTGAGTTACACACCCCACCCACCCACACAGATACTCAGGCACCCATATAGATTCTCAGACAAGCAATCAATAACCTATATAGACACTCATGTAGCTACTCACCTACCCATGCAACCGCTTACACACCAACAGGCAGACTGATATAGATATTCACATAGTTTAGTCACTAAACCATTCATTCAGTAAGACACATTTAATCACTCACTTATACAGTCAGTCACACACCTACTAAATCATCCATTAAGTTAGTCATACACCCACTCATTCTTCAATACACCTTGGCGTATATATATAAAACACATTTAAACTTTTCAGAACCACAAAGTCACTGGATGATGTCATCAGTGATGTTCTCAGTGATATCATTTGAGATGTCATCAGTGATATCACTGACCATGTCATGAATGATGTAATGTGTGACGTCATCAGCAGTGCATTGTGGGGGCGCGAGGTATAGTTAGCTCAACTAACTATAACAGCCAAACTTCTCAGGTTTTGTACCGTGTATCACTCCTTTTCGGCCACCTTCCACATTCATCCCCTTAATGCCCAAAGATGCAATTGACACATTCAATTAAGTGGTGATAGAAGATCTCAAAACCCTTAACTATAACACATTACGCAATCTCAAAATACGGAAGTGCAAGGAGATACAGTACTCCAAGCTTATGCGCAAGTTAATGACCAACCCGAATGTGATCATAAATAAATCAGACAAAGGAGGAAATATCGTGATTTGGCCGAGAACTTTGTATATGGAGGAAGCAGACCGGCACCTCAGTGACAACACTTGTTATAGGAAAGCCGCATTCAATGACAAAAGGCAGATAAAGGAGACAGTGGTGAAAGAATTGGGCTAATGGAAAAGGGATGGATTACTTAGTAAACACGAATACAATTTTCTTAGGAATGAACTTCCAATTATTCCAACTTTATACTTCATTCCGAAGATAAATAAAAAAACTATACCTATACCAGGACGTCCCATAATATCAGCACAACACAGTCTCCTTGAATGCATTATTAAAACAAAACAACAACAAATAAAATATGTACAGCCATGTTGTGTCATCGCTGGACCATTTGTGAATAACATCCTGCAAACAAAAATACTGATAGGATGGTGTCCAGCAAAGGAAAAAGAGAGAAAGAGTGAGGCAGAAAGAGAGAAACAAATAAAGAGTGAGAGAGGAAGAAAAGAAAGAGAGAGAGAGAGAGTGAGAGAGAGAAAGAGTGAGATACAAGGAATAGAGAAAGAGAGAAACAGTATGAGAGAGAGGAAGAGAGAGAGAAAGTGTGAGAGAGAGGAAGAGAGACAGAAAGAGTGAGAGGAAGACAGAAAAGATTGAGAGAGAGAAAGAGAGAAAGAGTAAGATACAAGGAAAAGAGAGAGAGAGAAACAGTGTGAGAGAGGAAGAGAGAGAGAAAGAGAAAAAGAGTGTGAGGGAGAGAAATTAAGAGATTGAGAGTGAGAGAGATAGAAAGAGTGTTAGTGACTGAAAGAAAGGGATGGAGAGGGAGAGTGAGTGTTGACACTGTGGAAAAAATCTTCACAGCTCACCTTTCTGCCACCGGTGTGTCTCCAACTACGTGCCGGGATATAGGGCAGCCCTCAAGCTTAGTCATCTGAAACATAGAATGGAATCAGTAATGGATGAGTACATACAAGTGCACAATTTGTGAATTGTAGCCTGAAAGACAAAAAGAAAGATGCGATGGTGCGTCATGCGTCCAGCAAAGGAGAGAGAGAGAGAAAAAGAGTGAGAGAGAGGAAGAGAGAGAGAAAGAAAGAAAGAGTGAGAGAGAGAGGGAGACAGAGAAAGAAGAAAAAGAGTGAGAGAGAGAAAGAGAGAAAGAGTGAGATAAAAGGAAGAGAGAAAGAGAGAAACAGTGTGAGAGAGCGGAAGAGAGAGAGAGAAAAAGCGTGAGAGAGGAAGAGAGATAAAGAAAGAATGAGAGAGAGAGGAAGCGAGGAAGAGACAGAGAAAGAGAGCTAGAGAGTGAGAAAGGAAGAGATAGAGAGTGAGAGAGAGAGAAAGAGTGTGAGTGTCAGAAAGGAAGAGAGGGAGAGGGAGAGGGAGTGTTGACACTGTGTAGAAAATCCTCACAGCTCACCTTTCTGCCACCGGTGTGTCTCCAACCATGTGCCGGGATATAGGGCAGCCCTCAAGCTTAGTCATCTGAAACATAGTATGGAATCAATAATGGATGAGTACATACAACTGTGCATGCCTAAATCGCTGTCCCACCTTTTAGTATCAAGGCTAGTGTACCCCATCCACTCCTACTGCCCAGAGGTATATGACAGCCACTGCTCACCCAAGCTGCAACACCCCATGCACTCTCACTGCCTGGAGGTGACTGTATGCCGCTGCACACCCAGGATTGCGCACCCCATCCACTCCCGCCGGCCACCACTGCGCAACCAGGCCTCACTGTAGGAGAGTAGGATCTGCTTCACATGTTTACCCCCACTTTTTGCTGGTGTTTTTTGACTTTAGTCTGGCTGGGACCCTGCTACTCAGGGCCCCAGCCTAGTTGCTTCCTCTCTAAAATGATTCCATGTACTTTAGGTACAGTTCAGATTGGATCTGAGGTACCCTTATAAGTCCTTAGTACATGGTATACTATGTACCCAGGGCATAGGTACCCCAGAGGCCTACCAGGGGCTGGAGCATGTATTATGCCACCACTGGAAAGCCACCCAAAATGACACCACCGGTGTGCTACTGCAGCCTGGGTAAGATGGTGCATGCACCCCTTACTGAGATATAGGTTCACTATATCTCACCATATACAGCACACACAAACCTATCAGTCACCCCTATGGCAGGCCTTATCAATCCTGAAGGCAGGGGGCTTGGTTATATGTGAGGGGGTGCCCAGGCATGAGCTAAGCCCCTCTGAAGCCTTCGGAATCTCTTCTCCGGGGTTGTCAGTAGTGCAGACTGACCATATACTCTTAAGTGCATTATAACCAAACGGTAAATGCTAACTTTGGACTGGCTGCACGGAAACATGTCGCGTTTGGTGTCAAACACCTTGGAATTATACCCCCACACCAGTAACTGGTAAGGGAGTATGATCCCACCCTTCTAGAGGGAGAGACATGACAGCACTGGTATACCCGGCAGAAACTTAATAGAGCCCTGGCATCACAAAATGGATGCTGCAGCCACAGACACGGGTCTGGCCTCCTGCTGCTGACCGAAACTCTGGCAGGGTAGGCCTGGACAATAGGTTTCCTGTCACAGGGAGGTGTAACCACCTCCCAGACAGGCTTATGTGTATTGGGGCTGAGTGGGAGCACTCTATGAGTGCTTTGAAGTCCTGCAATGGGGGCACATTTAGTGTCCCTGCGCATAGTCCATCTCAAACTAGTTCAGGGGCTTCCAGCCCCTGCTCTGGCATGAAACTGGACAAAGGAAATGGGTGTAGCCACCCCTCTATCCAAACCCTCCCATAGGTGTGTTCCCAGAGTATGTCCAACCCCCTACCTTAGTATAAGTATGGGACCCCAGTCCATAGGACATTAGATTTCCCTGCACGGAACTCTGAAGCTGATCCTGGACCTTTGACGCTCTGCTCAAGACCAGAGGACTGAAGAAATCTCCCTTGAGGTCAAGGAGTGACTCCCCTGCTTGGCAGGCTCCAAAGAAGCAATTTGCCAGTCTGCACTATCGAAGCTCCCTCCAGACTCTGAAGTATTTGCAGCCCAGGAGGAGGATTTCCAGACATCTCAGAGGCCGACCCGAGTCCCCAGCAAAGCTGAGACCCGCAGCCCTCGTGAGTAGCGTGGAACTAGAACTCCTGGTCACCGTGCATTTCTGAAAGTGCATTGACTTCTCGGCGTCTCTTGAAGTCGTGCTTGGGCTGACTTGTAGCGCTCACCTAGAGCACTGAATCCACTGAAGATTGTCAGCCTGGTCATTCCGAGTAACACGTGGGCCACCATTTTGTTTTTCATCTTGAGGTCCCTTTGCGATCCCAGGTCCATTGACTGGTGGGTCCCTGAGGGGGTAACTTTGTATTTCCTTGGGCTTCCCTGGTTGCTCCTGTTGTGCCCTGACTTTCAACCAAGTGGTGAGTCCCACAGACCTTGCTGGTCTGCACCGAAGCATCTTTCTTGTTTCTGCATGGGTTGCTGTTGCCAAGGCTTGTTGTGTCCAATCCTGGCACCGATGCTGCAGCACTCCACATCCTTTGTGGGACAGCTAGAATTCAGCTCCTGGTCATCTTTGACACCTCCTGGTCCTCATGGCTAAAGACTCAAGCTTCACCTCTTTCACCTGAAATCACCCGACATCGGTGGGCATCTGCTCATCACCTTCCTGGTCACTGGCTAGTGACCCAGACTCTTTCCCCTCTGCTTTCAGGTTCTTCTCATCTTCAATCCAGGCTTGGATCTCTTCGGACACTTCGCATCTTCACGGCAGCAGCACTTCTTCGCCAGCTCCCATTGAAATCGACGATGCGACCTGACACCAAAAGACACCTATGCACCTGGCTTCCCTGGGTGAGGTAACACGAGTACTCCAGTGCTCCCGTGGGTGCTAGCCCTAGAACTTCCTAAGTCCAAAAGGGTTTGGTCCTGACTCATTTCTAAGTGTCCCTAATCTTTAAAAATCTAACCACGTCTTTCCCTATAGAAGCTTACGGGAGATTGCGGCTGCGTTCACACACTGCACACTGTGTCACTACCTTGGGTGGTTCCTTGGGGTCCTAGCGATTGTACAGGCTATGCGCCTTGTGGCTAGTTAAGTCATGGTTCTTATACCACTATTTTAGTATATGGTTTGGCTCGCCCCTAGGGCCTGACGTATATATGGGCTATTTTACTGTGATTATTGAAGTGTAACATATGTGTTTTGACCTCTAGTCTCATAAAGAGACTAGGAGGGTGTGTTTAGTAATAAATACATGTATTTTATATATATATACCTGGTGTGTATATCTTTCATTTAGTGACTCAAGAGATTATAGACTGGTAAAACAAACTGCTTTACATTCCTTAAAGACTTAGAATGAAGGCTCCTCTCCAAAGCTACCACTAGGATAGCTTTCAATAAAGGTTGTCTTTAACCTATAACCAATAAGAGGTTGTTTGGACTGAAACAAGGTGCCCAGTATAACTAGTGGACTGCATATATCAGGCCAACTTCTCACATTGGTGTGCAGCATGTGGGTTTCCAGCTTGCTATTGTTTTACCAGATAATCTCAATTGAGTAACTAACTGAAAACCACTAAAGGTACCCTAGGTACATATAATACAAGCTTTAGAATACAGTAAGTTCTACTGCACTTAGAGTTGTGTGTTAAGAATTAGCACACCCTTTCTACAACTCAAGAGAGTTTAGTAGGCCACACTAGAGTAGGTAGTAAAATACATCACACCACACTAGTAATGTCTTCAAGGCCAGGAACCAGTAGCTCCTTGCCAGAAGCCAATGGGCTTCAAGATTCCCAGTATGATAGACTCCCATCATGGAACTGAGAGGATTATGTACAACTAGGAAACTGAAGAGAGGCAAATGTCCAACCACCCAGCATCTCATAGAGGTACTCAGGATTGGTGACCTTAGCAGGTCTTTAGGATCTGCAGGGCTAGGCAGAGTGGGTGGGACAGCACCTGAGGAAAGGCCTGGGGTGTAATTCCCCATGACCTGACCTCTGAGGCTGGCCAGGCAGATAACAATGATCTGGACCTGGAAAATCCAATTCCCCTAGACAGCGATGGAGAGGACCAAAATTTACCCCTCTTTGTCCCTCCTGGGAGAGTTGGTGGTGGGGCTAGAGGGTCAAGATCTTCCTCCAGGGAGTCTAACCATTCTAACTCATTAGTAGGGACCTCAATCTCTTCTCATAGGAGGGAAACCTCTCAGGAGAGACTGCTTAAGTATGAGGAAGCTCAGCTTGAAATCAGAAGAAAGCAGGTAGCCCTAGATAGGGAGGTCCTAGAGCTCTACAGAGCTAGAAAAAAGATGGAACTAGAGTCCCATGGTGGCAGCAACATCCCTAGAGATAGGGAGAGGTCTTATGACCATAGACACCTGAAAAAGATTGTCCCTCCCTACCAGAGTGGGGATGACATTCACAAATGGATAACTGCACTGGAAAGGGCCTGTAAAGTACAAAGGGTCCCCCAGGAGCAGTGGGCAGTAATGTTATGGCTCTCATTTGCAGACAAAGGTAGAGATAAACTCCTCACTGTTTTTTGGAGGAGGAGTCAGATGATTACAACAGTCTGAAGAGTGCCTTAATTGATGGGTTTGGCCTAACCACTGAGCAATACAGGTTAAAGGTCAGGGATAACCAAAAGTCACAGACTCAGGACTGGGCTGACTTTGCAGATTGTGCTACTAAGTCTCTGGAAGGTTGGTTACTTGGCAGTAAAGTGCATGACTATCAAGAATTGTACAATTTGATTATGAGGGAGCAGATCCTTAATAATTGTCAGAATCAGCTGTTGCACCAGTACCTGGTAGACTCGGATCTGACCTCTCCCCAAGAATTGGGAAAGAAGGCAGACAAGTGGGCCAGAACCAGGGCGAGGCAGACGGTACAGAACCAAGTTGGTGAACCCAAGAAGCAAGATCTTAACAACTCTAATAAGGGTGGGAGAAGGGTAAAGACCAGAAGTCTTCACAGGGCCCCCAAAAATCTTCTTCAGGTGGGGATTCACAGTCTAACAAGGGAAAAGGCCAAAAGAAACCATGGTGCAAAATTTGTAAATAGAAAACTCACTGGACCAGTGATTGCTCCAAGTCCAAAGAATCCACTCCAGCCACCATTGCCCCTAAGGCAACTGTTCCCCCTAGCACAGCTACAATTGGTGGTGGTAATGTTCAGAATAAGGGTGTAGTAGGGTTGACCCTGGGTTCTGAGATGGTGTCGTACTTTAATATTCGGGACCACGTAGGGGACAGGGCCCTACCCCTGTCTATCTTGGCATCAGCGAACCGCAAATGGTAAATGCGGCATGTACGAGTGCTTTATATATCGTTCTAGCTATGAATGCACTGTGTACACGTTATTCAGCTTCACTACGCGGGTTCCATTTTGGAAGCAGTGGCCATCTTGTCATTGCCCTCACATAGGCTATAATGGAGTAAATACGGGCCTCACAGTACATGGGCTTTCCCTCTGACTTCTCTGTGACCTGGGCAGCTGGCTCTGCTGCCCCAGGTCAAACCGGTCTCACGAGCTCCCCTTCCTCCGTCCACCTGTGATTAGCATCAGGGCTTGACCCGTCATAAAACCCTTTCATTCTACACAATCCCCCGGCTAATCTCTTCCACACCTGCTTGTTCCTGCTTTATGACTTGTTTCCCAAAACAGGAGATGCTCATGTTTATTGGGGGGTCTGTTTACATCTGATGTGGGATCTGAACCTTACTGTATAAATCATTGTGGGCTGGCCGAACTGGAATGTGGGATGGTCATCATGACTCTGCCTTTTCTTTGTAATGTACACTTGTATATTGCCGTATCATAAAACCTAGGAATGTATGCTTGAGGCAAGGAAAAGCGTATTTAAGATGAAGTCCGTTCCTATGATTTTCAGCAGTCTCCTGAGAACATACACGCTGTTGTACTTCTAGGATACCTGTAATTGGTCTGCAGCCAATAAATGAATCTTTGACTTCACCTAGAAGACTCTGTGTTTCTGTAGGTCTGGAACAGGGTGAACCCAGAAGTCATAGGGTGTGTGCCCCTGCACCGCTGGGTCTAAAATACCCAGTACTTCAGTTTGGCGCCCAACTCGGGACGATTTCAGCGGTACCAGTCCAAGCCAGAGGTTCGTGAGGAGCTTCGTGTGGAAATTCCGGAGGAAGGCCGCCACTTCATCGACCCCTGCATGTCGACGTGGTCCGAAAGTCTTTTCTGCGAGGTTCTCCGCGTCCCGACGGCTACGAAGGACTGCTGCCCTGATTAATCGACCTGTTTTGGACCCTTGACGAATCTGAGAGAGCGAAACAATCGAGAGAGTCTTCTGGTGACGCCATCGATCAGCAATATTCAGTTAAGTATAAGTGGAGCGTCTCCTATTTGTTTTTGGTATCCTTCGGGATCGTTTGATTTGGTAATTTGGTACTTTGGAGTTTGCAAACGCCAAAACCAGAGGACTCGTGTATTCACGAGAATATCGTATTCGATAATCCTTTGACGTTTGGATCTAGACTAGTGAGCAAAGATGCCTGGTTCTGGACTATTTGGTAGATTATTCTGTTTGGGTTGTGGAAAAGATTTCCAGCTAGAGGAATCATGTCCGGTTCCTCTGGTTGGAACTCCAACTTATGAGCTCTATGTAAAACATGGCGTAGGCCCCATTGCATATAACGAAGTATGGATCCACTACACCAGGAAAGACGGTGTTTTAAAATGGCCCCAAAATGGTAGTTTTGATACCGATATTTTAGATAATTTGGAAATTAAATTGTTTAAGAAGAAAGCCCGGCCGGCGATGTTTGACTCTTTCCGCTTATGGCGAAAGGAAGCCAAACAAAAGGAAATTAAGCTGGCGAAAAAGAATAAGAGAGAGAAAGGTATGACAGTAATGCAAGCAGCTGTACAATTTAAAGACAATGAAGAGGAGCAGATGCGTGAGCAATTGCATAGGCAGCGCAAGTTAGGGATTGACAAATGTTACCCAGCTTTACCACATTCTAAGCAGAATGAGTCCGAAGAAAAGGAGAAAGATCCCCTGATGTCACATTTGTTGAGTTCGCCACCCCCGTATGCTCAAAATGCCACGGCGCCTCCCCAGCTTGTAAATATGCCACCTCCAGTGAATATACTGCAAGCCTTGCCACTACCGCCAGTTGCTTTGCAACCGGCTCTTATCCATGTAGCGCAGCCCTCTCAAGGACCGCCAGTTGTGCTTCCAACTGCCCCCGCACTTCCTGCGACTTTGCCTAATACAGCAGCTGCCTCCCCTGACACTCTTCCTTCCACCACTCCAGTACCTGTCTCTACATCCTCTTTTCTTCCCTCTGTTTTTCCCCCTGTTCTCGCCTCAGCTTCTCCTTCAGCGCGACAGCGCTTAGCTAATGTGGTTACTACATTAATGTCTCCTCTCTTTGAGTCATCTGGTGCGACTCCTGGTTTACAGCGTAAGCAGTTGCGCAGCCAATTACCTAACCCCGATGAGAAAAAGGTAATAGATAACATGGCGCGTAGATGGATCGTTTTCCCTTCACTGTATAATGTGGAATCAGTTGTCAACGTTTTCCATCAATGGGATGCCCCAAAACAGAGATATGTGTTTGAGAAAATGTGCGAAATTCTCTGTGAAGAATTGGAGGATAGTGGTAAAAATCCGAACCCGCAGGAATTGTGTAGAGTGAGGTTCGATTTTGGAACTGGTATAATTGTGGACCGTGGAGTAGATAAAGCAGTTGCGGTTGTATTGTCCTTTAGGAATGATGATTGCCAACAGTCATTGTTTGAACAAGATGTCCTTGTGGGGAAAAAGGTAAAAGCGCGACAATACCCTATAAGAGAAGTTCCCCCTGTATGGAAGGAAGCGGTTGCAGCTGCCGGTGGTAACCCCGCTGTGGCAGCGCATTTCCAGCGTGTTTGGGTGCATGTTCCATGGAAGCGCTCTGAGGTGTTAGCGCTTAAGCAGTCCTTGCCTGATCCCCGTAAAAACCCAGCAGGTTATTATAAAGAGTTGTCACAGACGGCAGGGTCATGCATTATGAATCTGGCCGACATAGACATGTTGTTTGGTAATGTTGTTCCACAGCCTCTATGGGGATCAATTCGTAATGTAGATCACAATGCAGAACTAGGGGATACATGGGCTAACATTGTTGCTGCTGATGCTAGACAAACTGGTGGTGCGAAACCAGAACCTTTAGTAGCTGAACTGCCTGGTAGAATCATCACGTATATGAAGACAATAATGCCTGCCATGCGCGTAAATTGGGACAAGTTATCTGCATGCAAGCAGAAGAAAGATGAGACAGTGTCAGACTTCTTTACTAGGTTTGAAGAAACGTTTATTGATCACAGTGGGCAAGATATGAGTACTGAGGGTGGCCAACGGTTATTTGTGGATAAGTTTGTGCAGAATTTACTTCCTGACCTGTGTAAAAAGTTAAAAGATTCAGAAAGTTCTTGGGCTGTTTCTTCTTCAGCGCAAATACTGGCTACTGCACAGTATTATGAAAACAGAGATAAGGACGAGAAAGATAGAACAGAGAAGAAAACGAAGGAACTAAAGACAAAGGTCCTTTTACAGCAGGCCTATCCGCCACGTGGAGGTCAGAATAATTATAGGCAACCCCAAGGTGTCTATCACCAACCCCAACAGTCTCAGAACAACCAGCAAATGAATGGGTATTACCAACCACGTGTCCCTGTAGGTCCCAACCAATGTTCATACTGCAAAGAGGAAGGTCATTTTAAATATAGTTGCCCTAAATTAATGCAGCGGAACGGTAATATGTATGGTGCAAGAGGTAGGGGTGGTCTGCAAGCTCCTAGAGGCAGAGGGCGTGGAAATGCTCCCCAGAAGGCGCGTCCTCTGCCGCCTCAAAATACCATCAATAGCTTTGATCAGCAAGCTAACGCGATCAGTAATACGGCCCAGTATTATAATAATGATTATTATGCAGAGGACGGTGATGCAGACAGTAATGATTACTAGGACAGCCATAGACAGAGAGAGGGAGTTGTTTCAGTGCCAGTGGATCAGAGTGGACCGTATGTTGAGGTGACTACAGCAAATGTAACGGAGCCTTTTCTGCTAGACACTGGTGCTGCAAAGAGTTCAATCATGCATTCAAAACTCCCTGGCGCACCTTTGTCTGGCGATATAAATGTTTCGGTAGGTTTTTCTGGCGCCCCAGTTAGGAACCCGATTTCTAGTCCCATGTCACTTTCTGTTGGACCTTGCGAGCTGAAAGCACCCCTGATTCTGACAACAGGTTGTGGTGAGAATTTGCTGGGATTAGATTTGTTGAAAAGATTGCACGCTACACTGTATTGTTCTCCTTCAGGAGCACAACTTACATTAGGCAAGAAAGTGATTTCCCCAATGTACTTGTCTAAAAATACAATGCTGCCTGAATTGTCATCCCTTCCGGATTCCCTTTGGGCTACTGGTCCCAATGATGTGGGCCTCTTGGAGATACCGCCATATGTGGTGACTTTAAAGGCTAATGTCAGACTGCCACGTATTCCCCAGTACAAGATCTCTAATGAAGGGCAGAAAGCATTGTTAGACATTGTCAGCGACTTGATTAAGAAGAGTGTGATTGAAGAGACAAGAGGCAACGTTTGCAATAGTCCGATTTTACCTGTCTTAAAACGAACGGACCCTTCACAGCCACCTGTTTACAGATTTGTGATCGATCTTAGAGAGGTTAATAAGATTGTTGTGCCACAGTTTCCGGTTGTCCCCGATATAACTGCCTTGTTAACGATGATTCCAGCCTCTGCTGCATGGTTTTCAGTGATCGATCTAAAGAATGCTTTCTTTAGCATCCCAATTGCAGAAGAGAGCAGAGACATTTTTGGTTTTAGTCTGGGAGGCCGAAGCTTCCGCTTCAAACGCGCTCCCCAGGGCTACTGTGAGAGTCCATCAATATATAGTCAAGCTTTGAAGGCGCAGCTTGATGCACTTGTTTTACCTAATGGCGCTATCCTGATTCAGTACGTGGACGATTTACTGATCGCTGCCGATACTGAAAAGATTTGTAAAGAAGCCACATTGTCACTGTTGCGCCATTTATCCGCTTTCCATCACAAAGTGTCTCTCTCTAAGCTGCAATATTGTCGACAAGAAGTGACCTACTTAGGTCATCTCTTATCGAAGGAGGGAAGGAAACTGACCCCAGAAAGAATCCAAGCCATTGCACAGTTGAGTGTGCCAAGAACACAGAGAGAAGTACGTGCTTTCTTGGGTATCACTTCATACTGTAGGCATTGGATACCAATTTTTTCCTTGCTGGCAAAACCTTTGTTAGCCTTAACATGCAAAGACACACCGAATCCTATCCCATGGTCTGAAGAGTGCCAGAAAAGTTTTGTGGAATTGCGTAATGCATTATGTTCAGCACCTGTGTTGGGTACCCCCGACTACAGTAAGCCTTTTACATTGTATGTTCACGAGAAAGATGGATGTGCGTTGTCAGTGTTAACACAGCCTTTTGGTGACAGACCGCGCCCATGCGCATATTTTTCATCAACCTTGGACCCTGTAGCGAGGGCATTGCCAATCTGTCTGAGAGCGACAGCTGCTGCAGCGATGTCTATCCGACAATCTGCTGGTTTGGTAATGGACAATACATTGATTGTTATGGTTCCACACGCTGTAGACACATTAAATAGGACCAAGACACAACACTTGACTAGTGCGCGATTATCAGGCTACGAACTTACACTGTTAGCAAATCACATACACATAAAAAGGGGCAATACGCTGAATCCAGCTACATTGTTGCCAATTCCAGCAGACTCAGATGAGATTGAGCAACATGACTGTCTGTTCAGAACAGAAGAAGAGACGAAAGGGAGAGTAGATCTAAAAGATACTCCCCTGACTGAGTGTGATGGCACTTTATGGGTAGATGGGTCATGTTTCAAGCTCCCTAATGGTGACACGACTGCTGCATATGCTATCACGACTTTGCACACGGTTGTGGAAACTGCACGAGTGCCACATAATTCGGCCCAAGCAGCGGAATTAATCGCCCTCACGAGAGCATGTGTGTTGTCTGAAGGAATGAGAGTGAATATATACACAGATAGCCAGTACGCCTTTGGCGTGGCTCATAATTTTGGGCGACTGTGGAAGGAGCGTGGGTTCCTGACGTCGCATGGAGCTAAAATTCAGAATGGCAAGTTGGTGAATGATCTCCTTGAGTCACTGACCCTACCGTTGCAAGTTGCGATTATGAAATGCAGTGCGCACAGGAAAGTCACAGATGATGTTGGACGTGGGAATGCGTTTGCTGATGAGACCGCGAAAGAAACAGCACAGAATGTGAAGACTAGAATGTATGTTGCAGGCCCCGCAAGATGGGTTAATGATGTGGGAATGTGTGAGAACACAATAGAGAGCGTGAAGTCGCTTCAAGCTGAAGCCACAGAGGAAGAGTTAAGCAAGTGGAGAGAAAGTATGGGTAAGTTGGATGAGAATGGTTGTTGGATTGATCTGACAGAACATAGGCGATGGTTGTTGCCTGATGCATATGTGCTTCCAGTGGTTACTATGCACATGGAATGGCACATATCAGTACGAAAGGTATATGCAAGTTGTTGGCTCCAGTATGGCAGAATGCTGGGATTCCCAAGTGTGCAGAGAATGTGGTCAAGAATTGCATAGTATGTTTGAAGTACAACCCTGGTAGGGGAACCCCAACTCCAGCTGGTCACTTTGCACCCCCATCATGTCCATTTGAAGTTTTGCAGTTGGACTTTATTCACATGGAAAGATGCAACAACCTGAAATATGTACTGGTGGTTGTTTGTGCTTTCTCAAAATGGATTGAGGCTTATCCTCTGAAAGATAACACTGCCCTATCCACAGCCAAAGCCCTTGTGAAAGAATTTTTCCCTAGGTTTGGGATGCCAAGGATGGTGTGGTGTGATAACGGAAGTGAGTTTGTGGGTAAAGTGATGAAGAATGTATGTGAAGGGCTAGGGATAAAGCAGAAGTTCCATGCTGCAAATCACCCCCAATCAGCTGGATTAGTAGAACGCTACAATGGAGCCTTAAAGCTCAAGCTGGCCAAAATCCAGGCGAGCACCGGTCTTAAATGGCCTGACGCTCTGCCTCTAGCACTCCTGTCCACCAGAATGACCATACACTCACGAGTGGGACTTAGTCCCTATGAGGTCGTCTTTGGCCGCCCGGCTAATGTATGGGGCGTGCCAAGACCGGCGAAATTTAGTGAGATAGAGCATCCAGTACTGCTCGATTACCTGTATGATTTGACTGTTAAACTGCGTGTTTTGCACCAACAGGTACATGATACTCTTCCCCAAGCCTCTGAACCTCCTGGACACCCTATCAACCCTGGTACGTGGGTGCTAGTCCGAAATTTCCAGCGCAAGAGCAACGACGAGCCTTGCTGGATCGGCCCTCATCTTGTTCTTCTTTCGACAAGATCAGCAGTGCGAGTGAAAGGGAAGAAACACTGGATTCATGGTACCCACTGTAAAGTAGTCCCCTTGCCTCTGCCATATGACCAGTGGGTCAAGGAGGGTATCGCCGACTCAGAGACAGACATTGTACCTCGTTTTGTACCATTCAGTGACGCACGCATAAGAGGCACAGTTTCAGACCAAGAGAGTGACAATATTCTGCAGGAAGCTGTGCCACCATCAAGTCGACTGGACACCACTGAGCCTGAACTTTTGTTTCAAGACCAAACAGCACCTGGCCGCCTCCGCTTAAATTTGAGACCTAGGCCCATGGACAAATAAAGATTTCCTCACTATTTCCTTTTTAACATTTTTGCTCTCCCATCCGAAGGACTTTCTTGATTTTTTGTTTTTCGAACCACCATCCGGGTTCTGCCGCAGGGTCGCGGTGCCAAGACTTTGGGGTACAGGCCGAAGACGCTAGGTCAACGGTTCTGGTTGGTCTAGGGCGTTTCCCTGGACTGACAGGCGTACTCCTTAGCAGAAGAAACTCATCCACCGCGAGCGGCCCGAGTAGAGGATGGAGTTTTTTAAGATGGAGAGACCGATTGAGGAAATGAACTCTAACGCAAGGATGTGTAGAATTGTAAAAAGTAAATGTTTTGTCTTTTTGTGCCTTTTTACACTATGTAGTATCATAATGTTTATTGTAGGATTTGTGTTTTTCTCCGCTCAAAAGCCCATTGAACCCACTGAACAGCCTATACCTCTTTCTACTGCCTCCTCTCACTCTTTTCACCCTTTGCCTGAGCACGAACAGACCAGACGATCAGAGTTCGTAAATAACTCGTTTATCCAACTCTTGCACCAGCACTAACTGGTAATGAATACGACCAATTGCTGGGTGTGTGGGTTAATGCCACATACCATTAACAAGGGTATTCCCTACCTGGTGCTGCCATATAGTTACAATGGATCGTCATGGGCATTCCAAACCATGTTTCTCTATGCTCTAGATACGTACTCCCCTCGCCAACCGCGTTCCATCAGACCTATCACCAGTAATAAGGCTTTGATGAAAGGAGTTGCCGATATGAGTAGGGATATCGATGCATACTCATCCATTCCCAAAGAAGAGTTGAGACCTTATGTAGGATGGAACGCGACGGGGTATAGTATTAGTCTGGGTGAAAGACAGCGAAAAATCTCATCTCCAATCTGGGTCGTACCCCACATGGGTCGGTTCTGCTTACAGGGTAATGGTCAGAATCCTAGAGCTCAACTGGGAAGAAGTGACTGTACTGAAACGTACACCTTCCCGTCACAGTTTTCCCCTGCGTTTTTGGCTGCCAAGGGCACATATTTCATCTGTCATGACCGAGCATATACATGGCTGCCCCCTGATTTCTCGGGCACATGTTATATTGCGAACTTGCTACCGCCGACATTTACTGCTGCCTCTGACTATCACAAGACCAGAGATGTGAGAGGTGTGATTAGTAAGGAGGATACTGCCGGTCAGGAAGCAGGAGACTTCTTCTTGGGTTTCCTGCCGTTTTGGGGACCTATGGTCAATAGTAGGAACCTGAGACAACTGACACGTGTGGTTGAATCCACTGTCAATGTAACGGCTGGTGCCCTTAGCAATCTGACAGCTGAGCTCCAAGCGGATCGCCTTATGACTCTGCAGAACCGCATGGTTCTAGACGTTATTCTTGCAGACCGCGGTGAGGTATGCAAGGTCATCCAATCCAGTTGCTGCATTTTCATACCAGATAATGCTCCAACAGTGTATCAAGCCATCTCCAAACTCCATAAAATATCTGAATCCATACACGTGGATAAGGGAGATTGGTCACTGATGGGATGGTTCTGGGAATTGATATCTGCCTGGGGTTGGAAAGTTCTGATGGTCATTGGAATGATCTTAGCCATTCTTTTCCTGTTCTGTCTGTGCATACAGTGTGCTCCTGCAATATGTGGCCTCTGTGCTACCTTATGTGTAAAGAAACCTGTATCGAGGGACGAACTAAGTAATAGGATGATGCTACAGCAACATCTCCATGACTTTGCGGACATTGACCTAGACTCGGATTAAGATGAGTATAGTGATTGCCTATGTAAGGGCAAAAGGAGGGTCTGTCGTACTTTAATATTCGGGACCGCGTAGGGGACAGGGCCCTACCCCTGTCTATCTTGGCATCAGCGAACCGCAAATGGTAAATGCGGCATGTACGAGTGCTTTATATATCGTTCTAGCTATGAATGCACTGTGTACACGTTATTCAGCTTCACTACGCGGGTTCCATTTTGGAAGCAGTGGCCATCTTGTCATTGCCCTCACATAGGCTATAATGGAGTAAATACGGGCCTCACAGTACATGGGCTTTCCCTCTGACTTCTCTATGACCTGGGCAGCTAGCTCTGCTGCCCCAGGTCAAACCGGTCTCACGAGCTCCCCTTCCTCCGTCCACCTGTGATTAGCATCAGGGCTTGACCCGTCATAAAACCCTTTCATTCTACACAATCCCCCGGCTAATCTCTTCCACACCTGCTTGTTCCTGCTTTATGACTTGTTTCCCAAAACAGGAGATGCTCATGTTTATTGGGGGGTCTGTTTACATCTGATGTGGGATCTGAACCTTACTGTATAAATCATTGTGGGCTGGCCGGACTGGAATGTGGGATGGTCATCATGACTCTGCCTTTTCTTTGTAATGTACACTTGTATATTGCCGTATCATAAAACCTAGGAATGTATGCTTGAGGCAAGGAAAAGCGTATTTAAGATGAAGTCCGTTCCTATGATTTTCAGCAGTCTCCTGAGAACATACACGCTGTTGTACTTCTAGGATACCTGTAATTGGTCTGCAGCCAATAAATGAATCTTTGACTTCACCTAGAAGACTCTGTGTTTCTGTAGGTCTGGAACAGGGTGAACCCAGAAGTCATAGGGTGTGTGCCCCTGCACCGCTGGGTCTAAAATACCCAGTACTTCAGTTGACTCTGGCCTAGTCAGAGTTCCAACTCAGGCTGTTCTACTCTGTGATGGGGGCATGGACATGTCCCCCTTTGTGAGTCCCAGTAATCTGGGCAACTACAGACAACAGCCTTTAATAAATGGAATAGAGGCTTGGGCATTCAGTGACACAGGAGCAAGTGTCACAATGTTGAAAAAAAGATCTTGTGGATCCTGGGCAGATTATACTTGGTGAAATGTACCAAGTGACCAATGCTAGCAATGTCAGAACAGACTATTCTCTGGCAGTTGTTAACTTCTCCCGGGGAGGGGTAACTGGCCTTTAGAAGGTTGTGGTAAGTGCAGACCTACCAGTACAGTACTTGCTTGGCAATGATCTAGAAACTTTAGCATGGGCTGAAGTGGACCTCAGGAGTCAGGACACATGCAGAAATGTTAGGGATCCCTGCTCATGTATTTGCTGTGACTAGGTCACAAGTCAAAATGTCTGAAACTGAACAGGCCCTGGATTCTGGAATAATGGACCAGGGAGGAGCAGGAGCGTTAAGGCAGTGCCTTCCGACCTGACTCAGAATGCTGATCAGTCTCCTCAGGGAGATGATCTTGAGCCTTAAGAAGGAACTGTCCCAGGGGAGCTTGAACCTGACCAGGTTGAGTTATTGGGGACAGGTCTGATCTACACCAGGAACAGAAAACCTGCCCCTCTCTTGAACCCCTCAGAAAGCAAGCTGCTGATGAGGCTGCTGGGAATGCTAGTGGCACCCATAAAGTTTATTGGGATGATGGACTCCTTTATTTAGAGTGTAGAGACCCCAATCCTGGTGCATCCAGGAGGATGGTTATACCTCTGAAGTTTAGGGGCTTCCTACTGACACTAGCCCATGATATTCCCCTAGCAGGACACCTGGGCCAGAACAAGACTTGGGACAGGATTGTTCCTCACTTTCACTGGCCCCACATGTCTGAAGACACTAAGGAGTTTTGTCGCTACTGTGTGACCTGCCAAGCCAGTGGCAAGGCAGGTGGAACCACAAATGCCCCCCTGATACCACTACCTGTGGTAGGGGTTCCCTTTGAGAGGGTTGGGATTGACATTGTTGGTCCCATGGATCCTCAAACAGCATCTGGGTACATGTTTACACTGGTGGTGGTGGACCATGCCACCAGGTACCCAGAAGCAATTCCCCTAAGGACCACTACAGCACTTGTGGTGACAAGAGCTCTCTTGGGTGTATTCTCAAGAGTAGGCTTTCCTAAGGAGGTAGTATCTGTCAGGGGGGCAAACTTCACGTCTAGTTACTTGACTGCTATGTGGAAGGATTATGGAGTGAACTAAAAGTTCACCACACCCTATCACCCACAATGCAATGGTTTAGTTGAAAGGTTCAACAAAACCTTAAAGGACATGATTAAAGGACTCCCAGAAAAGCTTAAGCGGAGATGGGACATACTCTTGCCCTGCCTTTTATTTGCATACAGGGAGGTGCCTCAAAAGGGGGTTGGTTACAGCCCTTTTGAACTTTTGTTTGGTCACCCTGTCAGGGGTCCATTGTGTCTGGTTAAGGAAGGATGGGAGTTACCTCTCAAGCCCCCCAAATAGGACATAGTGGACTATGTACTTGGTCTCCGCTCCGGGATGGCTGAGTTTATGAAAAAGGCAACCAAAAACCTTGAGGCTAGCCAGGAATTACAAAAAGCCTAGCATGACCAAAAGGCTGTACTGACTGTCTACCAGCCAGGACAGAAAGTATGGGTGTTGGAGCCTGTGGCCCCAGCAGTCCTCCAGGACAAATAGAGTGGCCCCCATACAATTGTTGAACATAACGGGGAGGTCACCTACTTGGTAGACCTTGGAACCCCTAGGAGTCCCCACAGGATACTTCATGTCAACAGACTAAGACCATATGTTGACAGGCCAGACATGGGCTTGCTCATGGCTACTGATGAAGGACAGGAGGATGAGAGTGACCCACTCCCTGACTTGCTTTCTCAGAACCCTGATGATGGGTCATTGGTGGTGTAGCCTTGGTAGGCAGCCTCACTGCCCAGCTTCAAACTGACTGCAGAAAGCTTCTCAGCCAGTTCAGACATATGTTTTCTCTGACTCCAAGTCAGACCACCTGGTGCACTCATGAAGTGGACACTGGGGACAGTCTGCCTGTGAAGAATAAAATCTACAGGCAACCTGACCATGTCAGGGACTGGATAAGGACAGAAGTCCAAAAGATGTTGGATTTGGGAGTTATTGAACACTCAGTGAGCCCTTGGGCTATTCCAGTAGTCCTGTTACCTAAACCTCACACCACAGATGGCAAGAGAGAGATGAGGTTTTGGTGTAGACTACAGGGGTCTCAATGAAGTCACTAGGACTGATGTCCATCCCATCCCCGGGGGATATGAGCTAATAGATACTTTGGCCTCAGCCAAGTTTCTGAGTACATTTGACCTGACAGCTGGCTACTGGCAGATCAGACTAGCTGATGATGCAAAGCCAAAGACAGCATTTTCTACCCCTAGTGGGCACTATCCATTTGTGGTAATGCCCTTTGGTTTGAAGAATGCACCGGCCACTTTCCAAAGGTTGGTGAATCAAGTCCTTACAGGCCTGAAAGACTATAGTGCAGCATATCTAGATGATAGTGCTGTCTTTAGCGCCACCCAGGAGGATCACCTGGTCCACCTGAGGAATGTTTTGGAGGCCCTGCAAAAAGCAGGCCTAACTATCAAGGCTACTAAGTGCCAGATAGGGTAGAGTCAGGTTGTGTACCTGGGCCACCTTGTAGGTGGAGGCCAGGTTCAACCATTGCAGAGCAAAATCCAGACCCTAATGGACTGGATTGCTCCAACTACCCAGACTCAGGTGAGAGCCTTCTTAGACCTGACTGGGTTCTATAGAAGATTTGTCAAGGGGTATGGATCAAAAGTGACACCCCTGAATGACTTAACCTCTTAGAAAATGCCCAAAAAGGTTCAGTGGACAGCTAGCATTTGATGACCTGAAACAGGCCATGTGCACTGCTCCCATTCTGCAAAGTCCTGACTACTATAAAAAGTTCATTGTCCAAACAGATGCATCTGAGTTGGGGGTAGGGGCTGTACTGTCACAGTTGAATGATGAAGGTCAGGATCAACAACTAGCTTTCATAAGCAGCAGGTTGACCCCCAGTCAGACATTGATTGGGAGGCATTTGCTGTAGTTTGGGCTCTGAAGAAGTTGAGGCCATACTTATTTGGTACTCACTTCATTGTTCAGACAGACCATAAGCCCCTCTTATGGCTCAAACAGATGAAGGGTGAAAATCCCAAATTGCTCAGGTGGTCCATTTCCCTACAGGGGATGGACTATACAGTGGAACATAGACCTGAGAGTAACCATGCCAATGCAGATGGACTTTCCAGATATTTCCACTTAGAACATGAAGACTCAAATGGTCAAGGTTAGTTTAATGTCCCTGTGTTTTGGGTGGGGGTTGTGTAGGAGAGTAGGATCTGCTTCACATGATCACCCCCACTTTTTGCTGTTGTTTCACTGTTTTTTGACTTTATTCTGGCTGGGACCCTGCTATTCAGGGCCCCAGCCTAGCTGCTTCCTCGCTAAAATGATTCCATGTACTTTAGGTACAGTTCAGATTGGATCTGAGGTACCCATATAAGTCCCTAGTATATGGTATACTCTGTACCCAGGGCATAGGTACCCCAGAGGCCTACCAGGGGCTGAAGCATGTATTATGCTATCCCTGGAAAGCCACCCTGGCACCACAAAATGGATGCTGCAGCCACAGACACGGGTCTGCCCTCCTGCTGCTGACCGAAACTCCGGCAGGGGAGGCCTGGACAATAGGTTTTCTATCACAGGGAGGTGTAACCACCTTCCAGACAGGCTTATGTGTATTGGGGCTGGGTTGAAGCACTCTCTGAGTGCTTTGAAGTCCTGCACTGGGGGCACATTTGATGTCCATGTGCATAGTCCAGCTCAAACCGGTTCAGGAGCTTCCAGCCCCTGCTCTGGCACGAAACTGGACAAAGGAAATGGGTGTAGCCACCCCTCTTTCCAAACCCTCCCATAGGTCAGTTCGCAGAGTATGTCCAACCACCTACCTTAGTATAAGTATGGGACCCCAGTCCATAGGACATTAGATTACCCTGGACGAAAACTCTGAAGCTGATCCTGGACCTTTGACGCTCTGCTCAAGACCAGAGGACTGAAGAAATTTCCCTTGGGGTCAAGGAGTGACACCCACCAACAAAGCAATTTGCCGGTCTGCACCCACCAGACTCCGAAGTATTTGCAGCCCAGGAAGAGGATTTCCAGACATCTCAGAGGCCGACCCGAGTCCCCAGCAAAGCTGAGACCCACAGCCCTCATGCGTACATTTCTGCAAGTGCATTGACTTCTCGACATTCTTGAAGTTGTGCGTGGGCTGACTTGTAGCCCCCACCTCGAGCACTGAATCCACTGAAGATTGTCGGCCTGGTCATTCTGAGCAACCCGTGGGACGCCATTTTGTGTTTTGTCTCGAGGTCCCTTCGTGATCCCTGGTCTGTTGACTGGTGGGTCCCTGAGAGGGTAACTTTGTATTTCCTTGGGCTTTTCTGGTTGCTCCAGACGTGCCCTGTCTCCCAACCAAGAGGTGAGTCCCACAGACCTTGCTGGTCTGTACCGAAGCATCTTCATTGTTTCTGCATGGGTTGCTGTTGCCAAGGCTTGTTATGTCCAATCCGGGCACCGATGCTGCAGCACTCAACATCCTTTGTGGGAAAGCTCAAATCCAGCTCCTGGTTGTCTTCGACACCTCCTGGTCCTCGTGGCTGAAGAGTCAATCTTCACCTCTTTCACCTGAAATCACCCAACATCGATGGGCATCTGCTCCTCGCCTTCCTGGTCACTGGCTAGTGACCCAGACTCTGTCCCCTCTGCTTTCAGGTTTTTCTCATCTTTCATCCAGGCTTGGATCTCTTTGGACACTTTGCATCTTCACGGCAGTAGCACTTCTTCACCAGCTCCCATTGAAATTGATGACGCGACCGACACCAAAAGTCAGCTTCCCTGGAAGAGCTAACACGAGTACTCCAGTACTCCTGTGGGTGCTAGCCCTGGAACTTCCTAAGTCCAAAGGGGTTTGGTCCTGACTCATTTCTAAGTGTCCCTAATCTTTAAAAATCTAACCGGGACTTTCCCCATAGAAGCTAACGGGAGATCACTGCAGTGTTCATACACTGCACAAGGCCCTGTGGGTCCCCTGTGTCACTACCTTGGGTGGTTCCTTGGCGTCCCAGTGATTCTACAGGCTCTAGGCCTTGTGGCTAGTTAAGTCGTGGTTCTTATACCACTATTTTAGTATATTGTTTGGCTCGCCCCTAGGGCCTGACGTGTATATGGGCTATTTTACTGTGAATATTGAAGTGTAACTTATGTGTTTTGACCTCTAGCTCAGAAAGAGACTAGGAGAGTGTGTTTAGTAATAAATACATATATGTTATATATATACATGGTGTGGATATCTTTCATTTAGTGACTCAAGAGATGAGAGACTAGCAAAACAAGCTTCTTTACGTTACTTCAAGATTTAGCCTGAAGGATGCTCTCCATAGCTACCACTAGGATAGCTTTCAATAAAGGTTGTCTTTAACCTAAAACCAATAAGGGGTTGTTTGGACTGATACAAGTTGCCCAATATAACTAGTGAACAGCATATATCACACCAACTTCTCACACTCACTGCTCACATTAGTGAGGAGAGAGCACCCTCCACATTATGCAGTCCTGCTCCACAGGCCAACAGGTCTCACATTTGGGGCTGTGTCTTGATTTTGCCATGGCAGAGGACATACTAGTGCACCTATCATCATCACAGGTTGCACACCAGCTCAGTCCTTGCGGTGCCACTAACTCAGTGACCAGTGAGGCCAGGCACATGGCGGTAGGCCTCCCTGTCAGTGGCTCAGGCGTGCATGAGGTGTCCGGACCACCGGGACGGGCCATCACAGTGCTTGAGGTGGGAGCAACTCTAAAATGGCGTAGCGCACGTGTGCCTGTTTTTTTTTTATTGGTAGGGTCACGTGTCCTGTGATGCCTGTGCTGGATGGGTGTGGTGTGGGTGTATACCAGCCATGAGGGAGTGGCTGTGGCATACTGGCAACTAGACCTGTGATCAGCAGATCACTACAATGAAAAACTAGGCCATGTAGCATTGTTGTCCTTGCCTATAAGCGTAAGCAGAGTGGGCTGGCCTGGCGTATGCCAGTCCTGCATGAGGGTGAGAAGAATGAATCCGGAACTATGGGCATGGCTCTATCGTGAGCTGTATGAGGAATCAACTGATGTGGCACTGTTGCCAGATTGGGCTAGATCACGCACACTTGGGCTATATTTTTCCCGGTTGTGCGGTAAAATTTTGGTTTGTGCTAGTTGCCAGATTATAAATATACATACAGCGCTCCAGCAAACTAGTATGTTAAAGCGCTTTATCAGACAAATATTTACTTGGCAGCCTGCTGCAACATCAATTCCAGTGCATTCACCGCCTGCTTGATAATGTCCCTGCCCCTCCTTCCTTAAAGTAGCAATATTGGGCTACTTGGGGCTACTTTTTGGTTGTCTTTGGGCTAGAGAATGCTTAAACAATGTGGCAACGGCCGGGCGGCGGCGCCCATGCTGGTATTCTTGTTGTGGTGCTGCCGTCACCCTGGTCCCAAGCGTCAATGAGTCACTCTGTGAGCCAAGTCCTACAACATAACTAACATGGAAGGTACAGGGAATTACTGACCCCACATTCATCCATAGTTCCACACAAGAAAGATGGTGGACATGACACATCTGTGTGGATGTGAATGTTTATTGCACATTCAGTGGAGTATTGCAGCTGTAGCAATACTGGGCCATGCAAAGTTCAAAAGTCAGTTTTTGGGACATGGTGGGCAGCCAATTAGGGACAAGCTCATTGTCGGAGTTAGGCTGCGCAACATATGTACTTATACAATCACTCCGCCAATGCCCACACACTTATAAATTCACTATACACTCTCCTTGGAGTACTCTAAACATCCAGTCTCTGTGTACATACTTGTACAATGACCGAGACAAAGTTACATAACCAAAGTTTTCTCCCACTGTCAAAGGTAAGTTGGTTGCATACGCTGTCCAGAGCACAATGTAATGTGGTAGTCCCCAGGGGCAGCGAGTTGCATACATAATGAACACACGGACACAGATAGATAGTGGAACTGGTTACGAGCACATGCGCTCGACTCCTTTTTATTACCTGGGTCACATGTCCAGTGACGTCTGTGCTGGATGCGAGTGGGGTGAGTGTAAGATAGCCCTCTTGGAATGGTTGGTGCATGCAACAATTAGAACAATAATCATTGGATCAGACACAGAGATTCAATCATAAAGGGCCAATGATTTGTGCACCAGATGTGAAATAATAGATGTGAAATAATACACAAAAGATTCTATTGTAAAGGGTCCATGACTTGTGGTACACTGAGGTAGGGGCACCAGATGTGAAATTATACACAAAATATTGTATCATAAAGGGTCCATGAGTTGTGCTGCACTGAGATAGGGGCATTAGAAGCATTCAGCGTGTGCGCAGCCAGCGATGATGCGTGGTCCGGTCGGGCCGCACTGGGAGCAATGTCACTTGCGTACTGGACTACGTCATCTACAATTGCAACTCAATGTGAATTGTGAGCCCTGCTATCCGCAATGTAGATGGAAGGCAGTAGTCAGCACAGACATCGAGGAATGATTTTTGTCATTTCCTCTTGACAAAATCCGCGGACATAGAGTACAATTCTGTCTGCAATTAAATCATGTCTCAATGTAAATTGTGAGGTCTGCTGACCAAAATGTAGGTAACAAAAGATGAAATATGTATGGAATACATTGTCTAAATGTGTAGGTTTCTGGGACGTTATACTGGACTCTGAAATTCATGAATAAAGACTGAGTTTGAACTGTGAGCTCTGCTGGCCGCAGTGTGGACTGCCATTCAGTGTCCCTTTGAACTTACAATATGAATTTTGTGATTGTAGTAAAGCTATAATTGATTTCAAAAAAGTTCTTGAAGCAAGGATATTAAAAAGATATTATTTAGGTTTAGATGACATTGTATTTAGTTGCCTACTGGACACTGTAATAATGAATAAACACTCAATTTTAATTGTGAGCTGTGCTGACCGCAGTGTAGGCCAGAGGCAGCGGTCAGCAAGGGCCCACAGAGAGCTGTACAGTTATTGGCAATTCAGCGTGTGTGTATCCAGCGATGATACGTGGTGCACTGAGTTAGTGGCACCTGAAGCAACCAGCGTGTACGCACCCTGCAATGATGCGCCGTCCGAGCGGGCCGCATGGGGAGAAATGTTTTTTTGCATACTGAATTCTGACTTAATACGTCCACGTGGCGATGACTTGTGGTGCAGTCAGTTAGTGGCACCTGAAGCACTCAGTGTGTACGCCCCCTGCGATGATGCTTGGTCCAGGCAGGCTGCACTGGTAGCAATGTCTTTTGTCTAATGAATTCTGCCTTAACAAGGCCATGTGGCTTTGACTTGTGGTGCACTGAGTTAGTGGTACCTCTGGCGCTCAGCGTATGCACAGCCTGTGATGATGCCTGGTGTGGGCAGGCCGCACTGGTAGCAATGTCTGTTGCCTACTGGATTGCATCATCTGCAATCGCAACTCAAGTAGAATTGTGAGCCCTGCAGTCTGCAATGTAGATGGAAGGCAGTAGTCAGCACAGACATCGAGGAATGCTTCTTGTCACTTCCTATTGACAAAATCCAAGGACATAGAGTACAATTCTTTCTGCAATTATTAAATCATGTCTCATATTCTAATAGGAACTGCAAAAACCTGGAATCTTCTACCACTAGTGATCAAAAACAGCACCTCTCTTATTGCCTTCAGAAAATCTTTAAAATCATGGCTTTTCGTGAACTGATCGCGGAGTCCTGCTAGTTAAGGCGTCATTGCTCTTCATTTACGTCCAGCCAATTCAAGCACCAAGCAGCCCTTGAGCAATCATTGCGCTTTACAAATCTAAAAATCAAATCAAATCAAATCAATCAATCAAATCAAATCAAATCAAATCAATGTAAATTGTGAGCTCTGCTGATCGCAGTGTACGTAACAAAAGATGAACTATATATTGAATAAATTGTCAAAATGAGTATGTTTCAGGGACATTATAGTTAGTTGCCTACTGGACTCTGAAATAAATTAATCAAGACTGAATTTGAATTGTGAGCCCTGTTGACCACAGTGTAGGCCGGAGGCAGCTGTCAGCAAAGGCCCACAGCCACGTGGCATTGAATTTAGCTGCACAGATTGGAGGCATTTTTTTTCTTAACCGATTATAGTCTCTTAAACAATTTGCATCGGTACTAATCTTGAATTGTGAGCCCTGCTGGTCGCAGTGTAGACCGGAGGCAGTGGTCAGGAAGGGCCTACAGCCCTGTGGCATTGACTTAAGCTGTTTAGAGTTAGTGGTAGGTGTGGCGTTCAGCGTTTGCGCAGCCAGCAATGATGCGTGTGTGGGCGGGACGCACTGGGAGGAATGTCTTTTTTCTGATGAATACTGCCTTAATAAGGCCATGTGACGTTGAGTGGTGGTGCACTGAGTTAGTGGTACCTCTGGCGCTCAGCGTGTACACAGCCAGTGATGATGCATGGTGTGGGTGGGCCGCACTGGGAGGAATGTCTCTTGCCTACTGGACTGTGTCATCTGCAATCACCGATCCATCTAAATTGTGAGCCCTGCTGTCCGCAGTGTAGTTTGAACGCAGTAGTCTGTACAGACATAAGTCTGCGGTGCTGTGTTCGCAGGGGGCCTGTGTCGAGGAGGCCGGCGGATATGATGCAGCTTCGTGGCAGGGTGAGGGCCGCTGCTCTGGCAGACGCATTGGCTTTCACATTAGTGAACCACGCCTAGAGTCCCGGCCTATATATTCACACTTCTACGCTGGAGTTGCGTATGTTGGGTCAGTCCACTGTGCTTCTGCTTACAGGGGACGACGATACAGGTACATGACTGAGATCTTCCCCACGGTCTGAGGTAACATGGTTGCGTCCACTGTCCACAACTCTACAAGCAGCAGCAGTATATGTACACATGGAGAGATTTGTGCTGTGCATAGTGAGGTCTGTCCAGCACATCACCGCTACACTTGGTATTGTGGGCATTATTATTGGTGGGTGACTTGCGTCCTTCACACATGTTTGGTTGCCACATCTCGCAAAATTCAGCTATTGTTTGGCTGTGGGGTCACGCCATTTTTGGCAGGTCCACTGTTCTGTTGTGTGCTTCCTAGGTGGTAGTAGGGGGGTTGGTCCGGGGGGAGGTCCTGAGGGTGGTGGTAGTGTGTTTTGTGGCCTTCTTGGGTGTCGGAAGTGCATGCTCAGTAGCTCTATAACATGTGTTTTGTTTTGTTTGAAAACTAGACACCCACGGCAATCTAGGACAGGGTAACTTGTGTTGCTCCCCCATGTTCCGTTTACCAGAATTCATTGCAAACCTCAAACTTTGTAAAAACAAAACACATTTTCCTCACATTTCTGTGATGGAAAGTTCTGGAATCTGTGTGGAGTCACTAACTTCAACCCATACTGCATTTCCTCAAGTATCCCCATAAAAAGTATACTTCACCTGTGTGGGTAGGCTAACTGCCTGTGACAGGAAATGGGCCAAGACGCAACGTGAACACATAATTTTTCCTAGTGAAAACTGTCCCTTTTTTTGCATTTGTGCCTAGCTGTGGAATTTGGACCCTAGCTCAGCTGACACATAAGAAAACATAGCAGAACTGTACCTTTTTGGAAACTAGAGACCCAGAGGAATCCATGATGGGGTGATATGTGTGGCTCTCAACAGTTTCTGTGATGGAAAGTTCTGGAATCTGTGGGATGCCTCAAACGTGCACCCACCCAGCATTCCCTTGAGTCTCCAGATAAAAATGGTACCTCACTTGTGTGGTTAGACCTAGTGCCTGTGACATAAAATGGCCCAAAATGTACTCTGGAGACCTCCAAGTTATTGATCACCGAAAGGCCCAGTTTTGCGAGGGAGTCACCTGTGTTTATGCTCCAGGGCACGTGAGCATTTAGGGAAACCTGCGAAACCCAGACATTTCTAAAAACTAGTTACTGGGGTAAGTCCAGAGAGGTGTTGCTTGTGTAGATCCGCCAATGTTTTCCTACCCAGAATCCCCCGCAAACCTCAAATTTAGCTGAAAAATATAAAATCTTTCTCAAATTTCTTTTTGGGATCACCATGCTGGCAAACATTTCCAACCACCCGGAGTTTGCCTTGGTCTCCCGATAAAAATAGTACCTCAGTTGTGTCGGTGTAAAAACTTATGTTTGGCCTACCCACACAAATGAGGTGTCCTTTTACTCAGGAGACCAAGAGGAACACTGCATGGTAGGAAATGTGTGCCAGCTTGATGATCCCATATAGAAATTTGTGAAAAAAGTTATGTTTTAGCAAAATTTGAGGTTTTCGGGTGATTTGGGGTAAGGAAGCATTGGGGAATCCATGTAAGCCACACATCCTCTTATATCTGCCTACATGCTTGAGGGCTGAGATGCCTAACAAGCACATAGGCAGTGGAAGAGAAATGCGCCGATCAGCTCTTTTTACTATCAGTGTAATGACATTGGCATGCCCTGTGCACCAGTTAACAAATGCCTCGGGAGGTTGCGGAAGCTTTCCCCCACCTGCTGAGGCTAAACATGTAAAAACGAAATCCCTCTGCTGTTTACAGAGGGATTACTCAGTGATGTGCAGAGGATCTAACACTGACATCCTGGGCACACCAGCATCACAGCTGAGGATGTAACATTATGTCCTATGTACCGAAAGGGATAACGTATGGGAGGAAGAAAACATTCAGCATACATATAAATAACATTGACTTTAAAAGAACAGTCATCAGTATTGGACAGGTTCAGTTCAGCTCCAAAAGTACACCACCAGTGACACGGGGGCGACCAGGTGCAGAGGGAAAATATGGTGTTGGGCCCCCAATACAACTCAATAAATAATGGGGCCATTAGTCAGAAGCTGCTTACAGGTGACTTGGGGAGCCAGTCTCAGGGGTTTGAAGCTAGCACTGGGCAGGGTCCAAAGCAGCACCAACAGCGCCCCAAAGGTTCACCACCAGTGGCACAGAGGCTGCTGGGTGCAGGATGCCAACACAGCAACGGGGGCCCGATGTTAAGCAATGGAGATGTGCTAAATCAGGAAAGGTCTGCAGGCAAGGAGGCTGGTCGAAGCAAAACAACGGCTGGAGAGATAAATTGCAATGTTCAGAGACATAGGGACACCTTTGGTCCTCTTCGCCAAGGCGGATGGATGCAGGGGTCTCTTTTGATGTCAGAAATGGCTTACCAGAGAAGGTCGTGGTTGAGGAGCTCTACATGCAGAGGCTGCAGGTGACGTTGAAGAGTCCAGGAGAGGTCAGCTCATGGTGGGCTCCTGTGAGGGCCTATCTGCATGAGCAGATATGCTTCTGTAATATCCTTGTTGTTAGACCTGGCACCATTGGCCCGGGTCTCCCTTCCATTGTTCGCTGTTGTCTCCTCTGTTTTTGCTGGTGATAGATGCTCTGGGCGCTGTGCCACTGCCATTCAGTGCCACAGCGCGAATGCTCCTTGTGTAAAGATGACATGTGAATTGGTATAACCATGATTGGCTTATTTGGTTTACCTGTTAGTCCCTAGTAGCGGTGCCTGTGTGTGCCCAGGGCTGGTAAACCAAATGCTGCTGGTGGGCCTGCAGTGCTGGTTTGCGCCACCCACAGAAGCAGCTTGTAAAGTGTTTCTCAGACCTGCCACTGCAGTGTCTGTGTGCAGTCTAGAACTTCCCCACTTCCCAGCCCCTGAACCTTCCCTTGGCATCATATAGGCCACCCCTATGGTAGGGTGCATTGTATGTGTAAGGTAAGACATGCTCTGATGTGTGTAGCATGTCCTGGTAGTGAATTACACCCAATTTCGTTTTTCACTACTGTAAGGCTACCTGTTCTCCATAGGCCAGAATGGGAGGTTTGACTATTACATTCTATGGTCCTAACTGACCCACAGAACATGGTAGAAAAACGAATTTAGTATGCCTGAGATCAGAATATTGAAATACATCTTTTATTGAAGTTTATTTTTATATTCTGTGTTTGAAAATACCACTTTTAGAAAGTAGGCATTTTCTTGCCTAAGCCTTCCAGTGTGCTCTGCTGTTATGTGTATTGGCTGTCTGGTTTTGGAGAGACAGGGCAGGCTGAGTCAGACCTGGGTTGAATAGAGAGATCTGCATTGGAGTGTGGTAAATAATTTAATTACCGGGACTTAATTTGATGCGGAAAATCTATAACAATAGCTCAGTAAAATAAGAGGCAGAATCCGTGGTATTAGAGGTTCGGAACGGGCTTTATTCCATAATCAATTTAAATTGATGAGCTCCAGATTCCATCACCACGAAGGTTCAGGAAGTGAAGACCCAACTTTATTGACAGGTAATCATTTTTATACAATAGGCATTACAGTGAAGCAAATGCAGGAGGCGTAACAATTGATAGCAAAGATAAGAACATACATGCGTAGCAAAAATGGGTGTAACTGGGTGTAACTAAAGAACGTCATCAGGTATGATGTCATAATAGGGTGGTTCCATGAAAGAGTTTCGCAATGTCAGCAGAAATACTTGGCAGAGATGCGCGCACAGCAGCGTGACATGTGATTGACGTGCAACTAGGGGGTGAAGGGGACTTGACATTTAGCTTTACATGTGGCGACAGAAGTCTGGAGGGTCAAGTCAACCTAATCCCAAATCATATCTAACATCCTATGTTTAGAGAACTATGTTATCCAAAAGAGAGGTCTCTTAGAGTAGAATCTTATTCTATACTGACTATACTATACTATACTGACTGTTAATGCGTGTACAAGCGTCTAAGTGTCTACACTAGATGCGAGGGCCGAAATCTTTCATAATAACAGGGCTATGAATTACTTGCATGAAGACAGAGAAGCCGGGCCTTTTGCTTGGTAGCTGAAAGAATGTTTACTTTAAACTACTAGACAGGAATGCATTGGATAGGGAGCGGAGCAAAGCAGATAATCTTGAAGGTGAAATACAGTTTTTGGCAGGCAACAGGCTGATGTCAGGCACCGTTAGCCGCGCAGGGAGTAGGACAAAGTTCATGGGTACAGATGCGAGCTCGGACTGGAGCTTTCAGAGGCAGAAGGCAGAAAAGACTTGATGGCAGAATCAGGGCCTACTCGTCTGAACTGTAAAATGGGATAAGTGAACCATATAAAGGCGGTGGCCTTTCATACTTAGGAATAGAATATCCGGCCCATTCATGGCGGATCTGAAAGAGGACATGTTGGCGGTGGACACACATGTGTTTGCGTCTTCATAACTGGAACTGGAGGAAACATACATGTACTTGTGATTTATACATGAAACCGTTGGGGTCCAAGATAGGGGACATAACTGACCAGAAAAATCCATATTTCCACATTCCCTCCTTGTCCCCTACTTGCCCGTCAAGAGATATCAATCTTCATTAATCCATCGATCTGTTCATATAGCATCATTTGTTCTTCTTTCTTCTTCCGTGATGAATGAAATCTTGGTGGTGGAATACACGATGTGGCACACAGACCACAGATCGCTGGTCCACATTGTAGACATAGACAGCAACTGAATAATAAGAGGAAGCCAATACCTAGGAAGGATAGGACCTTCCATCCAAAGGTAGATAATACACTCCAAAACCAACCGGACCAAGTCCAGGTGCCTGGATTCTGGTGTATCTGGCTTACAATCTTATGAAGGCGAGTTATGGCTTTATATACAGATGGCGAATTTTCTGGTATGAAAATGCAACAGCTTGATCCGATGACCCTACAAGCTCCGCCCCTATCGGCCAGGATGACGTCAAGGACAAGACGATTTTGAAGCACAACAATCCGCATAGCAGACTGCTCTTCTGTTAAATTGCCTAAGGCGGAAATAGTTTCGTTCACTACTGCTTCAAGTGTTCTTGTTAATCTACGTATCAGCTTACTATTGGTAACTGTACCTATATAGGGAAAGAGACCTTTATTGAAATCTGTGTATTTTTCCCATGCTGTCTCAGTGTAATCGACTATTGGGAGATCTCTCCTTTCTCTATTGTGTACTAAATGAGTATTTCTGTGATAATCAGGAGGAGCTAGGAAAACAGGTGGCAAAAGGAATCCGATGTAGCAGGTACCATCCCAATCTAGTGGCAAACGTATGTATGCCGTCTGACCACATATGAAGTAGGAATGGCGGGAAGCTTTAAATGTAGACTTGCCTTGATCACTGAATTCTATTACAGTGGTGCATTTACTATGGCCCATATGTATGGAACCATTCTTTCTTACACATAATTCACCTTTTACTGGAAATACTGACATGGCGGGCAAAATTGGGGCAGCTTCAGATTCAACATTCAAGATCATGAGATTGAGCGTAAAATTACCTAATCCATATACTTCATTTTCTAGATCAGTTCCTGTTCTTTTGGGAAGTCCCTCTTTGTTGGGGTGGCAGACTTTAAGTAAAACTAAGTTCAGATTTCCCCATACCCAGTTGTCTTGATAAACTGCGGAATTCGAATCTTGGGAATTAATTAAACTAAACCATGCTCCACAGGAGCCGTTGTGTGTGAACGGGTATGGAAAGAGAGGTAGAATTCCTTTATAGTTCTGATAGGGAGGGAGTCGGCCACATATCCAACAATTTGTAGCATTGCTAACCTGATGGGAATGATGTAACATACTAATAAAAGTGTTGTTGCGCAGCGCAAATCTATAAGACAATTCATGCGGAGGAAATTCACTAAAAGAATGTTCAGCAGTAATATTGTAAATATGTCTAGAAATAGGATAATATGTGTGCAACAATATACTTGCAGTAATTATTAAAAGACATAAGAAAAACAAAATTAATAACGTCACTGTGCAATGACTACGCAGTGATTTACAGTACGCATGTCGTTTCAGCTTTATCCTTTTGTTTCTTTCTCTGTACAGGTCTAAGGGATACATGTCAGAGACAAATTCGACCGATTCACCTTGGAGAGGACTTAAACAATCAAATTGCCTGACTTGTTAGACCTAAGTTTTAGTCTATATTGTTCTGAGTTATTTTGTTCAACCAAAGGAAGCTTTGAGTCTGTCTTTGAGGAAATACAGTGTTTAGTCTCTATATCGGATGGTAGTCCATGAAATTTCTTGATATGACTTGAATGTATCCAGCCTTTTCGACCTTCGATCTTCACGGCTGTCCTCGTTGTTAACAATACGAGCTGAGGCGACTTCCACCTAGGATCCAGCTGAGACTTCCGATCAAAGTTCCTCACTAGAACTAAATCCCCTGGAATTACGTCATGGGGTTTCACCTCGGTGTTGTCGGGAAAGGCTGCAGCTACCTGTGAACGACAAGATTGTAGTGCAGACATCAAGGAAGCCAAGTAATCTGTCAGCATATTACAGTCAACATCAGTTATTTTGCGTGGTATAGGCGTCCCCCACATATTTGGTGGTCTACCAAAGACCACTTCATAAGGGGATAGCCCTGTTCGAGAGTGCGCTACCATTCTCATGTAAAAAAGTGCAACGGGTAAGGCTACTACCCAGTCGACACCTTTCTCTCTACATATTTTGGACAATCTAATTTTCAGAGTTTGATTATGTCGTTCCACGAGACCTGCTGCCTCGGGGTGTCGGACACAGTGGAATCTCCACTGATAGCCTAACAAGAGTGAAACATGTTTCATTAGTTCGGAGGAGAACGGCTGGCCGTTATCTGAGTAGACAGCACGTGGTAAACCGTACCGTGGGAAGAATTCTCGAACTAACTGTTTGGCAGTAGTCGGGGCAGTGTAATCTGAAACCGGGTATGCCTCTGTCCAACGGGAAAGAGCACAGACAACTACGAGAACATATTTGAATCCTCGACATCGTTCCATCTGGATATAATCCATCTGGAGGACTTCAAAACAGTGATCAGGAGGCTGAAATCCACCCTGTTCTACGGGAATGCTTTTACCTGGGTTAAACTGACAACAGATCATACAGGTACGGACTTTTTGTTTAGCTGCTGCTCGTAAATGTTTGTTGAACCAAATGTGTTGAATGCTGTCTAGCATAGCTTTTTTTCCTAGGTGCGCTGGACTATGTACAGTGTTAATGATAACTTGGACCATTGAATCAGGAAGGAACCACACAGATTTTTCCTTCGTCATCCATCCTTGATCCGTTTGGGTCCCTCCTAATTCAGTCCATTTCTTTATTTCTCCTGGTGTAGCATGTGTCTGTATGTCAATTACGTCAAGAGCGGGATCCTTAACCATCATGCAATGTGTTGGTGTCGGAACTATTGTCTTTGTCATGTCAGACGTGTGAGTTTGAGCAGTCTGTTTAGCTGTTCTGTCAGCTAAATCATTGCCTTGGGAAATGATATCAGTAACTTTCGTATGAGCTTTACATTTCATAATTGATATTGCAATGGGTAGATGTATTGCATCTAGTAAGGCATGAATAAGGGGTCCGTGCTGGATGTGGGTACCGTGAGAAGTTAAATAACCTCTCTCTCGCCACAGCACGCCGAAGTCATGTACAACTCCGAATGCATAACGTGAATCAGTATATATGTTGACTTTCTTATTCGTAGCTTGAATACAGGCTTGTGTCAGAGCGATGAGCTCTGCTGCTTGAGCTGACAAGGTATTAATACGATTTGTTTCAATGACTTCAGTGTCTGTTGTGACTGCATACGCGGCCACTAACTCTCCTGTACTTGTTCTCATACATGAACCATCTACATACAACGTCAGGTCTGGATCTGACAATGGGACATCTGTCAAGTCTTGTCTAGGTTTCGTCGTGATAGTGATAACTTCAATACAATCATGTGCAAGTGGGTCTGTTCCGTTTACTGGTAACAGTGTGGCAGGATTCAAAGTACTACAACGTCTTATTTCTATATGTGGCTGAAACAATGTTAATTCGTAACCAGTGAGCCGTGCTATAGTCAAGTGTTGTGTCTGTGTGCGGTTCAAGAGAACCTCTACTGCATGTGGTACTTGTACTGTCAATTGGTGTCCTAATACTATGGCATCGCTTTGTCTAATTGCTAAAGCTGTTGCTGCCACTGATTTCAGGCACGCAGGCAGAGCCTGAGCTACGGGATCTAATGTACTAGAAAAATAAGCACACGGTTTGTGTGATCCTGCTTGTTCCTGTGTGAGTACTGACAAAGCAGTACCTTCGCGTTCTGTAACAAAGAGCGTAAATTGTTTGCTGTAACATGGTGTTGCTAGGACAGGTGCTTGACATAAAGTTTTCTTTAAACTTTCAAAAGCGTGTGTATGTTCCTGAGTCCAAGGGAGAACAGTCGATGTGGCTGCCTCCTGTGTTGTCAATTGAATGAGTGGTTTTGCTAAAAACGCATACTGAGGGATCCACTGCCTACAATATGAAGTGAGGCCTATAAAAGCCCGCACCTCCTTTTGTGTCTTGGGTATTGGCATGTTAGCTATTAACTGGATGCGATCTGGTGTAAGCTGCCTTCCCTCCTTGGACAGCGAGTGACCAAGGTAAACAACTCGCTGGACACAAAATTGCAGCTTAGAAGGGGACACCTTGTGCCCCTTTTCGGCCAAAAATTGTAATACCGTTAGTGAGGCTTTCTCACATTCAGGTTCGCTTCTAGCGGTGATCAGCAGATCATCGACATATTGAAGCAGGGCAGTGTTTACTGGCATGTGTATACTGTCAAGTTCTCGTTTCAGTGCTTGGCTATAGATGCTGGGGCTTTCTGTGAATCCTTGAGGTGCGCGTGTGAATTTAAAGCTTCGTCCATTTAAACTAAATCCGAACAAGTATTGGCTTTCCGGATCTATTGGGACGCTGAAAAAGGCATTCTTGAGATCAATTACAGTAAAGAATGTTGCTTCGGAATCAATAGCTGTCAGTAATGAAGAGATGTCTGGAACTACGGGGTATTGTGGTACAATACATTTATTTAATTCGCGCAGATCAATAACCAATCGATATACTGGTGGAGCCTTTGGATCAGTTCGTTTAAGAATCGGAATTATCGGTGAATTACATATATTGGAGTCGGTCTCCACAACCACTCCTTGGCCAATAAGCTCGTCAATGATTTGCAGTAAAGCCACTACAGCATCTGGGGGTAACTTGTATTGTCGCATTCGTGGTAGTACCACTCCTGCCTTTAGTGTGACTCGATATGGTGTAATGTTCATGCAACCAACATCTGTAGGGCCTTGTGCCCATAAATGTGTGGGTAAAGTCTGCAGTGGGGAATCCATGTCTCGGGACACATAGTGCCCTTTGAAATCTCGTAAAAACAATCTTACTCCTTCCGGAGAACAACATATTATAGCTCCTAGAGCTTTCAAAGTTTTTATACCTAACAAGTTTTCTGGGCATGATTTAGTAAGCAATAAATCTGTAGTTCGTGTCAAAGGACCAATCGTAAGGGGAAGAGGCTGTGATACTTCGTTAACGATAGGTTTTCCTGAAAACCCAAGGGAAATATTCTGTAAGCCTGAGAGGGGTGCCCCTGGAACTTCACTACGTTTTATTGTTGTTCGGCTTGCCCCTGTATCAAGTAAGAATTTTCTATCTTGACCTAACAGTTCACTGTGTACATAAGGTCCTTCTTGGTCTACAGGGACCTCAATAAGGGGTAAGCCAAGTTCCCTCTCTAGGCTGTTTCATGAGTATCGTTGGTAATCAGGATAGTCATACTGTGCGGTCTGGTACATCTGTCGTGTCGTTGTTTGTGTGGCAGCAATAGGCTGCTGTGGTGGAGCTGGCATGGACTGTTGCGGAGCTGGCATGGACTGTGCATGCTGCGGAGCTCCTTGTTCATTCTGATCCTGTCTAAGTGGCCGCGGTCTTTCTTTAGTATTACCTATGGCGATGTTATGTTTTAAAACTGGACAATCGTGTACATAATGACCTGGCTGTTTACAATAGTTGCACGTCCCTTTTACAGGACCTGTTGAAACACCGGACTGTGTTATACCCTTCTTATGACCGTCAACTGGCACTGTCTGGGAAACTAGCATTTTCATTTTCGTGTCTTTCATGCGTCTATGTTCATGTTCTTGTTCTTCTCTAATTCTGTTATGATGATACTGTAGCATTTGTAACATTTGTGACGGAGTGTTACCTTGCCAGGTACTCTCGAACTTCAATACTCTATTCTTAACTTGGGGCAAGGCATTTTCGACCAATTTTGTCACGAACAGATGTGGATACGACTCGCTACTTGCTTTTATTCCACTATTTATACCAAAACATTTCTCAAATCGGGAATAGAAATCACTAGTGTCTTCATCTGATTTTTGTTTACAGGCTGATATTGCACCCCAGTCTTCCTTTTTCGTAGTTAATAGACGTGGCAGTACCTGTACTAGTAGACCTGGTAGTGCTTTGATCTTATCCCCGAGCCCTGAACCTGGACCTCGAGCTTTTTCTTCGTTTTCTAATGCTGTCCAATCTATCTTCTGGTCTCCCACCTCCCAATCCTTTTCCTTGAGTTTTTCGTAAATGCCCGCAGGCATTAATACCTTCAATATTGTCATAATGTCGGGGTAGGTATATTCTCCCATGAGTAACATATCTTTGATTTCACGGTGGAAACCCGCTGGGTCTTTGTCATGACTGGGTACCACTTTCTTCATTTCTAATAGTTCTATTTTAGATATGGGTGTGTATACAAACACACGTTTAAACTCATTGTCATCACCCTTTATCGGGTGCACTTCGCGTAAGGGATTCTGTCTATCCATGTAATACGTCGTTCTTTCCTTGATGGGTAGTGAGACATGTTCAGGACATACAAAAAGAATGTACTGCTTTCTGGATTCTAGTATTTCTCTAATTAACTCAGTACCTGAACCTCTCCATTTATTCGTGAGTAATTTAGTCAATATATCAGGTAATGGACCAGGATCGGAGTGTTGGCCTTTATATAATATAAGGAGTTGTTGAATCATATAGATACCAGCTAAACGCTGTTCATCTGGGGCGAGGTTCAAAAACGTGTGTGCTAGTGTATCATCACCATATTTTCCAGGACTATCAACCCAGTGAACGGCTGACCTGGCTAATTCTTGTTCGTCCATAGAATCGAGTATATGATAACCCCTTCGTTCTCGGAGTAATTTGTCAGCGGCTTGGAATGAATGTTCGGGGGACCTTATATTTATTATAGGAGTTTGGAATTTTCTGTTATTATCTGGACGTATCGGACATATCGGATCAGTAAAACATCTAGTATTATTGCAAGGTCTTCCTCTACCTACATAGGCCATAGTTTCTAACTGTCCTGTGGGCAGTTCTAATTCTTCCTCGTCCTCGGTTTGTTCAGGTTCGTCTACTGCTAATCTTTCCTCGTGTATTCGTTCTATTTCTTTGCGGATCTTTCGGCTCATAGCTACTATACATGATCGCTTATCATGTCTCCCCTCTGATATATTCCGACTCCATGTGGTAAGAATTTGCATTTCTTTCGGATTTACCCCTGGTCGGTCTTGATTTCTGATGACACAATTTATGAGGAAACGTAACAGTTCCCCCTGTATTTCCACTTTTTGGTACTCCATGGCTCTGTCAATACTTTCGGAATCTCGTCCTGACTGGACAAAGTGATATATATTTTCTAAGTGCGTAGTCATTCCTGGTAGCTTCCCTAAATATATAGCAGCTCGTCGGATACGTAATGATGCTAGCACCATTTCGTCCCCTTTTCCGGGCACCGGGTCATATCTACAATCTATTAGAAGTTCCTTGAGCGTGTTGGGAGTTACTAGTTTGGGCGTACGTTGGTGAGCTAATTCTTGAAAGGAAAGTTTATTTGTTCTGGGTGGCGTAGAAAAAATGCTTGATGTACCTCCGGTAGCACCACCTGGGGTGCTGGATGTGAAAGGATTCGTTGAACGGGATATAGCAACCATAGGTGTGGATGCAGATGTAGAAACAGATATGCTTGCCGGAACTTGTGTCGGAGTTTGCTGTTGCAGAGGTACAGACAGAGGAGGGTCTTGGCGTTGAACCCCCTCGGCAGGCAGTCTATGTGGCGCAGCATTGGCATACTCGGGAGCTGCGTCGTCTAAATAAGAGGAAAGAAAAACATCTTCTGCGGTTCTGGGATGTCCTTTGGGATGTACCTTTATCGGAAACAATGGGGGTGGCAAGTCTCTTGGTATTTCCGGAGTAGCCTTAGGTAGTCCTTCGGCCAGAAGAGGATACATACCATTCACAAGGGCATTTCTTTGTCTGTCTACTTGTTCTGATTTTACTCGAGTACCTTCTTCAATTAATACACTTTCTCGAACTTTATTTGAATTCTCCTTACTCTTCTCTTCCTGTCTACGTGCTTTTTCTGTACGTCTATACGATTCTTTTCGCCATAACTCAATGGCGTCTTTCTGTGATTGTCTAGCTTTCCTTTTCCATAATTCTTCCTCTACTTTCACGATGCACTCTGCATCCCAGGTCCCAGCTGCGGGCCACCTCTGACTTTCTGGTAATTCCTTAGTGTAGTCTACCCATAGATCAAGAAATAATATGGCGTCTAGGCCATGTTTATGATACATGAAGTACCCTGGAGTGTCCCTAGGAGGAATGGGAACAGCTTCTTCGAGTACCCCTTTTCTGGTTGTGATCTGTCTTAATTTCGAAAAGAGCGGCATATTGAGAACTGATCTGATACCTAATTTTGAACACGTTTAATACCATAAAACACAATAATAAACATTCATTCACACCACAATATACAGAACGTAATTAAAACATTTAACATTTAACATTTTAATGAACAACAATGATGGCCGTTCACTAAGCATAATACTCGATACTAACTAGATAATTCTGACTTCATATACTAGGCATACTTGATATACTGCTAAACAGTACAGATACACTGCTGAAACAGTGCAGACCGGATTTGTGTACCCAAACCCGTCTTGACCGGCACAACCTTATGTGCACGTCAGAACGTCTCCCCGGCAATGGTACTCACCGGGTAGCTCGGAACGGAAGGCCTCGGAACTGAACTGAACTGGACTCGGACCGGACTGGACTCGACTCGATACTTCGGAACTTCGGGACTTAGGAACTGGTGGGCCTCTGTATACCTCAGATCTTGCTCTCTCAGCTAGGCTCTGGTCGGGATACTTCGCACTTCTCACCGCCTCGTCTGGGTGTTGATCGCAGCCTCAGTTACCCCCGCTCGGCAGGAGGGAGATACAGGAAATCCTGTGGGTACGCGTTGTTGTCCGTCCAGCTGCGACAGGAGACCGGGCCTGCAACGCACCGCCGGCGCGTGAGATGAGAAAGTGTCCCTATTCGGGCGCCATTTATGTGGTAAATAATTTAATTACCGGGACTTAATTTGATGCGGAAAATCTATAACAATAGCTCAGTAAAATAAGAGGCAGAATCCGTGGTATTAGAGGTTCGGAACGGGCTTTATTCCATAATCAATTTAAATTGATGAGCTCCAGATTCCATCACCACGAAGGTTCAGGAAGTGAAGACCCAACTTTATTGACAGGTAATCATTTTTATACAATAGGCATTACAGTGAAGCAAATGCAGGAGGCGTAACAATTGATAGCAAAGATAAGAACATACATGCGTAGCAAAAATGGGTGTAACTGGGTGTAACTAAAGAACGTCATCAGGTATGATGTCATAATAGGATGGTTCCATGAAAGAGTTTCGCAATGTCAGCAGAAATACTTGGCAGAGATGCGCGCACAGCAGCGTGACGTGTGATTGACGTGCAACTAGGGGGTGAAGGGGACTTGACATTTAGCTTTACATGTGGCGACAGAAGTCTGGAGGGTCAAGTCAACCTAATCCCAAATCATATCTAACATCCTATGTTTAGAGAACTATGTTATCCAAAAGAGAGGTCTCTTAGAGTAGAATCTTATTCTATACTGACTATACTATACTATACTGACTGTTAATGCGTGTACAAGCGTCTAAGTGTCTACACTAGATGCGAGGGCCGAAATCTTTCATAATAACAGGGCTATGAATTACTTGCATGAAGACAGAGAAGCCGGGCCTTTTGCTTGGTAGCTGAAAGAATGTTTACTTTAAACTACTAGACAGGAATGCATTGGATAGGGAGCGGAGCAAAGCAGATAATCTTGAAGGTGAAATACAGTTTTTGGCAGGCAACAGGCTGATGTCAGGCACCGTTAGCCGCGCAGGGAGTAGGACAAAGTTCATGGGTACAGATGCGAGCTCGGACTGGAGCTTTCAGAGGCAGAAGGCAGAAAAGACTTGATGGCAGAATCAGGGCCTACTCGTCTGAACTGTAAAATGGGATAAGTGAACCATATAAAGGCGGTGGCCTTTCATACTTAGGAATAGAATATCCGGCCCATTCATGGCGGATCTGAAAGAGGACATGTTGGCGGTGGACACACATGTGTTTGCGTCTTCATAACTGGAACTGGAGGAAACATACATGTACTTGTGATTTATACATGAAACCGTTGGGGTCCAAGATAGGGGACATAACTGACCAGAAAAATCCATATTTCCACAGGAGTATGGGGAGGGGTAGCTCCTGGACCTGAATAGGGCTGTGCCTGGCAAGGTGAATGCTGGCTCCACCTCCCACTGTGCGTCTGATGGTAGACCCCCTCTTTCTGAAAGGAAGGATGCAGCCTGGTAAACAAAGTGCTCCAGGGCTGGGCAGAACTGGTTCTGGCTGGGTTCAGTGACTTGTAGCTTCTGAGAACAAAGACTTTTGGGGTATAAATATCTGTGCTGAAACCCCTACAATTTGTATTCCTCCTGGACAACAAGAAGAACCTCTGTCCGTGTAACTGAAGGAATCTGCAGGAGAGGAATGTCCTTGTGCTTGTGTGCTGTTACTTGGATTGGCCTGTAGTGGTTACTACTGGACTTGGAAGAAGAGGAAAAGGACTTTGAAGGAACTTTTATTTCTGCTACAGCAATCAACCAAGGGCTAGAAGAGAGTTAGCCTCCTGCTGGAGACTCAGGCACATCAGACTCCACCACCAGCCTCCTGTTTCCTCCGAGCGAGGATTTCTATTTGCAAGTGAGGCTCCTGTGAGTTCAAGGGCTTCTAGTTCTACTGTGGAGAAGAGAGTGCTGAAAATCGCTGCTAACGCCCGTTAGCGATCCGCCACAGCTGAAGAGCGTAAGGAAAATCATTGCGCTGCTGCCACTGAGTGCTCGCTACTGGAGATCATCGCATCACCTGTCTGCGGGCTGCCAAAGGCTCGCTGACTTCAAGATTATTGCATATTTGCGGGCCACAAAGCTCTCGCTTAGCAAAGATCATCGCATCGAATTCATTGCTTCACGACATAGCAGCTTGGACGCTGAGCATTCGCCATTTTTATCGCATCAGGATCGTCGCTCCCTCGCGGGGCGCCATTTCTTTTCATCGTAACAAGATTGCACATGCAACAGGCTCGGCGCATCATCCTCCCTTCGTGGCAAGGATTTCATCACATCGCCGGCTTAGCATGTAGAAGTTTGTCGCTTTGTCCTGCACACAAATCTGTGAATCACCCTCCCTTGTGGCATGGATCCAACGCATCGCTGGTTAGCGTAAGGAAAATCATCGCTACAACTCCTTAGTGACATTTTAGTTGCTTTGCTACAGAATCCAGGTATCTTGTGAGTAAAAGGTTTGCAGAGACCACTGCCTTGAACTAAACTCCTCTTTGCACACTTTGAACTATTTTTGCAGCATCTTAAGAGTAACCCTATTTTCCTCGTATTGCGGATTTTTACTGTTATTGGTCTTGTGTTAAGTCTATATATAAAGATACTTATGTTTTATAACTACCTGCGTGGTGTCCCTTTGTAGTGTTCTTCACTGTGTTACTGTGTATGGTCATAAATGCTTCACACACTGCCTCTGAGATAAGCCTAGCTGCTCGTGCTACGTTACCACAGTGTAGAGCAGGGTTTATCAAAGGGTGTAGCCCGCTTACTCTGACTGAGGAAGAAGGGTCCCTACTTGGACCGTGGCCAGCCATTGCCACTAGAGACCCCCATTTTTAACACTTGTTGATTCCTGTAAATTGTAAGTGACCAGGGAAGCCATAGTAAGTACATATTCTGGAAACTCATCATTACGAGTTCCCCAGCTCCATGAGGGTACAAATGAATTAAGAGATCTTTGGTTCCAAACATCTTGTCATGATAAACCTGCACTGATTCTAGTGTTAGATTTATTAACAATTGCATACAGATGACTCCCTGGAGGGGTCCCCTGATACCTACCACCCATTAGGGTGGTCACCGATTGGCCTAAGTCAGCCTGCTACTACCAGACAGGGCTGTGACCTCATGGGGGAAGTGCCTGTGCGCTCTGAGGTCAGGAACAATACCTGCCAGTGTCAGAGGTATTCACACATAGCCCAGTCAGGTAGAGCCATATGTGGTGGGCAGCTTCAAAGGCATTGTCTCCTTTGTAATGCAACCGTGGCTTCTCCAGATAGAAGGAGCGGGCCCCCACTCCTGTCCTTGCCCCTTTTGCTGGGAAGGTAAGTGGAAAAATGAAGCAAGAGTAGGAAGTGTGACACTCTCTGCCAACTTCACCCCTCAGGTGCTAGAGGCACAGTGAAGCACATTTTTCAGTGCCTACCATCTTGAAGGTGGCTGCACTTCTCCAATCACAGCTAAGGCTATGTCCCCCTACCACAGAAGGTGTGCATAATAGAAGGTTTAGACACCCCAGGTAAGGGGCACATTTGCCACAACCTATCATTCCCTTGTTAACACGACCCCTAAATTAAGCATGAAAGTGGCATAGCCCAACCTAAACAGTATTATCCATGAATACAAGAAGAAGATGAATGAAGAAACTTTGTTTGACCAAGATCTGCAGAACTTGTGGTGGACTTTGGACGCAAACTCCTGCCTGCCACAACAGAACTAAACAATCACCCTTCTCCACCTTGTCTTGTCATTGTGTGGTCTTCACACACACATCCCGATGATTCATCAGCACTTTGCAAATCACCAAATACTCACTTGTGATAGAAGAGCTATCTCCCTGCAGCCGCAGGCACCAAACACAGCCACGTCCTGCCCAGTGTTGTCCAGCTTCCCAGCCCGATCAACATCAATGGGTGACTGCTGAAAGTACACTTGCTCTGAACCAAGTCTTGAGGCCCCAGGACTAGTCGGAGCTGAAAGGGATGAACACCTGGGGTACCTGAACCTTACTGCAAAAACATACATACCCAAGTTCAGGTGGACTCAAACTCTACAGTGAGCCAGCACCCGATGAGGGGCTTCCGGACTCTGGAGATCCACCTCAGCAGTGGCCCAGCAGATCCACCAAGAATTGTTTCTCTAAGGTGCCAGCCCATTACCTTGAGGTACATCTTTGTGTACCATTGCACAGCTGCCTATCTTTACTACACTTAGCCCGCTCAGCTGGGGCATCTTCAAACCAACTTTGCTCCCGTGGCTCCAGAGCCCTTGTGACCTCTACTCTCTCTTGAGAGCCCAAAGACTTGCCTACAAGTCCTTCTTTGCTTTATTTTTGCAGGTGGCCTCTTTCTTAGTATAGCTCGCTGCAAAGTCCGCTTTCTTCTTGCTCCTAGTAAAATCCAGGTATCTCTGGAGAACTTGGCATTGTAACATTGGACCTTAGCCCCCGAACCTTCCGATTCTAAAGCTCCATCAGGGAAAGTTGAAAATAACTTTGAAGAAAGATTTCAAGAGGGTGTTAAAGCACAGAGAGGGAAATGGGCTGAGTCTATGCAGTACACCCAGAGAATTCAAAATGACGGGAAGGTTAGTTGCCCGGGAAGGTATATCAACTCCATGGGACTGCCACCAGCATGGCTCATTTCCTCACTAGCTGTGCGAAGGCACCGGATCTGACTAGACTGGGAAGTATTCAGGGTGGCAGGTGGATCTCCGCTCCAGCAGAGAGTGATAAGCCCCCTTGGCAGCAGCTTTGCCGTGTACTCAGTATGAGGAAGATTCCACCGCTTCCGTGCCTTCCCACAGCAACTGCTCACACCACCTTTTGGGGTGCGCCAGGGCAGGGAAGGCGGACGGACCCCTTGCTCCCCATGCAATTCTCGACTGGTGCAGACTTTTCTCAGTGCTCCTGGACTGCAAAGCACTGCCCAGTGGGAAGGCCCATGCTGCGGGAGGACTGAGCAAAACCCTGTAGCGCAATGAAGTTGAGGGCTGTCAAGTGACTGCTGAGGTGGGATCCCACCATGAAGCCAGTGGCGGGCACAACACCAACCCATCTTGCCTGCTCTGTTGGGGAGGTGGAGCATGAGCATGTGTGATTGGAACAGAATGGTGGTGAACTATGCCTGGGCAAGGTGAAGCCAGAGGAAACTCCGGTGGAGGTCCACAGAGGTGCTGAAGTGCAAATCGGTCATTGGATCTTGGTATAGGGGCAAAAGACTAATGAAACCATCTAGTAGCTGGTAAGACGAATGATTAGAGATCTTGGGGCCGAAAGGATCGCAGCCTATTCTCAAAGTTTAAATGGGTAAGAATCATGGCTTGCTGGTATGGAGCTGGGCATAGAATGTGACTGTCTATTGTGCCACTTTTGGTAAACAGATCTGGTGCTGCAGGATGAACCGAACGCAGGGTTAAGGTTCTTGATGCAGATACTCCTCAGACACATGATAAGGTGGTGGTTGTTATAGACAGCTGGGTAGTGGCCATGGAAGTCAGAATCCTCCAAGCAGCTACGGCTGCGGGTCATTATTTCTAGACTCTAGGAATCTCTAGTAGTCGTATACCGCTCCCTATTGTCCTTGACCTCGAGTTTCTGCCCCATAATGGCCGACTTTGCAGGCCTCGCTTTTGATGATGAAACCTTGAGCAGTATCCTATCTGACAATCCCAGCATCCTAGATTCCTTACCAGAGATCACAGGGAACCCTAAGGATGACTGGGCTACTTTACTCAATCTCAGGAAGAATCAATCACGGACCGCAGTTCATGGCTTAGTCATGGCGGAATATCTGCGAGGGAAATGTGCCCCTACAGGGTTGATTGTGACAAACGCTCCGAGATTGTTCCTCACAGATAAACAGTTTATACGAGATTGGTCACTCATAGCCTGGCGGTGTACCCGTGACTGGCTAATTCTTATTATCAGCACGGCGAAACGTCAGGCTGATGCAATTCTCGTTGAAATCCAAACTTTGGAAGGGCAGATTAAAACTACCATCACAGCAGCCCTTTTCAAAAAACAAATGGATGAGACAAATAAAACCAATAAAGAGTACAGGGACAATATCTTGATTAATAAAATTGACAAATTCAAGAAAGATCTGGCCCGTTTCTCATGGGAAAAGATATACACATACACAAGCGACACCTATGTAGCCCCCACATTTAACAACAAGGGGAGATGCTATGGATCCAATTATTCATCGTCCGGGTCCGAAGGGGGATCTGATGAGTCTGATTCGGGTGCGACAGGGGCCCCACAAGGAAGAGGGAGAGGGCAATCCCGGAGGTACAACAGAAGGAGGGGTAATCAAAACTTTTACCCTAATCAAGGTCAATGGTGGCCACCGGCCCCTTGGGGTTACCAACCACCTCCTTTTCCGCCACACATGCACACCTATCCACCTCAGCAGCAATTCTTCCCTAATCAGTCTTTTTTAGAACAGGGACAGGGACGCAGCAGAGGCAAACAGAGAGGAACTCCAACGGTCCACTGGCAACCAGACCAGACATTTCCCAACACTCGGAGCAGGAGGGGCAATCAACAACCACCAACGAACTCGACCAGCGAGTAAATGACCTCGTGGTCAATCTCAGTTCAAAAATCCTTACGATCGATGAACAAAATGTCCTAAATAGGGGTTTGGGCTTTGTTCCCACACACTCAGGTGATCCTTTCACTCTGAGATGTGAAATCGAGAAATTCTTCAGGAAGATTCGGCTGCATTTCTTCTTTAAAGAAAAAGATTTAGCAGTCCCAACCCTTGACAATGAGAGCAATGTTGCGAACACTGGACTTCGTCCTAAAAGTACTTTTACTCCTCTGCCTCACCAGGTCCCCTCACAAGTCTCTACCTTTAAAAAGGCGGTTGTTCATGACTTGATGGCATTGTATGACACCCGGCCCCACTTCTTTTGTAACTTTTCTAAGAAGGATAAAACTGCCCTCAAGAATCTCACTAAAGACACGTCGGTTATCATCAAGCCGGCAGACAAAGGCGGGGCGACAGTCCTACAAGACACTGTCGTCTACCGGGCTGAATGCCTTAGACAGTTATCAGATTCTAAATCTTATCGGGCCCTAGAGTCAGATCCTACTCCTAGACTCTCCCTAGAGATCAAACAGCTGGTCGAGGAAGGGGAGGCAGAGGGATGGATAACATCACATGAGGCCAAATTCCTGGTGACCAACAACCCAGTGATGCCCTACTTCTACTGCCTCCCCAAAATTCATAAACAGCAACGACCGCCTCCTGGACGTCCCATTATTTCTGGGATTGGTTCATTATTGGAACCTCTGTCCAAATTTGTAGACGTGTTTTTACGACCTATGGTCACTGAGATGCCAACCTATCTCAAAGACACGGCTGATGTCCTACGAATTTTACCTGAGGTTGAATTCAACTCTGATACTGATCTCTTGGTTAGCCTGGACGTAGAGTCACTGTACACGTGCATTCCGCAGCTAGAGACCCTCGATGCCATCAGAGGACTTTTGGAAGCACGTTCTTTGGACAGCATCACCCCTGTGCCTTTTATTATGGAGTGTGCCAGACTGGCCATGATGGAGAACTACTTCAAGTTTGAAGATCAGATCTTTCTCCAGACATCTGGTACTTCGATGGGCAGTGTTTTTTTCGCGCCTAGCCTCGCCAACCTTTATGTCCATCTATTCGAACAGAACTTTGTACTCAACCACAGCAACCCATATCGTCATCAACTGTTGCTGTGGAAGAGATACATAGACGACATCCTGGTGGTATGGCGAGGCACAGGCGACGAAATTCATGCTTTTCACTCTTGGCTGAACCAACAGAATGCGTATTTGCGCTTCACCATCGAATACAATAAACACCGGTTGGCCTTCCTAGATATCTCTATCTTTGTTCACGAGAACTCATTGAGTTCTGAACTGTACAAGAAACCCATGTCCAAAAATTCTCTGTTGTCCTTCAACAGCCATCATCCGAAGGCACTCCGGGAGAATCTTCCAGTTGGCCAGTTTCTGCGGATTCGCAGAAACTGTTCCACCAGACAGTTGTTTGATAAACATGCTGAAGTACTAGCTACACAATTACAATCACGACAATATCCTAAACGTCTAGTACGACAAGCCTGGAAACGGGCATCAAACAACAACCGTGATGCCTTACTCGACACCAACGTGTCTAGGACTACCAACGAGAGACTCACATTTGTCACCACCTTCTGTACTGTGTCCAATCAAATACAGAAAACAGTACGGAAACATTGGCAGATATTGAACATAGCGGCTGGCAAGATTTCGCCTCCCTTATTTGCTTTTAAGAGGGGCCCAAGTTTGCGCGACAGTTTGGTCCACACAAGACCGCTGTCATATCCTACTTGTGAGACCAATACTTTGTGGTCATTACCTCCAGTTCGAGGCCATTTTCCGTGTGGCACGTGTAGTGTCTGTCCTCAGACCATCAAGACCACATCACTGGACATAGGCACAGAACGTCCCTGGATATTACGCAACCATACGAATTGTAATTCAGAATGCGTAATTTACAGAATCACTTGTCCATGTACCCTACATTATATAGGGTACACCACACGTAAAGTTAAGCTTCGCATAAGCGAGCACAAAAGTACCATCCGCTGCATGAGACAATCCACCTGTATGACTGAGCATTTCCTAGCCAAAAAACACAAGGCTGAGGACCTCAGGTGGCTTGTACTAGAACGCCCGTTTATTCCCCAACATATAACGGACGTCTCCCAGTTCTTATTTGCCAAAGAACAAAAATGGATTTTCAAGTTGAAGACTGACACTAAAGGACTGAACGACAACATACCGTGGGCTTCTGTCTACACTTAAGTCAGCCAAACTGCTTTACTGCAAATCATCTAAATGAACACTGATAGTTGACCAATTTTAGTCGCTTGATCACCATGAGATGCATTTCTCATTTTGAGGAATAAATTATTCAACCCCTAGCGGGAAGTCCAGGGTTCAGGTGTCGCATTCCTCCCAATTAGACACCTTCATATGTCAACTGAATAGGTGTTATTATAGCACCCAACGGTTTGCTGATATGTTAAGTTTTATATTCACCCGTGTTGATCCTGTGCTTATTGTTGTCCTCAGTTAATTTCGGGGACTTAGATGGATCGCCTTATAGGGAGAATATAACTGACCAGTATACTATCTGGGTATTGGACCGTTTAATGGGAATCACCACCACTCTGACCCTCGATGTGACAACCTGGATGTCAGTTCTGTACTCAACTGGCATTAGAGGGGCTGAAGTGAACACTCTTCCTAGTAGGATTGATTAGTGGGACCTTCAGGCCACTATCTACATTGATGAGGTTGCTTTATTTCTTCAATATGATACTTGTTTCTGCAGCCTCGGTTATACGGACATAACAATGTATCCTGCTGGGACTATATGTTTTTCAATTGTCCTATTGTCATGGGTTGTCATCTACTTTTTGTCCCTGTACCCCTTTTTTCAAGATTCAATCCCTTCTTGAAGTCTGTAAACAACTAATACTAGACTGTTTAACCCAATTTATATTTAATTGGAAGATGGCAGTATTAACTCACCCTCCCCCGACTCCGGGGGTGCCCAAATTGCGGATCCGACATCCCGTTTGGATTGACCCGCATCTGTGGCTTAGCTGTTCATTTCTCATTACATTGTTGCGACGCTTCGCGCATGCGTGGGTAGATTCCATCACTCACTGGCGCATGCGCGATAGACATACGAGGTTTTCATTTGAGGAGTGATCTATATTATGCTCCGTACATCCACACGCTTGCGGTTTCACCATGTGGCGATCTACATCTCCATTATTACTTCCGGAGAGACCAAGATGTCTGCAGACACGACACTACATCAGAGTGTCCAGCGCTGACGCATGCGCATTTGACATTTGATACTTCGTTAGCGTCTGATCTAGGCGCATGCGTTCTCTTGTTTACACGCTCGTGTTTGCTAACGAAGATACACAGTTGACTTCAATTACAGACAAGCACGTCATACGCAAGCGCTATAAATAGCATCCTCCCCTTCCTGCCGATACCTCCCAGACAGCTTGTGAGTCAGTCAGAGGTATCGACGGACAGGTAAGGTAGGAGGCTGCTTGTCCTTGTAAACTTCTTTTTGGATACATCTTTCATCCCAGACTTATTTTGTGGAGCAATGTGGACACATTTAGCCACTAGAGTTAGCCTTCACTAACTTACAGCATTCCCCTATTCATATAGGTAACAACTATTCATAGTTTTACCTGCTACTGGTTTATACTATATGACTGATAGGGGTTTGTAAAGAGACATCATCTAAATAATACAAGATATATCTTGGGAGTCACGAGGTCTTGGACTTTTTAATTAATGTTGGTCCTTTTTTTGATATGTTTAAAAATACGTGTGTTGAGCCTTGAACAGATGGGTATCAATTGGCAATCTGTCTGGCTTCTTTCTCCACATTTAAACAGAGCGGTGCCTCCTTCTCCGAGCAGTCAGCCGGGTGAGGTGAGGCTTTTCTCCCACATAAAGCTGGGTGAGTTTCTCCATTTTTTACATACAATTGTATATTTAAACATCGTTATGAGTTTCTTTGTTAATCAAGGCGATGCTGATTCAGCTCTGCCTATTGGCGACTAGTAGTTTTGTTCTGATATGCATGAGGTTTATGTTTATATTCTTTTTCAGGAATGAAGACATTGTCCTTACGCTCAAGTACGAGCTTTTTCTGGTAGGGTGGCAAGTGCCACGATCGTACCCCACACTCACATTTGGTTTGCATGGGTTTAGCTCTTTCACTTTATAATTAGTTTGGCAGTAGCTGTTTTCGTTGTTTTTTCGGTCCTGATGAAAGCCGGGTCAAGTGACCGCAACGGCTGAAACATGTTGACCACACTTTTACACGAACCAAGAATTAGCCTGTGAAAATTCATATCAGACTATAGGTTCTTTTAGACGTGAAACTTAGTTGATCCACATTAAACACATTTTTTGATCAAGTATTCATTTTTAACCTCACATCACTCTCTAGCACTGCACATCACTGGAGCCCTCGATTACTTGGGTACACACCCTGGCAGGAGTTCATTTTCTTTCTGGGTATCACTGGCCTGTGCACCAGGCAGAGTCCTTGGGGATCTGCTACCCCGGGCTCAGACAGTGATTCCTTGGAGTTCCAGATGACGATGCTCCGCCAATAAGGGTGGGCTGATGGACTCCTACCTCCTGCGGGGGGGTGTCTCAACTATTTGCAGGATCTCATGTACTTCTCCACAATAACTATTGGTCTGCTATTTTGTTCTGAACGGACTGTGCACCTTCTGTTGGTTTCATTGTGTGTAACAACTCACCTGCCAAATCAACTAGCCCTGAAAATGGATGATGCAGGAGTATCGGTCCCATACCCATCTGTCACCAGTGCTGAGAGCCGTGGAGGCTAAGATGCGATGAGTAGGAGTGCTGCTGCAGTGTGCACAGAAGCTTTGGATGAGGGTCTGAGTGGAGCCATCGCAAGAGCAGATCTTGGTGGTAATAGAACATATTCAAACAAGAACAGCAGCTGAACATTGGTCAGTCAGTTCTAAGAGATGGGTGAGCACTGCTCAGAAGGGACTGATGATGGCATCCGTTGCAAGTGGTGGATAGAAAGGGAATCGTGTTCAGAACACCAAACCACGAGTGGCAAAGACTGTCATCATCCAGTGGAATAACACAAATGACCCTGGAGAAGACGGTGGGATACCCAGGGAGAGATCTATTTTATTTTGAAGGGTAGGGCACCCTGGGTTCAGCCTGAGAGAGGGGCCCAAGATATTCTGTTTTGGTGGCATTCTCTGAGCTCTCGTTGGTCCTTGAAAATCCAGTGGAGATGGTGTAAATGTTGCTCAGGGCTAAACCCATATCCAAAGCAGGTCTCCAAGGAAACAGGCTCTGGAATTTTGGAACAATGCAGGTAAGGGAAGTCGGGAAGTCAGATCTGAATCTTTGGGATAAAGATTGGCTCTATGGGCTAGGTCAGTTGGGCTGGGGTGCAAAGTGGGGCTGGGTGAGCACTGCAGCTGGATGAGGCATCGCCCTCCAGGCAGCTGTGAGTCTGAAAGCCAGCCGGTCCCTTTCTGTGGATTACCCAAGCTACGTTGCTCACCTTTCTCCATGCCATTCTCGGGCGTGGGACTGGCACCTAGCAGCTGACTTAGAAATGGTGCTGACCAGGGGAGTCTGACTGTTTAATTAAAACAAAGCATAGCATAGGCCCAAACCTGCTGTTGACAAAATGTGATTTCTACCAAGTGCTCTGAATGTCAAAGTGAAGAAATTCAATGAAGTGTGGGTAAACAGCAGAGTAACTATAACTCTCTTAAGGGAGTAACTATAACTCTCTTAACATCTTGTCTGTTATAGAGGTACTTACCTCCAAGTGGTCCCGCTGGTGACTGTTTCTATACCACTATATTCTTTGAAAAGTAGTCTATAGAGTTAGGCCAAACAATGTTCTATCGTGGCCATGAGCAGGATAGTGAGAAATGGCAAAGCTAATGATCTCAATTCCAGATGCGATAGTCCATGGTTATTAAAAACCCATTAAGATGGAGAAAGGAGTTTCTGCCTTTTCCACAAATTGTTCACCTCCTTTACCAACTTTGTCAATTCAACACCCACTTCTAACAACACAATAAGTAACAGTCATTCAAATCACCCTGTTCACTCTCCATAATGACAGAAGATGACAATAAACTCTGAAACCATTGAATTTGTGGCCTCCTCAGCCAAGAGTTACACTATTGCAACAAGACTTCAGAATCCACCTATGTTTATGAAGTTGACAATATACTTAAGAGTAAGAAAAGTGTTCTCACCAAAAAAGTTGCTTACTTGAAATATCCCAATGATAAATATAACAGTGATCTATGTGGAGACATAATGGGAAGGTTAGAATGCATGTCTCCAATAAATATTTACCTGACAACATATTGTTTAAAATGTGACAAAGAAGCCGAATTTCACAACATTGCATGTCACTATGCAAAATGCAAAGAAAGAACAAAAAAAGGAGAGATACAATTTCTCTGTAGCTTTTGTAACCCCAGGCTCTGAACAAAAATTGAAGTGTCACACCATCTGGGCATGAACATCCAAAATAGCAAAATGATGCTAGACTTGCAGCTCTCGCGAGCAGCAAACCATCCAAATTAAGGTCACAAGAAGAACTATTGCAGCTAGCGGAATTGGTAAAAGTACACAGAAACAAAATAAATGTAAATGCGGTTATGGTTCCACATTATGACAATAAGAACAGGAAACAAATTGCAGGGAAATCAAGAGATAGAAGAGATACAAGTAGAAAAATGGCAAAGGATGTACTGCAAGCATCCAATTACACTGAAAGTGACGCCAATGATGAACCTGAAGTATCAGTTGAAATATTAAGAGATTGGCGTAAAGACTTTATCAACAGGAAGCGTGCACCAAAAATCTGAAACTTTGATGAACTGAACGGCAGAATTTCAGAAGATCAGAAATACTCCCAAAACCAAAGCATCATGATGCTGCTATGGACCTGATAGATGAAATTGTGACTTACATTTCAGAAAACACAGGAGATATAAGACCTTTGACTGTCAATTGCAGTGAACTTACAAATGAGCCCAGGAATTAGACTATGGCTACTGCTCAAGAGCAGCATCAGAGCACTCCAGTCCAAAACAACATACCCAAAAGAGTCAAGAAAAATGAAAGGTGCAATAGAATGCATAAGAAAAATTATGCAACGATCGAGAAATTTTGGAAGGGTGTTTCCCAGGCAATGGAAGCTGTTATGCATGAACGAAAATGGCACATTCTGAGTGTAACGGGGGAATTACCATGGCCCAAGTGGGCCAGAGTATGGTTGGCTCTGGTGGGGGGGTTGTTAAGAGAAACATAGCACAAGCCTGAGGAACACCCGAACCTCCGACAGTGGCTGCCTGGCTCAGTGGTATGGATTGGTGAAGCAGTGCAGAGCAGGTGGTATACCAAAGCCGGGGTTGTCCATAAAAATGGGGAAAAATATGGGGTCCCTGGACAGAATATAGCGGCCTGTGATGGGACTTGTATGGAACACGGAGGGTTTTATCTGGGGCTCAGGGACGTACCCCAACAGGTGCTGCAGGGCTCCACGCATATTTTATGTTTCAGAAGTGGGGATACCTTGGTTGTCAAGTCTGATAAATACTATTGATGTATGTTTTATAATGCATATGCCTGAATCTTGGTTTGTTAACTAAAAAGAATAAAAAACAAAAGACTGTATATGCAAAAAGTAAAAGGCAGCTATAAGGAACACCAGGCAATTAAACAAAATACAAGTAGAAAATTGCCAGGATAATCACTAATGGTGCAGAAGATGCCATTTGCCAAATCATTACCAATGAACTCTTTTAATACTATAAAGATATAGAAAAAAAATAAAACCTAGTGATAGGAAGTGTAAAGAATGGGATGTTGAAAGAATTTGCAAATACAATACACTGCTTGAAATAGCTACAGATTTCGAAAAATGTACTTAACCCCTTCCATGAAAAGGGCATAATGTTTAGGTCCTTGGCTGTGATGCTGCTGTGCTAAGGACATAACCATTACATTCTTGGCACAGAAGTCAGAAATACCTCTGCTGTAAACAGCAGAGGGATTTCTTTTTTTTTCAGCTTCAGGAGCTGGGGAAGAGCTTCTCCAGCTGCCTGAGGGATTATTATTTTTAGTGTAGTGATGATTGACGTGCATGTTGCGTTGATGTCATTACACTGAAATGCCCCCACCCACCCATACACCGGGTGGGCAGATGGGGGTTATTACACCTGATCTGTCCCTGGGAGACTGAAAGCACACTAGACACCAGGGATTTTTTTTTTTAAAGAAAGTTGTGGCCTACCCATAATGGGCGTTGCTAATGACCCCACTGAAATAAACAGCCCCAGTCTTTCTAACCCACAAGAGGGCAGCTGGGTGCAATAGCCCCCAATCTGCCTCAGGGGTAGAAAACCCACTATGCACCAGAGATATGTTTATGTGCATGTCAGGGAATAGCCAATTAGGCTGATTCTACCCCCCCCCCCCTTTGGGGCATATTAGCAATATGTTTAGGCCCATGTGCCCCAAAGGGACAGAAAACTATTAGACACTAGCAAATGTTTATGTGTGTGTGTGAACTGGAGTTTGGCTGATGTTCTATGTGTACTGGTGTTTGGCTGTTGTGTGTGAATGTGCATTTTGCTGGTGTTGTGTGTGGACTTGTGCTTAGCTGGCAATATGTGTGGACTGTTGCTTGGCTAGCTGACTGTGTAGATGGCAGATGTCTGGCAGTATCTGTGGACTGTCGTTTGGCTGGCGGTTTCTGTGGTTTGTCCCTTGGCTAGCAATGTGCATGGATGGTATTTTGACTGGTGGTGTGCATGGATGACACTTGACCTTTGGTGTGCATGAATGGCACTTGGCTGGTAGTGTGGCTTCCATGGATCCTCCAGTGTTTAATTACCCAGAATCCCCTGCAAACCATAAATGTATCTAAAAATTAACAATTTTCTCATATTTCTGTGTGGCAAAATTGTGGGAATAGAAGGCCAGCACAAAGTTCCCCCCACCCAGCGCTCCCCTTGTCTTCCTGATAAAAATGATACCTCACTTGTGTGTGTGCCCAAAGCAGAGAACCTGAAAACGCATAAAATGAAAAACAGAGGGAGAACCAAAGTGGGTCCAAAAGGCCAGTGTTTAGGCTGACTCTACTTTGGGCACCCACACAAGTTAGATATCATTTATATCAGGAGATCGAAGGGGAATGTGGAATTCTGGGTGTTAGGAAATTCATGCCAATGCAGTGATCTTGCAACCTCGCCACACAGAAATGTGAGGAAAATATGACTTTTTATCTAAATTTGAGATTTGCAATAGATTCGGTGTACAAAACATTTGAGAGATTAATGCAAGCCACACATCCCTAGACTGCCCTGGGTGTCTAGAATTCAGATATGCTCAGGTTTAGTATGTTTTTCTAGCTGGCTGCAGATTTAAACGCAGGTGCCCCAAATCTATCACAAAACCGCAGGTGACCCCACCTAGTCCCTGACTCGGCAGCCATCAAAGGAAACCTACCAAACCCAGACATTTCTGAGAATCAGACATCTAGGGGAGTTTAGGTAGGTATGGCTTGCATGGATCCTGCAAAGTTTTTTTGCCCAGAATCCCCTGCAAATTTGAGCTAAAAAAAATTGACATTTTCCTCACATTTCTGTGTGGGAAAGTTGTGGAATCACTGAGCCTACCCATATTTCCCATTACTAAGTATTTTCCCAAGTCTCACAATAAAAATGCTACCTCGTATGTGTGGGTGGGTGAAGTGCCCGTGACAGGAAAGGGCCCCAAATGTATAGTGTTGACCTCAAAATTATCGATTACAAAAGGACATCATTTTGCAAGTGGGTCACCTGCATTTTTGGACCCTGGCTTGGTGGCCATGTAGGGAATCCTACCAAACCCAGCTAATTGTGAAAACTAGACTCCCAGGGGAGTTCAGGGAGGTGTATCTTGCATGGATGCCCCAAAGTTTCCTTACCTAGAACCCCCTGTAAATCTCACATTTTGCTAGGAAAATCACATATTCCTCACATTTCTGTGTGGTAACGTTGTGGTATCACTGGGCCGATACAAATTTCCTACCACCCAGCGTTCCTCCAGGTCTTACAATAAAAACGGTACCTCACTCGTGTGGGTGGGCCAAGTGCCTGCTACAGAGAAGGACCCAAAACGTATTTTGGAGACATCAAAATTATCAATCGCAAAACAACCTGGTTTTGCAAGAGAGGCATCTCAGTTTTTCATTCCTGGCTCTGGGTCATCTCAGGAAATCTACCAAACCCAGACACTTCTGAAAACTAGACACCGCAGAGTCAAGGATGTGTGGCTTGTGTGGATCCCCTGATGTTTTCATACCATGAATGCCCTATAAAGCTCAATCTAAGCTGATAAATCAAATGCTCCTTACTTTTCTGTCTGGGATCACTGTGCAAGCAAAGATTTCCTACAACCCAGTCTCCTGGGCAAAATGATGCCTATTTTGTAACCATTGACTGCTTGAAACACTTGACTCAGAGCTTGCGAGCTACAAAGCGGACAGGACCGGTTTCTGCAGGGTCAAGGAGCTGTCAAGCCTGGGTCTGCGAGCCTGCTAGTGCCCTGTGCTCACTTCCCCAACCCAGGGTATCATAAAGGGGATGCTGCCTATCCTTGGCTGGGTCAAGGGCTTGGAGCTCTGGTCCAGGGCACAATCCTCTAGCCTGTCATGTTGCAAGGGGCCTACCAGGGACAGTGGTACTACAGGCCTAGGGATGCTTCCCCTGCTTGGCTGGGTTCAGAAGCACAGACCGGGGTCAGGGCTCTTGCGCGCCCTGGAGAAGAACCTCCCTTACTGCTGCCCCCCACGAAGCCATGAGCCTGGAATGGGGTCCAGCAGACCTGCAGAGGCCTCCCCTGTGTGGCCAGGTTCAAAAGATCCGGCCAGTCCCTGGGGCTCCTTCTTTTACAGGCCTTTAGAAATTATGTAACTTGAATAATCTCCATATCTTGTGCAAATTTTGAAAATAACTAGGTTTCACTTTTTATATTTTACCAAATGAATTACAGTATACCCATTACACAATGAAAAACTATGGCAAGGTGCTGCTTAGTTGTTTGCTCTGGGTTCCGTGGGTTCTCGGAGAACCTGCAAGCATCATATATCCCTGCAATCAAAAGGATCCAGTGGATGTAATGGTATGTTGCTCATGCAATAGGTAGAAGAAGTTACAGATAAAAAGGTAGACACAAATCAGTATTTTGTTTCCTACTCAATTTCCATTTTTTTCTATTTCAACTGTTATTTTCATAGGAAAACCTCGAACGATCTACACATAAAGCCCCTCACTGAATTTAGAATTCTGTCTACTTTTCAGAAATGCATAGCTTTCCAGGAACCACCATGGGTTTTCACACCAACTTTTACCACTAACGGGAACGAGGTTGAAAGCAAAAAAATTTGAAAAAATGGCAAAACTATGTTGAAAATTGTGTTTTTCTGAGTCAAGCCAGGCTGTTCCTGAAAGCTGGAAAGATGGTGATTCCAGCACCGCAAACCCTTTGTTGGTGCCATTTACAGTGACAAAAATCTGACGCTTTCTTGACCAGCACTTGTTTCACATAAAAAACTACATTTAGGTGTATTTTGGCTAATTTCTTGGTTCCCTCCAGGGGTATCCACAAATCAAGTGTACCTTTGGAATTCCCAGGATGTTTGAAAACCTGATAACAATTTTGCATGGATAACTTATGTGGACAATGTTTATGGGGGCCTCAGTACGAACTACCCCTAATAGCCAAAAAAAGGCTTAGCACTGAGGGAGGCTAAAGGCCGAGCAGTGAAAGGGTTAATCCAAAGGGCATCCCAGAGAACTGGAAGTGCCCATCTGCGGTAGAGAATGCTGATTTTTCTTTTGCTCAGGGGCCAGGCCTATCTACCAGTGCCCTGATGTGAGATCAAAAGTACTCAGATATTTGCCAGCCCCTAACCTGTCTATCAGCTTAACAGCCCTAAGAATAAGATATGTATTAGTTTTTGTGACTGCATTTAGGCCCCTATAGCCCACACAAAATCTAATGTATTTTAGATCTTGCTAGAAATGAGGCTTGGGGATTAACTTGACTGGGTGAGGTGCCCGTTGAGTGCATTTAATAATGAATCCAACAATGGCATCAGTGTGGTCTTGTTAATCTGAGATGTTTGGTACCAAACATATTTGAATTCGGTGAATCCACCCTGGAGCTTTTGACAAGCTCCTAGTCCAAGTATACAGTATGGCCTCACTGTGCACTTATTTTGTCTAAAGATGGACTTAAACACTATAGGGACATATCTGCTCATTCAGGAATGTCCTTCCAGAGGTACACCCTGCCTTAGGACTGAAAAAACTGCCGTAGGAGTTCCTTATATATGCCCCTTAGAGTGCTGGTAGGCCCTGCACACAGTGATGTACACCAAGTTGACTCTTCACTTTTATATGCACCAAAATCGCAGGCTGCAGTGGCAGTATGCCTATGTTTGGTTAGGTGTCTCTTAGGGTAACACGATATGTACTGCAGTCCTTAGAGATCCTCTCTAATCACAAGATCCTTGGTACCACTGGTATCTTTTACAAGGGGCTTATATGTGTGCCAGAGGTGTAACAATTTTGGAAAGAAAGGTACAGTTTTGGGAGAGAACAAAGGCACTGGGAACTGGTTAGCAGGAACCCAGTGCACATTCAGTCAAAAAATGCATCAGTCATGTCAAAAGTAGGGGATAACTATGCCAAAAACTATACTTTCCTAAACAACCCCCAAACAAAAGAGGATGAGACTAATCGTTCCTGAGACAGTCTTTATTGTCTAAGTGGGAGAACCTGGAATGTCCATCTGCACTGACATGGGCAGTCCCAGGTCTGTGTTTGACTATAAAGTCCATTAACTGAACGGAGATGGACCACCTCAGATGTGCTGAGTAACCAAGTCAAAAAGGCTACCTTCCAACATAAAGGATTAACTTCAGGGGACTTGCAAAACCCATTCCTGGGTTGAATTTGCGGACTAGTTAGTGAAAGCACTAGGTGGTTGGTTAACAGATAACAATGTGTTGTACAATTTGATTGTTATAAGGATAAATTACATCAGCATCTGTTAGAAATAGGTCTAATTTCTCCTCAAGGGTAGGGGAAGAAGGTAGACCACTAGGTCAAAACAAGGGTAACCTAGACGACCCCTGGCGGGGGTGACCAAAGGAAAGAGGCCAAAAAGACTCCCCCAAAGGGAATGATGGTGACCAAAAGGTAAAACAAAAATGAATCTTCTAAAGGCCCCCAAAATCCTGTATTGAAGGGAGGGCCCAGAAACTCTTCAAAGCCCAAGGGTTGGTACCAGGGTAAAAATTGGGATCCCAAAAAGGCATGGTGTAATGACTGTCAGCAAATGGACATCAAACAGGAGACCATAGCTGGACCATAGCTGGAAAAGCAAAAAGAATGCCTTTTGTACACCTGCAGTAAATGCATAGTTAAGACTCCAGATTGGATCACGGGTGGATTCTGACTATATAAGAGAGACTGCTGATGGCTGTTTGGCACAGTAGCCTGGAAAAATACTGCCAACAGCCACATACAAAAATGGAATTCAAGTAGAAGCTCTGCAATATACCTGTGTCAATGTCACTATGGTCACAGAGCAGCTGGTGTCCTCAGACCGGTTCTTGCTTGGAGAAACTTATACAGTCCTCAATGCTAACAATCAGGCAAATGTGAAGTTCGACGGAGAAAATTATTCCTCGTGTATCCTGTGGCGTCGAACTTGAGGAATAAGGACATATGGATTATTGCGACCTCATTTTGACTTTATGACTTTAGCAAATACGAGTTTTTCGAGTGCCCTTGTGAAGTCTATGGCTTACAGCCTTATAGATGAAACACCTGGGCATGTTTTGTGGCTTGGACAGTTGTTATGAAGATTGAAATATGAATGTATTCTTAAAGACCTTGTAATAAAATAAAAGCAAGAAGAAATCACTAGGGACTGAGACTTGGACAGAATATGGGCTTTACTTCAGTGTTTTTGCTCAGGTTGTCGATTGCTAACAATTGTATCACATGTGGAACTAGGTCTACAATTTTTACAATGTGCGGTGGTCATTGTACAATAGCCTTGAGCACTTACACTAGTTGGAATATTTGAACAGGAAAACGCCTGTACATTACCCTGATGGCACTACCCCTACTGCCTCTTTGTTGTTAAGTAAACTTCCAAGAGAAAGGCAGGAAGTCTGATAAACCAACTTCTGATCAAACCCCAGATCAAGTCCCCTGTCGCCAGGGAGAAGACTTGTCAGCACCCGAGGAAACTGAGACCCAGAAGTTTGGACCTTACACATCAGAGCGTTTGCACCCAGGAGAGCCCTCTAGGAAGATCTATGCTAAGGAAAGAGAAACTATTCGACTCTTGAGAGCCTGCGGGAGCAAACTGCTGATCAGGAAAAGGGAAGTATCAGTGGTTCCCACAGGACCTATTGGGAGGAGGGCCTCCTATACACTGAGACCAGAGGCCTCAAACCTGGTGCCGCTAGGAGAGTAGTGGTGCCTAAGAAGTTTAGAAAGTTTCTCCTAACATTGGCCCATGACATTACCCTAGCTATGAATCTTGGCCAGACCAAAACTTGGAGTAGGTTGGCGAACTACTTCTACTCAGAATCTCTCAGAAGGAGTTTTGCAACTACTGTTCCTCCTTTCAAGCCAGAGGCAAGACAGGTAGCCACATAAAGGCCCCCATAATTACTCTTCCAGTGGTTGGGGTACCCTTTGGGAGGGTTGGGATTGATAATATAGGTCCTCGACCCTCAAACAACATCAGGGAACTAATTTGTTCTGGTGGTAGTGGATCATGCTACCAGGTGCCCTGAGGCAATACGCTAAAGGAGCACCACTGACCCTGCAGTGGCTAAATCTCTCCTTGGTATCTTTACCAAGGTTGGATTTCCTAAGGAAGTATTATCAGACAGAGATGCAAACATTATGTCTGCATACTAGAAACATATGAGGAATGAGTGTGGGGTGATCTATAGATTCGCTACCCCATATAATCCTCAGGCAAATGGGCTTGTTGAAAGGTTTAGCAAAACATTAAAATATATGATCAGTGGACTTCCTGAAAAACTCAGGAGGAGATGAGATGTCTTACTGCTATGGGCATCACTCTTGCGTCGAAGCTAGAATGGAAACCTCATATAAATCAAGTATTAACTAAGCATGCACAGTTAACGGGTGCATTAACTAAGGAGCTTCACCTGTCACATACTAGACCCTTACTACCAGCTCTTAAAATATATGATGCTAAGATAAGCTCGGCAATTCTCTATGGGGCAGAATTGTGGGGTCACAGCAACCTTATCCAATTAACTCGCACCCAAAGCAAGTTTTTATGTATTATTACCGGCCTCCCAGCATCCACCCCCCTTATACCCCTCTATTATTACTTGGGGGTGTTGTTTTTAGAGGATATTGCACGTTACCGTCCAGTGGCCTACTGGAGGTGCCTTTGGGTTACTCCTGAACTTTCTAAGTATGCCCGGGCTTTTCTGGACATAAGGGGGGCTGATAAGGCGCATAAGATAACATGGATGAGGGAGGTCAGGTTACTTTATTGTGCTATGGGCCTTGCAAGTTTATGGGATGAACCTACCTTACATATTTTTCCCCCTAGAACAATTTTAAAAGATCTATATTGGTGAGTAGTTACTGAAAGCAGATTTGGTTCAAGCATTGGCCCATCATTAACCTCGGATTTTTTGGCCCAAAAGGACAGCCCCTTTTTTGAAAACTACTGGGACTGTATTACAGTTGTAGAGGATAGGAAGCGATATCATCAATTTAGGGTGGGATCCCTTCCTATCAATTGTTTTACAGCCAAATGGCGAGCTGGTGTAAAACCGGACTGCCCCTTCTGCATTGCGCAAAGGGAAAATATTGCACACATTTTATTCATCTGTCCGGATTATAAAATTCCTAGACGGGTTTGGCTGAAAACCAATCTGTTTACTGTTGGGACTTATAACAGGTGTCGAGGCTCTGCGGTGTCTTAAAACTAACACCTCACAATCTGTGACTATTGCCGTTGCAACATTTCTCCACTGGTTTTGGATTATTCGAGCACATAAATTATGCCTCATTTGATTATATGGTTATTTTACTATTGATGTTTTTTAATGAAATATTTATTATTGTCATTTTTATTGTTAACTGGCCATTTTAAATTAATATCTATTTATATCACCCCAGCTGTGTATGCCTTCTTGCAGTTTAGGATGTGACCCGGGTCCTCCACCGTTCATCTGTATTCTCTTTTTAACAATTGTTTAATCTTTATGTGTCTTTAATGATGAAAATTGCAATAAAGATTTGAAATTGAATTGCTATGACTGTTTTTTGCTGGCAGAGAGGTGCCACAGAAGGAAGTGGGGTTTTCCCCTTTGAGCTTCTCTTTGGACACCCTGTAAGGGGACCACTGTTGGCCTGATTTCGATTTTCACAGTCTGACAGCCAGCCCACTGCAGCGTCCCCAGCATTTATTTGGGTTGACAGATATCTACCTGTGGTATTTAGATGTGTATGACAAACACATAAGACTGCTCCAATGCCATCCTGACTACAGGTTCCCAATGAGTCAATTTGGATTTTCCCGTTGAGCTGGCGGTGTTCTGTCAGTGGAGTGAAGATGGTGGTGTCTGTGGTGGTGAGGATACATGTATGTGACATTTCATTTTCTATGTATAACACATACATATTATTTCAATGTCCCACACAAACCAAGTACAATTACCTTCCAGTCCGTCAAAATGGGGGATGCTGGTCCGTCGCTGTCTTCTCACTCATTGACCTCCAGCATCTAAATTGTGCAGACAGACTGTCAGGTAGGTGGGTGGGGAGACTGCAAAAAAAGCCTACTCGTCACAGTCCCACCAAGATCTAAATTTGGCCTTATGTCTTGTAAAGGAAGGTTGGAAGAGACCTCTCAAATAAGCTAAGCAGGATATTGTGGAGTATGTATTTGGCCTGTGTTACAGGATGGCAGAGTATATGAAAAAGTCCCCAAAAAATGGAGGCCAGCTAAGAGCTCCAGAGGCTTTGGTATGACCAAAAAGCTGACAAAAATGTGTGCCTGACTGCTCTGCACCAGCCTATCACATCTAGAAATGTATCTGACCCCCTGAGGTGGCACCCTTTTGTTTGTGTGGGTCAGCATCAAAGCCTGCTCTGGGTTGAGGTGTTCCACATCTACACCCAAGCAGGAACAGCATAGAAAAGCGGTGAGACTCAAATTCTTCTTGCCCTTTGTTATGCCTGACAGCTAGTGAGATGCCAGCCCCCCTGATCAAGCCTCACTTTTTTCAGCAAGGTCAGCTGGAAAATTAGTAAGCAGGGGAGGGATGTCCCCCTTCATCCGGGGCCACCCCTAATGTGCCCTGAGCTGAAGTGACCCCTCATTTCAAAATCCTCCATATTGTTTTGGAGGACTTTAGCCAATGGGGTTAGGGGTATGCCCCATCCCAGGAGGGAGTGTACATACAAAAGGGTATAGTCACACTAGAGGTAAGTGGCCCATTGGCTACTTCCTTCTAACCCATGTAATGCCCCTTAATTGAGTATTTGTGGCACCCCTGAACCATAATTCTCAGATCGCCAATGACCTGCAAAGAAGAGGACAAAGAAGAGCCGATCCCTGCAAAACAAGGATCTCAAGTAACTGCCTTATTCCCAGAGATGCCAGCCTGTCTGCAAACTTTGAACTTTGCATGATCTCTCCCAGAGACCAGTCAAGGACGGGCCTTCTAGGGTCACGTGGGTTATGTACAACCACCTGATATGCCTTCCCCAAAATGAAGAGTCGGTCATACAGTAGAGAATACAAAAGTACATCATTATTCAGCGTATACTCTGCAGAGGAGCCCAGCCAGACCTTCACCTTAAACCTTTCGGTGCGTCGGACGCACAGGAGTCATCCAATGCATAAGTCGTCCTGTGTGTCGGACGGCGCCCGGGCATCCGACGCCATTACCCAGGGAATCCCTCTGGTGCAGGCACCAGAGGGATTGCCTTAACTGCCTAAGAGACTCAGGCGTTGGGGAAGAGCTTCCCCAGCTCCCGAGGCTCCCCCAGTTTTCCTGGAAATGGCGATCAGCACGCACGTCGCACTGACGTCATTTCAGTGAAAGCGAGCCAAGAGGCTCATTTCAGTTCCCCTTTCTACGTGCTCAGGGGACTATCTCAGCCCCCTGCACATGTAGAAAGATGTAGAGAATCTCCCCTTTCCAATGGTACCCCTCTGCAGTGGATCCCTGCTTGGGTATCACCCCAGGAGAGTGATCCCCGAGCAGGGATCCACCCACTAGGCACCAGGTAGGGGGAGCAGCCCCTTGGGAAGGGACTTTGCTCCCCTCAAAATATTTTGGGCATATTTAGTCTTTCTGCCTCCCCTGGGGGGCAGATGGGGCAGTAGTCCCCAATCTGCCTTCCTCTGGGAGCAGAAAGCCCACTAGATACCAGTGATTTTTCTATGTGATATAATTAGCGGTGGGGGTTGCCCAATATGGGCATGCCAATGCCCCCACCCCCTGCCGCAAAGGTATAGTCTTTCTGCCCCCCAGGGGGCAGATGGGGCAGGAGCCCCCAATCTGCCCCCCCGGGGGCAGAAAGCCCACTAGATACCAGGGATATTTAAAAAAGGTATAATTAGAGGTGGGGGCTGCCCAATATGGGCATGCCAATGCCCCCACCTCCCAGACACAAAGGTACAGTCTTTCTGCCCCCCAGAGAGCAGATGGGTGCAGGAATCCCCAATCTGCCCCCCCCCGGGGGGCAGAAAGACCACTAGATAGCAGGGATTTTTTTTATCATAATAAGGGGTGGGGGCTGCCCACCCTCCACCACAAAGGTACAGTCTTTCGGCCCCCCTGGGGTGGCATATCGGAACAGTAGACCCAATATGCCCCTGGGGGGCAGAAACCCACTAGATATCAGGTTTCCCCCCCAATGAATTTAGGGATGGGGTTGCCCAAGATGGGCATGCCACTGCCCCCATCCCTCCCCCCACAAAATTCCAGTCTTTCAGCCTCCCGGGGGCCAGATGGGGGCAGTAGCCCCCAATCTGTCCCTCCGGGGGGGGGGGCAAAAAGCCCACTAGATGCCCGGGATGTATTTTGGGCAATAGGAATTAGGGTGGGGGCTGCCCAAAACAGGCATGTCAATTCCCCCACCCCCCAAAAAATCATTACAGTCTTTCTGCCCCCTTGGGGGGGCAGATGGGGCAGTGGCCCCTGATCTACCCCCCAGGGGGTCAGAAAGCCCACTAGGCACCAGTGATTACGCTGGCTTTTTTATGCTAGGGGTGGGGCCTGCCCAGAATGGGCATACCAATGATCCCATTCCCCCCAAAACTAGCCACAGACTTTCTGCCCCCCTAGGGGCCATATCAGGGCAAACTCCCACACACGACTCCCCCCAGGGTGGCAGAAAGTCCACAAGGCACAGATTTATTTTTAGAAATGTGCCTTCCTGTGGATTTTGGGCCATAGCGCAGCCGGCACATAGGAAAACCTAGAAAACCTGTACATTTTTGAAAACTAGACACCATGGGGAATCCAGGATGGGGTGACTTGGGTGCCTCTCTTCAGGTTCTGTTACCTAGAACCCCTTGCAAACCTCAAACTTTGTAAAAAAACACATTTTCCTCACAATTCTGTTGTGGGAAAGCTCTGGAATCTGCGTGGATTCACAAATTACCTATCACAAACCAACCTGGTATTCGAGGGGCGTCCCATGAGTTTTTGGCTCTGGGCTCGGCGGCCATCTAGGGAAACCTACCAAACCCACACATTTCTGAGAACTAGGCAACCGGGGAACTCCAGGGAGGTATGGCTTGTTTGGACCCCCCAAAGTTTTCTTACCCAGAATCCTCTGCAAACCTCAAATTAACTGAAAAAATCACTTTTTCCACACATTTGTGTGTGGGAAAGTTGTGGCATCACCGGGCTGACACAAATTCTCTACCACCCAGTGTTCCCTCAGTTCTCCCGATAAAAATGGAGCCTCACTCGTGTGGGAGGCCCAGGTAGGTACCCACGACAGGCAAGGGCCCAAAATGTATTGAGGCGACATCAATATTGCCTATCACAAAACGACCTGGTTTTGCAAGAGGGGTCATTTGTGTTTTTGGTCCTTTGCTCGGCAACCAGCTAGGGAAACCCAACAAACCCACACATTTTTAAAAACTAGACTGAAGGGGAATTCCAGGGAGGTATGGCTTGTGTGGATCCCCCAATGTTTTCTTACCCAGAATCCCCTGCAAACCTCCAATTTTGCTGAAACAATTCACTTTTTCCACACGTTTTTGCATGGAAAAGTTGTGACATCACTGGGCTGACACAAATATCCTACCACCCAGGGCTCCCCCTGGTCTCTGGATAAAAATGCTGCCTCATTCATGCGGGAGGCCAAAGTACCCACGACAGGCAAGGGCCCAAAATGTATTGATTTGACATCAAAATTGCCTATCACAAAATGACCTGTGTTTGCCAGGGGAGTCACCTGGGTTTTTGGCCCTGTGCTCAGCGGCCAGCTAAGGAAACCTACCAAACCCATGCATTTGTGAAAGCTAGACACATGGGTGATTCAAGGGAGGTATGGCTTGCGTGGATCCCCCAACTTTTTCTTTCCCAGAATCCCCTGGAAACTTGAAATTGAGCTGAAAATATCACTTTTTCCACACATTTTGTATGGGAAAGCTGTGGCATCACTGGGCTGAAACAAATTTCCTACCACCCAGTGTTCCCCCAGGTCTCCCAATAAAAATGGTGCCTCATTTGTGTGGGAGGTCCAAGTCCCTGCAACAGTCAAGGGCTGAAAATATATTGAGGCGACATGAAAATTGCCTATCATAAAATGTTTAGACTGCTCCTCTCAGTTATGCATACAAATTACCTACTGATATCCTCCCTCCTGGGCAAATATCCTCAATGATCCTGTCCAGTGTCCAGGGCAGTGCACCAGTTTTCTTCAGTTTAGTCTAAAAGTAGGCATTGGAGACACAGCACATACACCCTAAGCTCAAGTCCTTCCTAACTCCTGGATTGCCCTGCTGGCGCACTGTCCTTCTGTCGGGGCCACAGATTGTACCTGGTATGCCCAGGCACTTCTTTAACCACAAAAGAGGCAAGAATTCACATTCAGCTGGGCCTCAGGACTCAGGTGTTGGTACACCAGGAGCTGCAGCATCCGGGGCGGCCCTTATTTCAGGGGGAATTGCCTCGAATAAGGCCTCGTCACACTCTTTGTCCGTCTGCACCCCTCTCGACCGGGCATCAGAGAAAGGGACAAAGTGATGCACCAGCTCACCTCCCTGGTTGGCGATCCCGTTTGGAAGTGGCAGAGGCACCTTCTTCACATGCAATGTAGGGATCCAGTGCTTCCGCCCATCTAGTTTGACAGCTGTACAAGTGACGAGCAGCACCTGGGTAGGTCCTTTCCACCTTGGCTCCAGACAGTTTTTGCACTGATAATGTCAAACCATCACATAGTCCCTGGGCTGTAGTCGATGCCCGGGCCTCTCTGGTACTGGTTGCAGAGTGATGTGTATCTGTTGGTAGATAAAACAAATATCTTTAGACAATTGATACAGATAGACTATCAAAAGAGGGTACTCTATCTCGGAGAAACGTTTGGGTCTTGGGACACCCCAGACATTAGCAGGGCACCCAAAGACAACTTTGTACAGTGACAACCCTGACCTAGAATGCGCTGTTACTCTTGTAGACAACAATGCTAAGGGCAGTGCATCTGGCCATTGCAATCCTGTACTTTCATGAATTTTCGCTAGCTTTAGCTCTAGAGTACCATTGTACCTCTCAACAAGGTCTGCTGATTGGGGGTGGTTTGCTGCATGGAATTTCTGCATAAATTTCAAGCCCTTGCATACCAAATCAATGACTTTGGAATTGAAATGGCTCCCATTGTCACTCCAAATCACGCGTGGCAATCCGTAGCATGGGAAGTACTCCTTTCAAAGTGCCTTCACCGTTGCCATGGCTGTATTCTCCTTATTGGGGTAAGCCTCAATCCATTTTCTGAACGCACAAACTACCACCAGTTCATATTTCAAAATATTTACTCGTTCCATTTAGATGAAATCCATCTGGAGAATTTCAAAAGAGAAGGAAGGCAGTGCAAAATTACCAGCAGGTGTAGGGCTGCCCCTCACAGGATGGTGTTTTAGACAGATAATACAGTGCTTACTGGGTATAGTAGCTTGCATATTCCTTTGGCACTAATGTGCGCGGGGCCATGGGCCATGGTGACTACAGGGAGAACAAAAGGAATAGGCAACAACCATCTCTGCTTTCCTGTCAGTCCAACACCCATCCTCGTCTAAACGTTCTGTCCTCTCTTCCTACAATTCTGGTTCATCTACAGTCACCTCTCTCTGAATTTTCTTCAAACTTTCCACTGTATCCTTGAACATCCCATTGTCTGGAACCCATCTAGCAGGATCTGCCACAAACATCTTGTTCATTTTTGATCTAGCTGTCTCCTTAGCTGTTTGGTCTGCAAACGCATTACCCCTCCCAACATTATCTGTGATAGCTTTGTGGGCGCTGCATTTTATTATAGCCAGTTTATCAGGAAATGTCAATGCTGATAACAATCTAAGTTCTAGTGGACCATGCTGTATTCTCTGCCCATGCGAGGTCAGGAACCCTCTCTCTGCCCAGAGGTGTCCAAAATTATGGGCCACCCCGAACCGATACTGGCTGTCAGTGTAGACAATAACAGCCAGTCCCTCACTCAATTCACAGGCCCTTAGGAGGGCAACTAACTCTGCAGCCTGGGCCGACTGGTATGGAATGCGAGATGTCTCCACTACAGTGTGTAAAGTGGTGATTGCATGGGCTGCAGTAATTTTGCCATCCGGCAATTTGAAACAAGAGCCATCGAAATATAGTTCCCCTTGGGGGTCAGATGAGGGAACATCAGTCAGATCTACCCATCCCTTTCTTTCCTCCCCGGTCCGAAATAAACAATCATGGATATCATTGTCCTTTTCTTCCAAAGGGAGGGGTAGTGACGTGGCTGGGTTCAAGGTAGGACATCTTTTGATGGTAATGTGCGGAGCAAATAATGTTAGCTCATATCCAGTGAGACACGCACTGGTGAGGTGCTGCTTCTTTGTCTTGTTCAAAAGCGTGTCCACAGCATGGGGTACCATAACTGTGAGGTCAGTATCAAGGACAAGCCCTAACGATTGTCTGATAGAAACCACCACCGACCCGACAGCTCTCAGGCAGCTCGGGAGAACTCTGGCGACATTATCAAGGATAGCAGAGAAGTAAGCACAGGGTCTCTGCGTACCACCAAAACCCTGTGTTAGAACAGAGAGCGCACAACCGTCCGCCTCATGTACTTAGTGCACAAAAGGCTTTTGGTAGTCAGGAGTATTAAGCACAGGAGCAGAGCAAAGTGCAATCTTTAAGTGTTCAAAACCTTGCTGGCATGCAGGTGTCCAAGGTAGGGGTTCATATACCTAGTTGGTTGTGAGGTAAAGAAGGGGTTTTGTTACTATGGAGAAGTTCGGGATCCAGTGCCGACAATACAAAGTTAGCCCCAGGAACGCACGTACCTCACGTTGGGTGTTAGGAATAGGCATATTAGTGATAGCAGCTATACACTCAGGTGTTAGTTAGCGACCTTCCTTCGACAATAGGTGACCTAAGTAGGTGACCTCCTGTCGACAATACTGGAATTTAGATAGGGACACAAGTTGGTTTGCCAAATGCAGTAGTAACTTAACTGTTGCTTCTTTACATCCATTTTCGGTGTACGAGGCCACAGGAGATCATCAACGTATTGCAGCAACACATTACCAGTGGAAAGTACCAAAGAATCCATTTGTGTTTTCAAAGCCTGACTATAAATGTTCGGGCTTTCTGTATAACCTTGTGGAGCACAACAGAATCTAAAGCCCCGACCAGCTAGGGCAAAACCAAACACATATCTGCTATCCGGATAGATTGGAATGCTTAAGAAAGCATTTTTCAAATCTATCACTGAAAAGAATTTGGCTGACGGGGGAATCATGGTCAGGATTGTGGTAAGGACAGGGACCACAGGATACTGGGGAACCACAACTTAATTGACCTCTCTAAGGTCAATGACAAAACGATAAACATCAGGGTGGGCATCAGAAGAGCTCATGGGTGCCTTTTTTAAGATAGGGAGAATAGGGCTACTCCACACATTTGCTGCTGTCTCTTCAACCACACCAGACTTAATCAACTCCTTTATTATATGCAACAAAGCACTTTCTCCTGCCTGGGATATCTTGTGTTTGGGAACTCGGGGCAATCTGGCATTGTCCTTGATCTGTATAGAGACTGGCAGGATCTGAAGCAGCCCCACATCAGTATCACTTGTAGCCCATAGCGTGTGTGGCACATCTCGAACTTGGGGGTAAGGGGGCATCTTTGGCAAGGCATTGTTTGGCACTGGCAACGTGCGGGCCAAGAGTCATGTAAACACCGTCTGGGGAACAATAAATTGTCGCATGCAACAATTTTAACAAATCCATTCCTAATAAGTTCTCCCAACAATGTGACCTCGGTAGAAATGGTGAGTCAACCGTAAAGGGGCCAATAGTCAAAGTGAGAGGCTTGGAAAAGGGGCTAACAACCGGTACACCTGAGAAACCCACCAAACATTGTTTCATCAGACAGAGCTGCCCCCGGGACCAATGAGATGGAAACAGAGCTATTCATAGCCCCTGAATCAACTAAAAAGAAAATGGTAGTACCTTGTAAATCTTCTGTAACATAAGGTCCACGCTGATCTACATGCACCGGAACTGGTCCCTTGCCCTGCCCTTGGCTGTCCTAACTGTGAGACAACCCCGTCACTTCATCCATATCATAGTCGTCATGGTAGTATTGTCTTCCCCGAGGGTCGTCAAAATAATTCCTACTCTGTCTATTGTAAGACATGTCCTCTGACTGCATCCCCCTTCGGCCTCCTCCTACATGTCTTTGTCCCCCAACCCCGACCTCTCAGAGTCCCACCTCTCTGCCACAATTCTGGGCACTCGTTCCACCAATGTACCTATTTCTTACAGTGCACACATTGCTTGGGACACACAGGTGCACCTGAAGCACCACCCCTGTTAGATCGAGCTGGCCGTGGACCTGAACCCGAGCCATGTCCTCTTCCCCCTCCTCTTACAACTTGCTGCATCAGCACCCTCCTCTTTAAATCTTTTGACTTCTTCTCTACCTTTTCCTTGTCCTCATTCTCTCTATGTTAATAATACTGTGCCATACTCAATATGACCGATAGAGAGGATGTCCTCCAGGTACTTTCTGAGGCCTGCAACCTGGTTGCAACCTCAGGGAGCAAATTAGTGACAAATCCTGACCGCTAAAATCTAGAAACACCCCTTCAACACACTCTCTTCCTTCTCCCGATGACATGCAGTCAACTTAGCCCAATCCACTCTCTTCGGTGGGATAAGGTGCATGTAGACGATAATACGCCCTGATAAAGCCAATAAATCAGAATTTGGCTTCTCACTGCGTTTGCGCCCCTTATCCCATGCTTTAACGCATCCCATGTGCCAACCAGCTCCAACGCATGGTCCTGCATGTGGGCCTGTCTCCATATATCCACCGGTACCAACAAGTCAAAAAATAACTCTATGTCAGCTAGAGTCATCTCTGTGGAGGAGGCCGCCTCTGTCAATTCCTTATAATATGCAGTGGTGTTTTTCCTTGGATCCGGCAACTATCTCTTTAGGGAAAGGACCTTGCTCCTTTTCCAAGGAGTGTAGATCCATTGCTCTTGAAACTGAGCATCGACTCGATGTCTTATTACAGTATCCATGGAGTCGTGCAGTTCCAGTATTTCAGGATGATAGATGAGATGAACTTCCCTCATGGGGTGCTGTGTCCTTAACATTGGAACCCTTTGGAGTAACCTGCCTCGGTAACCCACCAGCGTAGTCACATTGCTAAAGACCTCAATCAGGCCATGTCTGTAACATATACTCTGTCTCGTATGTCATAAATAATTTGCGGTGCGGTACCCCGAAAACACTGTTCCCACAATTCTATCAGCGTGGCAGACATGTACTTAAGGGCATGCTGCTGTATGAAGAGCTCATAATCTTTCATAACACTCCACACATCCTCCACACTGTAAATCGAGTGCCGATCCAATGAGCTGCCTGATTTGCCACCATCTGTTTCTCCTCAGTACCCACAGCAGAGCGCACTAACACTTTATCCATGCGGCCTCGTGCTGCCGCCCAGTTTGCTCCAGGAATTCCACGTGCAGGCGTTTCAGCGTTCAGTGGGGTTTGGGGCGTTACACTCACAGGGGAAGGTATGGATGCAGACACAGGTACCATCATGTAGGGAGACAGAGCTGTAGGGGTGAAAGGGGGAGTAGTGGTGAGACAGAGCCAAGAGACAGGGCAGGAGAGTGGATAGAGAGGACAGGGGAAGAAACAGCATCCGTTACTGTTGCTGGCGGGAATACAACGAAGGCAAGTGGGGCTGGGGCTGAGGCAGTGGTTCTAGAAATGGCTGCATCAGAGGGAAGAGCCCCAAAGGTTGAGGACTGGGATGTGGGGACCGTATGGTATATCCGCTGTGGAGCATAGTAGGGTGGTGGGGGGCAAGAATCCAAGAGTTCTTCAACAAGATCATCCTCCTCCCTAGTAACATAACACTTGTCAGTCTGAAGTCAAAATGCCCTATTTGCGCACTCTATGCCTTTCTCTGTCATTTCTCTTTCATAGGCTACTGCCTTCTGCATGATAGTTTGCTTCTATTTCCTTCAAACCACTTTCTCTGCTCGCATGCGTCGCTGCTTTGCTTCTTTCTGCCACACTCTTCAAGAAACAAACATGCACTGCCTACTGCCTTCGGAAAATTTACTTTTTGTTCATCAAATGAGCCAGAAAGTGGTCATTGCAGCTTAGCATTTTCCCTCGTTCCTCATTGTGCTAAACATAATAGGGCCAATACCATGCTTGACATATATGTAAAAATTTGGGGTACCCTCCGGAGGTGCGGGCTGGCTAGCTTCCAACCGAGCATCAGTAGAACAACATCGACATCCGAAACAACCTAACTTACTTAAACAAGGCATCTTCAAATAAGACACACACACTGTTCCTAATGGACAACAACACCAACGACTGCAATAAGGAAAAAAAAATAGAATCACTCAAAACTCAAAACCAACTGTCCGGAGAGCACAGTCTCTACTCACTCAACCAAGCATTTCACCAGCACCCTCATCGACATCAGTCCACAGACCGCACGGACCCCACAGCACCCAGACACGCAAACAAATCATACTTCAACCCAGAGGCTGCATCATGTCCAGGACGACAGTCTAAAGACCATATCAAGTTCAAGAGGACGGGCTTTAGTCCCAGACCTTTTCGAATATATGCTAATTACCAGTTGGCCTGGCAGATTGTTCGTGAACAGCCCCAGGCCTTTTTCAAAACACAAGCTGAATTACTGATTGGTACGTCAGACTGCTCGCAAACTCTCTGTGTCCTTTACAAGGGTCTGCAAATCCACCAAGTACAAACCAAAATGGTATTAAACCGTACCAAGACACAGCCCGTTGACTCATGTCATTCAAGAAAGGCAGTTCAGAAACTCCAGATAAGACAGTCCATGGACTGCATCAGGACACAGACCAAAGGCTTGTGCCGACCAAGAATGGCACCATTTTCCCAAGAACCAAGTCACTCACCTGGTGCACTCAGGTTGAGTCAAGTTATTCTCCACTGCCCACTCTTCAGACCAAATGGTCAGTTCCAAGGTTTCACCTTCTCAGGACCCAAACAAGTGACCACTAGCCGAGGATCCGCCCGATTGGAAGGGTGTGGCAGGTACGAGATCCAAGCTTGGCCTTGTATCTTTGGGGACCCAATCGGCCCGACTGACCAGACACCACCCCGGCCCCTCCAACCTGATTACGGGTGAGGAGATCACTTTGCGGGTCCCTGTTCGGGTGCCAACTGAAGGACGGGCCCTCTAGGGCCACACGGGTTATGTACAACCACCTGCTATGCCTTCCCCAAAATGAAGAGTCGGTCAGACAGTAGAGAATACAAATGTACATTTATTCAGCTTACACTCTACAGAGGAGCCCAGTCAGGTCTTCACCCTAAGTTGTCTGCTGAGGAGACTGATGCCCCAGGGTACGTTGACACATGATAAACCCTTCTGGAGACTCCGGCCATGCCTTTAATGGAAAGTTACCGGCTTGAGCCGGGCATGAACAAAGGAGGTACAGAGAGATGAGTTAACACATGCCAGATGGGTGCAATATCAGTAGCCAAAGGCCGCTGTGCCGAGTCTCAGCATCTCCTAACACGGGAGCAGAGCTACACATTGAGATTGGAATGCAGGAAAAGAACATCTGTTCATTAGCAAGTTGGGTTACAGCCTTGAACGGAAGGGAAAATAATAACTAAGTACAGTGTTCTGCTGAGGCAAGCGGATTGAGAAAAAAGGCCTAGTACAAGCACAGCCCAAGCAGTCTTCTAGTGATTGTGAAATACAAAATGGAGTCACACAAGCTTACATGTTGCGAGGATAACTCAGTGGGACGCATAACGTGAATGTAAATGGCGTCTATATAGCCACATATTGCTAACCTGATATAGCATGTGTAAGTGCACAATAGGTAGGGAAATTTCAAGCCTAACACCAGTGACATCCGAAGCTCTGGAAGGATTGCCCTTGGATAGTGGACCTGTCCAAAAGAACCCCGTGCTTCAAGATAAAAATTCTGCCTGCAGAACAGCGAAACCGACCACCATTGCACCCAATGCTCACGGTCTGCGTCCAAAGGGCCCACCAGTCAAGAAAAGGTTCCACAGTGATCGTGAGCAAACGTCCCTCATGGGGTGACCCTATCTGCCCCTGTGCTGCTGAGGACGTAAGTTTGCTGCTACGTTGTGCTCCTCTTTGCTTCCCTTAACCCCCAGAGGCTGGATTATCAAACCCTGCTTCTTACCTGTGAGTTGTAACACTTTAATGCATCCATTTCTTCATTGGATAACATTGGCACCAGATACAGAGTCTGACCTCAGCACCCGGCCACCCCAGTGCTGCTAGACGTGCAGTGAGATAGAAACAGGAGGGTGCCCTTAAACCCAGTTGAGACCAGGTGATTAGTATATATAACAAACAACAATGTCTCAACAAGTAACATTTAAAGACAATTATAAACAATAATGCACAAAAATTGCAGAATGAACGAGACAGGAAGGCATAAATTGTAGTATCACGGGATGTAAGGAGTGGTTTGCAGTTAAACCAAAGTAGTATAAAGACAAAAGTAACACTCTGTTGCATTAGATGTATATATACCGTGTACAATCTTGTGCACAATAGCGCTTGTTCAAAGCAACGTGAACGACACAAGTGACAAGTGTAAAAAAATTGCAAAAAAACAGCACAGCAGAAACAAGGTAGTAAATATACAAAATACTTATATGTGGTCTCAGTTCATTAGCAAAGAAATCAAAAGGAGATAAACAATTGTAGGAAACAACAAAAGTTGTATCCAAAATTATGCTTTGTTGTTGACTGCGTTTCGACCTGTATTCATTTCAGATCATCTTCAGGACAAGGTTCAGTGGAGCTAAACATCAAATCCAGCAGGTATGGAGAGTAGCACCTCTGGGAAAGTGTGCTGGGCGATGGCTGATTGAGGCAGACAGCCAGAGGATCTGAGGTAAAAGGCAGTCCTATGTACTAACAGCAGGGCTCAGTTCATCTAGAGCGCATTGCCCCAGTGCAACAAAAGAAATCCAGGAAAATGGGGAGAGCATCTAATCGAATTGATGGTCAGGGTAAGGAGTGACATTGGTACATAGTGGAGAGAATTGTAGTAAAACAGAGGTCTGGAACATGTGATCAGATTATCGAGGTTCGGCAGCTACAGCAGCATTAATTCAGAGTGCATTGAGGTCACTTACCTGAGCCTTGCCTGGTACTGATTCTTCATCGCAAAGCTCAATATCATAAATCGTTTACTTACCTGCATATTGCTGATTGTGTTTCCTCCTATAGAATAACATTGTATTGTTGAAAAATGTACTGTGTCATTGAAAATATTGCAAAACGTAGTTTACTGCAACAAAGTATCCTTAATTCTATTAAATAAATAAATAAATATACAAAAAGTAATATTTTTATGAACCATTGGTCTCAGATTTAGTCATTGTGTGTAATAATTTCTTATTTCTGTGTCTACAATAAATGCTTGCTACTGCCCTCTGATAAGCCTATTTGCGAGCCCCAACTACCACAAAAGAGAGCATTAGTATTATCTACTTTATCCTCTGCAAAGCCTCTGAGGATCCACTGGACTCTGCACATTGTACCTTACTTTGCTATAGGGTATACAGAGTCACCTTCCTACATTGCATCCTTCAGTGGTCAGTCCAAAGCCAGGAATCAGGGTACAATTCATTAAGTTATAAGACTCTGCATCTTTCTCATTTACTGTCAGGAGTCTATCCCTGCATTTAGTTGAGAATAGTTCCCACAAGAGAGGGGTCAAATTATTTTTGGCTACTTTCCTGGAAATGCAGGCGCTCTCAAAAGCAGCGAACCATTTGGTGATGTCATCACTATCTGCATATTTAGGGACAATCTTGCTGCTATGTCTGAGTTGTTAGAGAGCAGCAGTTCATTAAACCAGACTTTGGAGATTGGTGCCTGCAGGCTGCAGGGGAGTAGCACTTCTACTACAAGGAAGGTTTATTTCTCAAAGACTGGTTGTACTCTGAGGGGTTCTTGGAGGCCTCACAGTTACAGGATGAGACAGCGCACCCTGATTGTTGAGTCCTGGAAGCAGCCAGCAAGGTTTAGCAACAGTGTTCTGCAGCATGTCTTCTTCTTCCTCCATTGAATCTAGTGTTCAGGGTCCAGGGATGTCACATGAATTGATAACATTTGGACTTTAGAAGGAGTGGCAGCTAGTAACCACATGGCTCCCTATCTTTAGGGTGTGTACACCCTCTAAGTGACCACTTCCTGTGGGAAGGGCACTACCATAGCCCTGATAGGTATAATTTCTACTAATTCAAGATGGTGGAATTGCAAATGTATTGTCCACATCACCTGCCACACCTTAGGTGTGGTGAATGCTATCTAGTTCCTCCCACCAAATGGGGAGGAGGAAAGAGGGATAGACATCCTTCACTATGTGAAGTGGCTTGGGTCGCATTTCAAAGGTGGCATCATCTTTGAAGCTCCCTCCAATGGAATGCTTTTCATGTCTGGAGGAGATGTGAAGCACCTCCGCTGAGAGCAAACTTTGTTCCTGGCCTCTGGGACACTATCAAGAGAAAGTACAGTATTTCTGATGTTTGTGTGTTTTTAACAGCCCATTTTCTATTTTACTAGCATGCAGATGTTCACATATAATTACCAGTGAATAATCATGTTTGATCAAACTGTGTTTTTATCGCTGACTCTTACATATTTTAAGTGCTCTCCATTGACTTCTTGCATTAAGTGTTTTCCAAGATACTCACTTTAAAAAAATGTCACGAACCTTAAACAATAGTGAATATATCTAATATATACACTTAGGCAGCAAATTCTAATGAACAATTACAATATAAATTATTATCTCATAGAAATTTAATTAAATCACTCATAGATTCATGTCAACAAGAAAATGATATTTTGCAAACACCTCACATGTGCAGGTTAATGATATCAATAAACTGAGACGCCAAAATGAGCATATTCAAATCTGAATGTTCATAGCACTAATGATTGCTTTCCTTTCTTTAGGCCTTTAAGCCTAAAGCACTGTCAACAAGTGTTCAGATAAGTATTGACTTTTTCATTCAATATTTTCTAGCACAGCAGTGTGTTAGCCAGTTGAATAATGTTTCCCCTTCATTTCATTTTCTTATCTGTATTCCAGGTATGGCAATAGTAGGGAGAATTCAAGAAGAATTTAGACAAGAATGTGACGTGGGAGGACAAGCCCAATTCACCAACAGCAACGAACATGGATGCAGAAGAGAGAATGAGCAGGAACAGTCACAGGAGATGCAGAGACATGGATGCCAGAAGCAGGTAAGCTGACAAGCAGTCATTCACAGTGAAGCTGCCTGCTCCACCCATTAAAGGGGCTGCCCACTGGGACATTGGGACCTGTGTGCACCCGGCAAAAGGAGGTACAGAAACCACCGGGGAATAGCTCAAAGCACCTACTGTTGGCCCCATCAGTGACTTATGTATCTGGTTGAAATGAACCACCCACACCACTTCCTCCATATAGCCATTCTTCCTGGCCAATATCGGCTTGGATGCAATATGCCTCTTTTGCATGGTTAGCCCCCTGTATTTGCCTGATTTTGATTGTACTGCACATGGTTCTTGACAACCAGGGCCCCTGTGCCAGGGCCTGTTCCCTAAAAACCAAATCCCCAATTGATACTTCTGCCCTCCTGTAAGTCTCCAGTAAACGGTACCCCGAGTACCTATTGCCTGGTGGCTGAAGAGGATCCCCTGGGACTCCCCTCATTGGGAACATGCCCTTGCCCTTGTAGCTTGCATTCTCCTGTGAAGGAGAAGACAACAAAGTTGACATTGCATCCTGCCTGGTTGCCCTGGCAGCCATCACTGCCTGAAGGCATAGGTAACTCATTCCTCTAGCAGGCCTCACAGCCCAAAGGCAGGGTGAACTATACCACAGGTGAAGTTATATATGCACGTGCATATATGCCCCACCAATATTATGGTCCATTCCTTAATATTGTTAGTGCCAGTGGAGCCATAGTGAGTACATGGTCTGGAAACACAACAACTCCAGTCCCCCAGCACCATGCAGGCTTCACTGAATACCGGAGTGTTTTATACCAAACTACTTCTCTCAATAAATCCACACTGATGCCAGTGTGGAATTTATTGTGCCATGTGCCCAGAGGGCACCTCAGCGGTGCCCCCTACAAATTTGCCAACCCTAGTGTGTTCTCTGATGGGCTTTAGGCAGCCAGCCATCACCAGACATGTTTCTGGACCCCTTGATAGAGAGCCCCTGCTCTCTGGGACCAGAAACTGTGTACACCCTGGGCAGAGGTGGCACTCCTTCCCCTCCCAGGATGGGCCAGTGCCCAAAGAGGGACATTTCAAAGGCCTGCCTCCTTTGTAATGAGACCCAACCCTCTGCTGCTCACATCAGATGGCAGCCCCCAGTTTACACACCCACTTTGGGTGGGAAAGCCGACAGGAAAACGTAAGATGAATAGGAGATGTACCCACCTCTTCCAACTCCACCCCTAGGTGGGGGAGGTCGAAGTGAAGCACATCTTTTAGTCCCTGCCATCTTGATGATGAGGGATCCACTAATAAGGGCTAGGTCTATGTCCCCTTCTCACAAGAGGGTGGTATAATAGAGGGTGTAAGGTAAGGTGCCCAGTGGGCCTACCTGCTACTCCTCTAAAAGACTTCTTAATATCAGTATTTAGGTGGCTCCCCAGACCTGAAAACTAGATTTGACGGACCAAAGTGGTAGACAGAAGAGGAACTCTGAAGGACCAGAAAACGACCCTCTGCAGGAAAACCTTGGCAAGACCTCCGCCACCTGCAACCAGTTTAACCACTGGACCTGCTGTCCTTCCAGAAACCCTGCAAGGCCTCCAAGAAACCCTGGAAAACTTTCAGCCTTCACCAAAGTGTCAAGAGCCTCTCTTCAGACTAGAAGCTCTAGTACCCGGCAATCACCAGTTCCAGAACCGCAGCAGTGAGGACTGACACTTTTGTCATTGCAACTCACTGTTTCAAAAGAACCCCACAACTGCAGTGGCAGAGGACCGACACTTGTGTCGACACAGCTCTGATGTGGCAGAAGGAAACATGCCAGCCTGATGACCTCCCAGACCTCGAAGGATCCTCTTGGCTCAACAACCCAAGCTGTTCCCAGTTCTGTGCCTGAGAGCCTGTGCCATTCTGAAAATGGCCCTGTCAGCCGCCTCTGGAGCCTGCTGCGCTGCCTATCTGACCGTGACCAGTCTATGATGGTTCAACAACAGCAGAACTCCTTCATCTGATCCAAAGAAGCCTGCTGCTGGCAACCACAACTGTAGCTGTTTTGGCAGTCAGCTGAGTACCATCCTGCATTCTTGCCCCCCGTGGACCGCAAGGGAAAATATCATTGCAGGTATCGACTGCCTTGGTGCAGATATTGAATCGTGCACCTTCTGGGTCCCCCCATTCCCCTACAGCTGATGTTGCACTCAGTGTTGGTCTGAGACACCTGAAGACTGGACTAGAACGGCAAGTGGCATACTTGCTTTTTACTCTGTATATTGTTTTTCCTCCGCAGTATAATATTGAACTGTTCTGAAATTGCACTGTCGACATCTGGACCAGAAAAGTACTTTTTATTGAAAATGTACTTACCTGATTGTGTTTCTCCTTCTTTAGCCGTGTGTCCATTATTGATCACTGATTTGAAATACATATCTTACGCTCCTCTGTGTTAGACCTAAGGCTGCTCGCCCACACTACCACTAATAGAGCACTTTGGGTTTTAAATTGAGCCCTGTACACTTTTGGTGAACCCTTCGACTCTGCACAGGGTATTACCACTGATTGGGGATATCATATGCAGAGCCAGACTCCTACATTGGTGGTGCAGTGGTGGGGGACAAGACTTTGACATTTGTAGTACCACTTGATTAAGAATTGATTACACTGAGGAAATTCAAAATTTGCCTTTAGACAGAATTTGTTTACGATTTTTGACTTTTTTTCAGGTTGCTAAAAATAGTGTTAAGGTCTTTGGCTAAGTCCCCCACTGTTTTTAGAAACTTCAAAGACTGTAAAGTAGTGAGGCCTTAGAAATACTTAATCTATAATGAGACCCCCTTACTTTAGAGTCCATGACTAAGACTACAGGGGCCAGGAAGGAGCTCAACCTGTGTCCCTATGAACAACCCTAAAGTTCCTCAACTTAAAGTTTTGTGCAAAGCATGGCAAATTTCCAAGGGTCCTAAACCCCATTAAGCCCATCTCCATCAGTTGCTGGCAGATAATGTCAAGGCCCTGACCAACAGAACTTCCCCCACTGTGTGAGAAAGTAGTAGAAGAAGATGAAGAGGTAGATGGGGAAGAAACTGATTCCATCACTACCTGCTCAGATAGCAACAGCTCTAGTGGAAATGACCATAGTAGTGTCCCAGATGAGGTAGACACTGAAGATGCAGATCTTCCAAAATCTGCCAAGAGGATTGCTCTAGAAGCTAAACTTCTAGGCATAGAAAAAGAGAGCGCTGAGATGGGTCTAAGGACTATTTTGGGTGGCAGTATGATAATAAATAGGGAGGTAGACTTTGTTGACCCCAAAATCCCCAAAGAGATTGTCCCTAAATAATTTGAGAGTTATGGTATCATTAGGTGGTTCATTGCCTTTGAGAGAGACTGTCTTAGTAGACAGGTCCATAGGATGCTCTGGAGTGATATCCTGTGGGAAATGTTCTCAGGAAAATGAAAAGATAGACTCCTGATACTCTATAAGAAAGATGCCACATCAAGTGACCTCATGAAATCAGAAGTGAGGAATATCGGATAAAGTTCAGGGAGGCCAAGAAAAACCAAAGCCAATCCTGGTTAGATTTTATAGATTACTCAGTGAAAAAACTTGGGTGTTGGTTGAATTGTAGGAATGTAGAGGATTTTGAAGAGTTATATAAGATAATTATGAGAGAACACTTTTTAAGTACTTGTAGCCAAGAGAAACTACATAAATTCCTGGTAGAACCAGGTCCTCTTTTTCCTCAAGAATTGGGGAAGAAGGCAGACCACTGGGTCAAGACATGGGTCACTAAAACTAACACAGGTGGAGGAGACTAAAAGAAAGAGGCCAACCCCCCCCCCCCAAGGGAAAGAGGGTAACCCTAAAAACAATCAAGAGCCTTTACAGCCCCCCAAAAACCTGCTTGGGAGGGTTGGCCCAGAGTCTCTACATAGTCTAAGGTTGGAAACCATGGGAAGAATTGTGATGCCAACAAGGCTTGGTGTCATGACTATAAAGCCACAGGACACAAAACTGGAGACCCTAGCTGTAAAACTAAAAAACAAAACCTTTGTTCCACCTACAGTACCTGCAGTTGGTAATAGGTGTGGCCTTACCGTGTTGGTAATCCTGCTGGGGCAACATTAGTCTTTGAGGGAGAGGTAGACTTAGTCAGTACTGTCTGGCCAGATAATATGAAAAATACAGGCAGTTTCCCAAGATTAAAGGGTCCAGGATGGAGGCCTTCAGGGATACAGGGGCTGGTGTCACCATAGTGACCCAGCAGCTCATTCACTCAGATCAGTACCTGATTGGAAGGACCTATCCAGTCACCAATGTTAGCAATTTCACCACAGTCCATCCCATGGCCATGGTCACTTTGGACTGGGGGGAGTAGTTGGACAAAAATAAGTAGCTCTATCTCCAACTGTCCCTGCATAATGTCTGCTTGGAAACCCTTTGGAGACTTCCCTTTTGGCTGAAGTTGAACTGAGAACCCATGCCAGCATGATAGTTCTCTCAGGATGGGGTTGTGCTAAAACCAGAGCACAGAGCAGAGCTCTGCGCAAAATGAGGGGCTGCATCCTGGAACAATGAACCAGCTCTCCAACAGAATGGGCAAGATGACTTGAGGACCAGCTTGTTAACAGATCCCAAGTCAGAACCCCTCTTCCCAGGAAGATGACTTGGTATTCTTAGAGGAAACTGAGCCTGAAGAGACTGGGCCTTACCAGGCAGATCTCTTGGTCCAGGGGGGCCCTCTGGGATGGATCTGTGCCAGGGACAAAAAACCTGTTCCACTCTTGAAAGCCTGAAGCAGCAATCTGTAGCACAGGGAAAAGGGTGACATCAGTGGCACCTCCGGGTCTATTGGTAGAACAGGCTGCTATACACTGAGGCCAGAAACCCCAAACCTGGTCCGAACAGGAGAGTGGTATTGCCTAAGAGTTTTAGAGTTTCTCCTTAATTTGGCACATGATATCCCTTTAGCTGGGTACCTTGGCTAGGATGAAACTTGGAGTAGATTAGCCAATCACTTCTACTGGCCAGGGATGTCCCAGAAGGTGAAGGACTTTTGTTAGTCCTAAGCCATCTGCCAAGCCAGTGACAACGCAGGTGGCCACCAAAAGGCTTCCTTAATTCCACAGTCATTGGGGTACCCTTTGAAAGGATATGGGTCAACATATTTGCCCCCTGGAACTTCCAACAGCCTCAGGAAACAAATATATTCTTGTGGTAGTGAATCAATCCACCAGGTACTATGAAGCTGTTCCCCCTAAGGGCCACCACTACCCTAGTGGTGGCAAAAGACCTCCTTGTTGTGTGTTTACCAGGTTTGGTTCCCCAAAGGAGGCAGCATCAGACAGGGGTACAAGTTTCATGTCTGCATTCCTAAAACACATGTGGGATGATTGTGAAGTTATTTACAGATTCACTACACCCTATCACCCACAAGCCAATGCAAATCAATGGTCTGGTGGAGAGAATAAACCAGACATTGAAAGGCATGACTGGTGGGCTCCCTGAAACCTCATAATGGGGTGGGATGTCCTACTTCCACCCTGCTATTCGCCTACAGGTAAATGCCACAGAATGGAGTGGGGTTTTCCCCCTTTGAGCTGTTGTTTGGGCAACCTGTTAAAGGTCCTCCGACTCTGGTAAGAGAATGTTGGGAGAACCCTTTCAAAGAACCAACACAAGACATAGTGGACTATGTGATTGGCCTTCGTTCAAGGATGTCTGAGTACATGGAGAAAACAAGACAAAATCTCCAGGCCAGCCACGAGCTTCAAAAGCAGTGGTATGACCCAATGACTGCACTAGTAGAATTGAAACCTTGGCAGATGGTATGAGTATTGGAGCATGTGACCCCTAGGGCCCTCCAGGACAAGGGGCGTGGGCTCTACCCTTTCCTTGAAAGAAACGGGGGTCACCTATCCCATGAACTTGGCAGTTGCAAACACCCCAAAGGGGTAATGCATGTCAACTGCCTGAAGCCCCATTATGACCAAACTGTCATGACTATGGTCATGGGTCATTTTAGACACTCTCACAGGCCAACAGCAAGCTGACTTCAGGCTAGTTCTAAGTCAGTATGCAGAGCTCTTCTCTCTGACCCCTGGCCAGAATAGCAGATGTACCAATGATGTGGATGCTGGCAAGAGCCCATCTGTCAAAAATGCAATTTACAGGCTGTCTGATAATGTCAGAGAGAGCATCCAAGCTGAGGTCAGAAAGATGATGGAATTGGGTGTCATTGAACCCTCAGAGAGCCCCTGGGCCAGCCCAATTTTCCTAGTCCCCAAACCTCACTCCAAGGGTGAGGAGAAAATGATGATGTTTTGCGTGGACTATAGAGGCCTCAATGCTGTGACAACAACAGATGCACACCCAACTCCTAGAGCAGATGAACTAATTGACAGGTTAGGGGCAGCAATATATCTGATTTCCTTAAATCTCTCGTCCGGGTACTGGCAGATAAGTCTGGCCCCTTAAGCAACTGGAAATGTAAAAGGCATACTTGCCTGTTACACTGCATTAAAAAATACTTACCTGATTCAGTGAACCTAGGTTTTAAAAGAAAGTAAAAACAATGGGTCTTTTTGCTCTAAAATTAGTCTGGATCTCCTTCTTGAGTCGTATGTTCATTATTGATCACTGTTCTGCAATAAATGTCTGACACTCCTATGTGTTAGGCATAAGTCTGCTTGCCCACACTACCACCAATAGAGCACTTAGGGTTTATATTGAGCCCTGTACACTTTGGGCAACCCCTGGACTCTGTTCATGGTATTATCACCTCGTGACAATATCATATCCAGAGCCAGACTCTTACAATTGCGTCCACCATCATGTTTCAGACAGCAGGAAAGTGAGACATGATCGCTAATCCTGGAAAAGGTCACCTCTGTCTCAGTACTCCAGGATAGAAACACAAATAACACTAGGTACAGCCAGACATCCTTAACAACATTTTAGGAAAAGAAAACAATCAAAACACAGGTAGAGTGGTTGGTTCACATGTGGAAACTCTTAGCAATTGAGAAACTAATTCTGTCAATAAAACATCAACATGGCCACTGGGGACTCCTTTCCATTAGCGAATGGGTACCGCCTCCTTCAAGGAGTCGGTAAAATATGAATTACCACTGAATAAATCCCGGCACTTTTTTTTTTTAGAAATACAAATATGTAACCTTGATATGTTTAGCATCAATATGGACAATTTTTATTTTTATTCAATTTTTTAGCTACATCAATATGGACAATTTCTATTTAGTTAAATCAATACAAACAGGTTCTATTCAATCAGTAAGAACTCAGAGATGGAATACAATGAAGTATCTTTGAAAAACAATTGTAATCAATTTACTATATCTTTTGAAACAGGTAAGCTTCCTGTTCTGTCACAGAGTTGGCACACCGTGGCTGTACAGAGACCCCACTCCCATGTGAGTGTTGAAGTGCAACCGGCTCAACATTTAGTGCCTCTCTCCTGGTGCACTGAAGCATCAGACACTGGTACCCATTGCCAGTTGCCTTCCACCCATACTCCCTATGTGCCATTTGAAGATGCTTCTGAAGGCTTAGCAAGGGAGCACTGGAAGTCTCCCTCCAGTACCAAGAAGTAAGTCGATCCTTCCCCTTGTCCTCTTCTCTCTGATACACAAGATACATTTCTCAGGGATGGTCTTCAGTGATACATTAATATTTGCTAGTATTATGGTGGTCCTCACTTTCAGGGGCTGGTGGCACTGCAATTGTTTATGCAAATAAATGGCGAGACCAGGTAAAGGGTGAAGTGAATGATATGTAGGTTGAGCTGTACCAAAGTAGAATCATGCACAGTAAGTAGGAGATGGCTAGAAACATAGGCATGATTAATGCTACTAGGATGTTAGCAGAGAGGCAGCTACACAAGCATCTCTGCAAACACGGAACCGTAAGGACGTAATTTGAGACTAATTTGAGTGGACCTTCTGTCCGCAATCTGGGTGATGCCCCCACTAATTTTGGATTTGAAAATACAGTGTTGAAAAAAATTGATGATCTCAACAAAGAAAAGTTTCACTTTAAGTATAATTATAATAAATCGGAGATGCACGCAGTACATCGATTAACTAAAAATTACACTATTGTGATTAATTCAGCCAACAAAGGCAGAGGCATAGTTGAATTAGACAGCGGATATTTTATGTCAGCCAAATAACACTGTGCAATACCAACAAATCAAAGACAATACTGCAGTATATTCGGCTGCAAAATTTACAGTATTTATGTAAAAGGTACTACAAGAAGACTGAATTTTCTCAGGAGGGTACACATTTTTTTAAAGAGAAGTGTCCTAAAAACTCTAAAAGTGTAGCGACAGACTGTAATTATTGCACAAGAGATAGGCAACCTCTTTATGTCTTTTTTTAAAGAAAGTGGATTTTCTGTGAAGACAATCCTTTCAAATAATTTACAAATAAATGATATTGATACATTGACAATGTGCTTATGATGTGGACTGGGAAGCAGCAGACCTTGGTCAGCTTTCATGAATGGATTAACTAAAGGACTAAGGACTTAAAATTTGCAATGAGATAAGACTTTGACAGAGTCAATTTCCTTAATCTTTGGATTGAAGTAAGATAAGAAATATTAGCAGTTAGTCTATTTGCTGTACTCTCAGACCGGAACATGGTAATTCACTTTTCTAGTGGACATCCTAGAACATTTAATGAGCATCTCACATTCTGTAAATTCATCCATATTAGGAGTAATTGTACCAATAAGGATGACTAAAATAAAAATGCAAACATTTTGGTTTGCAAATTATTAGGCAGAGGTTATCCCAAACAATTGACAAAAATAGCCTTGAAAACAGCTTGGTTTGTTCCAATCAGCAGCTACCAGCTAGTCCGGAAGTATGGTGGTAGAGTATTTGTATCGCAGCGCCAGGATGCCCGTAGGGTTACAGCGCACTTTATAAGTTTGAAATACAATCCAATACAATAGACACAATTCTAATGGCCAAAATCAATAACAAGAACAATACATATAAGATTTTAATATTCCCAAATATTTATTTTCATTTAGGGAAGAATTTGCATCAACAATAGTCAAAGCTTTTAGAACTATTGAGAAACTGAGAGATAGTTTTGAAATGTTAGGTTTAGTGGACCATTACAGGTTTCAGAGCTGTTTAACTTGTAGATTCAGAAGTGACACAAAGTTTGTAATACTCAATGATATAATGCACAAACAAACATCATTTTTAAACTGCAATAAGAGAAATGTTGTTTACTTTTTTAAATGCTCTTGGAATAAGGTGTATGTATAGGTCAGACAATATACATGGTGCCATGCTCTCCATGCAACTGGAGACAAGCCAGCCTGGCTTATGAGGGATGAAACTCTGAAACCGGTCCCAAGATACTTGTTTCTGGTCCAGGGAGGACCTGGCTTGGCAGTTCGGGCTGGACTGTTCCCATGGGGAGCAGGGTCAAGACTCATTTGTGTATGGATGGTTTTAAACTGGAATGGCATGGGGAGCAAAAAAAAAATGTATTTAGGCCTAGATCTGTGTACTATGGTGAACGTTTGACATTGATCAGCACTCTTTCAAACAATTATTCTTTTTGCATTTGTCTTATCGTTGTCCAGATATTTTGTGGGAAATTGTACTGATGTGAAAATGAGTGAATTTTGTATCTCTGTATGTTGTAATTTGTGTTGTTGTCTTATCGTTGTACAGAGATCCATCAATATGGTATACCTACAGTCTCATGTAATTAATTTACTATGGATACATGTAGTTTAATTCCAGCTACATCCCAGTGGCAATACATTTTTAGGTCGAGCCTAGCGTTGCAGTGCGCATGCACTACTCGCTTTGTGAGGCAGGCAGTAATGCAGTATGGAGTGGAAGCTCTGTGGAAGCTCCGCCCACTCTCCACCCATGTTTTTAATTAGCTTGTGTCATTGTCTTTGGAAAATGCTGCTGTCTGATTTATTATGAGGCTTGTTAGTCCCTCCTTATTTTGGCCATGCCGTCATTTATACCCTCCCATGGCTACTGGCTCCTTTTCTCCGAGTGTTACACAGCACTTAGACTGTGAGAACTACTTTGTACCTGCCTTCTTGTGCCCTTCTCCCCCCGCCCGCGCTCCGGTTGTCTGTGCTCCCCCCTTCCCTGTTGTCCCTTGGAGCACTCGTTGTGTTCTCGTTTTCTGTGAATTTTTGGCGAATTGCCTTATTAGAAGTAGCATATAATTCTTAATGACAGCAAAGAACTTTTTATGAAACATTCAAAAGTGGTAAATAAATCCCTGTGGGTTGCACAGACTGTCCTTGATAAAATAAAAAGACACATCTGCTCTGTGCATCCTTCCACACTTTCACAGCTGAGCTGAGTCCACATCAGCATCGCGTTGGGACCCAGCGGCAGCCGCCTCCTCGCATACCAGCCGGTGTGCTTTATAAATACAGGCTGTGGAGCGCACAACGGTGAGAGTGCTGAACACAGCTCTGGGGAAGAGTAGCGGGATGAGGGAGGGACTGAGGAGTAAATCTGGACGCAAACTCATAGCGCTTTCACAAGCAGGATCTCCCATGAAAACAGAGTGCTAGCATGGTATCCTGTCCACACCATCAGTACACAGAACCTTTAACCTAAATACACCCATAGCATACATTGGAGGCCACCCTCCTCACTGAACTGCCCTCAGGCCCTCATCTAGCCCCTGCACTCAGCTGTGCACCTTCCACAACAACATCCAAACAGTTCATAAAGTACCTGGAATCTACATTGGATTAATGCCCGGAGAGGCACTTCGAGAACCAGAACTGGGAGAGCAGAGGTCCCCTCCATCCGATGGCAGCCCAGATGCAGGGAAGCAATACCCCCTTTCACTGGGCTTTTCATGTGGATTATCAGTGTGTCTGAATGTCAGGGTTTAGGGTCACAAAAATTACAACAGGGACCATCAGACAGCCGATTGTGTCACCCGCCTTACAGTTTGTCTCACCCTTTTCCCTTGAATAGTCTCCTGTTTACGGTTGAGGAGCCAGGCAACCGGATGGGGAAGGACTGGAAGCCATCGAATCTACAGAGGGACCCGAGAGCCACATTTACTTTCTAATTGAGCTGTCTTATCACCCCTGACACCCAGGATAGCAAGGCCTGTTCCAGGGGTAACGAAGGACAAATCTGAGGTAGATGATTGATCGAGGGAAACAAAAAAAGTATGGCTGGAGGTGGAATGCCTGAATGAATCTCAACCGCCAGTACTTGGTCGAGCCTGAATTCCATTCCGTAATTGTTGCACACCATTGTGTAGTATCCTCAGGTCATGTTAATATGTTCCCTTTCATTCTGTACCTAGCTGCTCAGCCAGTGTGAGTGATCCGCATAGATGTTAGTGTGAGTGGAATGCTTGGGTGCCTGTGTGTGTGTGAGAAGATGGGCTGAGCAGCTAGGAGGCTGCTCCTGGTGGGGCTTGTTCTGGGCTTGTTCTATCTTGCTGTAACCTCTACCTATGGACTTAATAAACTACATAAAATCATCTCGGCTACGTCTACTTCATCATTTGAACATGTGGGCACAGCCCACTACATTTATGGCGACGATCTGGAGCTTATCTCACGCACTAAAGGTAGTCTGATGTCAACTAAAGATGTGGAGTACAGCAAGACGACATGTAGGAAAGAACCTACTAGAACCTAATAAAAAAGAAAGTCTGTTTTCCCTCTCGTGATGTATTTCTACATGCATCCCTGGGTTTATGGACTCTTTACATCTTTTGTACATTTCTGTATTTATTTGTTTTCATTTTAGTTTGGGTTTAGTTTAGGTCTTATTAATTTTCAGTGTAAAGGGAGAGGATGTGTAGTATCCTCAGGTCATGTTAATATGTTCCCTTTCATTCTGTACCTAGCTGCTCAGCCAGTGTGAGTGTTCCGCGTAGAATGTTAGTGTGAGTGGAATGCTTGGGTGCCTGTGTGTGTGTGAGACAGTTGGGAAGATGGGCTGAGCAGCTAGGAGGCTGCTCCTGGTGGGGCCTGTTCTGGGCTTGTTCTATCTTGCTGTAACCTCTACCTATGGACTTAATAAACTACATAAAATCATCTCGGCTACGTCTACTTCATCATTTGAACAGGTGGGCACAGCCCACTACACATTGCCACCTCAGACATGGAACCAGCCATATGCAAATCAATAACATCTGTGCATAGCACACATGTCGATGTACCTCGGTATGGCTCTGCCTACCTTGGTCCATGTGCTCCAGTGTGGGTTGCATGGAGGAAGCAGCTGTTTTGAGGGAAAGAGGGTTCCAGTAAGGGTGGTGTGTGTGGGAGTAAGGTATGTCAAGGGAGCTCAGAAAGGCCTGTCTTTTTGTGGGTACCTTTGGCTAGGTGCGCACTCATGGAGAGGCTGTAGATATGGCTGCTTGGATTGTGGAAACTTCATACATTTATGTGCATGTTCATATCCAACATTCAGGGCTTTAAGTAGGCCAGGCCTGCCCGTGCTGAGCACCATCAGTTCTAAAAAGCAGGTGCCGAGACGGGTCCCATTTTTGCCCTCACCCACGGTGAAGTACATAAATCTTAGCTCTGCAGCAGTACCCTCTTCACTGCCTTTGATGTAACTTCGAAGAGACTCGTAATAGTTCTTTAACAGTCTTATCATGTCAGAACTGAAGCATTTTCTATAATATATACAACAAAGCCTTAGTTTGTGCTTATTTATCTTATGCAACTAACAACCATTGACAAACCCAAATAGTCCTGGCTTGTTGTAGGTGTAATGTTGCTTGTTGTATTATATATCTGGATGGAACGATAGAAACAGCGAAATACCAGTCAGGTAACACACTATGCTAAACACAGATTTTCAGTGTGTGTTTTTAAGCCACTTTTTTAATCACATCTGCCACGCCCCTTTGAGAGATCTCCCAGTTTTTTCATCCCACTTAAAGCCCTGCCAACAATTGTGCAGAGTATAATTGGAGAAGAGCCACTCTGCTTCCCGCCCAGGGTGTCATGTTTTTTCCTCTGAATAAGGAATTGCTCACCCTTTCACCTTTTGTCGTGGTCAGAGTTCAGAGGAAATAATGACACAGATGGTTAGCCTTTGTGCTTTGAATGGAAAAAAACTGCCAAACAAAAGCATTCTGCTTTCACAGCTAATGATTGAGGGTATTTTATAATTTGTTCTGTATCGATTTATATGTAGCTCTTTATTTCTGTGAAAATAGTACTGGTTAATGTTTGGTTAATTGAGTTCGTTAGAAAGGCTGAGTTGATCTTGCCGGGTTCTGAACCCCTGACCTGTAGGTCACATCTTAGGGATTGGCCATGAACCGTCTGAGTTTGATTTAAATATGCATGCTGTCTTCATTGGCAAGAACTCACGTACACGTGGCATTCAGAACAAGATTTATACACCTGTTCTATTCTAGCAGCTCAGTCCCAAAGGTCCCTAGGTGAATACACTGCACACCGGACAGAGATGGACTAGAAAGAAGCCCATCTATATGCTAATTAGCCCCCTTACATTTTTTGTAGGTGTGGGCATGTGCTGAGGGACCACAACATCTTCTCCTCCAGCAAGCACATCTCCTTCAGCCACTCCACCGGACTCCACTGGACAGACCACAGCTGCGTCCACTTCAGCTTCAGAAAGACCACGACTCGTTACCTCCCGCAACAGGTTCCCCGCAGGAACTGGAACAAGATCACCACCGACCAACTCACCACATCACTGAACCAGAACCCTCCCGCCAGATCAACGGACCCCAACCAAGCAGCGCACAACTTCGCACAGTGGATCACCAACTGCGCCGATGACCTCGTACCCCTGAAAACCCAGCCCAGCAGGCCCGGAAGCAAGAAAGCCCCATGGTTCAACGACGACCTCAAGAACTCCAAGAAGAACTGCCGCACACTCGAGAAAGCCTGGCGAAAGAACCCGACCACAGACAACTTGACCGCCCTCAAGCCCGCCACCCGCAAACACCACCAAGAAGTCAGCATTCAAGGAGCGACTAGACAACAACGCACACAACAGCAAGGAGCTCTTCAGCATCATCAAAGAACTCTCCAACCCCAGCGCCGGAAACAGCGACATCACTCCCTCACAAGACCTCTGCGACTCACTCGCCGCGTTCTTCCACAACAAGATCGCAGACATACACAACAGCTTCAGCGAACAGTCCACGCACCCAACCACAGAACCAACGCCCACCACCACCACCCTCCGTGCTTGGACCCCAGTCAACACCGAAGACACCACCCACACGATGAACACCATCCACTCCGGATAGCCAACCGACCCATGCCCCCACCACGTCTTCAACAAGGCCGACTACGTCATCACACCCCAACTCCGGGACATCATCAACTGCTCCTTCAACACAGCCACCTTCCCGGAGAGCTGGAAGCATGCCGAACTCAGCGCCCTCCTGAAGAAACCATCAGCAGACCCCACCGACCTCAAGAACTACCGCCCCATCTCGCTCCTCCCGTTTCCTGCCAAAGTCATCGAGAAGACCATCAACAGACAGCTTGCCGCCTTCCTCAAGATGAACGGATCCCTCGACCACTCACAGTCCGTCTTCCGAGCCAACCACAGCACCAAGACCGCCCTAATCGCAGCCACTGACGACATCCGAACCCTGCTCGACAACGGGGAAACAGCGGCCCTCATCCTCCTGGACCTCTCCGCAGCGTTCGGTACTGTCTGCCACCGCACCCTAGTACAACGCCTCAGCAACATCGGAATCCAAGAGAAGGCACTGGAGTGGATCATCTCGTTCCTCGCCGGAAGAACCCAGAGAGTCCTCCGCCCCCCGTTCAGATCCGAGGCCACCAAAGTCATCTGCGGCGTACCACAAGGATCATCACTCAGCCCCACCCTCTTCAACGTATACATGAGCCCCCTCGCAGCCATCGCACCCAAACACAGCCTCAACATCATCTCCTACGCCGACGACACCCAGCTGATCCTCTCCCTCACCAACGACCCCGCCACCGCCAGAACCAACCTACACGAAGCGATGAAAGAAGTAGCCGAGTGGATGAAGAACAGCTGCTTGAAACTGAACTCAGACAAGACAGAAGTCCTCATCCTTGGATCATCACCATCTGCCTGGGACGACTCCTGGTGGCTCCCAGCCCTAGGCAGCGCACCCAAACCAACGGACCACGCACGCAACCTGGGTTTCGTCCTGGACTCCTCCCTTTCGATGACCAGACAAGTCAACGCCGTCTCGTCATCGTGTTTCAACATCCTACGCATGCTCCGAAAGATCTTCCGATGGATCCCCACCGAAACCAGGAAGACGGTCACCCAGGCACTGGTCACCAGCCAACTGGATTACGGAAACACCCTCTACACCGGAACCACAGCCAAACTGCAGAAAAGACTCCAACGCATCCAGAACGCCTCCGCACGACTCATCCTGGACCTCCCCCGTCACAGCCACATCTCCGGACACCTGAAAGACCTGCACTGGCTCCCCGTCAGCAAAAGAATCACGTTCCGCCTCCTCACCCACGCACACAAAGCCCTCCAAAACCTAGGCCCCAGATACCTCAACAACCGCCTGACCTTCTACACACCCACCCGCCAACTACGATCGACCAGCCGCGCCCTCGCCGCCGTTCCGCGCATTCGAAGAGCCACCATGGGAGGAAGATCCTTCTCCTACCTGGCAGCCAAGACCTGGAATTTCCTCCCCATCCACCTCCGTCTTACCCAAGACCACCTCTCCTTCAGGAAGCAACTCAAGACCTGGCTGTTCGAGCAGTAGCGGACCCCCCCCAAGCGCCTTGAGACCCTCAATTTCTTGATTGATTGAACATTGTGTTTGTCATGGTGCAGGTGCACCTTTGGCATAGGTGGCATGAACAAGATAAAGGGGGGGGCACTGTAAGCAAAAGAACTGTAACTAAGAATCTTGTCCAAGAAGCAAATCTTTGTAATTAAGGGCATGGCTTAAAATATGTCAACTAAAGTAATGTGCTTCACACATCATGTCACCTGACAAGCATTTGGGTATCAGTCTGTGAGTTTTCTTTATTGCATCCAGGCCAATAACATAATGGACTTAGTCGAATCTAAAACAAGGCAGACCTATTAGCTTTGGAAATGGATATTATCAGTAAGAAATAAATGAATAGCGACAATGATTCTGTGGTAAACAGGATTGACATATGTTTCAGTTCTGAAAATACAAGATTGAATTAAACATTTTTAAGGTCTCTGGAAGGGGTAGTGGTCTTCGGAGAGTCTCAACTACTCACGTTCTCACCTTCACATCACTTTCCTCTGTGGTCTCGCTCTCTAGATATTTAATACCCTTTTTTTCACCATTCTGAAATCCTCACTGCATCTTCCACACACCATCTTTCTTCAGTACTGTATTCTCTCCCTCCTATTCTACTTGTACGACCACTTATCTCTTCCATTCATCACCCCCTCAGACAGACCCCACGCCTCCCTCAACTCTCTCTCTCCTGTAAACACTGATTTCCATTACTTGGGTGCTGTTAATATTTCAACAACTACATACGTCTTTCCCACACTGTCTCATTGAATTGCAGTTCTAAATGGCACATATATAACCATTGAGCTCTGCAGACAGGCCAATTATTGGATGTGCGGTATAGTCTGAACACTTTTATACCCGCTGAAAGTTACTGTGAGAAAGTTGCACTGCTTTAAGCCTGAACTCACGAGCTCACAATTGCGCCCTGTCATAAATACCCACCTACAACCTGAACTCACCCATGCACCCATAGGTGATTAAATTCACAATATGCTCCATGAAAAAAAATCGGATACACAATATCTGGAGAAAGCACATTTCTTTGTTATGCAAGATGAAGTAAAATATGAACTGAAAACAGGGAATTTGTGGCTGACATGAATTACCTTAAACGTTTTTCCAGTCCTTGATTGGGTTTGAAAGGGGAACAATTTCAAAGTCAATTTCTAACTACTGCTGGCTCTAAGACACTGAAGGCCCCACCCCACTTAAAGTCCTGGCAGGCGGTGAACACTGATCAGTCTTTACCAAACTTGAAACACTCACAGAATATGCAGGTAAACCCAGGACTTAATTTGAGGCAGTGGTTGTCCGGTGCTAACAGGAGAAATGGGCTGGTGCAAGCTGCCTCCTGACGAAAAAAGCCCCAGCACTTTTTTGTTTTTAACAAATTAACCACAGGTTAAACCCACATGAGGAGCTCAGCAGCTGATCTCAAGGCTGGTGTAACAAGCATTTGCAATGTAATATGTCTCACAATTGAGAGAGTTTGAGCTATTGGCATTGTAAATGAAAATGCCATTTATTTGTGTGTTTTGAAAACCTGCAAGCAGTGTGTAAACATGTACTTTTTACTTATAGTCATTGCTTACCAGATGCAAGGCTGGCAGTAACTGCGCCTCTTTTACTGCCAGCCTTGCTTCTCCTAAGCAAGGACTATAAGTACAAAGTGCCTGCGCACGGCTTGAAGGTTTTCAAAACACATAAATAATGGCATTATCATTTACAATGTCAATAGCTCAAACTCTCACTAATGCAAGACCTTTGGCATTGCAAATGATTGTTCTATTGTGGTATGGATATTGGTTTATGAATTTATCCATCAGGTACACCACCATCCATATTATATTTTTACCTTAACTAGCAAGATGATGTGGGGGTGGGATGGGCAAACCCCTCTGTTTCCCTTGATTAAAACCACTATTGTATCAGCAGAGAGGCGAGTACACAAGCATCTTTGCAAAACCAACTGTTTTAATTGGTTATGAACTTGTGACCTACAAGGTATACATTGTAGGTACAATAGACGATCAAAGATATGTTATGACTATTCAAACCTGTGATTAGCAGATTACACAGAGCTATCTGTAGTGGGTGCATTAACCCCCTCAGTTATACTGCTAGTAGTACACCCTAAGATGTTTATTTAGAGCTTTTTGCGATTTGGAAAAATAGTGTGAAATCTTCAATGGCTACAATGGTGATTTTCGACTTAGAGAGTAGGGGCATGTTTAAATCAAAGTCCCAGGAGATGTCCTGGCTAATAAGGGACATCTCAAGTTGGAAGGCATGGTCAGTCCACCCTTCATGAAGCTGAACATTGTGTACTTGAACCTGAGATCCCCAGGGGTGCAATTTAAGGTCGACCATTGCCGTGCCTCCCTTGTCCGTAGACTGAATGCAATGAGGTTTATTCATCCAAAGGAAGGTGCCAAATTTGGCAGTGAACGTCTTGAACCAAGTCTGCAGGATGCATGGGGGAAGTTTATCAAGTGTTGTTAGATGGCTTATTAGTAGGTGCAGGTAGGTACCTACAACTAATAATAAAATCACAATCACAAATAAGGTGCAGTCAAGTCTAAATAAATTAATCCTTGCTAAACCCTTGGTAGCTTTGCTTACAGGCAGTCAGCCTTAACATAGGAGAAAGGTGTGTAAATCATTTAATGTCACTAAAACAGTAAATAAGCAAAAGACACAACACAATAAAAATCCAAAACCAATTTATAAAAATAGAGAATATTGTGTTCATTAAATGAGACAAAATGACAAAATAAATCCAATGTTGATAACCAGAGGAATGCATTTTTAAAGTTTACATTTGAAAAAAAAGTTATTTCTAGCACATAAATGACCATGGCGTCTGGCCATGCTGGACTATCAAAAACTAAAGTTTCAGGCTGACCATGAGTCACATATAGTCAGTAATTGGTCCTGGTTAAGTTTTCACCTTTGACTCAGTCACTTTTTTCTCTCGGCGTCGATAGATTGTGTCTTGTGATACAGGTTTTGATTTGACAATGGCAGCTTGCTGCAGTGTGATGCCTAAAGAGTCCTGGAAGTCTTTGTGTTCATCAATGATGGTGAGGAACTCTGCTGATTCCAGCGGGACATACCTGTGCAGTCAGGTCAAGTTGCAGTTCGATGTTGCCGGCTTTTCTCTCACCGTTGATGCTCATATTCTCATGGAGATTGTTTCACTAAAGTTGGCAAAAAGTTCCTAAACTTTCATTTCTTCTTCTGCAAGGCTTCCATGAGGGTCAGAAAGGGAACACAGCACCAGTCAAGGATTCAGAATCTTTGGTTTGCATCTTTGGGTCTGGAACTCCATCTCCCATAATGCACCTGGTCAATCCCAGTACAATCCAGATGAAGCTTCTCAGCTGGAGTTGCCCTTAAGTGTATGCTGTAGGTGGCTTCTTCTAGCACTTTTCTGCCTGTTGTTACTCAGGGAGTCTACTCCTTATCTTTCAAGACAGGAAAAGTTCTTCTGTAGTGGAGCATTTAAAGTTCAGCAGGTGCAGTCCACTCTTGTTCAGTCCAAGGGTCCGGCAGGGCAGTCCTTCTTCTCCTCCAGATGTTTCAGTACAGGTATCTGATCTGCTCTCCCAAGTTTATTCCCCATCCTGGGCAGCAAGAGGAGTGAAACTTCAACCAATGGGGTTCAAGTTGTCACCCTCTGCCATGACAACTTCCTAGGAAGTGTGGCATATTTTTGTCACAAAATGCACATCTCACCACAAATAAAAATAGAGAAAATATCTCCTTGAAGTTAATATCTGGCTAATCTAACCCACAGTTGTGGCTAAATGTTCCCTAAACTCCCCTTCCAGGCCCTCGCTCAATCTAATTGGAGGGTTTCCATCTCCCTGGGTTCTGTGACATGTGGGCTTTTCCCTTTGAAGACCAGTTCATCTCACCAGCTCCAAGTGGTTGTATTTTGTAAGCCCCAGGCATCTTCACACCTAAGCAGGGACCAACTTGGTTCAGGCTTTCAAAGGCTGTACAATCAGAAGAGGCTGCTACAGGGCTGCTTTAGGTGACTTCAGGAAAGTACGTTCTAAAACTCCCTTCTTGCAAAAGTTATAATACATCTTACTTTGGCAAGTTGTTGAATTTACTGTAACTTTTTTTTAATACTTTGAATTAGGATTGTAGCTCACTCCTGTCAAAAGTTAGACGTTATTAAAGTTTAATAAAGGCTGTCTATGTTAGCCTATGAAGCTGCCAGCGCAGCAATGGGGAAAAACAATTTTGGTTGTTTTTTCCTCACCAGTGCATAGCAATTTTTTGAAAATAATTTCCCTGAAAATTATAACAGGGCACCCTACCCTTGGTACACCTAGGAACGACGGTAGGGGTGACCTATGTGTAATATGGTTCCATGATGGAATATCGTTAACATAAATATCGTCAGAAATAAATATCGTCACTAAAATATCGCTTACATTAATATCGTCATCCTATACTTAAACAAGGATTCACACAAATATCGATTTTTTGTTATCGACAACCCTAATATCGTTCACACTAATATCGACAACATAAATATCGACTACTACATGATCGACTTTATTTTAAATAACATGACCTTAGACATATATATCGACTACACTAACATCGACGACCTATCTGCTTATAGAAATATACAAAAAATATCGTCTTTTTATTACCAACTCGATATGCACTATTCTTTTATTTTACACACTTTTTTTAACTATTTTACTTTACAAAACTATTCACACATATAATTATTTAACGTTTTCAAATTCAAAATAACGTTCTCGACCAATGATTTTGACATTTCACTAATTGAACCAATCAAAAGCTACCATTAATTAACTCACTAATATAAAAACAATTATACACTTAACGTAATTTACCATTTTTGGGCCAAACTTGGAGAAAAACGGTTACCTTGCTGAGAGAAGAATATACAAACCTACGACTACAACTACAAAACGTCATACTACACTTAAAGTAAGTAAAATCCCATTGCTTTTTTCATTCGAACTTAGCATAAAGTAGATAAACTCCCTAAATTAAAAAGTGTTCTTCTTTAGAGTGAAAAAAGAACATGTTGAACTTATCAACAACGACCAGAAACTTACATGTAAAAACATTTATTAACTACCTTATCCATGTCTACTTAGATAGCTGACAAAAATTATTTAAACTTGCTAAGTAAATGTACAATTTACTTCATATATTAACAACTACTATCATCCAAATACTATAAGTAACACAATGATTAGAAAAAAAAAATGAATGCTGCGCTAGGTTGCTGTCCAGTAGCACAGGCGCAAAGGAGGATAGTTCAGTTAATCCATGAATGTATAGGCAGCATACGTGGCAACTGCTTCCAACAAAAAATCGTTTGCAGGGCCACTAAAAGTCTCAGCCATCCAATTAATTAAAGAAAAGGAACATACGTGTTCTTCAACCATCGGAGCCTCTAGCACAATCAGAGGGCAACCGGAATGTTCCTCTAAATAGCTCATAGCCAAGAAGTCGTAGGCAGCCGTTGATATGTCCCAATTACCCAGGATACCATGCGCCGCACCACAAGCCATAATCCGGACACCAGAACAGGCCAACTCGTGAGACACTAAGGGCCTCATCAGTCGATCGAAATCCGGCACCGGAGACACCGTGTTGGTCAAGCACAAATCCAGAGGCCATTCAAAGGGACAATCCAGGCAGTGAAATACAGGTTGCACGCAGGTGAAGTAGGAATACCTGAAGGATAATCCATATGCCAGGCTTAAAGTCGCCAATGGCAGAGTACCATAAAAGTCAAGCATCCTATCACGAAGAAGATGCAGACGGGACAGGTGCTTGTGTGGCACAGAAACAGCAGCCATTCCGTAGTATGAAAAGTAAAAGCAGCACACCTGCCACCAGCGCCAGAAGCAGCGGAACACCTCCAAAGATGCTCGAGAAAATCGAATGAAAAAATGCCGGAATCACACCAAAAATAGTTTGGAAAGAGGTCACGAGGCCTGAGCCTACAAGTTTAAAAAAATGAGCCAGGCCGGTCGTGGACGAGGCATTGAAAATAGTTAGGATCAAAGCTCCGAAATGTAGGGGGAGGTCCGTATTCAAAACCGCCTGTACCTCAGTGCGCGTATTAGCAACGTGAAGGACAAATGTTTCACGAGAGGAAGTCAATGACACCTCTTTTTGGGACAATACAGCTCTTATTCTGCTCAACTTGTTGAACTCTGCTTTCAAGGTTGGAATCGAAGGCCAGATGGAAACATCCAGCCGCCCGTGCGGGGGTGAAAAGAGAACATTATTGCAGCAGACAACCCTCTGCGATACAGTTACTATATATGGGATTCCCACTAACATCCCGCAGCAAGCTTCATTATTCAAAATTAAATAACTACTGTTTGCAAGCAGCGTCAAAGAAGGCGTAATCACAGGCACTGGGACACCTCGTAGGACGCAGGCCAAAATCGGGGCTTGTACATTGCATGCACCGTGTAATTGAATGTGCCTACATACCAAGGAATGATCTGGTGTCGTGGTACATTCCTCACCCTTCAGATAAACCTCAGTTCCGTCCCTAGTACATCTATACGTAAAGGGGGGGGACCAAACCTCATGTATGAAAACGGTGGCCAGCTGTTCATATCTACCCAGAGCATAATGTTTCATACAAGACGTAAAGTTAAGAAGTGCGAACGGTAGAGTTATCAACCCGTGTATAAGCCACGTGACTGAATTGATTTCCGCCACAGAGAAAGGTAACGGTTCTAATTTTTCAATATGTAATAATGAATATGTAGCATCTTTCATGGACATAAATAGCTGCTTATCAGTAATGTTAAAAGGAATGAATAACGATGTAGTGCTCAAATAGTCCCAAGGGACCCTCCCTGCCTTTAACGTCTGCAATGTCCATGCAAACTGCATAACAGAACGCAACTGGTTTTGACCATTATATAACACAGACATATCATCATGCACAATATCAACAACTGACGAAACAATATTATCTAATGTATAAATTCTGGAAGAGAGAGTGCTAATGCTGTTATCTATAACGGCTAAAACCTTTTCCATGTTTGCTTGGTCAATAGCTCTCAATCTTGAAGCCGCCTCAATTTGCGAAAATTTCCACACTTCGTTGTAAATAGCATACGCCCAACTTTTGGTTCTGCCACCCACAGGACCTTTAACAAAATAATTCAAATCTATTTTGTCATGTAACTTCGATAAATGAACTTTGACAGATGCTAAGGTGGAATGTCGCAGCCAGGATTGACATAACTTTCCCACAGAATATGTAGTTACAGTATGTGACGACTCAAACCGAGGGTCTACGCGTTCCAGAGGACTAAATACCCTTTTGATCAAAAATAAATTGTAAACTCAGGGAAAGTTCTGGATAGTAAACCATAATAAATTACTATTCTAACTCCAATCCAACATAAGTCAGGGAAAGTGCTGGATAGTAAACCATAATAAATTACTAATCTAACTCCAATCCAACATAAGTCAGGGAAAGTTCTGGATAGTAAACCATAATAAATTACTATTCTAACTCCAATCCAACATAAGTCAGGGAAAGTGCTGGATAGTAAACCATAATAAATTACTATTCTAACTCCAAACATAACATAAGTCAGGGAAAGTGCTGGATAGTAAACCATAATAAATTACTATTCTAACTCCAATCCAACATAAGTCAGGGAAAGTGCTGGATAGTAAACCATAATAAATTACTATTCTAACTCCAATCCAACATAAGTCAGGGAAAGTGCTGGATAGTAAACCATAATAAATTACTATTCTAACTCCAAACATAACATAACTCAGGGAAAGTGCTGGATAGTAAACCATAACAAATTACTATTCTAACTCCAATCCAACATAAGTCAGGGAAAGTGCTGGATAGTAAACCATAATAAATTACTATTCTAACTCCAAACATAACATAAGTCAGGGAAAGTGCTGGATAGTAAACCATAACATAAGTCAGGGAGAGTGCTGGATAGTAAACCATAATAAATGACTATTCTAACTCCAATCCATCATAAGTCATGGAAACTGCTGGATAGTAAACCATAATAAATTACTATTCTAACTCCAAACATAACATAACTCAGGGAAAGTGCTGGATAGTAAACCATAACAAATTACTATTCTAACTCCAATCCAACATAAGACAGGGAAAGTGCTGGATAGTAAACCATAATAAATTACTATTCTAACTCCAAACATAACATAACTCAGAGAAAGTGCTGGATAGTAAACCATAATAAATTACTATTCTAACTCCAATCCAACATAAGTCAGGGAAAGTGCTGGATAGTAAACCATAATAAATTACTATTCTAACTCCAATCCAACATAAGTCAGGGAAAGTGCTGGATAGTAAACCATAATAAATTACTATTCTAACTCCAAACATAACATAACTCAGGGAAAGTGCTGGATAGTAAACTATAATAAATTACTATTCTAACTCCAATCCAACATAAGTCAGGAAATGTGCAGGTTAGTAAACAAAATAAATTTTTCTATCTAAATTATTTTGTAGACCCTATTCCCCTATAATACCAAAATAACGCTTCTTCAATATTAATTTAATATTTTTTATTAATATTAAAAAATAAATTCCGTGTAAAATTTTTAATTTCGATGTTAAATTTTGATTTCATGATAAATTTGTAATTTATTAATATTTTATACAATTTTTAAAGACCCACATTTTTAAATTACTACCCACCCTAATCCCCTATAATACCAAAAACCCGCTCCTAACATTTTTATTTGAAATTTTTAAATTTAATTACAAATTTAAATTAGTAAACAATTAGAAATTTAAAATTAAATTTAAAATTTCTTAATTATTTTCTAATTTGTTTATATTTTATAATAATTTACTATTCTAACTCCAATCCAACATAAGTCAGGAAATGTGCAGGTTAGTAAACAATATACATTTTTCTATCTAAATTATTTTTTAGACCCTATTCCCCTATAATACCAAAATAACGCTTCTTCAATATTAATGTGATATTTTTTATTAATATTAAAAAATACATTTCGTGTAAAATTTTAAATTTCGAGGTTAAAATTTGATTTCATTATAAATTTCTAATTTATTAATATTTTATACAATTTTTAAACACTACATTTTTAAATTATTACCCACCCTAATCCCCTATAATACCAAAAACCCGCTCCTAAAATTTTTATTTGAAATTATAAAATTTAATTACAAATTTAATTTCGTGAAGAATTCGAAATTTCAAATTAAAATTTGGATTTCTTAAATATTTTCTAATTTGTTTATATTTTATAAATTTTTTAAAAACCAAATTTTAAATTACTACCCACCCTTATCCCCTATAATACCAATAACCCGCTACTAAAATTTTAACAATTCTTTTGTAGAAAATATTTTTTTACACATATTATTACTAGTAGGAGTTTTGTAAGTTTTTTAAAAACATAATACATATTTTTGTATAAATTTTATAACAACTTATATTTTTCTGTCGATATTATATGAAACGACATTTTGATCAACGATATTCTGTTCATCGATATTTTTTTATGACGATATTTTTGTCATTCTCACGAAACGATATTTTTTAAAAAGATATTTTCTATTACGATATTTTTCACAGTCGATATTCTTACCACGATATTAATGCTAGTCGATATTTTCCCGTCGATATTCTATCTTTATACCGTGTAATATGAAGGTACTGTTCAACTTTTGAAGTACTCATAATTCCAATATCATTGTTGGGCCCAGTTTTATTTTAAAACCAGCCAGTGAGGCAGGGCTGACTTTAAAATGACACCTGATACCACATCGGTACACACTTCAGTGCAAAAAAAACAACTAGGGTCTCTAAACCTATAAGCCCTAACATATACGAGGGATACGCAGGAAGGTTGTCTGAACCAGTAATAATTTCACCAATTACCATATTCATTTTTAAACAGAGCACTGGCCCTGGACTTAGTTAGCAGAGCCCAGAGCACATTCAGAGTCATTAACCACCAGGATCAGTCAAATAATTTGGGGTGCTCAGGGCATAAATGATGACTTTCCTACAGCAAGACATACAGAAGTGAGGCATAATCATCATTTTAAGGAGAGCCACTGCCCCCCAGACATTAAGTGGTTGGTTGATATGTTTGACCATGTCCTGGGAGATTCACAGCTCTAGGGGGTGGATGTTGAGGCTCCATGTCACACTCAACTCAAAAGTTATGTGGGTGCCTAGCTATTTAAAGTTAAGACATTGAGAGCTGAGAGCTGGGACTGCCAGTTGATTATTGAGGAATCTCTCCTGAGGGGAACTAGGTGTGATTTGGTCCAGTTGACATGGAGACTGGAGACCCTGCCATAAAGATGCAAGATCTGCAGGAGACAGGGCCTAGGGGCATGTGGCCGGCCCATTAAAACGTTTCTTTAAGTGTATCTAATCAAACAGGTTCCTATACAGGAATTCAAACATTCTGTTTAACTAAGTGTTCACTAGGAACGATGACCTACTGCAAAGGTATCAAACATTGTTTTAAAGTGGAACATTTTGCACCCTGCCATGTCCCTTATTACAACTGTTTTTTGTGCACCATTTATTCTCTGCATATTATTCTGTTCTTTAAGTCACTAAAAATAAATACTATCACAATATCTGCACATATATCTTCTAAGAAGTTCTCAAATTTTAATAAAACATCCCTCTTCTGGTAAATGTATACTTCCCTATGCTGTGGGTATAACATTGCTTCTGTTCGCTGTATCCAAGAACGTAGCCCTTAGCACAATGCAGCGCTAGTCACTCACTCATCTAGCCAGCATCTAAAAGAACCTATTCCTTAGTCCATATTAGTATGTGAACAAAGGCAAAGCAACATAAAGACTCAGAAATCCTGATAGAAACATTAAAATGTAACAACAGGTGTTGATGCCTCAAAGAATGTTTGCATCCAATGACAAGATCCGGTAATATCCTATCTTAGTGCAGTGCAATTGCAGATAAGGGTCAACTGGTAATAGAGAATTATTCTGGCTTTAGAAACTGACACTAAATGCCTTTAGCTATACTTATAACACCACATAACATTTTCGGATACAAACATTTTGAATTCAACAGCTTCATGTAAATAAATAGAAAAAGGTTGATTTTCATTCAAAATATTTGGATACATACAGAATTATTATTTAACCCCTTCGATGCTCATGACGGAACGGTTCCGTCGTGAGCATCGGTTGGGCTGTGCTCATGACGGAACCGCTCCGTCATGAGCACAGCCCCCGAGGGAAGCGCTGGCGCTCCCCCCCTGGGGCATCGATCATGCCCCCACAGAGGGGGGTGGCAGCGGAAGATCTTCCGCTGCCACCCCCGAGCCCCCCCACGCTTCCCCATGACGTCAGCGTGCACAGCGCGCGCCGGCGTCATCAGGAAGCGCTGGGATGCCTGGAAGCCATTTGTTTCCAGGCGTCCCAGGGAGGAGACGGTGAGTTTTGTGCTCCGGTGGGGCCGCGGGGGGGATTTTCAAAGTATTGAGGCATCGGGGGAGAGGAAAGAGTATTTCCTCTCCCCTGATGTCTCAATACAGGGCATTCCTGCTCCACGATCACGCACAGCGTCGCGATCGTGGAGCAGGGATGCCCCACTAGACACCAGGGATGTGTGTTTCCCTATTTGGGGAGCGACCCCTTGGGCAAGGGTCGCTTCCTTTGCCCCCATAATAATTTGAAGTCTTTTCTGCTTCAGATCGGTTTATTTTTTCACCGTTTCTGCTCCCAGGGGGGCAGAAAAGCCCACTGGACACCAGGGATATAAATATTATTGTAGAAAGCGACCCCTTGGGCAAGGGTCGCTTCCTTGGGCCCCTAATTTTTTTGAAGACTTTTCTGCCCCCTCTGGGGGCAGATCGGTGTTATTTTTTCGCCGTTTCTGCTCCCAGGGGGGGGGGGCAGAAAAGCCCACTAGACACCAGGGATCTAATTATTATTGTAGGAAGCGACCCCTTGGGCAAGGGTCGCTTCCTTGGGCCCCTAATTTTTTTGAAGACTTTTCTGCCCCCTCTGGGGGCAGATCGGTTTTATTGTGTCACCGTTTCTGCTCCCAGGGGGGGCAGAAAAGCCCACTAGACACCAGGGATCTTATTATCATTGTAGGAAGCGACCCCTTGGGCAAGGGTCGCTTCCTGGGCCCCCTAATTCATTTGAAGACTTTTCTGCCCCCTGTGGGGTCAGATCGGTTTAATTTTTTTGCCGTTTCCGCTCCCAGGGGGGGGCAGAAAAGCCCACTAGACACCAGGGATCTGTTTGTTATTGTCGGAAGCAACCCCTTTGGCAAGGGTCACTTCCTGGGCCCCCAATTTTTTTGAAGACTTTTCTGCTCCCTCTGGAGGCAGATCGGTTTAATTTTTTTGCCGTTTCTGCTCCCAGGGGGGGCAGAAAAGCCCACTAGACCCCTCACTTCCAGGGTGCAATTTTTTATAATATGTATTTGGCTCACCCGCCCCGGGACTGAGTAGCCCCACCTGGCACACAACCCGATTGACCATTTGGGTAGTGACATAGCATGTTATAATGTTTATTGTTATATTTTTTGTGAATTACAATTGTAATGTTTTTTTTTTTTACTTTTTTGTTCTAGGTGAAGGCTTTTGCTCTTTTCAGTTTGCCGTTTTGTTCTGCTGTTTGATTAGTTTGGTAAGAGACTTTTTTTTGTACAATGTAAATGTGTTTGATTTCTCTCCCTGGTTTTTTTTTGCAAATGGTGTAATAATAGCAGTATGTTTGGTTTTTGAGTGTCAAAAACATTTTGCATTGGTGCTCGATGTGTATTTTGTTGTCTTGTGAGTAATTAGTTTTTTCTTCTTCTTTCTAGTTGGATATCGTTGGTTTTTGCTGTGTCACTGCAGAGTTGGTTTCTGGTGAGTGCAGCTGTCTCTTGTAATTGAATTGTATAGTTTTTGAGTACATTGATCTTTGTGATAAAGGTACACATTTCTTTACTTACTTGGTTTGCACATTGTTGGTTGTTGTTGACTTGTTTGTGCAGTCTTCTATCTTAGTAAGTAAAATGGCTAGCCGCAGGATTACTGCTCAGCAGGTTGTTGGTTTGCTGTTTGAGTCTTCCTCTGATATTGGTTCAGAGACTGACTCTGCATCTGAGGGAGAGGAGGCAGGGGCCGATTCTGGCAGTGAGTTTTCTCTCCGTATGGAGTCATCGGATGATGAAGATGCTCTTAGTGCGGATGAAGTGCCTGTGTTAGAGGAGGAGACTGATGTGCCGATAGTGCGGCAAGAGGCATCTGGGCTGCAGCCTGGGGCTGCAAGGCTTCCCGTTGGTGTAGTGCGGCAAGAGGCTTCTGGGCTGCAGCCTGCGGCTGCAAGGCTTCCCGTTGGTGTAGTGCGGCAAGAGGCATCTGGGCTGCAGGCTGGGGCTGCAAGGCTTCCCTTTGAAAGTGATGACCTCTGGGTTGCCCCTGGCATGGTGCAGCCGGCATTGCCAGAGTTTACTGGTGTTCCAGGGTCTAGAGTGAATACTGAAAACTTTTTGCCGGTAAATTTTTTTCAGTTGTTTATGGACGATGTGTTTTTTGCAGAGATTGTTGAGCAGACTAATTTGTATGCCGAACAGTTTTTGAGGGACAACAGTGCCAGACTTAGGCCCTACTCTAGAGCTACCCGGTGGACTCCCACAAATGTTGAAGAGATGAAGAAGTTCTTGGGTTTAACTTTTTTGATGGGCTTGCTAAGGAAGCCATCAATGTCTTCATATTGGTCTAGCAGTCCCTTGATGGCAACGTCTATTTTTCCGGCAGTCATGAGTCGTGACAGGTATTTGCTTCTGCTTCGGATGATGCATTTTGTTGATAATGGTTTAGCGTTGCCACGAGATCACCCTGACTGTGACCGTCTTTTTAAGATTAGGCCTGTCCTTGATCACTTTGTTGATCGATTTTCTGAGATTTATGCCTCTGGGAAAGAAATTGCAGTGGATGAGTCTTTGGTGTTGTTCAAGGGCCGCTTGGTTTTTAGGCAATACATTCCTAGTAAGAGGGCACACTATGGAATAAAGCTGTATATGCTGTGTGACAGTAGGACTGGATATGTCTCTAATTTCAGGGTGTACACCGGTAAGGAATCTAGGTTTAACCTCCCTGGTTGTCCGTCCACTTTTGGAGTGACTGAGAAAATTGTTTGGGAACTTGGAAGAGGATTTTTTAACAAAGGCCACCATTTATATGTAGATAACTTCTACACTGGTGTGCGGTTGTTCAGGGAATTGGCCAAAGTGGACACTCTTGCTTGTGGCACAATCCGCTCTAACCGTAAAGGTTTCCCGAAAGAACTTGTTTGTCAAAAGCTTGTGCGGGGACAGTGCAGTGCGTTGCGTTGCCAGGAGCTTCTTGCTGTGAAGTTTACAGACAGGAGAGATGTCTACATGCTGACTACCATCCATGATGAAAGCACTGCACCTGTGACTGTTTGGGGTCAGGTCGCTGAAGCGCGCAAACCTGTGTGCATTTTAGACTATAATAGGCACATGGGTGGTGTTGACAGAGTAGATCAGAGGTTGGAACCTTACACTGCTCTTCGTAAGGCTTACATTTGGTACAAGAAGTTGGCTATCCATCTTTTCCACTTGGCAATGTTTAATGCTTTTGTTGTGTTCCAGGATTCTTGCCCTGAGTCAAAGATGACTTTTGCTAAGTTTCAGGAGTCTGTAATAGGCAGCCTTGTTGTAGTGGAACAGGCAAGTGTTCTTAGAGTTGGACTGGTGGAGGATGTTGCTAGATTGAAAGAACGCCACTTTCCAGATCACATTCCTCCCACACCCGCAAAAGATTTTCCCAGTAGGAGATGTAGAGTCTGTTGGCGAAAAGGTTTGCGGAAGGAGAGTCGTATGTACTGCCCCGACTGTCCTTCTCATCCTGCACTGTGTCTCTCTGCTTGTTTTAGAGCGTACCACACACAAAATAATTTTTGGGAGGATTCTTGAGTGGTAAAGTGAACTGCCTGTTCTGTATTCTTTGGATAATTTGATTCTGTTTCAAGGTTGGTGTTAGTGCAATGTATTTAGTTGCTGATTTTCTGTTAGAAGATTTGTATCTATTTGCAATTTGTTTGTGTTTTTATTTTTTTCTAAAAAAATCCTAAATGTGATGGCGGTGTGTGTAGGCTTGCGCTTGGCTGTTTGTGTGTGTGGACTGGCACTTGGTTGGTGGTGTGCGTGGAATGGTGCTTGGCTGGCGGTGTGCATGGACTGGCGGTGTGCGTGGACTGGTGCGTGGCTGGTGGTGTGCGTGGACTGGAGCTTGGCTGGCAGTGTGCGTGGAATGGTGCTTGGCAGGCGGTGTGCGTGGACTGGTATTTGGCTGGCGGTGTGCGTGGACTGGTGGTGTGTGTGGACTGGTGCTTGGCTAGTGGTGTGCGTGGACTGGAGCTTGGCTGGTGCTGTGTGTGTACTGGAGCATGGCTGGCGGTGTGCGTGGAATGGTGCTTGGCTGGCGGTGTGCGTGGACTGGTACTTGGCTGGCGGTGTGCGTGGACTGGTGGTGTGTGCGGACTGGTGCTTGGCTGGTGGTGTCCGTGGACTGGTGGTTGGCTAGCGGTGTGCGTGGACTGGTGTTTGGCTAGCGGTGTGTGTGGACTGGTGCTCTGCTGGCTGTGTGTGAGTAGTGACTTTCTGCTGGTCACTACACACACTGCTAGCTGAGTGCCACTCCACGCAATCCATCAGCCTGTGTAGTTGCTGTGTCTGGATTGTGGGCGTGTGAAAGTGATGGGCCCTTGAATGGCGCTGTGTGCTGGTGTGAGTTTTGTTATGTGATGGGCCCGCGGCTGGCGGTGTGAATGGTTTTGTATGTCTCACACGTATGAAAGGTGTATGAATGGCCTGTAAAAAGGTTGGTGCCTTGTCGTGGCTTTACAGCTCACGAGCTGTGAGTCAATGGTTCAGTTTCTCGCCCTTTCAATTATTACCAGTGCATTTCATTTCTGTGAAATCACTTGCTAATACAATTGTATCTACTGAACCATCACTCACCCTCATGCCAAATGCAACCAGTATGTGTGTGTGCTTGCGGATTAGATGGCTGTGCAGTAATATTTGTCTTTCTGAAGCAGGGTGTACCTTGTCCCTTTTTGGTGAATTTTGTAATGTGTTGCTTTTGTGCCTGGTGGTGCGAATGGTCTTGTTTGTATCAAGTATGAAAGGTGTGTGAATGGCCTGTAAAGTGGTTGGTGCCTTGACGTGGCTTTACAGCTCACGAGCTGTGAGTCATTGGTTTGGTTTTTTGTGAATTTAATTATTGACAGTGCATTTCATTTTTGTGAAATCTCTTGTTAATAAAATTTAATACACTGAACCATGACTCGCCCTCGTGCCAAATCCAACCAGTATGTGTGTGTGTTTGAGGAATAGATGGTTGTGCAGGAATCTTTGTCTTTATTTTCTCTGCCAAGGTACACTTTCCATGCAAGAATAACCCACCAACTGTAGATATTGTCGAAAACCCATGGGAGTTCATGGTGATGTCTCTCTTGTGAATTCTAAATTTTTTTTTATCCCCAATGTCCTGCAAACCTCAAAATGTCTGCCACATTTTCTTTGCAATATTATTCCAAAATTCTCACGCTGTAGGAACAATAGATAATCTGGTTTTGCAAGGAGGGGCACTTTGGTTTTTGGCCCGGTGCTCAGCGGCCATCTAGGGAAACCTACTAAACCCATGCATTTCTGAAAACTAGACACCCGGCGGCTTCCAGGGAGGTATGGCTTGCGTGGATCCCCCAACGTTTCCTTACCCAGAATCCCCTGCAAACCTCAATTTTTGCTGAAAAAATCACTTTTTTCACACATTTTGGGGTGGGAAAGTAGTGGCATCACCGGGCTCACACAAATTTACCACCACCCAGCGTTCCCCCAGTTCTCCCGGTAAAAATGGTGCCTCACTTGTGTGGGAGGTCCAAGTACCCGCGGCAGGCAAGGGCCCAAAACGTAGTGAGGCGACATCAAAATGGCCTATCGCAAAACCACCTGGTTTTGCAAGGGGGGTCACTTTGGTTTTTGGCCCGGTGCTCGGCGGGCATCTAGGGAAACCTACCAAACCCACGCATTTCTGAAAACTAGACACCCGGCAGCTTCCAGGAAGGTATGGCTTGCATGGATCCCCCAACATTTCCTTACCCAGAATCCCCTGCAACCCTCAATTTTTGCTGAAAAAATCACTTTTTTCACACATTTTGGGGTGGAAAAGTAGTGGCATCACCGGGCTCACTCAACTTTACCACCACCCAGCGTTCCCCCAGGTCTCCCGGTAAAAATGGTGCCTCATTTGTGTGGGAGGCCCAAGTACCCGCGGCAGGCAAGGGCCCAAAACGTAGTGATGGGACATTTGGGATACCATTGGGATTTTTACCGGGAGACCTGGGGGAACGCTGGGTGGAAATTATTTATTCAGATCACATTTTTCAGTGAAAGGGGAGTTTCACCAGATGACATTAAATTATTCTTTTCATCAGACCTTTGAAATATGTAGCATATGTCACCCATCCGAGTATCCATTAAGGAATTTATTACTGGCATAAGTTGTAGCACGTGCAATATCTTAAAAGTCTGGTAGTACCCTATGGCAGGCATTTGATATACAGACTGCTATTTCATCAAGTATTCTTTCTACTTTTTCTTCAGCCCTGTAAGTTATTTTATCCATTATCTTTTTTTGTTTTGTTTCGCCTCATCAATTCTGTCAATGTCAGTGATTGGTTCAGGAACTTGAAGCTTGTCTTTTGACATTTTTGCAAAGCATGACTAATATTTATGGATGCTTCAAAATTGTTTTTGTTTTTATCTTTCTATGGAAACAGTTATTGAACCCGGACAATACTTCTGTTTGCATAACTATGAGTACGTATATCCTCCTTAGGCACTTCTCCAAATGCATATGTTTAATGAGTGGTGCAGTGAAGATTACTTTAGGTTTTAAGGGAAGTTCTATGCAAGTACTGGAATTTTTTTTCTTAGTTCTTACTTTATTTTCAGCAGTAAAAGCTAATGAAATCCTGATATTTTCAAAACCGCTTGAGTTCTCACGTGTAATTAATGGTCCCCTTGTGTGTTGCAGAGAAACATAACAACATGTTTTCATACTACCACAATAATATCTTCATTGTTTAGCTATGGCTCTCATGCTGCTCCAGTTGACAAACTGAATGCTCTGCAGTGCATCGACCTGAGAAGAATAAAGTGCAGAGCAGGAGCTGCACTTAGTCTGACCCAAGTGAATTATGACTTATGAGTCAAGGCACACTGTGGGTTAATATGCCTTATTTATTTGCAGACAGAACAGTCAAAAACAGTTATGAAAGAAACAATAGTTAGTATACGGTCAATCATAAAATCGAAAAGTGCTAGTTATATTGAGTGCAGTTATTTTGTGAATTAACTCAATGGTATCAAGAGGCATAGATCATATAGCAAGAGAAACACAGGTGCCACCTTTAATTTGGATGTATTAGATCATTAATTAAGGTAGATGTCCATGTTTTTATTTTAGAAAAGTGTCAGAGAACAGTGCATCATACTGATAATCTCAGATTCTAATGCATTGAAAAAATGCAAGTTATTGTGTGAAAAAGTCAGAATTTCTTCAGACTATTGGAGTCAGAATGACAAGTCTTTCATGTTCCCTGTAATGGTTAGTAGATGTCTGTCAGGTTGTAATTATTGCAGCATTTTTTTCTCACAGTTTCATATTGTGTGAGCCTGGCCTGAGGGCGTTGGGACACTTTCAGCATTCTGCATCACACATCCAAAAACGATATTGCTTCTTTGGATTGTTTTCTGAAGGAAGGTATTGCTTTCTGCACAAAAACAATCTTGCCCATAATGCACAAACCCTTCCTCCATGTGGAAGGTTGACTGCATTGGAGCTAGGCAGCCTCAAGGTGCTAGGTGAGAGGTGAAAAGCACCATATCTCAGTAGATATTCAGCTCTCTCCCATTAATGCAAAGAAGAGTAGTAACTTTGCATGCTGCCCTATGTTTGTCAACGTCTAGTAAATATGCCCCCTGGTTTCCAAGGTCCAAAGGTCGGCAGCTCAAGTCACCAGGCCACATCTCATTTCATCTGTCATGTTGACCCTTTAAAAGTGTGGAAATGTTCTGATAGCTACAGGAAAAGTGGTCTTAAACAATGGCTTCTGGAGGAAAACTTTCTTCAGCTGCACACAGGAGAATCCTCTTGTCTTCATGCTTAGATGCCACAAAGGACATCCACGGGAGAAGGGTTCGTGCCAGCTTCATTGGTGTCTTCCCCATTATAAATGATGGCGCCGGCACACTGCCATAGAGCCATTTCATATAACAAAATAAGTGTCTGAAGAGTTTAATATAGAAAAATAACAATTTGCTCTTAAATGTGTACTGACTTTAACATATGCTTTCCATAAAAAACAGTTATAACCTATGTCATCAGAAATGTTTTTCTTCTGGTGAACCTTTCAGGCCTGAAGATGTAATAATTGACTTCCCACCTTAAACAACTGAGGCCTCATGTACTGAGCTTATGTTTTCCACGAGGCAACAAACAGTCACTAAATGCTAGTTGGTAAAGAAAAATACTATGGACCACGTTTATCATTATTACAAGTAGCGATTACCTAATTGAGATTTCTTCAAATCGCAATTAGGTAATAGCTAATCCTAATGTATGAAATCCTTTTCAATTTAATTAGCGATTCTTAATGGGTCACAAATAGACCTACGTCATGCATAGTAATGAGGTAGGTCGCAATTTGCAAGCCTATTGGAATCTACACCATCACAGGGATGGTGGCCTGTTGAGGTCAGCAGACCACCATGTCTGTGATTGCTTTAAAATAAAGCAGTCTTTTTTTGTTTTCAAATGCAGCCCGTTTTCCTTAAAGGAAAACAAGTTGCATTTCAAATGAAAACATGAAACTTTGCAGTTTCATTGTTTGAGTGTAGGCAGTGTAAAAAAAAAAAGTCCATTCTCAAAGGGGAAGGGGCCCCCTGGGTACTCCTTCTCATTTGCGAATGGGTTACCACCTCCTTCGAAGAATCAGTAAAATATGAATGTTTTGTGACCATAATTTGGTCACAAAACATTCATACCTCCCATTTAGTTTCGGTGTTTGGAAGGGACACCCTAATCATGCCCCTTCCAGATACTGAATCGCAAACACACATTTGTGTTTCATACATATGTAAAAGCATTTTTGCAATCATAGACAGACCGATTGACCTTTTCCAACCGCAAATATGCTTAATACATGTGGCTCTAAATCTCCTAAGGGGGCCTTACAAGGGCAAATATTCCATATCCACTGTTTGTCGAGGGGATAACCAGCACCAAAACCTGTGCCTTCTATGATAAACTGAGCGATTCCGTGCAACAAAATATCTATCTGCAGGTTTTAATAGAGAGTTCTACCCCAAAACGTGAACATATGCTTTTCACAATAAATAAGTCAGACCTACTACCTTTTCATTATAAACATTCAAGCCAATAATGTTATCATTGGCTTGTCACCATGCCATCTCAAGCCTACTATAGTTCTTCATCATCTGTTTCCACCAAAACCACACTATTCACATTGTTGTTGCACTTAGAGCGAGTGTTCTAGCCTCCTTTACAGAGCAAAATATCCTTTAGAATTCCATCCTCTGCATACTTGAGCGTGATCTGGCCTTTCCTTGCCCGAGGGTGAATTGCCTTTATGCCACATTAAAAACAAATCGAGTCTTCTAAATCTTCTGCAAGGTTCCCATGGGCCATCTATGTGGCATACAGTCAAACACGTGCAGGTGTAAAGATGATCACAGTTGGCAAAACAAAAGACAATTGCTACTAAGAGAGCCTAGCTAGGATCATTGAATTCAAAGAGTTTTTTTGGGTGGGTCACCAACACCAAAACCCTTGCCTATTACTAAATCTGTGACATTTCCATTTAACATTACACCTGCCTATAGACTGAGCACAGTATAATAGCAATCCATCCTTATCAGGATATTGCCTTTAACACATGCTTTTCACAATACATAGTTTGAGATGACTGACTTTGCCAAATTGATTCATGATAAATAGATGAATCCAATGACATCTGTCATGATGTTCACCTTTACCCTTATGATTTCTTTACACCTTAACCATGACAGGTTTATTCAAGTGCTCATAAGCTTGCAACCATCAAGCATACAGATATAAACTTACAAATATGTAATTAAATACCGATGTAAAACAATAAACAATCCTCTCTATCGATGGAGGTTCTCAAGGATCACCACAGTGAAAATCCTCAGCCGTGCCAAAGTGGACGGCCAATGCAATAACCTTTGCCACTACGGTAATCTGTGTGATTACATGGAACAAAAAATCAGTCTATATCCTTTAACATCATCTAATAACAAACTATGTAAAGCTTGTTGGATCTAACATGTGCTTTTCACAATTAATCAGCTGGACCAACAGCCTTTGTCGGCAATCCCATTCCCACCCTTGTCACTCATATCAATGCTAAAATACATGATTGGTGTGAATGTGGCCTACTCTCGGATGAGGAACGTAGGTATCTTACTGTAAGTAATCCACTTGCCCCCTGTATTTATGTATTACCAAAGATACATAAAGGGGGAAACTTCCCATCAGGACATCCCATTATTTCTGGGATTGACACACCCACTGAAAAACTATCACAATACGTGGACAGGTTCCTTCAACCTTTCGTACAAAATTTGCCTGCATATATACAGGACTCAAGGGATATCCTAGAGAAACTCAATGGCTTATCATGGTCAGAGGATTTGACATTTGTAACATTAGATGTGACTGGATTGTATACCTGTATCCAAAAGCACTTTGGAATAACAGCGGTACAATACTTTTTGGCTAAACGCATGGCCAACCATGCCGATCACAACAAAATGCTTATTGACACGATCAACATTATCTTATCCAAACATGTCTTCCTACACGATGGCACCTGGTTCCACCAAATACAAGGAACCGCGATGGGGAGCAGGTTTGCTCCCTCGTACACCGGCCTTTTTATGGGTTGGTGGGAGAGGGAGCATGCCTGTGGTAAATATGTCTCCCCTGGATTGACATGATTGTCTTCTGGGGGAGGTATATAGATGATATCATCATACTTTGGAAAGGAACGATTGTGCAATTGACGGAGTTCCATACTTTCCTCAATGACAATCCCCACAATATACAACTGACCATGAAGCATAGTAAAAACAGTATAGAGTTTCTAGATATCCTATTTTACATTGACAATAATGAAATACAGAGTACCATCTTTCAAAAAGCGACTTCATGTAATAGCACATTACACGCTTCGAGTGCACATCCCAAATCAGTAATTAACAATATCACTTTTGGAGAGATGGTCCATGTTCGCTGTAATTGCAGCATGTACAAGACATTTAGGGACAGCATCGGAGAGGTAAAAAAAGAGATTCAAATCGCGAGGTTATCCTAGGGATTTTTTAAACAAGGCAGATCAAAGAATTAATAAATTGACTAGAGACAGTACATTACAAAAGCCTGTGGGTCCAAAGACAAGGCAGGCTCAGGGATCACATTTGACTTTTATTACCCAATATACCAACAACAGTTCTGGTTTGTTCAATATTCTAAGGAAGCATTGGGGACTGTTATATGAGACACCCAGTTTGAGGGAATATATAACAACATTTCGCTGAGGTAAAAAGTTACGCCAACTTTTGTGCCCCAGTTATCCAAGAAGTTTAACTCCAAAGACATGGCTTCCACGGCCACAAAGGGTTTCTTTACATGTTTAAATTGTAATATGTGCCCCTTTGGGAAAAATAAGATCAAGAATTTTTGTTATAACACCTCAAAGGAATATCAAATAATAGACTTTATTAATTGTAAAACCAGTTATGCAGTCTATATAATCGGCTGCGAATGCGGGAAGATATATGTAGGGAGCACAGTGCGACCGCTTAAGTTGCGTATAAAGGAACATGTTAGAGCATTTAAAAAGTACCATCTTAAATACCCCATGACGCACCATATGAGGGAACACCATGGTGAGAATGGCAAGATTTGGTTTCATGGTATTGATTACATCCAGGCACACCCTCGGGGTGGTAATAGAGAATTAACCTTACGTCAAAGGGAAGCCATGTGGATATGCCGCTTAAGATGAATTGAAATGGGACACAACACAGATGATGAGATGCATTATTTCCTGTGAACCAAAAATCATTGCATATAATCGCATATTTCTCTTCGACCAAACAGTTTGATCACTAAATTATATTGGCAACGGAGAATTGGCCTTGCCACTTTTGATATGCGAATCATCCGCATTTTTGAAATAGAGAACATACTAGGTTGGACCTACTTTATGAAATTTGTATAAATGGTATGGAATAACCGCAGATTTCTTGATTGACTTTCTTATTCCTTCACATTACAAAGCATTTTTTTGTTTTGAATGTGTTGGATGACTGTGATCTAGGATCTATATATTGCTAGGGTCCTGTACCTCTCCACTTTGTCGACCTATGGTTAGGAATTATTTTTTGCCAGTGTGACTCGACTTATATATAAAGACATTTTGGTAATCGGTTTTGGTCTCAGTAGCACGGACCTTAACAAAATGAAATGTATTGCATATATTTCCTAAACTCCCATGGCAATACATGCTGGGTTTACGCTAAGGGACATCGGTTAGGATATGCAAAATAACGTGTATCACGACGCCTTAATTACGGGACAAGTTTTTATGTATTATTACATCATCGCTGTAGTATAATTATGATTTTGTTTTAATGATTTCAAAATCTAGAAATTCACTTGGTGATATAATTGGCGATATTGGTAGTAACATTCTCTCTCGAGGTTTTTGTGATAAAATGGTCTTGAACGTGTATCATGACGTTTTAAGGGACTAGTCTTTATGTATCATTACATCATCGCTGTAGTTTGACCAGGATTTTGCTTTAATGATTCCAAAACCCAGGAATCCTGTTGATAATATTCGTTTGCGATTTTTAAAAATACAATGAAATGGCCTTGATCGAGGAGCTTCACACATAATTACTGTTATTACGTTATACACTTAAAGATGGCGGTGATGTTTGCATCTAAGTTCCTACTATGTGGTGTGCGCGCAATAATGACGCGGGCACACATACCCTTAAAATGATGGAGTCCGCGTCCCGGATTATGAACCACGGGCGGGAACAGGAACGCTGGACACCAAGTCGGGATTATTGTCAGTGACTGCGGGTAAGACCTGATTGCCACTGAACTTTGGTTTATGTGGGGAGGTTGCATATTATATTATGGGTGGACAAATCGGCTGTATGTGGCGCTTACACCAAGGGCGGCACGTATCATCAGTAGCGGCCGAGTGATGGAATTGGGCTTTATGCCCCGAGTAAAGTGCATGTGGTGATTCCACTTTTTTTAGTGTGGTTGAGATCACATGACCCTGTGTAATTACGAATCCCGTAACTGGCAGGTTGGCTGGGGATAATTGGTGAATACTGCCATTGAACACTGAAGATGCGGTCACGCACGGGTGCGATGGACGTGGACTGTATACATCTGTGGATGTCACAGTTTCACTCCCTGAGGATCCGTAATGATTATCGTTTGTGTCAATCATGGCATTTGGGGATTTGTCATCCACTGTCTAATGATATAATTGGTGAACGCCAGAACTTGGGGACTACATCTGTACTCACTAGATAAATGTGGAGGACTTATTTCATCTTTCTCCTCTATCTCCCACTATTTTGGAGATTTTCTATTGGATACTGTTATTCTTTTGTTAAACTTGTTCTAAAAATATGGTCATAATGCATCTAGGAAGGGGGATGCACTTATGTATGTATGTATGTATGTGTGTTCTTATATAGCGCTCGACTTACCCTTGGGCATCTCGGCGCTTGCATTGGGAACCCGTCCTGGTTTTTCCCTGTGAGATAACCCGTACTGGGCATCCCCAAGGTGAAAGCCAGGCATCCCGCCGCAGGGGGGGCGTTGTGGAGATTAAGCAAGCTTGTTGCCCAGAGCTTCATAGTGTGAACTCGTGCTTAGAGTGGGCACCGAAGTGATAATTATCGAGTCCGTGGACAATTGGGCTCCAGACCCTGCCGCTTCTGGAATCGAACCCTGGTCCCGGGTCTGACCTCTGCTTCAGGGTATGCCTCCTCTAACCAGTGAGCTACACTTCTCCACAATGTATTTTATACTGAATTGGCTTTTTGTAGGTATTGTGCACATCCAGACATCTATAAATGTTGGAATTTCCTTGTATGACTATCATATCAGTGATGGGTATTATTTCTATATGGATACAAGACTACTATTTAATTATCAAGACGAAATAGGAATACCAATATCATTTGATATCCAGCGACAGATAGAATATTGACGTCGAAATAGACTCAAGGTAGGCCTGATTTGATGCTTGCCACAATCAAATATTATAGATTTTTGAAACAATCTTGGCCAATGTTGTGTTGGCTCAAAGTGGGTCTGTTTTTTGTTGTTTTACGTTCATTGCTCATGCGGATACAGGAGTACCATCTCTCAGGAATTTTGTGACATGCAATCATTACTTTGATACAGTTATGCAAGTGCTGATACTACAACTGGTATGTCCCCTTCCATTATTCATTTTGTCGTCTTCATTTTCTTTAATATCTTTTTTATAGTTTTCTCTTGGCGTTGCTTGAGTTAGGTAATCAGAGTTATTGTTCTCTTTCAATTTATCACATTTTGACTATAGATAATCTCTCGCAGTTGTTTGATTATACACGCATGAGAGCCAGTATGCCCATTATTTATGGTTACCTATGCTCATACCTTTCGTAATTGGAGGAGGGATAGTCTGCAACTTAGTGATGGATTCTCTATGAGATCTCCATGGACTTTTATGTATTGTGAAATGAAATAGTGTTTGTCAACCCTTGAGACATTATTTTTTTAATTAACGGGCACTAGCTATGGATACAGTTTCTATATGGTCAGATTTGTGGAAGTTATGTAAGTTTCTTTTGAGGATATATTGGGGTGAGGCATTGCACCCTAATTAAGTGAAATAACCAATAATCCTTTATTGATATGCTTGTTTACAATTTCGTATTGTTGTATGCATGTATGTTAGGATATGTGATGTATTTATTTATTTTGTATACATGGTAGTTTTTTGATACACGTGTTTTTATATGTGTTTTTAATACAGCCCTGAAGAAGATCTATTTCAGAACGAAACGCGTTGGCTGTGGCTCTTAAAAAAACTCAATAAAGAAGCAACTCTGTTTTCTCAATACGGACTGAAAATTTTGAAATATATAAAAAAAATAATTGGATAAGTGGTGCAGCTTTGATTTTGTTTAAAAGCCTTTGTCGTAATGTTTCATAATAAGAACACCAGACCTAAGTCATCGGGCATAACATTTGCAGTGCACCAAACAGGTGTATAGCTTGTCATCCTAAGCATCTAAGGCTTACAGCATTGAGAGTAAGCTTTTCCATAAGACAACCATCAGACACACAGTCGTGCAACTAGAAAATGTATACCTAATACTGTCTGTCCAAATACCTGTTTAATAAGGATTCTCACACAGAAAGCCTTCCATACCCATGGTTTGTTGCACTAAGTGACCCACAGAAAAACCATTGCCTACGATGGCACATATGTGAGATTTCATATTACATCATACCTTTCTGTAGGCTTTAAAAAATACTAATAACATTCCAACATTAAATGTCTATTGACCAAAACATATGCTTTTCACAACAAATGTGTCATGTGTCAGGCGTAGTGAATTATCATAATATTTATTCATAGACAGTTTGCCATCTGTTAAAAAGTGTACTACAAGTAGTGTTTTATTAGAATAACACACATTTTGCCCATTCAAGTCCATTAGTCATGAGAACCATGGTGTGGGTGGAGTCTACTCCCTGCTCTCAGTAAGACTTCCAAAGCTCTTTTTTGATGATCATATAAGGTCAGGTAACAGCCCATGTAGATTAGTGAAGCTGTGGGTCTCAAACACACACCTGCAATCTGACGTGCTGAAGTAATAACCTCCCTCATCCGTGCTGCTGTCAGAGAAAAGCAAACATTGCAAATTATCTTGTTATCTAAGACAATGCAATTTGTGGGCCCATGAAAATTCAAGCGCGGGCAACTTGTTAAATAAACAAAATGATCACAGCTACTGTGTAAAGGGTGAGCAGTTTGCAATACAAAAATTACAAAAATGGCTTTATTTAAAAAGCAATCACAGACATGGTGTTCTGATGACCCCAACAGGCCACAATCCCTGTGATTGGCAATGGAGAGTACGGGCGAGAGGGAGTTCCCTGAGTGAGCTTTCATGAAGGGTGAAGGTTAGACATTATCTTAATAAAAAGGTGCTTTGAGGGACTTCAATATGATTATGTATCTGGGAGAGATGTGAATCTGAAGACTGAATGCTGCTGGATTTTATGGGAAGGTGCAGGTACAAGAGATGAAGCAGGGTTGGTGTTCTCAATGTGCTTTTGTATGTTCTGTAGAGGTTAAGATAATTGCATTTTTTGTGTAACAAGGAAAAGGTGGGTCTGACAGGGATGCTGTGCTTAATTTTTTGCCATGTTTAGGCTAGATGCCATGGTCAGCTAGCAACACATTCACAATTAAGGACAGAAACGTAAGAGATGTAAGAGCTCCAACTAAAGGTATTGCGTAGCAAAATGCAAGAAAAGAAGCAGATTACAGGAAGTGCCACACACTGCAATGAAACTGCATTGAAAGTTATTGGTACACACTGCTTTTGGATGCCGCAGCTTTCTTCACCCTACGGTTAGCCTCTTCCAGCTTATGTATGATGGTTGGTAATCTATCAGAGATCAGGAGTTTGTAATCTGTACTATTTTCAACCAGGGGGCGAACACTCACTACGATTTCATCCAAGACTTCCAGCAGACCATCAAGCTCCCCACTGAACTCCATGTACATGGTGGCAGCACTGGTCTTCCCAGCCAGGATGCTCAGGAAACTGGTGCATTTTCTCAAAGGAATGAGGAAATTTTTTACATTTTGATATAGCTCTCTTTCCGAATCTAAGTCCCGTTTGAGGAGTTGAATTGTTTTAGTGTTAGCTGCAATGGCCTGTTCCATAGTACGGATTGCCTCCCTGTAGAATTGAAGCTCAGATTCATACTTTTCCACAGCATCCTGGTATTTCATGTGCCGTATTGTAGCTTCTTTAGATGCCTCTTCAGCCTTTTGTTTAGCTTCATTTGCTTCACTGATCAAATTTCGACCTAACAGAAATAGAAAAAAGACTACAGGTTCATTGGTAAACTGTAAGATTGAAGTGTGTAAACACATATAAATTATGAGATTATTCAGACCATGCACTTATCAGTAGACAAAGCATATCATTTCAAATGTTTAGAATTTGGCTATGAGGCATCTTCTTAAAAGGATTTCATGTTTTGCCTCTAGGATAACATGCTAACTGTTAATATTAGGCCTTGGAGTATTTTTCAATTCTGCCAGCAGAATCAGAAGAATTTGGTAATTCTGTGTTACTCTTGTTACGTGGAGTTACTGATAAATTCCGCCACTCCACTGGCAGAATTAATTTAAATTCAGTGGTTTATGTTTCTCTATCTTTAAAAAACACAGTAGATTATAGTTTAATCTGCAATGCATTTTAAACATAGAGGGACCACTTCCTCCACCAGCCCTGTTTAGAAACCAATGACTGCACTGCAGTGATTACTGCAGAGTATGTAAGGGCACCAAAGGAAAGGCACTGCTGTGATTTCTAAACAGGGCAGGAAGGATGAGGCAGTCCCTTTATGCTTAAAAGAAATAGATTAAACTTTAATCTGCAGGGAATTTTTAACATTGAGGGACAGCTCCCACTCCCAGTCTTGTTTAGAAACCACTACCTAGCAGGGCATAACCCACAATATCCATACGTACTCTGCAGTAATCACTGTACAGTATGTAAGGCCGAGGAGGGGTACGCAATGCAGATGATTTGGTATTTGGCTTTGCTAAATCTTGGCACAAAATGAATCCTTGCATCTATTGTTTGGATGTAAAGGTGCATTTTGAGTTTAAAAAACTGTGCAAAATGGCCACTCTGCCCCATTGAAATGTTATGGAAACTCACTGAACTGTAATGGAAGTCTGCAGAATCAAACTCTGCCAATTCCGCCTGCCAATTGTTATTATAAGTAAAAAACTATAAATTCGTTGAAAAGAATTCAAATGACGCTGCAATTATGAGTCATTTGAAACCCACTGTAAATGAATTGTGCAGGACATGCGTAAAGGTGTTTTTGGGTGTGCCCCATGCAGATGTACCATATGCTCTGGATTTTAGACTATACTTGTCAAGGCCAATCTGAAACTTTTAATATATGTCTATCGTGATATTGCATGGATTCATACTGAACTAAACACAACTTGTATGAATTTTAGAGCCACATTTACTAAACTTCTATGCAATACAAGGTAGCAAGCAAAGATGCTGCCCTTCAATGCATTGCGTAAAATTGATATAGCAGAAATGCTCCATATTTACACAGATATAGAGCATTTCTGCTCTCTCCTTTAGACGTTACACTGTGTTCAGCTTAGCACCAATGTGGAGACCCTTGCATCATAGTGCAAGGTGACCTGTATATTCCAGGCAGGATTGTTTATGTGCAGAAAGCATAACCTTCTTGTAAAAAAGCAATCCTAATAGGTATTTTCTTCTTTCTATGTGAGCTGAAAAATGCAGCACTACTAAAAAGAGTTCAGTACAAAGAGACAAAAGGATATTTCTCCTCATCACACCAAACTGCAATCCCAGGTTTACTACCTGAGTTAATATGGGATTGCATTAAAATGTTTAGGTCGACCCATGGGTTCCCAACTCTATTCAGAGTAATTCAAGGCAGTGATTTGAGCTAAGCCATACAGAGCCATTCAAGGAAGGTTTGTATGGCTTAGTAAACCCCATTTAAAGGCTTGGGTTGCCGTCTGTCGCCTTGGGCCATATCTTTATATAGTTATGCCTAGAGAGTAAGTATTTCTCCAGTGTGTGTGTGTGTGCATATGTGGGTGTGTGTGTGTTATGGCTTTGTAGCTGAGCCTCTTTATCGGAATGTATGTGTGTGAGCATGGTGAATTTCTATGACTATGTCAGTCTGTGTGATGCGCCTGTCTATGTGAATGTGTGTGTTAGAAACCAGGTCCCAGATTTGCACAGATGTTGCATCTAGTCAGTGTTACTTTTTAAACACAAACCTGATGCAAAATCAAAGATATCATTTATAAACTAACACAAATGACAAGTTCTGCTGACATCTGACCAAAAGTAATGCACCGCAATGTGTTAAAGGAGTGTTCAATGGATGGTACACAAGCATTCACCAACACAGAGCAGCAACTTTTCTTGCTGTCCTGTGCTGCATAAAATCTTTGTAAATCTGGCCCTAGATGTTTAGCTGGGTGTTATCTGTGACTTTGTGATATAAATGTGGGTGTGTATTTATTTTATGATATTCAATATGAGCCAAATGCAATATATACCTAGCAGTGATCCAAATATAGGTATCATTTTCAGGCCACTGCCCTCTTTATCAATTTCCTCTGCATCATGCCATGCTTGAATTGCTCTGTCTAAAGAATCCTCTGCATATTTGACAGCTTCCTCTGCTATTAGTACTTGCTGTTTGGTGAATGACTCCTGCCCTTGCAGTCCGGAGAGTTTCACTTTAAGACTTTGTTCCCGAGCTTGTAGAACCTTCTGTTCATTATTCAGATGGTTTATCATGCCTAAGCGTTCTTCCACATTAGTACTCAGTGCTTTCACTTGTGCCAGGGATGACTGCTCCGCCTTTGACAGACTTTTGTGGGATGACTCTAGGAGTTGGTGGATATTATGAAAGCCTTGCTGAAGGTCAGTACTGGTCAGCAAGGTTTCAGCAACAGACGTCAAGGAATTTAAGGCATCCACAAAGGGCGGCAGAACAGCCTGCTCATAACTCTTTTCTGTAACAGGAATGTCACCAAAAATATAACCCGGAAGCACTGTACCTTAAAGAGGAGGAGAGAAGAAAAAAGGTTAGAGACCTATTTAGGAAGAAGCAGTTGTGTTTTCTAATAATTGTAGGTCGGAGGACGTCAGCATACAAAGTGTACTGCTCTATAGCTTGACAATATTTTACAACTTACAAAGCTAATACTTTTTGGGCTTCAAGACAGTGTTGTAAATGCAGGGAACTGACATGGATCTTGGATCTGACAGCTATTGCAAAGCAACGTCCAGTTACCCGCAGTGAAATGTGCCAATTTTGCCCTGGTGCTGACACCAAGGCATTTTCAGCAGATCAGCATGCTGTGAGCTTTGCTTTATTTGCAGAGTGTTAGGAAGGCCTCTTGATTTCAGTTCCAGCTGGGCCCCACATAGATGCCTCAATTAAGAGGTCAAAAAATAACGTGTATACAAATAATAGACAGAAAGCTGAACAAATCAAACATTCACCCATAGTCAAGGGATCTGGGTTAAATCCATTGTTCTTTTGCACACCATGCCACTCACCTTTGGACCCAGCCATATGCAAATCAGTCTTGACCCTGTTCCACAAGGCTACAGTCCAACCCAAACTGCCAAGCCAAGTCCTCCCGGGACCGGAAACAACCATCTGGTACTGGTTTTGGGGTATCACCCCATATCAGCCAGGATAGCTTGAATCCAGTAGCACAGAGAGCAAGGCACCCACACCTGGGCACACTCATCTCACTTAGGGTGATAAATTCAGTGCAAACAAATGATTCTTTTGCATCAATTAAGAGATCAGCAACCCTCCTTTTGTGTGAATCTTAGGGCCATATGTACAGAGCATTTTTGCAATTAGAAATGGCCAACCGCACCATTTCGGACCAAAAAAAGGCTTTTACATATGTCCAAACACAAAATGCAATTCAATAACATATTATGAATGCAATTTGTGTTCGCGATTCGGTATTTGGTTCGGGCGTGTTTGAATCATTCATCCCATTCAGTTTCAAACACGCCCATGCAGCAAAACATTCATATTATACTGATGCCTTAAAGTAAAAGGCAACCTATTAGCAATTTGGAAAGTGACCCAAGGGACCCTTTCCCCTTTGAAAATGGAAAGAAATATATATTTTTAAGATCGGACCGTAGTCCAACAAAACACTGCCTTCTCTTAAAAACATGAACCTGAAAAGTTTAATTTCTTCTTTTTGAACTCATCCTGTTTTCCTTTAAGGAAAGTGGACTAAAAAAAAGAAAACATTGTTTTATTAAGAAGCAATCACAGACATGGTAGTCTGTTAACCCCAGCAGGCCACCATTCCTTTAATTCCCAATGGGTTGCAAATTGTGCCCATATATCCTTAACATGCATGAGGTAGCATTATTTGGGATCCACTTGGAATGAAACTCAAAAGACTTTCATACATGAGGAAAACCAATTTCCTAATTAAGATTGGGATGGAATCCCATATAGGAAATCAATTTTCCTAATATTGATACATCTGGCCATAAGTCTTGGCTGGGGGTTCACTGTAGCTTTAACATCTGTAACATCTTGATGCCACCTAACAAACACAATCAGTGTCTCAATTCACCAGCAGTCAAGAGATGAACTGTGATTTGGGAGTAGGTCTTGAGTTTTCTAAGCTTTGTATGAATAGTTATGAACACACTTTTAAACTTTCAGATAAAGCTATGATTGGGACATATTTTGAATTTTCAGAGCTTTATGTGAAAGGTATTGCTGCCCAATAAGGAATGTCTGATAAATATTTACTATTAAATCTTTGTAACTCTCCAAAGGAATTTATTTTAGTAACATTAGAATAACTAACAATTGAGAAAAACTGTAAGGCTCGGAAGTTATGATTTGCTATATAAATGTAGCTCCCACTGGAGGAACTTGTGTCACACCAGGATTTATGCTGCAGAATTAGTAACTTGTTAAACTATCAGAATACATTTCAAATCTGTGACCTGTATAGCAAATGATGCAGAATCACTAATTGTCTATCCGATGTTGTGATTAATCAGAATGGTGATGAGAAGGTATATCCATTTTTTAAAAATGTTGAAGGTGACATTCAGAAATTTTGAATTTGACAATCAGATTCTAACACTTGTGATTCCGCACCCTATCCGATGTCAGTCCTTCACTGCCAATGTGTAAGTTCTTGCAATAGATTTTTTCCAATTCAAAGTTGTTAAATAACATAATCATTGCATCACTGGAAGTGACATCACATGGTCTTTGCCCTGATGAAAACATGCTCTAAATTACATGACAAGACACTGTTTCATAATTAGGTTCTGCCTACAAGGACATCTGGTGATCTAGCAGCATGACCTTTGAGCACTGCAACCATCCTTCACCGCACAAGGACACCTCTTAATCATCATCACACTTAAATAGTGTGTTATGTTCAGTTATTAACTCCAGCAAAACTAGTGATACACCAATTCAGGAAACTGTTAAACATTTTTAAAGAATTTGTGGATTTCATATATTTTTTTGCCAGGAGACTTCCTTCATCTCCTTAACCCCAAAATCAGGAGGTTCAATTAAGTAATTGGTAGGCTGTAGTTTCTAGTAACATCTTTAGGCTATGCCCAAAATAACGTATTTTTGTGGGCCTGACCCTTGGAGTCAAAGTGGGAAATTATGAGCTCAGCCTCCCTCATCTACATGTAATCTCTCAAATATCAAAATCTTGTGTATTACTCGGTTTGTCAGCCTGGACACATGGATGTGTCTCTTTAGCCTCAAATTATAAACCAACGCCTGTTTCAAATTGTTGTGTGCTTAATCCCAATAATATAAAAATACATTCAAAACACTTGTATTCTGCATATGGTGGATTGTAACAAGATCTATGTGCTAGCTCTTAATGCCACCTAACATCTCATTACACAAAGTATTAATCCAAGAAACATTTTGGGAAGCATATTCTCACTTGAATCCAAAATTGTGATATTTTGGAGAAATAAGTCTTAGTCTAGGAATACTTGCTTCTTTGTTTTCTGTTTTGCAATTCCTGAGTCCATTTCTAGTCGTGTTCAGTGAGCTTTTGCGGTGCTATTTAATGCGCTGGTATCTGCTACAATGTTGGACATGGTCACCCACCTATTTCTTATCCCATTTCTTATCCCATTTCGTGTCCCATTGAAATCAAAGGACACACACTGCGGTGGATCTGCTTCTTCCTGACTGGAAACTCTAGCACTCTACACCTCCGATGCCTGAAAACTCATCTGTAGAGTTGCACCAGAATCCTCCCTGCGCCTGACCCTCTCCAATGCATACATCATGTCTGAAGCCAGCATGTATTTATTTATGTATACATTTTATATAGTGCTACCCAGACCCAAAGGTTTAAGAGTGCTTCACATAATTGAGAGCAAGGCAATAATGAAGTCACTGAAAACGTGAAGCAAGAACAATATTAGGTTCAAGTACACACAATATATATATATACAAGGAAAAATAGTTAGGCAGTGAGAGTTTTTACCGCTTGTGGTCTAGTCGCATAGTATGAGTCCAGGGAGAGAAAGACATAGTAGACATTAGAAAGAAAAAATCAGTCTCTTGTTCCAAAGGTCTAACCTTAGATTGCTCATGTGTTCCAGTATTTGTTGAGGAGATGGAGTTTAAGGTCTCTTTTGAAGCAAGAGAAGGAGGGGTTGCATCGTAGGTCTCTTGGGAGAGAGTTCCATATGCTGGGTTGATTTCCTTTTAAGTTTGGGAGGAATGAGAAGAAGTGTTTTAGAGCTTCTTAGAGTTCAGGTTCTTCCTGGTTTTGGGAATTTTTCATCTAAATAGTTGGGATATGTGAGTGAAGCGCTTTGTGGGTGTTACAGGCAGTCTTGTAAGTCATATTCCTTCAAATGGAATCCAGTTGAGGGTCTTGAGGGCAGGTGTGATGTGTTCAAACCATGTATTATCTGTTATGAGCCGGGCTGCTATGTTTAAAACTTATCTAAGGGGGGCCTATGAGAATGGCATTCCCATGGTCAATTTTGGGGAGGACCAGAGATTGTACAACCAACTTGAAATCGTCTGAGCTAATGAATGGTTTCCTTTTTTTATAGGTGTTTTAGTGTGAAAAATGCTCCTTTGGCTGAGTTATTGATGTGATCCTTCGTTGACAAGTCTTTTACCAGGGTGAAGCCTAAATATTTAGCCAAGTTGGATAGAGTGAGAGAACAATTTTGTGCCTGCAGGTCTTTAAGCCACTCTTGGATTGGTAGGATTGGTAGGTGGTTACTTTTGGGCCGAGGAGGACAGATCGAGGTTGATCGCGGGAGTGTGCGAGCATGGAAATACTATAGCCCACTACCCCCCTCCCGGACCCATGATGTTAGTTACAACAACAGCATAAACTTTCTGAGCCCCGGATAAATAGGAGGCTCCCGGGTAAAACCGTGAGTTTTACCATTTGATCTCCACAGGTTAGGGTGCGCCTTAGAGTGTGCATACCGCCGTGGGGACTCCCTTGGTCCTGATGAAAGCTTAGCCGATTAGGCACCATAAGCAGAAACATGTCGACCTAAAAATTGGTCAAGCCCTGGTCAACATCACTGGCCAGACCTTGCCCAATTCACGTTTTTATTGGTTTTTGATTTGCCAAGAATAAACTTGTCATTGGTTAAAATCATTTACCTTTTAATCTCACTCCCCTTCACAACCAGAAACCCGCTCCGCTGTAACACAGGCGTCGCAGCACACCAGAGAGGCATTCGGCCTCTCTGGTGGGAACCCGATGATGAAGCATGTCACCAACTAGGTTGGTGAGTGAGGGTTCTTTTAACAAATATTTTTGGTTTTTGCCCGTGCCTCTTTTTTGCTCCCTATCCCCTTGTCACTCTTTTGTTGTTTAATTACTTTTGGGGAAGAACAGAATTACTTCCGTTTTGTTGGGGTTTAGTTTTAGTCGGTTGGAGTTAAACCAAGATTGTATTTTTTCGCAGTGTCACTTTGGGATGTAGAATGTAGGATGTCACTGAGTGATATAATTTAATAGTAGAGTTGAGTGTCGTTGGCATATAGGTGATATTTGATTGCCGCTTGCTTTAGTATGATAGTAAGGGAAGGTGTGAGGATTGAGCCCTGGGGGACACCAAGTGCAATATGTGTGAGTTTAGAGAGGCAAGAGTTGATTTTGACTTGTTGTAAATGGTGTTGTAGGTAAGATGTGAACCATTTTAAAACTGTGCCATTGATACCAGAATGGATCTTCAATGATCCAGTAAGGCTGGGTGATAAATGGTATCAAAAGCCGCTGATAAGTCAAGTAGGATAAGAAGGCATGCACCTCCGTCGTCTAAGGATCTATGGATGTCATCTGAGATATTGAGCATGGCAGTTTCTGTGCTACAGCCTTTTGCTGAACCCTGATTGGAAGGTGTCAAGTAGGTTGAATTCCTCTATATGAAGGTTGAGTTGTTGTAAGATGCACTTTTCCATAGTTTTGCCTAGGAACGGGAGGTTGGAGATAGGTCTGAGGTTGTTGAGATCATTTGGGTCTGCCCTGGGATTTTTGAGTATGGGTGTGATTTGACCTAGTTGGAGAGAATCCAAAACACAACCCAAGGCGAGAGAAGTATTGAGGATTTGTGTCCAAAATGGGCAAAGATGTGGCTGAGATTATGTACTATTGTTGAAAGGAGGGGACCCTTAGTGTGTGAAGTGGGCTTTAATTTTGCAATTATATTGAAGTCGTCTATTTCTGTCATAGGTTTGAAGTCCAACAAATTGGCATTGTTTTTCAATTGGGAGTTAAAATGGTTGCAGTTAGTTCTATTTGGGGCCAATCGATCATTGATAGGTTCAGGGGGTGGAACTACTCTGGATGGGGGGGTGACAGTGAGGATCGTCAGTAGGGGAGGTAGGGTTGTGACTTGAAGGAAGGATTGCTTCATTTTAGCAATTTTGCCAGTGAAGAAGTAAATTCATTAGAAGCGATTATTTTTTGCGGGGAGATAAAAGTGACTTGTTGTTTTACAATGTAAAAGAGCTCCCTCAACGGTCAAGTTGGTTGGAATAAAGAGGTTTTTTCTCTAAACATGTGCTTTCTGTAAAACAACCTTGCAGTTCTAAGTAGAGCTAGATGGAATGTTGAGGGTTTTTTGTCTCCATGTCATTTCCGTTTGTCTGAGCTACCTTATTTCATTGTTAAGATCCGAGTTGAACCAAGACTTTGATTGGATAGATCTCATTTGTTTTAGTTTGAGTGGTGCCACCTGGTCGAGACCTTCCGTTATCACTTTGCTGTAGTGGGCGGTGAGATCATTGATGTTATGAGTGGGAAGGCAATGCCTTAACTGTTCACAAATCTTGGATTCCAGTTCTGTTATTGGGACTTGTTTGCGGTTTCTGGTCCACTGCTTATGTTTATTTGTTAAGTCTGTGTGTGGCATGCTGGTGTTATTGATATTGAACAGTATGAGATGGTGGTCTGATCAGTCCATTGGTAAGATGGCACTGAGGGAGACCAGTTAATTGTTAGTGATTCTCGCTTCTAGAGTAGAGCCTTTGATGTATGTTGGTTCATTGCAGAGTTGTTTGAAGTCATTCATTTTAAGAAGGTTCTTGAGGCGCCAGACTGTGATGTCTTCTGAGTTGTTCCAATGAATGTTAAAGTCCCCGAGTTAGCACCATCTGCATCAGAATAATCTGCTCTCATGACATCCAGGTTCTTTCCTATACTGATGACTCACAACTCATTCTCTCCCTCAAAGACAAGACTCCCACTATTGGACACAAGTTCAAGGTATGCATGACTGATATTGCCCACTGGGTGAAGACCAAATGACTGAAGCTGAACACTGACAAGACCAAAATTATGATCTTTAGAAAGTTCACTTCACTGAGGGACTACAACTGATGGCCAGTAGAGCTAAGAATGAATGACACCCATCCCCACTACCCATGCCAAGAAACTCAGGATGATGATCATCATCAAACTCGCCATGACTACCCTAGGTAAAGCCATTACTATCTCAAGAGTCCATACCCTAAAGATGCTGGGCAAGATTTTCAAATAGGTCCCAATCAGTACCCAGAAAACCGTCACATATACCCTCATTATAAGCAAGCTGAATAAAGCAACACCTTCTATGCTGGGATCAACAATACACTCACATGAAAGCTGCAGACCAGTGAGGACTCAGTGGCCAGAATCACTCGCATCTCACATGATACACTATACCGGAAGGAGCTTCACTGGTGCCCCATGCACAAGCAAGTACAATTCAAACTCCTCATCCACAATTTCACAGCAATATGTAACACGTGCACAGAATACTGAGGAACTTCGATTTCTGATCGCGATCGAATCGACCCGCCATTTTGTGCTCCGCCTCCATTTTGTGTTGCCATCACTCAGGCAGCACGGCAAACAAAGTCTATTCTGCTTTTTTCTGCAGCCTGGTGTCGAAATACACTTTCTGCCTCTGTTTGCAAAGCTGATGTTAGGACTGGCCGAGTACACTAATCCCTGTCTGGCTTTTCTAATCCCCGTCTCAACTATCTGTTGGTTCACACTATTCTTTTCTGACTTTATCTTATCGTCTGGCCTTCACTGTCTTCTGCTAGCATTCTCTCAATTCACAACTGTCCTCCAACACACACAAGTGTATCTCGCCACCGTTAGTTACAAATCCGTTAATAAATTAGTTTGAGGGAGGGGTGACAAACATAGTTGGAGGAGAGGTTTCCTCGAGACAGCTGACACTTTTGTTTTCCAATCTCTCCTATTGGTTCTGTCATGTTTTCCAACTTTCCTTATTGGCTCTTTCTTGTATGTTCTGGGAGTGTATTTGGTTAATGTATATGTTACCTATATGGTATATAAGTTTGTGCGCCACAGAGTGAAGTGGCAGTCTCCTGAGAACCTACCTTGTGTACTTCTGGGATAACTGTACTAGCTGCAGCTAATAAATCTGATCTTCTAACGCCGACAGAGTGTCCCGTGTCTCTGTGTAGCTGAGCAGGTGAATCCAGGAGACTAGGGCGTACCCTGCGCCGCCAGGCCCAAAAGGTTCTGGTTCTTCAACACCTCAGTAATCACAACTAATTTCACAAACCTTTCAAACACCACCACTTGTCCGAACTCTGACTTGCACACATATCATGTGCATGGAAAACCAGATCTGGCAGTTGAGCCTTCTCCTATATCACTTGTTGTACTCTACAAGAGTTGAAAACCTTGCTTTTCAGGTACTCCCACTAGGCTCTAGGTTTAGCTAGACTCTCAACTGCCCAGGGCCAGGATACCCTTCCAGTTGACAGTACACTCTAAAAATGTGCATAACATACCATAATCTTCTGATTTGGCCTGACGCATGTCTTACTAATTTGAAGAGCTGGAGCAAGGCTATTGTGCCACCTAACACAGTGGTGTTTGCTTAATCACTGGACTTTTAAAGTCATGTGCTCTAAGCTAGAAATTATGATAGTATTTATATTCTTATCTAAAAGGACATTTCTGCTTGGTATAGACATACCCATGTTAAGAATTTAATTGTATTAACTTATCAGTTAGGCAGAATTAACTTTGATTTGAGGATTCTGATAACAATACTGTATGTCGCGCAATATTAAAATGTGCTCATTTAATGTATCTGGGCTTAATTGCAGCAATAAAAGGCGGAGAATAGCCGCGGAAATTCATTTTATTCAACCAGACATTCTTTGTTTACAAGAAACCCATCTGGCATGGGACAAAAGGACACTCGTAGCAGATTTAGGTTATACTTTGATTGCTGCCTCTCAACAAACTAATAATACTAGAGGTGTTATGATTCTCTCTAGACCTGGTTATTGTTTTGCGGGTCGTAAACTAGTTGATAAATGGGGTAGATGGGCTATATCAGAAATTATAGTTTGAGGCGGAATCTTTACAATATGTTCAATATATGGATCTAATACAGACGAGGCCGAAGTTTTGGAATTATTAAATATACAACTTGCCAATTGGAGAGCTCCGCTAATTTTATGTGGAGATTTAAATATTAATTTGAATACTATGGAGTTAGCGGCAGGGCTGGAATATTACATAACTTGGTTATTGACCATGGCCTGGTTGATATTTGGAGTAAAAATTACCCTACTCTCCCAGGATATACTTATTAATCTGCACCACACAAGAAATTTGTCCGGTTAGATTATTTTTTTACTTCTATATCCATTCACAGTCGAACAAAGATACAGACTTTTCCTAGAGTTACATCGGATCATTCTCCCATTTTAATAGAATGTTCAATTTTAAAGGAGATAAGTAGTTTAAGGAGTTTTTCATTTGATAGGAATCTCTGTCTTGATGAACAATACAGAATATATATGACTGAGTGGATTGCAGAATTCTTTAACATTAATTTAGGCACCGCCAATATCGAAATAGTTTGGGACACATTCAAGGCCTGCTTTAGAGGAGAAGCAGTAAAATTTGGCTTGTATCATCAAAATAAACTATGGTCTCAAATGGGGGAGCTTTATTATCGTTTAAGGGCCGCAAAAGTAGAGTTAACTAAAGAAATTGTGAAAAAGGATAATTTACTTCAAATATCTAAAATGGAGGCAAAAATTGCACAATGTAGGGCGACTATAACTGGGGTATGGGCTGAAGAGATCGCCCGGAAATATTTAGTAAATAGACGGCACACTTATGAATATGGAAAGTCTATTGGCCGGTCCCTAGCGTTAAGATTGAAAATGAAGGCGACTTCACGGTTGATCCCCAAACTGCAGGATCAGTGTGGGGTGGTTCATGAGGAGCCAATGGAAATATTAGACATATTCCATCAATTTTATTCGGAACTATATACTCAGCAGTCAAATTCCACACCAGATCAGATATTGTAAGTAGGCATGCTAAATCAATTAACCAATATTGAGTCAGACTTTTTGGATAGCCCTTTTTCCATGGAAGAATTAGTGATTGCGGTTAGAAGCATACCGAATGGTAAAGCGGCAGGTCCTGATTTTATTCCGGGGGAAGTTTATAAATGCTTTTTTGATTCATTGAAAAAGGTGATGTTAGAAACGTTCAGGATGGCACAAAGGGGAACCGTTCCAAATACATGGAATGATGCCTCAATTGTCGTATTTAGTAAGAAAGGGAAGCCTCCGGACCTACCAGGATCTTATCGGCCAATATCCCTGCTTAATTGTGATAGTAAGCTTTACTCTAAAATGATTCGCAAATCGTCTATCTAAGGTTATAACATCATTAGTAACAATAAACCAGCATGGTTTTATTCCAAAAAGAGGTAGGGTCACACATTAATAGAGTTATTACTTTATTTGATATATCAGAAGCGGAAAAGAGGGACTTAGCGTTGATACTGCTTGACGCAGAAAAAGCTTTTGACCGCGTGGAGTGGGTATATCTATGGGAAGTGATGAGAAGGATGGGATTCGGGAAAGCTTTTCTAATCGCAATTCAGGTTCTATATAAGGCACCAAATGCTAGAATCGTTGCTATGGGTCTAAAATCTGAAAAGATTAATATAACTAGAGGGACACGACAAGGGTGTCCTTGTTCCCCTCTACTTTTTGCGTTATTTATTCACCCTTTCATCATCAGTTTACAGAATTCCCCTTACATTAAACCATTTTTTGTTACAGGTATTGCATACTCAGTATTCGCATATGCGGACGACATAGCTATAGTAACAACGGATCCTAGGGAGGCAATAGGGGAGATTGAATTATTAGCTAGAGATTTTGGAGCTATGTTTGGCTATAAATTAAATTCAGCAAAAACCCAAGTTTTGTGCACAAAGAATATACAATTTAATGATTTTCGGGTAACAGAGGAAGTTACATATCTAGGTATTAAAATTAAAACTCAAATGCAACAGATAGTCGATAGTAACTGGAAAGAGATTAAATATCAAATCAAGCAATCATTAGAGAGATGGAGCCGACTGCAATTATCAATAATAGGAAGAGGGAACATCATCAAGATGGATGTTCTTGCTAAGATCTTATATCTATTTCGGAGTATTCCATTGGAATTTCCATTTAAACATATACAGCAACTTCAGTTTATTTGTGGGAAATTGTTTTGGGCCCCGGGTAAAGTTTGACGAGCTATGAAATGGCTGACGCTACCTGAAGAAAGAGGGGGACGAGGTGTACCCGATTTCTTAATTTATTACTATGTTTGTTTTTTACAAAGAATGAGGTATATTCTGACAGGTGAGCCCCCGAAGAATGAAGCAGATGCCCCATCTATTTTTTTTCTGTTATTAGGAGAACAGGCAAAAGGATGCTTATTAAAGGAACTGGAGGGTAATTATTACAAGCACACCCATTTCAAGGTATTAGCTTCAGCTTTTAAAGTATGGAGAAATGTCAAAAAATTGATTAATTTGGGTAAAATCACATCTTATACCCCTTTTGATGCTGATAAAGTACTTCCTTCTATTTTTTGGGACAATACCGCAAAGGTTTGGTCTAGAAATGGGTGATTTATATGATGACAACGCAATACTGGTGACATATGCAGAATTGGTTGATAAATATCAGTTGCCACAGTCGCTGTTTTTTAAATATCTTCAAGTTCGAGATTTTTGTTTGAAAAATCAGATCAAGGTTTCTCCTAATACTTTAGTAGAAGGGATTCGCCTTCAAAAAAGGATTGGCCCACTTTATCTGATCTTGATGGAGTATAAACATGATGATATCCAAAAATATAATTTGTACTGGCAAAATCAGCTGGGAGACTCTCACATCGATATTTTGGAAACTCTATCGCTGGCTAAGGAGATATGTTTGGCTGCTAATTTAAAAGCTCAAGTTTACAAGTTGGTCTTCAGGCTATATTACACTCCTAAATGGATGGCAACTTGGGGACACAAATATGATGAGAAATGCATTCGATGTGGGGATTCTGAAGCCGATATGGGGCATATTTTTTTTTTATGTATTAAGTTGTCGCATTTTCTGAATAGTGTTGAAGTATTTATATCAATGGTATTGCAGCGCCCCTATAAGATTTCTTCTACACTTATGTTATTGGGAATAGGTCAAAAAACATGTAACCATCCTATATTAAATGAGCATAAGTACTTTTTATTTCTTGCAATGACTGTAGCACGGTTATGCATCGCAACAGAATGGTTATCACCTGAGGCTCCGACTTTTGAATCTTGGAGAGCCAAGCTGTATCGTATTTATGAAATAGAATGGAATCTGTATGCGCTGAAGGGGGTTTGGAAGAAACAAATTGGATTGTTAATTTGGGGGGCGCTTACAAATTTCCTTGATGCAGGATGAATATAGATGTATCCGATATATCTTTACTGTAATCGGTGTATGTATCTCTTTTACAAATTGCTTTAATTGTATGAATTTAATTTCATTTTCACTGTCTATTGCAAGGGTATGTATGTGTCTGATATTGCCACTAGAACTGCCTTGGAAATAAAAAAATAAAGAAAAAAAAAATAAAATGAACAAGAGAGCATGACTCAAAAATGTGCACAAAACAACATAACAATGCAATTAACAGAGTACAAAGCATTCAAAATAATATTCAACTTAGCAACCACAGTACAGTATAACATCACATTGCAACAATGCAGCTTACAAACATAGCATCACAAACATAATAGAAAGTATCACCACAATGATAAACATATATTGCATGGCAGTGTCACTTGGTACCATTTCTGTGTAGATTATCTGCAAACGTGAGTTTGGGTGTGGAATCCAAGACATTAAGCACAATGCTCTGAGCTCTGAGAACCATTTAATGTCAATGCCAAAGTAGTAAGAGCCTGATTCACAATTGTGTTGAGATTCACCGCTAACAATTGAAAATTTAGGTCACTGATATACAAAATGTAAAAATGCGCTTGGAAACCCACTTACTCACATTTAAAATTGTGACACTATGGTGACATCTTACACTTTAATTAGTCTACCAATGGTGACTTTTGTGAGTGATCAATGACATTAATGTATACCAAAGTAGGTGGGGGTATTCACAGACATTTGGCAAGGAAATGTCCACCCTCAATGTAGTTGACATGGACATCTCTATCCTGAATGCATTTTGCACGTCACTTTCCACACTGGATTTGGTTGCAAATTTATATTTGAGAAATGGTGTACCATGGCTAGGAAGGGATGGGGAAACATCTCCGACATTGGTAGGGGCTCAGGAGAAACAGATACTGAATTGAAAAAAAATAAATGCAAAAATCATATCCAAACAAAATGTTTTGTGTTTGTAGTCCCAGGTAGGCTCAGAAAAACAATTCATAAGCATGATACTTAATTTGAGTTTTTTTTATCTTTTTCCACATTGTGAAAAATTGTTGCATGTGGAAGACAGTTATAAACAATAAAAATCAAGCAGGTAACATCAAATTTGGATGTGTAAGTGTTCTTGGCCTAGGTAGTCTGACCCTGCAATACCCCTGGCAGCAAAGAATGATAATGGGATAAAGGAAAGCTGGTTCTGCGAAAGGTTTCCCTTCAAATGTCCTCCAAGCAACACTGTCTATCACATCATGCCTTACTACGGTAATGGGGGCAATTAACACAAAGTTAGATCTGGTTCAAGAACGCATAGACCATGTCTAATGTCGATCATCGTCTCCATCCCCAGCACGAGTGATAACATTAAAACCCAGGGGCCCGATGGGCTTAAATGGCAAATAGTGCGCAGAACAAAACCCTTGTAGTAGCACTAATCAGCAACTGGAAGTTATTTATGTGTGCTCAGGGCCTGTATGTCCCCCATCGACTAAATGGAAAAGAAAGGAGCCCCAAGAGTGGAGTTGTTAATATTAAGAGTCAGAGCTGAACAAGGGAACCTCGGCGTCGGATCAGCATCCTGTGATTCTGGGAACATCACTTAATCTTCCTCTTCCTACCAAAAAATGTATATGTCCCTATGAAATGTAACTGGTGCTCATGTAAAGTACTCCAATACCTTTGGGTTGAGTCGCACTATATAAACTGCAAAAAAAAACAAAAGGGGGGCCTTGATCAATGGCCCGCTGTAGAGGAAGATGTCCACAGGCCGATAGGAGCATTGATTCACACGGGGAACACAAGTATGTTTCGCAGGGAGAGCACCTGGAATGTGCCAACCTTAATAAGCTCTGCACAACATTTTTTAGGTCAAGCCTGAGCCAGCGCACAAGCGCTGCTCTGGCGATCTGTTGTAGGTAGAGTATGGAAGGGAAGCTCCGCCAACTACCCGCCCATATTTTTCATTGGCTTGTGTCTTTGTCCTTCGTAAATACTGGCGTCTGATTCGTTAATAGGCTTATTAGTCCCTCCTTAGTACAACCATGTTGTCATTTGTATCGTCCCATGGCCACTGGTCCCTTTACTTCAATTCTTACATGGGAAGCACTATGTTCTTTTCTAAGCTTGTCCTACTTGAGGCACCACGACGTGCTTTGTTTACATTCAGCGCGCTGTGCACACATTCACTTTCTAAGCTGCCGGGACAATTGCGACTGCTTGTTATCCACAGGCGCCTCTCTTGACCACGGCACCCACTTAATTTAATATTTACAGGAGCGACGCATGATCAGAGCTCCCACGTTGTCTTTTTTCCCCACACAGATTTTCCTGTAAATAAATATGGCCTCCTGCCTGCTGGGAGGCTGGGCTTACAGGAGTGTTCAGAGGTCACCCCAACACTTGTGACTGGTTTTATTTTGGTTTGCCATCATCACCTGCTGCAGTACTGAGCACCAACCCAGGGCTGCTCTATGGACCATGGTGTACACTCTGCCTACAGCAGACCCGAGCACCAAGGTGAGGTTACCTTCGGCATGGGTACCATTTTCTTTCTGCAGTAGTACCAAGCACCAATCCAGAGCTGCTTTCTGACCATCTGTACCCTTTGACAGATGCAGTACCGATCACCTATCTAAGGCTGCTCTCTGACCATGCATTCCCTGTGCCCCCTGCAGCACCGAGCACCATTCAAAGGCTGGTCTCCGACAATGTGTACAGTCTGCCTACTGCAGCACCGAGCACCATTCAAAGGCTGCTGTCCGACCATGTGTACAGTCTGCGTACTGTAGTATTGAGCACCAAAGAATGGCTACTCTCTCACCAAGTGTACAGTCTGCCTACTGTAGTATCGAGCACCAAAGAATGGCTACTCTCTCACCAAGTGTACACTCTGCCTACTGTAGTACCGAGCACCAATCCAAGGCTGCTGTCTGACCATATGTACAGTCTGCCTACTGCAGTACTGAGCACCAAAGAATGGCTACACTCTCACCAAGTGTACACTCTGCCTACTGTAGTATCAAGCACCAAAGAATGGCTATTCTCTCACCAAGTATACACTCTGCCTACTGTAGTATCGAGCACCATAGAATGGCTACTCTCTCACCAAGTGTACAGTCTGCCTACTGTAGTATCGAGCACAATTCAAAGGCTGCTTTCTGACCATGTGTACACTCTGCCTACTGTAGTATCGAGCACCATAGACTGGCTACTCTCTCACCAAGTGTACACTCTGCCTACTGTAGTATCGAGCACCATAGAATGGCTACTCTCTCAACAAGTGTACACTCTGCCTACTGTAGTATCGAGCACCATAGAATGACTACTCTCTCACCATGTGTACAGTCTTCCTTCTGTAGTATTGAGCACCAATCCAAGGCTGCTCTCTGACCAAGTGAACACTCTGTCTACTGCAGACCCGAGCACCATTCAAAGGCTGCTGTCTCACCATGTGTACACTCTGCCTACTGCAGTACCGAGCACCAAAGAATGGCTACTCTCTCACCATGTGTACACTCTGCCTACTGCAGTACCGAGCACCAAAGAATGGCTACTCTCTCACCAAGTGTACACTCTGCCTACTGCAGTACCGAGCACCAAAGAATGGCTACTCTCTCACCAAGTGTACACTCTGCCTACTGCAGTACCGAGCACCAAAGAATGGCTACTCTCTCACCAAGTGTACACTCTGCTTACTGCAGTACCGAGCACCAAAGAATGGCTACTCTCTTACCAAGTGTACACTCTGCCTACTGCAGCACCGAGCACCAATCCAAGGCTGCTCTCTGATCATTAGTACCCTTTGCCAGCTGCAGTACCGAGCACACAGGAGTGGCTGCTCTCTGACCACACATACCCTACGCCTACTGTAGCACTGAGCACCAAAGAATGGCTACTCTCTCACCAAGTGTACACTCTGCACACTGCAGCATCGAGCACCAAAGAATGGCTACTCTCTCACCAAGTGTACACTCTGCACACTGCAGCATCGAGCACCAAAGAATGGCTACTCTCTCACCAAGTGTACACTCTGCCTACTGTCGTACCGAGCACCAAAGAATGACTACTCTCTCACCAAGTGTACACTGTGCGTACAGCAAAACCAAGCACCATTCAAAGGCTGCTGTCTGACCATGTTTACAGTCTGCCTACTGCAGCACCGAATACCAATCCAAGGCTGCTCTCTGATCAGTACCCTTTGCCAGCTGCAGTACCAAGCACAAAGGATTGGCTGCTCTCTGACCACACGTACCCTGTGCCTACTGCAGCACCGAGCCCCAATGTAAGGCTGCTCTCTTGCTAGGTGTAACTGTACGTGATTCCCTCATGGACCCATGGTCCTAGGCAGTGAGCAGCACATTAACACCCAATTACATCTGGTAGTACGAGAGTTTGTTGTCATCCTTCTCTTCTCTAAACACACAAACTGTGGCTGGGGAAGAGCCCTCATGTGGATAGCTCTTTGAAATCACTTCATAGCGCTAGCCGGTGTGCTTGTTCGCAAGTTGTGGGTGTGAGCCGCTCCACCTAGGCAGGTTCCAGGTGTGCGCTACGGTGGCCACTTGTTTCCCTTCTATGTTATGGCTGCCATAATATAGTCAAGTAACATTACATGGTAATGTGTGTATCTAATTCGATAGACAGGTGGACAACAGCGACGCAGAGGCGCATCAGGTGTGAGGCAATCATACCATCCAGTGTTTGCAGATCAGCACTTCTTGTTTTTCACTCATTAAAATCCAGTGGGAAAGGATAGAATGCAAATCAAACTATATTGGAAGAACAACATAAATGCGACATCTTCATTCAAAGAAAAAGCATAAACGTTGCCTGGATGGTAGGGTTGTCACCCTCACGAGTTTAAGGTGGGACTGTGCCTTTTATGGCTGTGACACCGGAAAAAGGTGAACTCTTTTAAAGGTTAATTGGTATTTGCATACTTCTTTGCAGGAATTTGACAAACAGGAAGGAAGCACATGTAAATTGTGTCATGTTGATGGGAGGAAAAAAAGCCTTTCAGTTATAATAAAGGAGAGGAAACCCATATCCATATCTAGTGGAAGTTTAAGGGAAGGGGTCATTCCACAAACAAAAAATGTCCCATTTCTGCAGTTTACCACCTGTGGAAATTCCAGGTCTCTATCATAACCTTTGTGAAGAGGACCTGAAGTACTCAATTGTATCTAAAAAGGCTTGTTTCATACCAGACATGGCTGCTGAACGTCTCTGAGAGACGCTTGTCCTAATAACTGCTACCTTTACATTATAGCATTGCCTTAAGTTTGTGTTTGTAGCACTAAAGTCAAGCAGGCCTTTTTAATACCTGTACACTCATACTTCTGTGATGTATCTCTACAGTGAGTGGTCACCGAAGTCAAGGTGTGAAAAACAGATATGTACTCAGAACCACAGAAAAGGGCCAAGTATGTAATTCCTCTAATATGTTCTGTTTCAAACAAGCATTGAAATGTGCAGTCTGCGGCACACTCACACATGAGATTTTAAATTTTGGCCGTGATATGATTCACTAGCACTCTTTCTGCTTTTGAGCTGTAGTAATAAAAGCATACATTTAATAGTGCCCATGTACAAAAGAATAATTTCGGGAGCTGTATTTTCACCTTCATGTGTATCATATTTGTTGTTATGTTCAGTGTAGCATGAAATTTGCACTGTGTGGGGAGGGACTATAACTCATGAAAGGCACCTGCTATTCATGAAAACACTCCAGGCTTGAGCTTATACATAGTGCTACGTTAAATCCACCACACAGAATCCCACAACTAACAATTCCAAACCAAATAATTCCACTCCACATCACAAATATACACTCCAATCCAAAACTCAAGAATAAAACACATTCTCATTCACAGTGCCAATTCATCAAACTCTCACAAATGCTAGACCAATTTGCATTGCAAATGCTCGTTTGATGCAGCCCTTACACAAAGTCAGATTTGTGACAAAGCCACTCAAATGAGATTTGCATGTTTTTTGTAAAAATAAAATGAAAGGAAACCATCCCCTTACATTCCCTTGCATTACCTTCCATTAGTAGGTGTTACATGAGTGTTGCACGGGCATTCCTATGTAGTATGATGCAAACCCATATGTACCAAGATATGTTAACATGTATTTCTTGCCAAAATGGCACCCCTACCTGAGGATGGCATAACAAGGAGAAATATATATTTTTGGTACTTCCTTTCTGCATGTGTGCTGCATTCTGCAGCACATATAAAATGATGAAATAGCCTCCAAGTTTAGTTTTTTGCACAAAGAGACTCCTCGATACAAAACAACTATTCTACTCATAATGCAGGGCCATTGCATGAGTGCTTACATTTGTGATAGGTATCCCAAAGTGCGCTAGTGCAGTGAGAGAGCGGAGCGGTTCTATATCTTTGAAGATGTACCACAGTTCTAATCCCTCAATTTGACACAACGCTGGGAGATTGCTTACTATGCTGTTTTGCATCTATTCTTTGTAAGTATGACCCTAAATTCAGTAGGTATTGTGAATGACATATGAAGCATAACATACAGTCATAATGCAAGTGGCTGCGAAGCACAGTTCAAAAAATCCACATCATTTGTATGACATTTACATGTTCTACAAATGAAAAAATTATATTCTGCCTACTCCTTCTCCTAGAGTAGGAGCTGCGGTTGCAAATATTCTTTTTTTAAAACAAATATTTTATTGAGAACAGGAAAAAGAAATAATCAACCAAGTAACAAATCAAAAGACATATAAAGTCAAATAATTAGCCGAGAATACCATTTCTTTAAACACAATATCAAGAAGAGATTTGATTGAGTCAACAAAAATTATAGTTATCATTAGAATCTTTTACACAATCAATTAATAATAAATACAGTCTGTCTGGTATACAGCCACATTTTCCTAGTTACAAATTGTCTAAGAATACTCCCTTGATTTTATATTTTAACTGGCATGATCATTATCGAGAACATTCTGATACACAGTGCATTTGATTCGAGCAGCAACAAATATCTCGAATCACTTCGAATAATGTTTTTCGAACTTTTCCAAGATAAAGCCATAAAAAATCCAGCATTTCTTAAAGTGCATTGTGCAGTATAAGATTAGGAAAGATTAGGATAAAAAAATAAATTCTAAATTCTAAATTTTGCACTTGCTCCTACACGTTTGGCATAGGCCCCTTCAAATCTGAAAGTCTGAACCATTTTACTAAACCAATGCTCTGTAGTCAATTGTTTATTGGTTCTTCAATTTTAGTGAACCAATGACCCAGCTACAGCAATGGAAATCAATATTAAATACTGCTGGTTTTTTGTTAACTCTTTTACCTTGCCTGAGGAACCAAATAGCACCAGGGTGACGGATGGCTCAATTGTTACAGATAAAATCTGCGAAATCTCAGCAAAAACCCCTTGCCAAAATTGTCATAGATTATTACAGTCATAAAAAATATGTACCCATCCGCCCTCACCCTGTTCACTACATCTGAAACATCGATTAGGACATGTTTGAAACATGTTAGATAATCTCTGGGGTGTATATTACAACAACCACCTTGACAAAAAATTCATTCTCTTGAATTTTGCACCTCTGAGTGCTTTATTCTCTAAGTCGCTGAGCTGTTGCCATTCTTTAACATTAAACCTGCAGCCTGTCTCAGAATAAATTTTTTGAAGCTCTTTCGTAATAATCTCATCAGAGTTGGCCTTTTGATGAAGTAGGCGATACCAACAGCCGACCCCCAACATTCTGTTTGCCATTTGTTTAGCAATTTGACGGGTAGTTTCGCCCAGCATTGTATAGTTAGTTTTAAGAAAATTAACCAGGTGTAAAAAACTCAAAGAGAGAGCAGCGGTCATTCGCATTTGAACCATTTCCCAGGAGATTAATGTTTCGTAATCATAAAAATCCCGAGCTGTCTAAAACCAGATTCTTGCCAGACCCAATGGAGCCCTCTAGAGAATATCAGACATGGAATGCCGCAATATCTCGTGATTTAAAAAATAGCTGTGTTCTTTCAGATAGAATCAATATCACCTTATACCTGGATTTCTTAGGGAGTTTTGCCAGCCGTAGAAACGCAGGGAGTCTTATAGCACTCTCCTTCAACATTTTGTTTATCTGGAAATTGTCATACACAGACTGTTCCTGGTCCATTTGAGAACGTTTGTTAGCTAACGAAGCCTGATAATATATTGAAAAATGTGGAAGTGCCACCTGATGTAACATCTAATTGTAGTGTGGCCATTTTAACCCGAGGATGTTTACTATTCCAGACAAACTTCCTGATTATTTGATCTAGTTCCTAAAAATAATAATTCGGAATTTTCAAAGGAAGATTAATAAAAAGAAACAAAAACAGTGGGAGCACAGACATTTTAATCATCGATATCCTCCCTATTAAGATAATTGCAACAGGGACCATTTATCCAATAATTTTTTTACTTTCGTGAGCGTACTAATATGGTTCAAGGAAAATAATTTCCCAAAGTCGCTTGTAACGTATATCCCCAAGAATCTAACTGGATGCGATGGTTTTAACTGAATGGATGATGGAATATCCGAGGGAATCACATTAAAAGTTAGAATTTCAGAATAAGATTAACCTTATATCCACCCACCTGTGTGAACCTCTGAATTTCATCTAGAGCATTCTGTATATTGGTTGCGCTGGCTTTTAGATATAAAATAATGTCATCCGCATGAAGCTTGATTTTTCCATCCCCTCAATTGGAGGTAAAATCATCAAGCTTTCACGAACTTTGATAACAAGAGGCTCGATAAACAATGAAAACAGAAGAGGGGATAATGGGCTTCCCTGACGTGTGCGGCGTTTAGTATTAATTTTACCTGATTCTAGACCATAAATAATGATTTTAGCTTCTGCATGGCTATATATATCTTTTAGCATTTGTATAAATTGTAATGGAAAACCACATTTTTCCAGAATAAAAAATAGGGCCCTCCAATCCACCAAATCAAAAGCCTTTTCGGCATCCATAATCATAATTACCGCATTAGATTTATTAATAGAAAAATAATCAATGGCTTGAGCTAGATAATATGTATTAGATGCCATCAAACGTCCTGGGATAAAACCATTTTGGTCACTATGAGCCAATTGTTCTGCACAGGGAGCTATCCTTCTCGCCAAGGTTTTCATAAGCAGTTTATAATCTGCATTTAACAGACTAATAGGACGGTAAGAACTGGGATTGGTGGTTTCTTTATCTTTTTGAGAAAAACGACTAACACCGATTCCTTAAAACTTTGTGAAATATCTATACCTTCTATAATTTGGTTAAAAAATTCTGCTAAAAAGGGTAATAATCCTTCTTGGAATGCCTTATATATTTCCACGGGAAGCCCGTCCACTCCACTGGCCTTAGCATTAGGCATACTTTTTAACCCCTTCGATGCTCATGATGGAGCGGTTCCGTCATCAGCATCGGTTGGGCTCTGCTTATGATGGAACCGCATCGTCATGAGCACAGCCCCTGGGGGAAGCGCTGGCGCTCCCCCCCTGGGGCATCGATCTTGCCCCCACAGAGGGGGATGGCAGCGGAAGAGTTTCCGCTGCCACCCCCGAGCGCCCCCACTCTTCCCCATGACGTCAGCGCGCACAGCGCGCGCTGACGTCATCAGGAAGAGCTGGGATGCCTGGAAGCCATTTGCTTCCAGGCGTCCCAGTGGGCAGCAGGTGAGTTTTTTCTCCGGTGGGGACGCAGGGGCATGTTTGCAAGTATTGAGGCATTGGGGGAGAGGAAAGAGTATTTCCTCTCCCCTGATGTCTCAATGCTGGGCATTCCTGCTTCACGATCGCACACAGCGTCGCGATCGTGGAGCAGGGATGCCCCACTAGACACCAGGGAAGTCTTTTTCTGCAGTAAGGAAGCCACCCCTTGGGCAAGGGCCGATTCCTGGGGGCAAAATGAATGTTAAGACTTTTCTGCACCCCCTGGGGGCAGATCGGTCGTGTTTGTATCCGTTTCTGCTTCCAGGAGGGGCAGAAAAGCCCACTAGACACCAGGGATGTCTGTTTCAGCATTAGGAAGTGACCCCTTGGGCAAGGGTCGCTTCCTTGGGGGCAAAAATAATGTTAAGACTTGTCTGCCATGGGTCGTCTTTCTGTCCGTTTCTGCTACCAGGGGGGCAGAAAAGCCCACTAGACACCAGGGATGTCTGTTTTTAGAATTAAGGAAGCGACCCCTTGGGCAAGGGTCGCTTCCTGGGGGGCAAAATAAATATTAAGACTTTTCAGCCCCCCTGGGGGCAGTTCGGTCGTCTTTGTATCCGTTTCTGCTCCCAGGGGGGACAGAAAAGCCCACTAGACACCAGGGATGTCTGTTTTAGCATTAAGGAAGTGACCCCTTGGGCAAGGGTCGCTTCCTTGGGGGCAAAATTAATGTTAAGACTTTTCTGCCCCCCCTGGGGGCAGATCGGTGGTCTTTGTATCCGTTTCTGCTCCCGGGGGGGCAGAAAAGCCCACTAGACACCAGGGATCAGGGATGTCTGTTTTAGCATCAAGGAAGCAACCCTTGGGCAAGGGTCGCTTCCTGGGGGCCCACATTTTTATAAGGACTTTTCTGCCACTAGACACCAGGGAATTAGTTTAAATAAAAATGGAAGTGACCCCTTGGGCAAGGGTCGCTTCCAGGGGGCAATTTTTTTAAATATGTATATTGCCCCCCCCCCGCCCCGGGACAGATTAGCCTTTTTTTTTCCTGCTGCTTTCTGCCCCACCTGGCACACAACCCGATTTACCATTTGGGTAGTAACATAGCATGTTATAATGTTTATTGTTATATTTTTTGTGAATTGCAATTGTAATTGTTTTTTTTTTTACTTTTTTGTTCTAGGTGAAGGCTTTTGCTCTTTTCAGTTTGCGGTTTCGTTACTGGTGGTTCTGCTGTATGTGTAGTTTGGTAAGAGACTTTTTTTTGTACAATGTAAATGTGTTTGATTTCTCTGCATGAATTTTTTTTTTGCAAATGGTGTAATAATAGCAGTATATTTGGTTTTTGAGTGTCAAAAACTGTTTGCATTTGTGCTCGATGTGTATTTTGTTGTCTTGTGAGTCATTTGGTTTTGTTTTCTTCTTTCTAGTTGGATATCGTTGGTTTTTGCTGTGTCACTGCAGAGTAGGTTCTGGTGAGTGTAGCTGTCTCTTGTAATTGAATTCTATAGTTTTTGAGTACATTGATCTTTGTGATAAAGGTACACATTTCTTTCCTTACTTGGTTTGCACATTGTTGGTTGTTGTTGACTTGTTTGTGCAGTCTTCTATCTTAGTAAGTATAATGGCTAGCCGCAGGATTACTGCTCAGCAGGTTGTTGGTTTGCTTTTTGAGTCTTCCTCTGACCATGGTTCAGAGACTGACTCTGCATCTGAGGCAGAGGAGGCAGGGCACGATTCTGGCAGTGAGTTTTCTCTCCATATGGAGTCATTGGATGATGAAGATACTCTTAGTACGGATGAAGTGCCTGTGTTAGAGGAGAAGACTGATGTGCCGATAGTGCGGCAAGAGGCATCTGGGCTGCAGCCTGGGGCTGCAAGGCTTCCCGTTGGCATATTGCGGCAAGAGGCTTCTGGGCTGCAGCCTGTGGCTGCAAGGCTTCCCGTTGGTGTAGTGCGGCAAGAGACATCTGGGCTGCAGGCTGGGGCTGCAAGGCTTCCCTTTGAAAGTGATGACCTCTGGGTTGCCCCAGGCATGGTGCAGCCGGCATTGCCAGACTTTACTGGTGTTCCAGGTAGGCCCGGGCGAAGCACTACGCTACGCTCGCGTAGTTTGCGAAGTTCGCGCTACTTCGCACTACGCGAACTGCACGTAGCACAGTGCGAACACGCGTAGCGTAGTGTTGCGTAGTGCTGCGGTCATTTTTTGCTTGCTCGCGGTCCTCAACGTCAAGTTGGCGACCGCGAGCAAGCAAAATGACATCCTGGCGAGACTTTTTCCTTGTTCGCGATCGCGAGCATGGAAAATAAACCTCCCGGCGAGATTCCCAACGCGAGGAGGTCAGGTTTCTCATTGCGAGGGGTCGCGTATGCTCGCGACCGCTCGCGATGAGAAACTACCAGTTCGCGTTGAGAAAGCTGCCGCTCGAGTAAAAATCTACTCGAGCAGCAGAAAACTACAGCTCGCACTGTGCAAGATGCCATTTTCAATGATTGCACAGTGCCGGTTGCTTGTCCGCACTGTGCAATCATTGAAAACGACATCTGGCACAGTGCGAACAAGGTACTACGCAGTTCGCGAAGTGCTACGCGTAGCTCGCGTAGTGCGAACTTCACTTTGCGTAGCTTCGCGAAGTGCTACTTCGCGAACTACGCCCAGGCCTAGTTCCAGGGTGTAGAGTGAATACTGAAAACTTTTTGCTGATACATTTTTATCAGTTGTTTATGGACGATGTGTTTTTGGCAGAGATTGTTGAGCAGACTAATTTGTATGCCGAACAGTTTTTGAGGGACAACAGTGCCAGTCTTAAGCCACACTCTAGAGCTACCCGGTGGACTCCCACAAATCTTGAAGAGATGAAGAAGTTCTTGGGTTTAACTTTTTTGATGGGCTTGCTAAGGAAGCCATAAATGTCTTCATATTGGTCTACTAGTCCCTTGATGGCAACGTCTATTTTTCCGGCAGTCATGAGTCATGACAGGTATTTGCTCCTGCTTCGGATGATGCATTTTGTTGATAATGGTTTAGCGTTGCCACGAGATCACTTTGTTGATCGATTTTCTGAGATCTATGCTTCTGGGAAAGAAATTGCAGTGGATGAGTCTTTGGTGTTGTTCAAGGGCCGCTTGGTTTTTAGGCAATACATTCCTAGTAAGAGGGCACGCTATGGATTTAAGCTGTATATGGTGTGTGACAGTAGGACTGGATATGTCTCTAATTTCAGGGTGTTCACCGGTAAGGAATCCAGGATTAACCCCCCTGGTTGTCCGTCCACTTTTGTAGTGACTGAGAAAATTGTTTGGGAACTTGGTAGAGGATTTTTTAACAAAGGCCACCATTTATATGTAGATAACTTCTACACTGGTGTGCAGTTGTTCAGGGAATTGGCCAAAGTGGACACTGTTGCTTGTGGCACAATCCGCTCTAACCGTAAAGGTTTCCCAAAATAACTTGTTTGTCAAAAGCTTGTGCGGGGACAGTGCAGTGTGTTGCGTTGCGAGGAGCTACTTGCTGTGAAGTTTTCAGACAGGAGAGATGTCTACATGCTGACTACCATCCATGATGAAAGCCCTGCACATGTGACTGTTTGGGGTCAGGTCGCTGAAGTGCGCAAACCTGTGTGCATTTTAGACTATAATAGGCACATGGGTGGTGTTGACAGAGTAGATCAGAGGTTGGAACCTTACGCTGCTCTTCGTAAGGCTTATATTTGGTACAAGAAGTTGGCTATCCATCTTTTCCACTTGGCAATCTTTAATGCTTTTGTTGTGTTCCAGGATTCATGCCCTGAGACAAAGATGACTTTTGCTAAGTTTCAGGAGTCTGTAATAGGCAGCCTTGTTGTAGTGGAACAGGCAAGTGTTCCTAGAGTTGGAGTGGTGGAGGATGTTGCTAGATTGAGAGATCGCCACTTTCCTGATCACATTCCTCTCACACCCTCAAAAGATTTTCCCAGTAGGAGATGTAGAGTCTGTTGGCGAAGAGGTACGCGGAAGGAGATTCGTATGTACTGCCCCGACTGTCCTTCTAAACCTGGGCTGTGTGTCCCTGCTTGTTTTAGAGCGTACCACACGCAAAAGAATTTTTGGGAGCATTCATGAGTGGTAAAGTGAACTGCCTGGTCTGGATTCTTTTGAAAATTTGATTCTGTTTCAAGGTTGGCGTTAGTGCAATATATTTAGTTGCTGATTTAGTGTTTGTAGATTTGTATCTATTTGCAATTTGTTTGTGTTTTTATTTTTGTCTAAAAAAATCCTAAATGTGATGGCGGTGTGTGTAGGCTGGCGCTTGGCTGTTGGTGCGTGTGGACTGGCACTTGGTTGGCAGTGTGCGTGGAATGGTGCTTGGCTGGCGGTGTGCGTGGACTGGTACTTGGCTGGTGGTGTGCGTGGACTGGCGTTGTGCGTGGACTGGTGCTTGGCTGGTTGTGTGCGTGGACTGGTGCTTGGCTGGCGGTGTGCGTGGAATGGTGCTTGGCTGGCAGTGTGCGTGGACTGGTACTTGGCTGGCGGTGTGCGTGGACTGGCGGTGTGCGTGGACTGGTGCTTGGCTGGTGATGTGCGTGGACTGGAGCTTGGCTGGCGGTGTGCATGGATTGGAGATTGGCTGCCGGTGTGCCTGGACTGGCAATTGACTGGCGGTGTGCCCGGACTGGCGCTTGGCTAGCTGTGTGCGTGGACTGGTGTTTGGCTAGCGGTGTGTGTGGACTGGAGCTCGGCTGGCTGTGTGTGAGTAGTGACTTGCTGCTGCTCACTACACACACTGCTAGCTGAGTGCCACTCCACGCAATCCATCAGCTTGTGTAGTTGCTGTGTCAGGAATGTGGGCGTGTGACAGTGATGGGCCCTTGAATGGCGCTGTGTGCTGGTGTGAGTTTTGTTATGTGATGGGCCCGCGGCTGGCGGTGTGAATGGTTTTGTATGTCTCACACGTATGAAAGGTGTATGAATGGCCTGTACAGAGGTTGGTGCCTTGTCGTGGCTTTACAGCTCATGAGCTCATGAGTCAATGGTTCAGTTTCTCGCCCTTTCAATTATTAACAGTGCTTTTCATTTTTGTGAAATCACTTGCTAATACAATTGTATATACTGAACCATCACTCACCCTTGTGCCAAATCCAACCAGTATGTGTGTGTGCTTTAAGATTAGATGGCTGTGCAGTAATATTTGTCTTTCTGAAGCAGGGTGTACCTTGTCCCTTTTTGTGAATTTTGTAATGTGTTGCTTTTGTGCCTGGTGGTGCGAATGGTCTTGTTTGTATCACATATGAAAGGTGTGTGAATGGCCTGTAAAATGGTTGGTGCCTTGACGTGGCTTTACAGCTCACGAGCTGCAAGTCATTGGTTTGGTTTTTTGTGAATTTAATTATTGACAGTGCATTTCATTTTTGTGAAATCTCTTGTTAATAAAATGTAACACACTGAACCATGACTCACCCTCGTGCCAAATCCAACCAGTATGTGTGTGTGTTTGAGGAATAGATGGTTGTGCAGTAATCTTTGTCTTTAGTTTCTCTGCCAAGGTGTTTTTTCCATGTAAGAATAACCCACCAACTGTAGATATTGTCGAAAACCCTTGGGAGTTCATGGTGATGTCTCTCTTGTGAATTCAAAAAGTTTTTTTATCCCCAATGTCCTGCAAACCTCCAAATGTCTGTCACATTTTCATTGCAATATTGTTCCAAAATTCTCACGCTGTAGAAACAAACCAATAATTATGTCTAAACAATCTGGTTTTGCAAGGGGGTCACTTGGGTTTTTGGCCCGGTGCTTGGCGGCCATCTAGGGAAACCTACCAAACCCATACATTTCGGAAAACTAGACACCCGTCGGCTTCCAGGGAGGTATAGCTTGCATGGATCCCCCAATGTTTCCTTACCCAGAATCCGCTGCAAACCTCAATTTTTGCTGAAAAAATCACTTTTGTTCACACATTTCGGCGTGGGAAAGTAGTGGCATCACCGGGCTCACACAAATTTACCACCACCCAGCGTTCCCCCATTTCTTCCGGTAAAAATGGTGCCTCACTTGTGTGGGAGGCCCAAGTATCCGCGGCCAAGTGCTCTGTCAGATGATATTTGCATCAACTTGGCTCTCCGAAGGCTTCTTTGTTGTTTCCCTGAATGCTCTGCCAAGCCACTGACTTGTGGCCATAGCAGTGTTATTTTCTCATGATGTATCCCTAGGAAGACCATGAAAGTGTGGAATTCCCCTTCTGAGAAAGGGGTCCATTATCTGTTTTGAGCATCAGGGTTCACTCCAAGCTAGTGTATCTGCTGCTAAGGTGAGTGACACTTGGTGCACTAAAGAAAAGCAAGAGCATTCGTTGTCAGTGTCCAATGGCCCATAGAAATTAGCAGCCAGTGTTGACAAGATGTCATAGTTGCTCTGGCTTAGGCGGCCTCCCTATGGTCTGGTATAGATGAAATGTTAGGACCATTTATTCTACCAAACGATTAAGACCTGACGTGTGACCATCACTCCCCTGTACTGACTATTTGTCGGCAAAGGGTCTGTGGTATTACTGTTCTGGTGCTGTGTAGTAGTAGCCCCTTCTCTGTTTCCAACAATTATTCTTGTAGGTTCATGAAAGCAAGAACTCCCTCTCTGTTGACATCATCACCAACTTGGCTATTGTTCGTCAAATTTCTCTACCTCTGTGGCCTCATGATGTGCTTTACCGCTGTCAATGTTGTATCTTTCATTGTATTTAATATCAGTTCATCCACTATAAACTTTAGTGGAGTGTTTTGTAACAGCACAATGTTGATGTACTAGTTGGCTATGGACGGTAGCTGTTTGGTAGTCAGCAGGATTTGTATGAACATGTAATCAGCAGGGTTGTGTTCTTTCCCTGTCTTGTGAACATTTTTGAAGTCATAGTCCATAAGACATATCCCCCATCGCTCGATGCAGGGTGGTATTATTGCCTTCAGATTTCCATGTATTGTTACCAGTGCTTGGTGTTTTTTCTCCAATGAAAATGACTTTCCGAATATGAACATGTGATAGTGAAACCTCTGCTAAGCTCTCTTTTTCAGTTTGAGAGTACATCTTCTCCACTTCCATTATGCTCTTGCTTTCATATGCAATAACAAGCCTTGGCCAATAACAAACAGGCTTGTTCTGATCTAGAATGCTCAGAAACCAACTGGGCTGGCATCTACCATAAGGTTTGTGCGGAGTGAAACATCAAAATAAACAAGGTAATCTGCAACTGTGACTGACATTTCACATTCTGGGGTCCAAATGAACAGCTGTGCCCTTGTTACGTGAGCTTCCAAAGAGGTATACTTGTAGTGGCATAGTCCATGATGTACCAAGCACAGTACCTCACTAGCTCTAGAGAGATCTAATTTCAGTAACATCAACTGGGGTTGCTGTCTTGTGTGGCGTTTCAACTTTTCTTGGATATGGTCGCATTCCATTGTGGGAAAAGATGTGCTCAAAGAAGATGAGTTTGTCTTTCTCCAGCTCACATTTGTCTTCGCTTAGGGTCAATCCAGCTTTTTCTAACTGACTGCAAATGTTTCTCAGAGGTTTGTTGTCTTCTTCTTTAGTGTGGCAGAATACCAGAATGTCGTCATTGTAATATAGGCAGTTTTTTATTGGCCATATCATCCTCCTACCCATATCCTGGAATCTTTCCACTGCAGAGGACACACCAAAACACAGTTGTTTATAGCAGAATAGCCCTAGGTGTGTGGAGAATGTGTTGATGGCGTGTTGAGGGTCAAGTTCCATCTGATGATAGCCTTTGAAGAGGTACAGCTCGGAGAACACACATGCACTATTTACGTAGCTGATCATGTCATTTAGGTGGGGGCCTGGGTACCTTTCCCTTTCTACGGCTGTGTTTGGTAGACACAAATTCACACTGATGAGTATCTTTTGCATGTTTTTCTTCGAGTGGTGACAATGGGGGACACACAACGAGTTGGCCCAACTGCTTGTTCAATGATGTCTTGTGCTAGAAGACTCTTCAATTCTTCTTCCACCTGTGGTTAAAGGTGTACTGGAACCCGACGATGATGCTGGCCACAGGTGTTATGGCTTCATTTATGTGAAGGGTGACCTGAGTGACTTCCAGTTTTCTAAGTCCACTGAAGAGCACTGTAAAGCCTTTGAAAATACTATTATGCTCTGACACATGGTAAGTCGTGGTCAGCAGCCCCATTATTTGCCCTAATATTGCTTAGCAAGCATGGGGCTGGGATATCTCTACATAGTATGTGTATGTCTTCTCACACTGATGTGTTGTTTCTAAGTTCATTACTGGATGTTTCACACTCCATGTGAAGATGTCAGCCTTTGAGGGTGATAGTTGTGATTTAGGGTGCATTGTGCCATATTCTGATGCACACATGATGTTGCATGTGGCTCCACTGTTGAGCACAAAACGTTCCATATGACCTCCTACCTTGAGGTCCACTGTCACTGTTTACTTAATGTCTTGCTTGTCTAAGAACTGTATGTGTTCTGATCGACCACATGCATTGCCATTTGCCATAAGATACAAGTGCTCCTTTACCTCTCAGACTTTAGTGGTGTTGGATTCCGATGATGAACCATGGTTGTCCTTTCCATGTGTCTTGCATGACAACTTGACATCATTCTCAGCTTCTCGGGCTGAACTCTGTCTGTTCTTGGGGCCCACTTTCGAAGAATATTGCAAAGTGATTGTCCTTCTTGCACTTCTGGCCCCTCTTCCCATGGCTGGGCAAGTGCTGATATGAGAGTATGTCAACTCGCAGTGATACCACATTTTTTCATTCCTCGTTAGCTGCAGGGTCTTTCTGTAATATTTGTTTCTTCCACAAGTAATATGGTGGACTTGTTCGAGCATTCTTGTTGGACCACTCTTCATGGTGATTGCGTGCAATGTGGCCCTGGTTTCTGTTCTTGCAATGGATAGTATCTTATCGGGCATGTATATTTCTTTAGGAATCTTTGTTCTAAAGCCAGTTGATTAGCATCCTGTTATGATTCACAAACGTATTGCCTCCTAGTTGTTAAATTATCCAAATTGACAGTATGTTACCAGTTTCCCCAGACAGGTGATAAAATCATCAAGGGCTTCATTGCTCATTGGCACAAGGTATTGAACATGTATTGCTCATAGTCAATGTTCCTCTGCAAGTCAAAACTATCTGTGAGACATTTGATCAGTTCCTTGTATGTCGTTTTTGATTCTTGAGTGAATGTAACAACCGGGTCTTCCATGTAATTTCACACAGGCTGGTGGAACAGGTCTTCGGCTTGCTCATCTATGTGTTTCTTGGAGGTGTATTTTAAGCAAATCCTCAAAGTGCCTGATCCATTTATCCCACCTTGTACCCTTCATCTAAGGATCAGAAAGGTAAAATGGCAGAGGGCGGTGAAATATGGAGCTAGGCACGTCTTCCTCATTATGACAAATTAGCTGTCTCCACTGCTTACATGTGTGTGCTTTGTTTAAGCCTGCTAGTGCTATAGGTCCAGTCATTTACTACCATAGGTGACCAGTGCCCTCATGTACTTCAGTTTCCTGACCTGAAAATGGAGCTCTTCATTTGTTACAATCGGAAACACTTTCTTGCCTGACTTCAAAATTGCTGCTCAGGCTCTTTCCTATGGAGACACTACAATAATTGACTTCAAAATGGCTATGTCCATAGGTTTGCTTTTATCTTTCTTGACTGTAAAATGGCCCCCGCTACCTCGCAACATTTAGCGACTTCTTCAGAGATCTAGGCACAGTTGCAATGGCTTCTGGGGTGCTCTGGACATCCGGGTCAGCTGTGCTTGCACTGAACCGCTTCTGGACACTCCACTGAGGTGGATTCATAATCTACTTGTGAGGCCCTTCAGTTTGTTGGGTGCACATACACACACAGCGTTATTGGGATTGGAAAGCACTGCACACTTGCCTTGGACATGCAAAATGAGTGAGGAGCATCGGGTAGAGTCTGCAGCAACTGCGTTGTTGGCTTCGTGGGCTCTCGCATCCCATCCTCGTCACCAGATGTCTTGTTGTGTGGCCCCACAGCACAGGAAACACACGCAGCCAGGCAGGAATTCATAGAGATACATTATTTGTGTTTTGGGGGCACAGTTGGAATGTGCCATGCGGAAGCTCCTGGTACCCTGTCCTGCCCTCCTGATCCCTGTGTCATAAGAAAGTCCCAGGGTGTCCCTCCGCTTCCTACTCCTCCCCTGGTGACCAGAACCAGTGTGTCCAGCATAGTCTGTGCAGGGTCCTAGTGCCCATCCCTGTGACAAATAACAAAGAGTAATGTAGATGCAAATGAAGGACATGTAAATGTATAAATTAAGCATCATAATGTACCCTATCTAGACAACAATAGACTGGGATGAACCCTATATTATGCAGTGGCCAGTGACAATGGGACCTAGTATCCAGTTTATGTAAAGGGGGGGTCACATCGGCCTAATTTTCCCAATCATGCTGAGTGGACTATCTCATAAGAACTCTTTCATCCCATTCTTGAAGTCACTGTTAACAGAATATTGTTCAGAGTGCTGGGGAAGGTTGTCCCAGACTCTCTGGAAAGCACTGGAGATCACCCCCAAACTCAAAAGAGAGGGAGGAGAAAAGTGTAGTCCTTAGAGAAACACAACAGAAAAATATGCATTTGCGCATCCGGCTAGATTTCACCAGTATATAAATCAACACTGTGTACATTTATGCTCTGCTTGTTTGATCAAACACTACAAGTTCAAGTGGGGGAATACATCTCTGAATGTAGGGGCTCATTTATAAGCTTTTGACAAAGAGCAGCACAGCAAGCCACCTCTGTAACAGGGAAAGGCCAGAAATGCAACATATTTAAGGCAATGCGGTCCATTCCTGTATTTTCCCTGGCACTTCCGCCCATTTGACAGACTTGTGCTACTGCAGGCACACTTGCACCATGGTGCAAGGGAGTCTGTGTTACACGCAGTATTGTGTTTGAACAGGAAGGAACATCTTCCTGCACAAAAGCAATCCTAGGAGGGAGGTTTTTTCTTTCTATATGTTCTGAAGAAAGCAGCATACATAGAAAGAGGCCAAAACATGGAGAAATAGAGATATTTGTCCTTGTTATGCTGCTACTGGGAAGCTCTAAGATTCAGATGCAGCCCCAGGTTTACAAGTTCTTGTAAATCTGGGGATGCATTGTAATCTATGGGAGATGTGTGGGAACAACCACATAATGATCATGAAAGCCACTCAGAGCCATGCAAAGTGGCTTTGCATGGCTTAAAAATCTGAGATTGTGTGTTACAAAAGTGACACGACCCTCTGATGAATAAGACCCATATTTCTTTTGTTAAATTTTTACCACTGGCCATTTTTAAACTCACTATATTTAACCAAATTCTTTTTATTTATTGAATAAATCATTTTACCATAAACAAATGTGGGAATACTGATTTAAGGTGGTACACAAGAGATATGTAGAATCAGTGGTTAGGAGGTGCTTTGCAAGGGTCCATAATGCAAAACATTGGAATGACTATCTCAATTGTCCATATAACATGATTAATTACCTGGTATCCAGTTTCTCTGGTGAGCCTTAGTAGTGTACCTATGCACATTTGTGTGACATCTGACATGTGAAGTCACTCACCTGTGATCACGGTTAGAAGAAGGGAGCAAAGTTGTGTGGAATCCATGCCTTTGCTTTGTTTCACTCAGCTGAAGGAATCCCAGCTCCTGATAAGCATTAAGAAAATTATTTTTGTCAATGAGGTCAAAGTTTCAAACAGTGGCATCTTAAGGGGAAGTTTGGAGTACTTAGAAACTATTATATAGCACTAAGTATATTCTTATTTTAAACCCTTTGTGCTAAAAATGGGTGACTAGATCAAATGAGATTCAAAGTAATGAAAAACAGACAGGAGTTCTGATACTTGCCTTTGCATTACAATAACACATCAATTCCTGAATGCACACGTATTCAATAGTTATTTATGTATTTAGTGAGCGATGTCACTGACCATGTCATGATTGATGTAATATGTGACGTCATCAGCAGTTCATTGCGGGCACGTGAGTTATAATTAGCTGTACTAACTATAACGGGGGAATTTCAATGGTTTTGTACGAATGAGAAGTCCAGCTAACTATAACGCCCTTGAAACCTATGATTTTTTTCAGTGAATTTATAAGGTTTTTTAAATGCTAATTCCTAACTATAACGTGCCTGAAACCTATGGTTTTTTCAGTGAATTTCAAAGGTTTTTTAAATACTAATTTCTAACTATGCCTACAGAGATAGGACATGTGAAGAAAGAAGAAAAAACGCACAGAAAGAAAAAAAAGAAATGCAGAAAGAAGCAGAAACAGAAGTCCGCAAAGACGAAGAAAAGTGCAGGAAGAAGGATAACGTGCAGAAAGAACAAACAGAAGAGCAGAAAGAAGCCTTGTTGCAAAATCATCCTGTACCCTCAACTTTTTCAGACGGATACTGGTGGTAACTGAGTCTGACTAACCAGTCCTAGAGCCAATGCTATGTTAAAAGACACTCAGAATACAGTGAAAACACCTACATACACTAGGGAACACTATGCGTTGGGGTCCCCCTGTGATTAGCATGACCTCCTCTGTAAGCCCCTAGTATATAATAGGGCAGGGGGATTAAAACTACCTCTTAAAATGTGCCACAGGGCGTGTTTGCACACGTGACCTCAGGCCCCGTCCCCTCCCTTCCTCACTGTGTAAAGACACCCTGTGGCCGTTTTAAGTTTGGAAATTAAGTCCCCTTGAATCCTGAGGGTCCCTAGGGTCCAACTAGACCACTAGGTACCTCCAGTAAGCGCCACAGAGCTGCCTTGCAGAGAGATGTAAAAAGGGGCATGGCCTAGACCACCTCTCTGCAACGCAGTGCAGTGGCGCTTACTGGAAGCACCTGGTGGGCTTGTTGGCCCCCAGGGTCCCTCAGAATAGAAGATGAAATATTTCCCCAACTTAAAACGCACCACAGGGCGTGTTTGCACATGTTAACTCAGGCCCCATCCCCTCCCTTCACCACTGTCTAAACACACCCTGGGGCTGTTTTTAATTGGGAGATTAAGTTCATTTGAATCCTGAGGGTCCCTAGTGTCCAACTAGCCCACTAGGAACCTCCAGTAAGCGCCACAGAGCTGCTCTGCAGAGAGGTGTAAAAAGTAGCACAGCCTGGACCACCTCTCTGCAACGCAGCTCAGTGGCGCTTACTGGAAGCACCTGGTGGGCTAGTTAGCCCCCAGGGTCCCTCAGGATTGAAGGGGAATTATTTCCACAACTTAAAATGCGCCATAGGGCGTGTTTGCACACGTCACCTCAGGCCCCGTCCCCTCCCTTCCCCACTGTTTAAACATGCCCTGTGGCCGTTTTAAGTTGGGAGATTAAGTCCCCTTGAATCCTGAGGGTCCCTAGGGGCAAAATAGCCCACTAGGTACGTCCAGTAAGTGCCATTGCAGAGAGGTATAAAAAGGGGCACGGCCTGCACCACCTCTCTGCAACGTAGAGCAGTGGCGCTTACTGGAAGCCCCTGGTGGGCAAGATGGCCCCCAAGGTCCCTCAGGATTGAAAGGGAATTATTTCCCAAACTTAAAACGCGCCAAAGGGCGTGTTTGCACACGTCAACTCAGGCCCGTCCCCTCCCTTCACCACTGTGTAAACACGCCCTGTGGCCGATCTAAGTTGAGAGATTAAGACCCCTTGAATCCTAAGGGTCCCTATGGTCAAACTAGCCCACTAGGTACCTCCAGTAAGCGCCACAGTGCTGCGTTGCAGAGAGGTGTAAAAAGGGGCGTGGCCTCAGAACACCTGTCTGCAACACAGCTACCTGGCGCATACTGGAGATACCTTTTGGGCTAGTTGGCCCTCAGGGACCCTCAGTATTGAAGGGGAACTAATTCCCCAACTTACAACTGGCCAGGGGGAGTGTTTGCAGAGTGCTGCTAGGAGGGGCCGTGGCCTCTGGCACAATGCCGGTCTTTTATTTATTTTATTTTTTTAAGAAGGAGGGCTGTGTGGCCCCCCTTCTTTTTCTAATATATTGGCCCTGGGGACCCCATCCCCCAGGGCCTGCCCCTTAATTAATTTTTTTTTAAATTGGGAAGGGAGCCGTGTGGCCCCCCTCCCAAGACCTTAATCGGCCCCGGGGACCCCAACCCCCAGGGCATGGCCTTTTTAAAAAAAAAATCTTTAGGAGGGGGGCTGCGTTGCCCCCCTCCTCAGGTCACTTATGGCCCTGGGGCCGGACTTTGTTTTTTAATATTTTGATTTTATATATATTTATAGAAACACCTAGAACATGCTGGACAAACCGTATGTACCTATTGTAACACCATGACGATTTGCGTGATATTCGTTAAAAGGCGACTATGCATACAATGAATCCACGTGGAATGTATTTACACCGTTCGTGAAGCTCTGACGTGTCTCCAAGTGGACACCCTTGTCGTTTATTTATACAAACATGGGTAGCTATTGATGGGCACATTTAATACACACGCACACCAACCCATTCAAAGGGGATTCGACAAAAATTTTACCAAAACTATGCAAGAATCTCCCCTCATGGTTAACAAAATACACATCCACCGCCGGATGTGTAATACTTTTTATTTTACTCTCTGGAAAGGAGACAAACCTCACTTGAGAGTCACAGCGCGCTCCTGGCTGAGCCCAATGCTGTGTTACACCCATCAGTGCACGCCGAGTGCCACACACCTCTGTGTTGTATTCCACCAACTAGTGCGTATGCTATGACACTCTCTAGCCCATGTGCACTGTAACACCACCCCGTAAATATGTCATCCCACACTTGCCTTCGCACGGGTTATGTTGTCCCATCTAACGTCCCTTCCTCGATGCCTATGTTATAACGCACAGCGCTATGCCATACATATTACAATCTGGGATCCATATCTTTGTCACAGTGCATATGCAACGTTACACTCCCCAGCTCATATTTTATATTACAACTTTAGAGACTAGTTTGATTACACAACACTGCCCTGTGCATATTACACTCCAAGGCGCACATCGCATAGCACGTGCTAGTGCCTGTGCTATCTCACGCTCTCCAATGAATCTGTCACTGCGCACAATGTATTGCATATTATATTTCACGCCGCGGTTCATCTTATATCAAACTTTTTGGTGCATAGTTTATACCATACACTATATCTAGTTTTCATTTTCAATCGTGCTCTCAGGACTATGTTCCATATAACACTGCGTTCACCTACCCTTTTAACGGGCATTACATTTTGCGATGGGGGTGGAGTGTCAGAGGGTATTTCTGCCAAGTGAGCCCGGAGTCACAGTCACAAACGTCCTCTTCTTCCTGAATAAAAGTGAGATTATGCTGCATACTTGTTCATATTTTAAGTAGTTCGCACAGACACACATTTTAAAAAGAATAAAGTTCCTAATACCAACCTTCTCTGAACAGTTAGCTTGCTGCCCCATCCACCTCCTCCCTATCCTCTGTTGTCTGAATCCATGGACTAGCCTCCTCCCTCCTGTCATGCATGGTCTGATGTGCTGCCACTGCCCTCTATTTAGCATGATGTACCAGTCCAGTCCTCCTGCCCTCCATTGCCCAATTCTATGGCCCATCATTGACCTCCTGCTTAACCTCTGTGCTTAGCTTGTTGCCCCTATTCTCCTTCCCCTTGCCCTTTAATGCCTTTTGCATGCCCCTGCTCCATCCTTTTTGCCGACCGTGTTCCATGGACCTGCCACTCCTATCTACTCTGTGTGTTCTGTTGAGTTTCCACTCCCCTCCCACCTGCCTAGCATTGTCAGATGACTGTAACCTGTCCCTGCCACCTCCACCCTGCCTGTCCACATGCCATGCCCCTATCCCCTTCCTCCTTTTCGCCATGGTACATTTTACTGCCACACCCTTCTTCCCTCCCTGGTCTGTTGTGCTGCAACTGCTCCTCCTGCCTGCCCCACACGGTCTGTTGTGAGACCCCTTCCCCTGAACTCTCTTGTCTGTGCCCAGGTCCTGACCCTCCCTTCTATCCTCCATGGTCCTTTGTGCATGCCCCTGCACCCTCCTTCTTGCCTATCATAGCCATTGTGCTGTCACTAACCCCCCTGCTTGCCATGCATGGTCTTCTGTGCTGCCACGGCCCCTCTCACCTTCCCTGTGTAGTCAGCGAGCTGCCCCTAACCCCCTCTCACCTTCCCTCCATGGTCTGTGTGTATGCCATCATAGTCTCAATGTTGCTCTCCATGGTGTGTCTTGTTTCTAGTGGCCATCCTGCCTGACCTCCATGGTCATCTTGCTGTTCCTGCCCTGCCCCTTTACCCCCAGCCCTCTGTTTCCATGTGCAGACCCCTGTTCCCTCCCTCCTGGCTTGTCTGTTCCATTGTAATGCCCCTGATCCGTCCCTCCTGTCCTTTATGGTCTGTTATGCTGCAGCTTTCTCACCTGTCTGTCCATTATGGTCAGCTAGCTGCCATTGCCTCTTCCCCTCTGTTCTCTGTTGTCCATGTGCATGGTCCTGTCCGATCCTTATTGCTTTCTATGGATTGTTGTGCTCTACTCCCGTCCCTCATGCCCTGTGTGGTGTATTGTGCTGCTGCAAATCCTGATGCCTGCCCTGTAGGGTCAGTTTGGTGCACCTCTCCATGTCCCTCCTGTCCGCTGTTATCAGAGTCCATGTCCCTACCCCAATTCCTCCTGCCTTACATGATCCAATGCACCATACTTGCGAACATTTTGAACTTGGTAAGAGGGAGATTTTGAAAAACAACTGGGGTATTGATTTTCCCCTTTGAGTTACATTGAAAAAGAGGAGATTGTAGATAGGAGACAGATCTAATAAATCCCATTTGAGCTTAAAAACATTGGACGTTTCCTGGCTGAATCGGGTCTGTTGGTATATATGGTTGTACTACCACTGCCTCTTCCGTCTGCCCACAATGGTCTATTATATTGCCACAGCCTCTCTTGCCAGTCCTGTATTGTTGGTTTGTTGCCCCTGCCCCCCTTTCCACTGCCCTCCATAGTCTGTTGTGCTGCCACTGCCCTTCCTGCCTGCCCAGTGTGGTCAAATTATTGCCTCTGCACTCTCCTACCTGCCTTCAATTTTCAGAGTCCGTGCCCCTGGCCTCTGCCTCTCAACAGTATCCTAATGAACAACTAGATTGCTAACATTCTATATTAATTACAAAAGCGTGGAACACCTGACGTCATCTTGATGTAATCAAAACTGTAATACCTAGAGCATTTCCTTTAGAAATTACATATATGATAGGGTCTTATTTGCATAACAATTATGGTTAGTGCTCAAAACAACTAAAATGAGGACATATTTTCTGAGTTTTCAAATAGTGACAAAGCACTTTTACATTATATGTTATCTTTATGTTTTTTTATCCAGCTGACCACTTGATTAAATGTTGCACTTAGGGAAGAGGATGTGGTGTTACTTTCAGAGCTGCAGAGTTTGCAACAGGGGAACCAGGTTGGAGTTTCTGCTTCAGCTCAACATTCTGTGATTCTGATCAAATCACTTAATCTCCCCATGTCTACAATCAAAATGAATTTGATCGTGTGTGATGTAACCAATGCTCATGTAAAGCACTCCAATACCTGACAAGTCTGCACTATATAAAACTGCAAAAGCACAAAAAATAAGTGTTTTGCACACGTCTGTCATTGGGCTACGTGTGGGCTACATCTGGGTGATATTTGAGCTGCATTTGGGCTCTTTTTTCACTGGTCACCATCTTTGGAGATTTATTTGTTATGAAGTTTCCTAATTTCCTCATTTACTGCAGTCTCCTCAGTAGGAAATGGTTTCAGTTTTTTACTTTGATTCCATCCAGAAGGTATTCAGATATGTCACACATTTGCCATACATTCTGAATGCTAGCACTCTAGTTGCTCATTAGATCACTGTAGTACAGCTACTGCTCACCACGGAAGTCTGCTGCTGGTATTAAAAGTGCATGTTTCAGTCTGCATGTCAGAATTTTTTAATGAAATAGACGAGGGTTTGAGAAGCCACTTAAATGTGCCCTAATTTTTCGTTCTTCAGCACTAATCATAATTTCTATGGCAAAATGAACCCTCTCATTGTGTTCCTTTTCAAATTAAATGTTTTAAGTGTTACCAGTTAATTCCAATCAAGATGGCTTCAGTTGTGCCATACTTTTGTCATAAGTAAGACAGTAAGCGCTCTAGTTGTTCTTAAGAACACTCTGGGACATTCTGTTATTGGGCTATACTTGGGCTACATCTGGGTGATATTTGGGCTACATTTGGGCTCTTTTGTCTCTGGTGGCCATCTTGGGAGACTTATTTGTTATGAAGTTTCCTCATTTCCTCATTTACTGCAGTCTCCTCAGTAGGACATACTTTCAGTTTTTTACTTTGGTTCCATCAAGAAGGCATTTAGATGTGTCACACATATGCCATAAATTCGGAATGTTAGCCCTCTAGTTGCTCATTAGATCACTGTAGTAAAGCTACTGCTCACCAGGGAAGTCTGCTGCTGGTATTGAAAGTGCATGTTTCAGTCTGCATGTCAGACTTTTTAAATAAAATAGAAGAGGATTTGAAAAGTCACACAAAATGTGCCCTAATTTTTCTTTCTGCAGCACTAATCATACTTTCTATAGCAAAATGAACCCCCTCATTTTGTTCCTTTTTAAATTAAATGTTTTAAGAGATACCACTTTATTCCAATCAAGAAGGCTGCAGGTGTGCAATACGTTTGTCATAAGTAGGACTGTTAGCGCTCTAGTTGTTCTTTAGAACACTCTGGGAAGCTGCAATGGAACACAAAGGAATCAACTGACAGTCCATGCCCTTGTTGGATGTACATGTTTTACTGAGAATGTCAGACTTCATTCTCACATGACTGAGAAAGATATTGTGAATTTACAGAAAATATGCTCTCAGTTTAGCTTATAGATCACCTTCCAAATCTCTGTGGGAAAAGCATGGGACAATAGTTTTCTCTCAAACATGATTCATGATATCACAGCAGAAGGCTTTTTCACATAGTAAAATCACCTTAGAACACACCACAATTCCTAAAATGAGTATGGTACCATCAACAAATGATTTATATTGTAACTAAAGTCTTACAACCTTCTATTAACTGCAATGCTTTTTAATGAGGTGCTATCATGTATATTGGTCCCAAGATGGCTGCCAACACTTCTTGGATGAAGTACTGACAGCCAATCAGATCTTACGATGAGATGTGTGGTTAGGCTCTGCCCAGATATATATGTGATACCAGAACCACACAGCCCCCCTTCTTAAAAAATTAAAATAAATAAAAGACTGGCATCGTGCCGGAGGCCACGCCCCCTCCTTGCAGCACTCTGCAAACGCGCCCCCTGGCGAGTTGTAAGTTGGGGATAAATTCCTCTTCAATACTGAGGGTCCCTGAGGGCCAACTAGCCCAACAGGCATCTCAAGTATGCGCCAGGGAGCTGCGCTGCAGACAGGTGTTCTGAGGCCAAGCCCCTTTTTACACCTCTCTGCAACGCAGCTCTGTGGCGCTTACTGGAGGTACCTAGTGGTCTAGTTTGACCCTAGGGACCCTTAGGATTCAAGGGGACTTAATCTCTCAACTTAGAACAGCCACAGGGCGCGTTTACACAGTGGTGAAGGGAGGGGACGGGGCCTGAGGTTAGGTGTGCAAACATGCACTATGTCACGTTTTAAATTGGGGATATCAGTGATGTCATTTGAGATGTCATCAGTGATGTCATGAGTGATGTCACTGACCATGTCATGTGTGATGTAATATGTGACGTCATCAGCAGTGCATTGCGGGCGCGTGAGTTATAGTTAGCTGAACTAACTATAACGGGGGAATTTCAATGGTTTTGTACAAGTGAAAAGTCCAGCTAACTATAACACCCCTGAAACCTATGGTCACAGATTACATCACTCATGACATGGTCAGTGATATCACTCATGACATCACTGATGACATCTCAAATGACATCACTGATGACATCACTGATGACATCATCCAGTGAATGTGTGTTTTTCTGAACATTAAATATGTTTTATATATGTATATCTCAAGGTCGATGGAAGAATACATGGGTATATAAGTGTCTAAATGGATGATTTGTTTTTGAAAAATTGATTGTGTAACTGACTGATTAAGTGTATCATAGTGAATACATGGCTTAGTGAGTAATGTTTAAATATGTAAATATCTGTATCAGTCTCTCACTTTGTGTATAAGTGGCTGCATGGGTTGGTGAGTAGCTACATGGGTGTCTATATAGGTTATTAGTTGATTTATTGAGTATCAGTCTGAGTGTCTGCATGGTTCGGTTGGGGGTATTACGTAGTGCATAGGTGCATGAATGAGTGACTCACTGTTTGTATGTGTTGAAGACAGCATGTGTGCAGGACTGTATGGGTGGATGAGTGTGTGTATGGGTGTGTTAGTGAGTGAATGACTGTCTCAATTGTGTCTTTATGAGTAACTACATATGTTTTAAACTAGTATATGTGACTATTGGTGTATATAAGTGAGTATATGTGAGAGTGAGAGATTGAAAGAGTTCCTGTATGAATAAGTATGTGTTTGTTTAAAAGACTAAGTATGTATAAGTTTGCGTAGAAGTAAGTGTGGTGGTGTGTGTATACCTGTATATGCAAGTAAATGTATGTTTGATTCTTTATTAGCATGAATGACTATGTGTGTGAGTAACTCTATGGATGAGTGGCATTGTGTAACAGGATGTATAGGTGTATGAGTACATATGATGAGTGAGTACATATATGAGTGACTGTATAGGACTGTTGGTGAATGAGTGGATGTGTATGTGGATCTTAGAATTACTGAAGAGGTTGTTGTAACTGGTATTGGTATGTCCATTGTTTTGAAAATTTTAGTCTCTATTTTTGAATGTGTGTATCAAAGGTTATATTAGGGTGAGAAGAGGTCTGTCACTCTATCACAAGGATGATGTCATCAGTGATGTCATCAGTGATGTCATTTGAGATGTCATCAGTGATGTCATGAGTGATGTCACTGACCATGTCATGAGTGATGTAATATGTGACGTCATCAGCAGTGCATTGCGGGCACGAGAGTTATAGTTAGCTGAACTAACTATAACGGGGGAATTTCAATGGTTTTGTACAAGTGAAAAGTCCAGCTAACTATAACACCCCTGAAACCTATGTTTTTTTCAGTCAATATATATATATATACATATATATATCAATTCAATTGTACCCCTGGCAGGGATGCCTCCTCGTAGCCTCTGATCAGACAACACAAACACGGACCAACTTCTTAGTGCAAAAGGTTTTAATTGCTCAACTGCAACGATGTCGTCATTACATATATATATTCACAGAAAGAACCATAGGTTTCACACACGTTATTGTTAGGAATTAGCATTTAAAAAACCTTGCAAATTCACTGAAAAAACCATAGGTTTCACACATGTTATAGTTAGCTGGACATTTCGCTTGTAAAAAACCAATGAAACTCCCCCGTTATAGTTAGTTCAGCTAACTATAGCTCGCGCGCCCGCAATCCACTGCTGATGATGTCACAGATTACATCACTCATGACATGGTCAGTGATATCACTCATGACATCACTGATGACATCTCAAATGACATCACTGATGACATCACTGATGACATCATCCAGTGAATGTGTGTTTTTCTGAAAATTAAGTATGTTTTATATATGTATATCTCAAGGTCGATGGAACAATACATGGGTATATAAGTGTCTAAATGGATGATTTGTTTTTGAAAAATTGATTGTGTAACTGACTGATTAAGTGTATCATAGTGAATACATGGCTTAGTGAGTAATGTTTAAATATGTAAATATCTGTATCAGTCTCTCACTTTGTGTATAAGTGGCTGCATGGGTTGGTGAGTAGCTACATGGGTGTCTATATAGGTTATTAGTTGATTTTTTGAGTATCAGTCTGAGTGTCTGCATGGTTCGGTTGGGGGTATTACGTAGTGCATAGGTGCATGAATGAGTGACTCACTGTTTGTATGTGTTGAAGACAGCATGTGTGCAGGACTGTATGGGTGGATGAGTGTGTGTATGGGTGTGTTAGTGAGTTAATGACTGTCTCAATTGTGTCTTTATGAGTAACTACATATGTTTTAAACTATTATATGTGACTATTGGTGTATATAAGTGAGTATATGTGAGAGTGAGAGATTGAAAGAGTTCCTGTATGAAAAAGTATGTGTTTGTTTAAAAGACTAAGTATGTATAAGTTTCCGTAGAAGTAAGTGTGGTGGTGTGTGTATACCTGTATATGCAAGTAAATGTATGTTTGATTCTTTATTAGCATGAATGACTATGTGTGTGAGTAACTCTATGGATGAGTGGCATTGTGTAACAGGATGTATAGGTGTATGAGTACATATGATGAGTGAGTACATATATGAGTGACTGTATAGGACTGTTGGTGAATGAGTGGATGTGTATGTGGATCTTAGAATTACTGAAGAGGTTGTTGTAACTGGTATTGGTATGTCCATTGTTTTGAAAATTTTAGTCTCTATTTTTGAATGTGTGTATCAAAGGTTATATTAGGGTGAGAAGAGGTCTGTCACTCTATCACAAGGATGATGTCATCAGTGATGTCATCAGTGATGTCATTTGAGATGTCATCAGTGATGTCATGAGTGATGTCACTGACCATGTCATGAGTGATGTAATATGTGACGTCATCAGCAGTGCATTGCGGGCGCGAGAGTTATAGTTAGCTGAACTAACTATAACGGGGGAATTTCAATGGTTTTGTACAAGTGAAAAGTCCAGCTAACTATAACACCCCTGAAACCTATGTTTTTTTCAGTCAATATATATATATATACATATATATATCAATTCAATTGTACCCCTGGCAGGGATGCCTCCTCGTAGCCTCTGATCAGACAACACAAACACGGACCAACTTCTTAGTGCAAAAGGTTTTAATTGCTCAACTGCAACGATGTCGTCATTACATATGTATATTCACAGAAAGAACCATAGGTTTCACACATGTTATTGTTAGGAATTAGCATTTAAAAAACCTTGCAAATTCACTGAAAAAACCATAGGTTTCACACATGTTATAGTTAGCTGGACATTTCGCTTGTAAAAAACCAATGAAACTCCCCCGTTATAGTTAGTTCAGCTAACTATAGCTCGCGCGCCCGCAATCCACTGCTGATGATGTCACAGATTACATCACTCATGACATGGTCAGTGATATCACTCATGACATCACTGATGACATCTCAAATGACATCACTGATGACATCACTGATGATATCATCCAGTGAATGTGTGTTTTTCTGAAAATTAAATATGTTTTATATATGTATATCTCAAGGTCGATGGAAGAATACATGGGTATATAAGTGTCTAAATGGGTGATTTGTTTTTGAAAAATTGATTGTGTAACTGACTGATTAAGTGTATCATAGTGAATACATGGCTTAGTGAGTAATGTTTAAATATGTAAATATCTGTATCAGTCTCTCACTTTGTGTATAAGTGGCTGCATGGGTTGGTGAGTAGCTACATGGGTGTCTATATAGGTTATTAGTTGATTTTTTGAGTATCAGTCTGAGTGTCTGCATGGTTCGGTTGGGGGTATTACGTAGTGCATAGGTGCATGAATGAGTGACTCACTGTTTGTATGTGTTGAAGACAGCATGTGTGCAGGACTGTATGGGTGGATGAGTGTGTGTATGGGTGTGTTAGTGAGTGAATGACTGTCTCAATTGTGTCTTTATGAGTAACTACATATGTTTTAAACTAGTATATGTGACTATTGGTGTATATAAGTGAGTATATGTGAGAGTGAGAGATTGAAAGAGTTCCTGTATGAATAAGTATGTGTTTGTTTAAAAGACTAAGTATGTATAAGTTTCCGTAGAAGTAAGTGTGGTGGTGTGTGTATACCTGTATATGCAAGTAAATGTATGTTTGATTCTTTATTAGCATGAATGACTATGTGTGTGAGTAACTCTATGGATGAGTGGCATTGTGTAACAGGATGTATAGGTGTATGAGTACATATGATGAGTGAGTACATATATGAGTGACTGTATAGGACTGTTGGTGAATGAGTGGATGTGTATGTGGATCTTAGAATTACTGAAGAGGTTGTTGTAACTGGTATTGGTATGTCCATTGTTTTGAAAATGTTAGTCTCTATTTTTGAATGTGTGTATCAAAGGTTATATTAGGGTGAGAAGAGGTCTGTCACTCTATCACAAGGATGATGTCATCAGTGATGTCATCAGTGATGTCATTTGAGATGTCATCAGTGATGTCATGAGTGATGTCACTGACCATGTCATGAGTGATGTAATATGTGACGTCATCAGCAGTGCATTGCGGGCGCGAGAGTTATAGTTAGCTGAACTAACTATAACGGGGGAATTTCAATGGTTTTGTACAAGTGAAAAGTCCAGCTAACTATAACACCCCTGAAACCTATGTTTTTTTCAGTCAATATATATATATATACATATATATATCAATTCAATTGTACCCCTGGCAGGGATGCCTCCTCGTAGCCTCTGATCAGACAACACAAACACGGACCAACATCTTAGTGCAAAAGGTTTTAATTGCTCAACTGCAACGATGTCGTCATTTCATATATATATTCACAGAAAGAACTATAGGTTTCACACACGTTATTGTTAGGAATTAGCATTTAAAAAACCTTGCAAATTCACTGAAAAAACCATAGGTTTCACACATGTTATAGTTAGCTGGACATTTCGCTTGTAAAAAACCAATGAAACTCCCCCGTTATAGTTAGTTCAGCTAAATATAGCTCGCGCGCCCGCAATCCACTGCTGATGATGTCACAGATTACATCACTCATGACATGGTCAGTGATATCACTCATGACATCACTGATGACATCTCAAATGACATCACTGATGACATCATCCAGTGAATATGTGTCTTTCTGAAAAATAAATATTTTTTATATATGTATATCTAAAGGTTAATGGAAGAATAAATGGGTAAATAAGTGTCTAAATGGATGTTTTTTTTGTAAAATTAATTGTATAACTGACTTATTAACAGTATCATAGTGAATACTGATGACATCATCGATTGAGTATGTGTTTCTGAACAATTTTAATATGTTTAATATATATAGGGAAAGGCCAGTTGAAGAATAAGTGGATGTACAAGTTTGTAAATGGATGATTTTCTGTGGTGCGTAACTGACTCTATGTGAGTCATTAAATGTATCTTACTGCAGACTAGTGACTAAACTGTGTAAATGTTTGTATGTGTCTATATGTTGGTGTATAAGTGGCTGCATGGTTTTTTGAATAGCTATATGAGTGTCAATATGAGTTATTGATTGCTTGTCTCAGTATCTGTATGGGTTCCTGAGTGTTTGTGTGGGTAGGGTGTGTGTTACTCTGTGACTAGATGTGTGAGTGGGTGATTCTATGGGTGCATGGTTTTAAGAGTGCATCTGTGATGGACTGTATGGTTGAGTGAGTGTATGTATGGGTGTGTTAGGGATTGAATGTATACCTCAGTGGTACATTTGTGACTAACTACATATTTGAAAGGCAGTATATATGTGTGTAACAGTATATAAGTGGGTAGATGTGAGAGTGTGTGATTGTGAGAGTGACTGTATGCATGAGTGTGTGCTTGTATCAGTGATTCTATAAGAGCGTAAGAATGTGGTACTATTTTTGAGTAAGTGAACTTGAGTGTTTATAAGTGCATAGGTGAGTAAATGGGAGTGTGATTATTTGCATGACTGACTAGGTATGAGAGTACCTCTATGGATGATTGGTGGTGTGTGAGTGTCTATATATGTGTATAAATGCATATGATAGTCTTGTATGGAGTGACTGTAAGTATGAGTGACTATACAGGTGAATGAGTGGAGGTGTATGTAGACCTAAGAGTTAATAAGTGGGTATGTAGTTATTGGTATTGCAGTATGTATGTTTTTGAGAATGGAACTCTGAAATTTTGAGTCGGTGTATCAAAGGTTATATTAGGGTGTGAGAAGATGTGGTAATTTATCACATGGATAACTTCATCAGTGATGTCATTTGAGATGTCATCTGTGATGTCACTGACCATGTCATGAGTTATGCAATATGTGACGTCATCAGCAGTGGATTGCGGGCGCGCGAGTTATAGTTAGCTGAACTAACTATAACGGGGGAATTTCATTGTTTTTTTACGAGCGAAATGTCCAGCTAACTATAACATGTGTGAAACCTATGGTTTTTTCAGTGAATTTGCAAGGTTTTTTAAATGCTAATTCCTAACTATAACATGTGTGAAACCTATGGTTCTTTCAGTGAATTTGCAAGGTTTTTTAAATGCTAATTCCTAACTATAACGTGTGAGAAACCTATGGTTTTTTCAGTGAATTTGCAAGGTATTTATAATTCAATTTTTTTTATTTATTATTTCTTTTGAGATTTTTTTTTTAAACAATATGCTACCTATGTATATAATCATAGATTTACTGTATCCTGCAATATGGAATGGTTCACCTTTTTTAAATAAATGTTTAGATATAGTTGACAACATAGTTAATATCTTCTACAAACCTTTATACTTTTTTTTTTTTATTTTTTTATTTTTTACCGTGCGCGTACGGTAAGCTTACAGTACGCGCACGGTACGCTATAAGTACGGTGCGCGTACGTAATATGTATGCTCCGTGTGCGCATGCATACGCGATTTATGTACGCATGCGCACTTCGTCTGCGACGCGTACGCGCTGGCTTCCTACGCGCATGCGCGCGTTTTATTTCTGCACATGCGCGCATGCTCATTACGCGGAACCGCCATACGCGCGTGCCTCTAATGCACATGCGCACGTGCGTTGTACGCGCGTGCTCCTTATGCGCCTGCGCGCGTCTTATGTACGCGCATGCGTACTTTTACCGTGCGCGTACGGAGCACGCACGGTAGGTCATGTGATCCAGAAACAACACTTTTCATTGGTTTAAACTTCTTTCATTTCCAGAAACTTCCAACACCACACCCATTCCCCTCATTATTGCTTGTGATTCCCTAGGAGAAGGAGCTGAAGTGTCTTTGTGATACAATGGCAGAGCAGCAGTCCTCTTCTTGGAGTAAGCAGGACAGCATTATCAGACAGAGACAGAGGAAACAGAAGGATTCTTTTGTCTGGGAATATTTAACAGTTCCAAAGGGGCAGAAGAAAGTCAATGCTCCAAAAGTCACCTGCAAACTTTGTGTGCGTGTCTTGTCTAGAGGAGATCCAAAGAAGAAGTACTCTTTTGGAATCTTCACTATGTTCAGACATATTAGGGATATACATCCCAAGACTTTTGCTCGAGCTACTGAAGCAACCCCTCCAGCAGCTCAGCCGAGCACATCCGCAGCTGCTCAGCCGAGTACATCTTCGGCAGCTCAGCCGAGCACTTCCTCTGCAGTGGGAGCGTCACCCTCTTCTGCTCCTCTGGACATTTACCCTCGATTTCAGAGGGTACATATACGGTGCAATACTTGCTATGCTCTTATTGCTTTTGGGGAGTCTAGTATTCCTGTAATAGACAATAAGATATAGCAGCACAAGTGCGGTACTTATAATATTGCCATTCTTTCCTTCCTCTGTCCCTGTATTAACACAACAGCTCTTTTAAGAGCCACCTTACCTCACAATTTTTTTTATCACTTTAAAAAAAAACAAAATCCCACCGTGCACGCACAGTACGCGCACCCATTTTTTTTTTTTTTTTTTTAAATAAAATCTTTTTTTCACCCTTCAAGGTACTTGAGGGACCACAAGGGAAATGAGAAAAGCAGAGTGAGGAGAAGTGAAAAAAAGGGAGCATGAAAATAAATGTGTGATAAATACAGATATTTCAAACTTACCTGACCAACAAAATAACTTAATTATCAATAAATGTTTTTGCTAGAAAAAAGGATTAATTTTCCTAAATTTTCTTTCTCAATCTGTAAAAAAAGAAAAAAAGTATTAATATTTAACAAAACATTTTAGAATACAGTACACATATTTTCATATTTAAAAAACAATATTTTGCCCTTTTTTTGCTGTTTTCAGAATATATTGAATTTAACATGCCTGGTGAACTAATTATTGTCGGCCAAGGCCCCTAAGAAACCTTACCCAGATTCACCAAAATGGTTTGATAGGGGTTGCACACGAGCACTGAAGAACCTAAAAATGGCCCTGAGCGGCAACCCGAGGGACCAGGCTGTAGTAAAAACTTGCAGGTCAGCTTACAGGAAGGAGCTAAAAAGACGGAAAGTCACACTACAGGTGGAAGCATGGGCGGCCCTGAGGGAGGCATCCGAAAACAGGGATATTACTGAATTTTGGAGACTAATAAACTCCCCTTGTTTTCAAGACAATAATGCCCCGGAGATCGCCTCAAATATCCTCCCCGAACAATGGATTGCCCATTTTGAGGGGCTATATAATCATGGGAAGGAGACTCTATCAAAGGAAAAGGGGACGAGCATTATGAGTAATGAAGTGGTTTTCTCTTTGGAAGAGATTAGATTGGGTATTGAGGGACTCACTAAGAACAAAGCCCCGGGCCCAGATGGGACCCCCCCAGATTTATTTTTGAGTCAAGTGGATCTCTGGGCCCTTATTGTAACTAGAGTGATAAATGCTGCTATAATGATCGCTTTGCCACGATCGTGGTCAACGGCAATTATAGTCCCTATTTTCAAGAAAGGGAGCAAAGATGATCCCCAATGCTATCGGCCCATCTCTTTGATAGATGTCTCTGCTAAAATCTTGGGCAGGGTAATCTTGACCAGATTGACTGAGTGGGCTGATGATAATAGCATAATCTCAGACACCCAGTACGGATTCCGGACGTGCAGGTCAACCAGCGACCAATGCCTGAACCTATATATGCTGGTAGCAAAGTACACCAAGACCAGCAATGAAGCTATGTATTTGGGGTTCATGGACTTGGCCGCTGCATTTGACCATGTCAACAGGAATAAGTTATGGGCAATAATGAGTCAGCTGGGAATTGACCCTGGGTTAATCCATATATTGAGGGAATTACATAGCGAAACCTCGGCTAGGGTACGGTACAACAAAGATGGGGGTTTGACAGAATCATTTGAATGCACAAGTGGAGTGAGGCAGGGATGCATCTTAGCCCCTTTTTTGTTCTGACTGTACATTAATAACCTGGAACAATTCCTCAATAATTTAAAAGCAGATTGCCCAAGGTTCGGGACCCGTAACATTCCAGTGCTGCTGTACTCATCGACGGGTTTGTTAAATTCATGGAGACAATTGACCTGTTTGTCAACTTAAAAAAATCATATGTAATGACAGCAGGCCATAGGCCAATAACCGGTTTCACCTATAGGATTGGCACCCATATTCTTGAAAGGGTGCAAACATTCTCATATCTAGGGGTGTTATTCGATGAATCTCTAAAATTCACAACCCTTGCACAAGAAAGAAGTGGAAAACTGGTGGCATCTTTTGGTGCAATTTCCGGCTATGGGAGAAAAGTTGGCCGGTGGAGCCCTGAACAAACAATAAATCTGTATGGCTCAATGTGCTGCCCAAAAACTATGTATGGTTCAGAGGTATGGGGTTTTATAAACTTGGATGGTATACAAAGGGAAGAAAACAAAATACTTCGTTCAATATTGAACGTTCCCAATTGCACGCCAGCTGCTATTGCCCATAAAGAACTTGGAAGACCCTACATAGAGGATTTGATCAAGTTCAGACCAATTCTGGCCTGGCTTAAATTATGGACGAATCCTGAGGCAGCACTGAGTAGGATGATCATGCAAGATTGCCGGGGAAGAGACAAATATCTGAAAATCCCATGGATCAGCTATATTAAGAACACTTTGGAAAATATGGGTCACCTAGATATGTTTCTCAACCCTTCATCGATTATAGTACAGGATAAATTAAAATTAAAGAGAAGTTTCCTGGAACTAAGAGCAGCGGATAGGAGCACACTAGAAGAGACTAAACCCTCGGTGAGCGCCCATAGCAGGCTTGTAACGTCCAGGGGGTTGGAACCATACCTGTGTGTTCTTCACAATGCCCAAGAGAGGTTTTTAATGGCACGTTTTAGGCTCAATTTTTTACCTTATTTATTAGCAGAACCAGCTGGTTTTAGTAGGTCAATTGAGCAGAAGGGTGCCTGCGGCTGCGACAATAGGTCTCCGCAGGACACCCTTCATTTTGTACTTTTATGTCCTATTTATAGCCTCCCTAGACGTAGATTTTTGATAGGCATTTTGAAAAAGGAAAGATTTACCCGGGCAAAGGAGGCATTGACTTTTCTTCAAAGGGCTAGTGACCCATTGACTCTATGTGCAGTGATAAGTTTTTTAAAATTTGCATTTAGACTTAGAGTCTCTAGAGGGTAGCTTTAATCAGGAAGACTGTAGAATTGGCAGTTTGTTAGTTTTAGGTAACCCATTTTTGAGGATTGTATGTGACTAATGATTTATTTGCACACTTATAGTATCATTCAATGTTCTGTAAACTGATTTAATATTGTTTTAATTGTATAAATGTGGAATCTTTTATGATGATGTTTAACCATCGAATAAAGAACTATTGAAAATTGAATTTCACTGTAAATCGTGAAACCAATTGCATTCATCACTTAACAGCGGGCAAAGAAATTAACAATCTGAAAGATTGTTTAAAAAAAGCCCTGAATCACTTCTCAGTAAAACATACCTTTATAGAAATGTAACATATTTAATAAAAACATCATCTAAGAACAATAACTATTTGCAATTAATATCGTCTGTAAATCTTGTTGCTTAAGCACATACACCAAAATAATATCTATCGAAGAAGTCCACAATAGAAATTTGTACCTTTCCATGAGGCCAAATGGTAATTTTTAAATTGTTTTTTGATGAAATATCCAATGGTAATCCAATAAAATCGCAAAAAGGATTTGCTCAGATGTTGCAACTTGTTTCTAAAATTTTGGTTTCAGAACAATTAAATAGGAATTTGGTAATTCTGCAGGCAAACGTTGCTTAAAAATCAATTGAGAATCATTACACAGTGTCCAGCCTTTTTCACATTTAAGATAAACTGTGTAATGACCAGAAGTTATAGAAGGTCCATCATGGAAAATTATTGCAACTGCAACAAAAGTTTTTCCAGATATTGATAATTGATGTCCTGTAAACTTCTTTATTAAAGTGTCCAATTTTGAACCATCAGCTTTGCATCATTAAAATTACATACTGTCCATATTTCTTTAAAAATAACGTTGAAAACATGTCTGATTTACATTTAGAACATTCCATGTTGTGATGGCATTTTTAACTAATTTACTAAAAGTCTCTGGTAATGTTAAATATATAAACCTTTCTGAATCAACATTAGAGCTGCATGTGTTGAAACAGTTTTCACAACTATGTTCCCATTTATAAGAGAGACCAAACATATTTTCTATTTCTACCCCTTCTTCTTCCAGTACCATAAGGATATACATCAAGAATTCCTGTGCATCTTGCTGGACATTTTGAGTAAATTGTGTACATCCTGAACATACATCTAAAAGTTTTCTAACATCAGAAGCACTTTCTATTTTAGTTTTATCAATACTCAGCTTCTCAAAAAGAAAACTCATCAGAGAACAAAATCTTTTTTCATGATTTACTATTATCTGCTCTTGCAAACTTTCAAGATAAAATACAACATTCAGCACAACATTAGCGTAGCAGTTGACACCAGAGCTATTTTCAAAATGACAACCAACAACCTCTTGAACATTGTCCTTTTTCTTTTTGCTTGCAATCACATCACTCTCATTTTGTTTTCTCTTCTGTACATCCTCATTACAGATATTCTCAATTCTCCTTTTCCGAGAAAAAACACGTTTTCAAACACAGGATACTGACCTAAATGAGGAGCATAGGTTCATCTTAATCTATTATACTCCTTTACACAATTTGCATCAGCACTAACTTTTGAGTCATCAAAGTCTATCATGAATAAACCAGATAATGTTTTCACTCGTGACAAAGCAACATATGCCATACCTTCTTTGAACACAGTAGAACCAATGTTTACAAAAGTACTATCTACAGTTAATCCTTGAGATTTGTGAATAGTTACAGCATATGCTAGAGAAAACGGAAACTGCTTCATACGTACATATAAGTCTTTTACAAGCAAAAAACGGACTGAACAACGACTAATGTCTTTAACCTCTTCAATCTGATCAAATTTTATTTTTAAAAATTCAATCCCATCTTTTTTCTGGTATTTCACAAAACCCACAACTTTACCCATTGCTCCATTCACTAAACCTTTTTCTACATCCAAATTTATTCTTAAAAATACTTGACAGTTCATACAAACATAAAGATTTTTTTCTAATCCAGCTGTTTTCGAAATGTTCTTCTCTAGAGAATCCAATTTATTTTTCAATTTGCCTGTTAATGTAATGCTGAATTTTGTCCACTGCTTCCATTCTCTTAATCTCTTCCTTTTCCAATTTCAAAAGTTCCTCATTGAATATCGAGCATTCACGTAGTGTTGGCATTCAGCAGATTACAGTATTTTTTTTCTGCAATGTTCTTGTATATTTTCTCTGTAACTATTTCTTCGCTTGGAAATAAATTATGTAGCAACCGACTCTGGAATGCTTTTCCGCCAACTTCTGTGAGTAGTCCAATTCTGATATCTTTCAGAATACTTGCATAATCTTCATCATTTGCTTGCCTCATATTGGTAGTGAGTTCTTTGTACTCAAAGAATGACCAAATATTCGCATAACCAATACTTCCTAATGACTTCTTCGTGTCTTCATGTGCCACAGTATTAAACACTTGTTCTTGACTGAGCGTTCCAGAACTTTGGCTGTCTTGAGAACTGTCTCTAGCTACTTCAGCTGCAATTGTAACTTCCTGTTCAATTTCTTCATTTAACATTTGTACATAATTTGTGAAAGTACTGCATTCAATCGTATCTTTACATGCATTAAAGGAATCTTCATAGCTGTGAAAATCTCCAAGTAATTCATCCTCTGAACGCCATGGTTTAAACAGCTGTCGCAACTCAGCTTCCTGTGATTAATCAAAATTCCTTTTGTTTGCTTCACCAAACATCCTTCCTCATCAATGACTTTATATTTTCCATTGTTGATGTCTTCTGTGGCTTTCCGTGTAAAAATGTAGTTCTGCAGCACTTCATAGAGACACATGTTCTCAAGATGACGACTTCTTTTTGGGTAATATGTGTCCAACATGTTTGATTTCAAAATATCTGTACTTTCCGGGTCGTTCTCTGCCAAATATTCAATTTCTCCAACAGATTTCAGTACCCGATTTCGAATTCCTGCAAGGCCTAAACTTACCCAAATTATTCTTCTGGATTTGGAGTACAGACTTGCAGATGATAACCTATCTGAGCATTCGTAGGATCCAATTTCTCGATGCGATAACATCTTTAAACTGAAACTGTATAGCTTCTTACTGACAGTCTTCTCATGGGAAATCTCTTCCCACATTTCCTTCAATTCCGTTTTCTCAGATTTAGTGATGTAAGATGTGACATACCGAGCAACAGCAATAGAATTGTCAGCAACATACTGAATATACATGTTAGAATTCCACATGGATAAAATGACTGGGTTGTAGTCATTTATATATTTTGACTCTTCTTTTCTTCTTAGGTTGTACGTATTTTTGGGAGATTTTCTTGTAATAGTATGTCGCACAGCTGACATAAAACTGTTGACTCTTCCTTTTGAAAGAACAGGTCGTGGAAATCCAAATCGACATTTTGTGTAGAATTTTTCTTTACTCTTGTACTTTCGTCGACAGTATTTTCCACACCGATGACTTTGGAAACGTAAAACTTGCTCTTTTAAGTTTTTCTCTTCTGTGCTTTTAGGTATAGCACATGTTGCATATTCTTCAATGAAACTTAAAACTGCATCATCAGAATCTGTTCCAAATATTGGGGCATCCTTGATACACAACAGCATTAGAATATGAGGAGCACCTCCTGCTTGGTACTCTTTTCTCCAAAAGAAATCCACAACTTCTCCAAGAGGTGGATTTTTTTTATTGCAGATGAAGGACATCTTAGCCTCAAATCTATGATTGAAATATCTGCAAACATTAACCGGATCCAATGAGCACAATTCTCCTGCTGTCTTGTATTGGATTTTTTCAATATTTGAATTTGCCTCTCGAAGAAAATCCAGAAGATCATCCTAAGCGTACTCAGCACAGCTTAGGGTGAGAAACCATGTAGGAGTTCCTAAATTCCGTAAAATAAATTTCAATTCTTCATGGCGTCGGTACCAATATTCATTAGTTCCACGCTGACAAGCCATCAGATTAATCAATTGTGATTCCAAATGATCATCTCGCTGTTGCACTTTGTTCATAAAATCCTTTGCAGACACATTATGTAGATGTACTCCACTTTTTAAAATGTGATTTACTGCATAAGATAGTGCAGACAAGTCACTTTCAAATAAAAGATGGAACAAATAAGGAATACTTTGACGAAATCTTGGATCTTCTGCATATAATCTTGTAGTCCGATACTCAGAAGCATGAATCTGTACTGGGCGTTCATCATATCGTCCACCTTTTCCTGTAGGAAACAGCTGGGGCAAACATCGAGCTTCCAAGCTCTCCTCCCATACACTCACGGGAGTTCCTTTTGCTTTTTTCATCTGAAACAGATCAATAGTGTTTACCATAACTTCTTTTGAATGAAGAGGATATATGCTGAAATGTTCAAAAATGTCTTCTTCTTTTGACTTATCCACTTTTTCAATGTGCCCAGCTGGTATTCCTGAGTCTGGTAGTAAAACTTCTTCATCTTCATCCATATAAATTGTTTCATACCATTTATTATTTCTTTTCAAATATAAATTTGCTCTTTGTACTTTTCGTACATCTACCAGCTCCTGCCAAATTTTCTTATTCTTTGTTGGTACTCCATTAACCAGAATAACTAATGGTTCAGTTTCCAATCTATCTGCATCAATTGTTTCCATATTTTTTTTCAAATCCAATGGCAAATAGACAACTCTTCCTTTTAAACCTCTTTGTAAATTCGAAGGAGGTAATATACCTGTTTTGGGCTCCATACGCACTATGGTCTGAAACGGATGGACACATTGAATGAGTATAGACTCATACGTATTTAAATCAGAAAGTTCTGCAGGAATATCAACCAATTCTAAATTATTATGTACAGCTCTGGCTGGCATTCTATTTTCTTCTAACTTGTTATAACAGTATTTACAAATACGCTGATCTTCACCCAAATCAAAACTATTTATTAGAAATATATATGTTGCAAAATCCTTCCACTTATATTTATCTTCATTTTCACTTTTTTTATACAGATCAACATTTCTTGTTTGAATTTTATAATGGCTTCTCCGGCAACAAATACAAGTAATATTTGGTCTGTCATTAGAGATGATAGTAAATTTTGTCATTTGATCTTCAAAATTTTTACTAACAGTGGGTACTACAGTCTCTTCCACATTTTCTTTAATAACTGTGTCATTACCTGCACTTTCTTGTTCCGGAGCAAAGTAACAAAACTGAATTTCATCAGTAACCTTCTCTACATCTGATACAGATCCACGGAACAGTGCCCTATTCAACTCATTTAAATTTAGTGCTGGACTTTTAGCAAAATACAATCTTCTCACAATCTTTCTCATTTCAGTATGATGAACTGCCAGCATCCTAAAATGGTGAAAAACACTTTGGCAAACTTTCCTAGAAAGACAAGCCTGAGAATGTCCTTGCAAACCAGTATTCTCTCTCACTCTACATGGATCTAGTCTTTGAAGCACCTTAATCTTCTGTTTAACACTTTTTTTACTATATTCTCTTAGAAACTCACGTAATTTATCAATAGATTCTTGTCGTACAGTACAAATACTACTACAATTCCAAGTGTACACTGGGGCTTTAGGACGTCTCCCCATAACCTCATCAGCTATCACTTTTTCCTCATTTCTTGGAACCATTTTCTCCTTTTCCATTACACGACCATCTTTCACTTCATAAACACAAACTCTGGTGTCAACTGCATGCAGCAAACTATTACTTTGAAGATAACTCTCTTCATTAAAAAATGGTTCAGTACTTGAACTATGCATCCATTCTCCTAAAAACACTTCACAAAAGTTATTTCTTTTCACCACTCTTTTCGTTTTGCTTTGTGACTTCATTACATTGACCATTTTATCTAATGTACGGATCCTGTTCAAAATTAAAATGAATAGTTTTCTTTTTAATTCTAAAGCCTTAGCTACAATTGATTCAATATCTTTCTTTCTCTTATAAAATTTTGCTTGCTTCTTATATTTTTTCACATCCTTTATCAAATTGGACATCACTCTCCTCTGAAACATTTTTCTACGAATGTCTTTAAATTCTGTTTTTCTTTTTAAGTCAATCTTTATTGCTTCTGATTGTACATTAGCATTTAGTAATTTCTCACTTTTGTCCTGTTGTTTTCTACTTGAAACACTATTTGCAGTGGGGACATTTTTTAAATGTTTTCTTTTTTTGAAGATATTTAAAAAAAAATCCTTAGTCTGCTTACCAGAAGACTTTTTCTTTTTTCCAACATGAGGATCTTCAACTAATTTGGGTCCTCCAGTTGTCTTCAAATATAAATGTTTTTTCTGTTCTTTTCTCTTTCTTGATTTTATAGGCATCTTTAATTTATTTCACTGTTGTTCAGCAATACCTGAAAGAAACTAAAAAAAAATACCTTTATGTAATTTAAATATATTACTATATTTTTTTTGAGCTTTTCAAATCTTATAATACTATCTACCCCTTTCCTACAAGTGAAAAACACAAAAAAACCAACATGAATTAAATCTCTGAGAACAATTCCTGTGTGCACAGAGACTCATGGTGTGATTCTAGACAGAAAACAAAATTTGATTTGCAATTTGAAAGCACATTTACTACTGTCTTTTTGCAAGTGATAATTACTGTAACAGTCTGACACATTTTCCTTATAGTTTTCAGAAGCAGAAAAGAGCATATGTCCTAACAGCTAGTTGAGACCATGAACATGTGTAACCTGGGTGAGTGACTACACTACAACAAAGGAAATGAGCCTTGGTGATGTTGAATGTATTAGCATTACTCACTGCTATCTGAAATACCACACAGTTGTGAATACTAAGCATGATAGTACAGGATAAGCAGCTGGGTGTGTGCTAAGAGTCTACTTCTGCAGACTGTGTATTTTCAGTTACAATAGACATGTGCATGGACTCTTCCACAACAGCAAAAACATTGGAGTGATGTATGTAAAAGTACATGTGTGGTAAGGGTTAATTGGAGTTTTGTACATGTAGGAACAACCTCACCCATTGCATGATTGGAAGTAAAATCTACCATATCAATTTCAAATGTGTTAGCATTTGCCTCCCATTTGTGAGATACTGTTTTATGCTGCATGCAAACCATCACAGTTCTAAAAAACAAGCTGCCCCTTTCCTACGAATGCCATTCTTACAGAACCAGACCAACACAAATTAAATCTCTGACAACAATTCCTGTGTGCACACAGACTCATGGTTTGATTCTAGGCACAAAACAGTATTCCTCAGTGATACCAGTACACCTTAACTTATGGTGAAGACATACTCCATAATATCTTACAAGTTCAAGACAGTTAAATATCTCCCAAAACACAAAATGTGAAACACAACTTTAAAAGAAGAATCACATTTCTATTATTTATATCAAAATGCACCACATACATCCCCTCTCAAATTCATAACTCACCTTTAAAAGTAGTTAGTTGAGAAAGAAATGTGGCACTCAAACAGCAGATTATCAGAGCCACAATCTCTGAGCTGTACACCTCTCTCCTCTCACCAGAACCAGTTAATGGCAATGTTTCCCTCTCTTTTTTCACACATATACATGTTAACTCCAAATCACAGTGCTTCCCACATTTTTTTCAAATGGAAACACACATTTCTATTGGTTGAAAATTTCAACCCTTTCCAAATGATCCCTACCCCCAACTTTACTTCTGCCTGCTACCATAGCAACAGGTCATGGAACACTGGTGTGAGCAGAGAGGTCAGAAGTTCAGCACACAATGTTTCTAATCCTTAGAGCAAGAGTGCTTGACTTTTCAAACCTAACAGCAAATCCAAAGTAATGTTCTGTGGGTACACATTTTTCTGAACCAATACAAAACACGCTTGTAAAAATCTAAACATACAGCCTAGTTTTAACTGTAAAATGGTTTGAATCAGGCAATGAGTTCAACGTATGTTAGCCCCCATTTTACAACTATTTTCATATTGCCATTCTACTGAAAGACACCTTCTGAGTGCATCCAGATCTCCTTGAAAGATGTTCACAGTGTGGATTGTAGGTCATAGCTATGTCTTCTGGAGTGAAAAGTTTGCAGAAAAAAGAGGTATTGTGAAAGACCTTGCTTTGCCAAATGTAGACATTAAATGGATTGGTCAGAGAGGGTTAAAGTGGCACCAATTAATGCCTTTGGTGAAAACCTTTCTACATCTCCCACAGCCCAACCTTATTATTGTGCACTGTGGTGGAAATGACCTAGGCACTTTAACTGGGGTAGGTCTGGAAATGCTTATTAAGGACACCTTTGTGCAATTGATGTCATTTTTTCCACAAACTGCCTTTGTATATTCAAATATATGCCAAAGGCAAAAGTGGAACTGGTCCAACCAATTTTGTCCGCAGATTGACAAAGCAAGAAAGCACGTCAATAAGTCTGTTTCTGCTTTCCTCAGAGACTATGGTATGGGTTCTATATACCACAACAACTTGCGTTACAACATGCAAGACATTTATAGAGGAGACGGTGTACATTTCAATGATGAAGGGAACAGAGTCTTCCTCTTGAACTTTAGACTCTGCATCGGTACTTACTTGTAGGTACCAAAAAAACACTTCATAAACACTATGGCTCTTTTTAGAGCCACCTAACATCTAAACATTTAATTTTGATTTTGAATTCTATTTGTTTAATTTTTTATTTACCGCCGTACGCGTACCATACGCGCACAGTACGCGAACCCTGCGATTTAAAAAAAAAAAAAAATATATATTTTTCACACTTCTGGGTCCTTCTTGGACCCCCTGACAAAGGCTAGGGAGTCTGCAACTCTCTACCTTGCCCCCTTTTCACGTTCTCCACCTTTGTTTTTTAGTGCGAGACACACAAAATGGCGGCCGACACTTCCTGATTTTGACCGACTGGAATGTTTACTGTCATGTAACCACCAATCAGAATTACGCTCGCGCACGGCAGCGTGCGCGTACGGTATGCGTACAGTGCGCGCATGGTGCGCGGCTATAGATATGTATGTACTTTTAGCTGCAATTTTCTCAGGAACTACTGAACAGATTGACTCCAGATATGCAAAAGGCACATCCCTGACCTGAGGACTTTCTCTTTGCCAAATTTCAAATAATTCTGTTCAGCCGTTTGGGCTGTACCTTGGACTAAAGGTCCCTATGGAAAATTGCATGGGAAAAACGCGTTTTGGGACCCCCCTTTTTTCTCAGGCCACACTTGACGAATCCCCCCGAGACTTATATGCAAAAGGCACATCCCTGACCTGAGGACTTTCTCTTTGCCAAATTTCAAATAATTCTGTTCAGCCGTTTGGGCTGTACCTTGGACTAAAGGTCCCTATGGAAAATTGCATGGGAAAAACGTGTTTTGGGACCCCCATTTTTTCTCAGCCCCCACTTGACGAATCCCCCCGAGAATTATATGCAAAAGGCACATCCCTGACCTGAGGACTTTCTCTTTGCCAAATTTCAAATAATTCTGTTCAGCCGTTTGGGCTGTACCTTGGACTAAAGGTCCCTATGGAAAATTGCATGGGAAAAACGCGTTTTGGGACCCCCATTTTTTCTCAGCCCCCACTTGACGAATCCCCCCGAGACTTTTAGGGTACGAGCGGAGCGGAGCGCCCCACCTATTTTGAAAATTTTGCGAGGATTCGTCAACCGGCGTTAAAGTTATTCCAAATAGAATGTTGCGGATTTCCTATGGAAACAAGGTCCTAACTATAACTATCTACTGGCGACCGCCAGTAGATAATGTATGTATATATATATACATATATATATTTTTTTTCAAAACACAGATCCACCAGCCGTTGCACCTCAACGCCGCGAGTGCTTGTTCAGCGCATGGTGGGTGCGCGTTCTTTTCCACAACGCAGGTTCTCCCATTCGCAGAACCTCTCCAACAGAGTGCACTTCTGAGGAGCCACAAAAGATATCCAAGCTTAAATTTTAATTTATTTTGTCGTTTCTGCACAAAAGTTAACAAACGCGTTTCGGCGTTGCCGCCTTCGTCAGTGTCAACTTGACATTTCAAATGATGTGTTTAAATAAAGATGTACTGTACAATTCATAAACATAGAAAGTGACTTGTGAATCAAAAAATAAATAAAAAGAGTTCATTCATGCAGCGGCCATATTGTAAAGGTCTGACTTACGAAATGTTGTTAAGTCAAAATCATATTGCTAAATCATTCCACTAAATTAATAAGTCCCTCTGTCACAATTAACAGTTTTTCATATTTGTATTATTATATAGATGACATGTATTAAAATTAGGGGTAGGCGGAATTTGCGAAATCCACTTTCGCAAATTATCGCGAAAATGTTTAAAATTATCGCAAACAAGCGGAAATATCGCGAAGATGCGAAATTTTTTTGCCCGCATGTTCGCGAGATTTTCTGCATGGTTGCGGGTCGCCAACTTACCCATGTGGTTGTTCGCGGGCGCGGCCATCTTGTTTTGAGTTGTCTCGCGGTGCATGATCGCGAGAAGAAAGACGTGATCGCGCAACGCATGACGTCACTGCGGGCGCGAACTGTCGCGAGACAGCTCAAATGGCTAAAAACAATCCAACATCTCATGGAGAATGCGACCGGATGAAGAAAACTTGTCGGCGAACGCAGGGATTCAGGTAAGGCGATCGCGCGCGAGAATGTATTATTTTACAGCGCAAGCAAGAAACAAATTATCGCCAAGCTGCGGAAAGCGGAAATTTTGACATTTTCGCGCTCTCCGCGGAACGCGAAAATGTCAAATTATCGCAATTTCCGGGAATGGAACGAAATTTTTGCCCAGGCCTAATTAAAATACTATTTACATCAAACACTTCAGCCAGGAATTAAGCTTCGATCCTTAATCTTAGGGAAGCCGTCAAATGCGGGAATTCATTTAATATTTTGCACTACAATTTCCAGAGTTTCTGACCCATTCTAAGCCGCCATACCGTTATTATGCCCTGTATGGGCAAACTGCGCAGCCTCACTTCTTAGCCTATATTCATTTTATGGACATTCAATTGTAAGTATTTTTTATTTGAACCTACTGCCCTAAATGTCCTAATCTATGTACTGTAAACAATTTAAATACCAAGAAAAAGTCATCCCTCAAATCTACAGTTTTGATCTAATTAGATCAGCAGCCCTTATCACTATGAGGCGATAATAAATTAATGCCACCCCATATCGCTTACTCAAGAATGAATTTAGCCAATATGGACCGACATTTTTTCTTCATTGTGGAGCCCTCTAGGCATTTTGGTTTGCAACTTAATAATTTACTTAGATTCCAGTGTGCGTAATTTTCTCACATGATCTCCTCCCCTCTCAGATTTGACAACCTGATCCATGCAGAAGAATATGAGAAGATTACTGTTGCTGTCATGTTCCATCTCGAAATGACGCGCAACAGGATAGTTATGATCCCTGTTATTTATCGCCCTAAAATGTTCCAGGACTCTTTTTTTAGTGGGATGAATAGTTCTTCCCACATACTGGGCCCAATTCACAGAACTAACTTAAGACAAAATCCTAAACTTACTACCATTTTCGAATTCACAGAAGGCACTTACTCATTTTGGTATTCACATAAGACACTTACTCACTTCGGTATTCACAGAAGTTAGGAGTCCTAACTTTAGGACTCCTAAATGCCTTCTGTGAATACCGAAAGTCTTAAAATTAGGATTTTTCTCAGTTTAGGAGTCCTAAAGTTAGGACTCCTAACTTTACTACTACTAAACTCAGAAAAATCCTAATTTTAAGGCTTTCGGTATTCACAGAAGGCATTTAGGAGTTCTAAAGTTAGGAGTCCTAACTATACTACTACTAAACTGAGAAAAATCCTAATTTTAAGGCTTTCGGTATTCACAGAAGGCATTTAGGAGTCCTAAAGTTAGGAGTCCTAACTTTACTACTACTAAATTGAGAAAAATCCTAATTTTAAGACTTTCGGTATTCACAGAAGGCATTTAGGAGTCCTAAAGTTAGGAGTCCTAACTTCTGTGAATACCGAAAGGAGTAAGTGCCTTCTGTGAATACCAAAATGAGTAAGTGCCTTCTGTGAATACCAAAATGGTAGTAAGTTTAGGATTTTGTCTTAAGTTAGTTCTGTGAATCGGGCCCACTGTTTCCCACAGGGGCGCACTAAACAATGGACCGTGTAGTCTGAGTTGCAGTTCAAGAGTTTTGAGATAGGGGTTTTTACCTTTTTCCTTGTTATAAGATAATCTTTTACCTTATGGCTGTTTTTACATGCTTTGCACTTCATACAGGGAAAAAATCCCTTGATGGGTACTGTTTTCTTCCTTTTCGGCTCATAATGACTTCTCACCAAATGATCCTTCAGGGAACTGCCTCTTCTGTATGTCACTAGAGGATTCTCTGGTAATGTTTTTTCCCACTACATTGTCAGATTTCAGTATCTTCCAATTTCTTCTGAGCATATGAAACACTTCTGATGATTTCTCAGTGAAATTGGTGATGACCCTGATATTCTTATCTTTGCTTTTTTCCTTATCTATGAGCAGTTGGCTTCTCTCTGTGGCATTGCATTTTCCTTCAGCTTCATCTAAAATGCCCCTACAATAGCCTCTTTTCTGAAATCTCAGTTTGGCCTGCCCTATAGATTTGTCACATTCTGAGTGGGTGGAAAAATGACGCTTCATCCTAAGGAATTCACCTAAAGGAATATTGTTTACCACACTTCTAGGATGACAGCTCCCTGCGTGCAGGATTGTATTTCCTGCGGTTGGCTTCCGGTAGATCGCCGGTTCTATATTGTTTCCTTCAGTGTAGACCCACAGATCTAAGTAAACAACCTCTTTGTTGCTAATGCAACTGGTAAATTGCAAATTATGGTTGTTTACATTCAGGGCTCTGATGAACTCCTCCGCCTCGCTCTGCGGACCACGTCACAAGATGAAGAAATCATCAAAGTATCATGTCCACAGAGCGATGCTATCCTTCCATTTTTCATTGGTACCCGCCCAGGCCACGTGCTTTTCCCACCAGCCTACGAACAAGTTCGTGTAGCTGGGGGCGGAGCACGTGCCCATCACGGTACCTTGCTTTTGTAAATATAACTGCCCTGAAAAAATGAAAATGTTGTTATTAAGACAAAACTTGGTCAGTTCAATAAGCATTTGATTATGCTTCTGATATTTCAATGGTTTCTTCTCTAAAAAGAAGCTAATGGCTTGCAGACCATCTGGTTCCTATCTGGTACCCTCAATGATGCGTAAAAAATCCTTCGTATCACGTAAATATGAGTTCAAATCTTTGACCATAGGAAAGATGAAATGATCAATGTATATTGAGGTATTTTCCAATAAGCTATTTTTCGATGATACGATCGGTCGTCCTGGAGGCCATACTTTGCTTTTATTCACTTTAGGCAATTGAAAAAATGTTGCCAGTTCTGAATGTTCACATCTGAGAAAGTTCCAATCTTCCCGATCCATCTTGAGTTGAGACAACACTTCATCCTCATTCTGAGGATCACCACGTTACCCCCTTTGTCTGAGGGTTTAATGATTATCGTCTCATCCTCCTTGATTTTTCCAATCGCTTTACATTGTTCTTTGGTTAGATTCTCCTGGAAGGCATCAATTGCATCAAGTGCTGTCCTTGGAATTGTTCTCGATTTCATTTTTAAATTGCTTTTGCATTCTTTTTGTGCAATGCCACTTTCCTCCAACCTCTGAGTAGCATTGGTTTCACGATTTTCCTGATCATCATCTAGTTCATGAAGTGTTAGGATAGCTTGTAAATCAGCTCCCGTTAGCTGATCAGAAGCCTCTCTTCCTTCTGGCACTTGAGTTACTCCTTTTTTAGGATGTAATAGATGTATTTTCATAAGCTTGATCTTCCGAATGAATTTATACAAATCTATGCGTGTCTGTGTATAGTCAAATGCTGGAGTGGGGCAAAATGTAAGACCCAGCTGTAATACTGTCAATTCAGTTTCTGTCAGATCTCTGTCTGACAGATTGATTACAGTTTGTTCATTCTCATTAAATTCCATCGTCCTCCCCGCTTGCTGCGTGCTACGATTGGGGTGGAACGTTCCGTTTCTACTTTTTTTGCCCCTCCTTGTCTTCCTCCTCTTCCTCCTCTTGCTTCTAGTGGATGAGTTCGCTAGGCTGGTCACTGTCTCAGGTCCCTCATTAGCTCATATTCTTGAAAAAAGTTGTGGGTTGACTTTTTCCCCTGGTCTCAATATCACTTGATGTTTGTTCTCCTTTAGAGGCTTCTATCTCTGATTCTGAAGTACTTAGTTGTATTTGTGTTTCCTGCCTGCCAGATCTCAATTCTTTTCTGGGGGCATCATACTTCTTGGCGAACTTTAGAATCCTACCATTTTCAAAGTCACGTTCGTCCCATAAGAACGTAGTCTGCTTTCTTGATTATATTGTTGCTTCATAGTCAATGAGACATTTTTTCATTGCTTGGCGCAATTCATCACTTCTTTTCGTGTCCTTCTCACCACTTATTTTTTCCTCAATGTCTTTGATCACTTGTTGCAATTTAGCTCTATCACTCCACGCATATTTAATTAAAATTTTTAGCATTCCTTTAGTGACCTCCATTGTATATTCAGCCCATTCCTGTAAAAGTGCTGGGTCTGGATTCTCATAAGAGGGAACTGTGTAAATGCGTAGTCCATGTGGGACCCGACCAACATCCAGATACTATTGTAGGCTGGTGGCTTCCCACCACTTTCGTATCTCTTTTTCATATGCCTTTTCCAATGCACATATAAACTTTTCAGCGTTGTAGAAATGCTCTTATTAGTTTGTCCATTCTTGTTTTCAATCGTATCGTATTGTTTCAATCATATATCCCTTTTTTGAAAACAGGCTTTCAGCTGCTTCTTCTCTCTCAATATCTGAAAACCTAATCGTCTGCAGAAGTCAACAATTATTACTGTGCTTGTGACACTCGTATTGCTCTACGCGGCTTGCCGATTTGAAAATAAAGTTTGTAAAATCACTCACCGCAGTCACCGGGGCTTTTCTGAATTATGGGGGGCTCTCAGCCCCCCTCAGCCCCTGGGACCGCCACCCCCGGGGCTTTAATATACATCGGTGGGGGGGCTCAAAGGCCCCCCCAACCCCCAGGGACCGCCAACCCATGGGGCTATGTGATAATATATGCAGGGGGGCTCACTGCCCCCCCGCAGCCCCGGGGACCGCAACACCCGGGGCTTTTTTTAAAAAACAAATAGACCTGTGTGGGTGGGCCTGAACCCCCCACACGCCTCAGGGACCGCCACCTCCCCGGGGCACTAATTATTTAACAAAGGTGGTCCGTTACAGACCACCACCCCCGGGGCTTTAAATTAAGTGGAGGGGGGCCGCGCGGCCCCTTTCCTGGAGCCAGTGATTGCTCTGGGGACCGCCACCCACCAGGTCTGGCTCCTGCAGTGTCCTGGGGTGCCCACCCCAGGACACTGCTGTTTGCAATGACAGGGCGGGAGACTCGCGGCACCCACCCTGTCATTGCAAACTGCTTTGCTTCATTGAAGCGAGAGCAGGGAAACCTGCTCTCGCTTCAATGAAGCAAAGCAGATTGCTTTTCCACATGGGGAGCAGCATGTTAGCTGCTCCCCATGTGGAAAAGCAATGCTGGCTCCCGCAGGAAGCGGGGAGCTGCCTGGGACCGTGGGGGGATTGGGGACCCCCCCACAGTCCCCAACGAGATGGCCAGTCCCGGGGAAAGGGGTCCCCGGGGCTATTAGTGGCCAGGGAGGGGGCCACATGGCCCCCTCCCAAAAATAATTTAAAAAAACAAAGGCCGGCCCCGGGGGCCATAGGTGGCCTGAGGAGGGGGGCAATGCAGCTCCCCTCCAAAAGATAAAAAATAAAAATAAAGGACATGCCCCGGAGGATGGGGTCCCCGGGGCCGATTAAGGCCCTCTTCCAATTTTTTAATTTTTTTTTAAATTAGGGGCAGGCCCTGGGGGATGGGGTCCCCAGGGCCAATAAATCAGAAAAAGAAGGGGGGCCACACAGCCCTCCTTCTTAAAAACAAGAAAAACGGGATCACGGAGCCCACGCCCCCTTCTTGCTGCACTCTGCAAACGCGCCCCCTGGTGCGTTTGCAGATGGGGAACGAATTCCTCTTGAATACTGGGGGTCCCTGGGGGCCAACTAGACCACCAGGAACCTCCAGTATGCACCAGGGGACTGCATTGCAGAGAGGTTTGCAGAGGCCATGCCCCTTTTTACGCCTCTCTGCAACGCAGCTCTGTGGCGCTTAATGGAGGTAGCTGGTGGGCTATTTGCACCCCAGGGACCCTCAGGATTCAAGGGGAGTTAATCCCCCAACTTAAAATGCACCACGGGGCGCGTTTGCACAGAGGTGAAGGGAGGGGGCGGGGCCTGAGGTGACATGTGTGCAAACATGCCCTGTGGTGCGTTTAAAGTTGAGAAATTAATTCCTCTTCAATCCTGAGGGTCCCTGATGGCCAACTAGCCCATCAGGTACCTCCAGTAAGCGCCACAGAGCTGCGTTGCTGAGTGTTGTAAATAGGGGAATGGCTTCTGAATACCTCTCTGAAACGCAGCTCCCTGGCGCATACTGGAGATACCTTGTGGGCTAGTTGGCCCTCTGGGACCCTCAGTAATGAAGGGGAATTAATTCCCCAACTTACAACTCGCCAGGGGGCGCGTTTGCACAATGGTGAAGGAAGGGGGCAGGGCCTGAGTTGACGTGTGCAAACACCCCCTGTGGTGGGTTTTAGGATGGGGAAATAATTCCCCTTCAATCCTGAGGGACCCTGCGGACCAACTAGTCTACCAGGTGCTTCCAGTGAGCGCCACTGCGCTATGTTTCAGAGAGGTGGCCCAGGCCGTGCCCCTTTTTACACCTCTCTGCAACGCAGTTCTGTGGAGCTTACTGGAGGTACCTAGTGGGCTATTTGGACCCTAGGTACCCTCAGGATTCAAGGGGACTTAATCTGCCAAATTAAAATGGCCACAGGGCGCGTTTGCACAGTGGTGAAGGGAGGGGATTGGGCCTGAGGTGACGTGTGCAAACATGCCCTAAGGTGCGTTTTAAGATGGGGAAATAATTTGCCTTCAATCCTGAGGGCCCCTGGGGGCCAACTAGTCCATCAGGTGCTTCCAGTAAGCACCACTGTGCTGCGTTGCAGAGAGGTGGTCCAGGCAGTTCCACTTTTTACACCTCTCTGCAATGCAGCTTTGTGGCACTAACTGGAGATACCTGGTGAGCTAGTTGGACCTAAGGGACACACAGGATTCAAGAGGACTTTATCCCCCAAATTTAAACAGCCACAGGGCGTGTTTGCACACGTCAGCTCAGCCCCCCTCCCTTCACCAGTGTGCAAACACGACCTGTGGCACGTTTTAAGAGGTAGTTTTAATCCCCCTGCCCTATTATGTACTAGGGTCTTCTAGAGGAGGTCATTCTAATCACAGGGGTACCCCAAGGCATAGTGTTCCCTAGTATATGTAGGTGTTTTAACTGTATTCTAAGTGTCTTTTAGCATAGCACTGGCTCTAGGACTGGTTAGTCAGTTACCACCAGTGGACATCTAAAAAAAAATTAAAAACTGCACCAAAACCCAAAAACGTATAAATTCGCCCAGGTACTCTCCTTGCAGTACAGTCACTACTCAAGTACTCATGCACTGAGCCAGGCCTTAGCACATGGACTGCTTCAAACGCCTATCTACTATGCATGCAGTCCTCTAACCACCTACACACTTGTCTTTCACACCTTCAATTCCCCAGTCAGTATCCATACGCTTCCAGCAAACACCCTGTCACTCCCCTTGCACTCCTCTAGTGACCCATTCAGCACCATGTTCTAATCCATTCACTGTGCCAAAACCCAAACACTTATAAATTCACCCAGGCACTCTCCTTGTAGTACTCTAATCAGTCAGTCAGTACCCAAGTACTCAAGCAGTGAGCCAGGCCTTAGCACATGGACTGCTTCAAACGCCTATCCACTATGCATGCAGTCCTCTAACCAACTACAAGCATGTGCGCGATTGGCCAGCATTTCTGAATATGTACATGTGCTGTGTCAAAGGATTGTTGTTTCCCAACACATGCATGACCCACAAGGAGTCTGGAATACGCGCATGCGCACTAAAATAATATAATTTATTGACCGAATTGGCTTTTTGTTTATGGGAGCCATTATCATTTTGATTTATTTATTTGTCTCAGCATATTTAAACACCTGCACTACCCGCAAAGGGTCTTGATTATGCGCATGTGCACCATAATTTATTGACTTTTTTGGAGCCTTTATTATCTTTGATTTTTTTCAAAACATTTTTGTGCTGAACATTGCTCCAGCAAATTTCTTGGTGCTATATTAAATCTAAACGATGATCACTATATCTTATATTGATCGAGACTTTACACATACTCCTTATATATATGAATATTGGGTCCACCGCACATGCGCGATTGATCAGTGTTTCTGCACACGCGCATGCGCTGTCCAACAAGACCAGTGTCTTTCTAAACGCATGCGCTAACTCTGAGGAGTCTTGAATACGCGCACGCGTATTATAATTTAACCAACGCCATTCTCAACACCTGTTCTTACTTTGGAGCAATCATGGAAGTACTTAAGCCTCCTACACAGACAGGTCCCTCACCTCTGGTTACAAGCTCATTTCAAACCTGGAGTACCGACGGTGAGGTGAGGTCCTTTGTCTTTGAATCTTCAAAACGTACCTATTGGTAGACCTTGTAATCGGTGTTAGTTTAATATGAGAAGGGCTGATGAAACTAATGTTGCGCTCTCCATGTTAGACCCACAGTTTTAAATTTGTGCTTAATACTCCTCTAAGACAGCATACTGGCAATTTGATAGTGTGTTGACATGGGGATTATCTGAATATAGAATTGTTGGGTCAGAAAATTTTTCAGCTTATAGAATTTTTATAATGCACTTTGGTATCATCTTTACATGATTAGATTCATACATTTGGAACATTGGTTAAGATACACATTGGAGACTTAGTACATGTCCCTCAACTGTTGGTTTCTTCTGAGGTTCATGATTCAAGCCTTCTGTCTATCAATCTTGGTGTTTTTTATTCTTACTTAGTGGATTTCTGCCTTTAAATATGCTCGCTAGTGGATCCCTGCGCTAGGTCATTAATTGGAACAATGTTTTTGCATTTGGCCTTTGGCAGAGGATGGTTAATCGATAACCTCTACACCATTTCATTTTAGAGCGGTGCCCCCTTCCTGAGCTGTCGCCAGGTTGAGGTGGGTTGTATACCCAGCAGTTTGCAGGTAAGCCTGTCATTTTTTGTCTACACTCTATCATTGGCATTACATAATGGAACATAAATTGAATATATATCTCATGTGGGTTTTTCTGATTTATGTTTTTTTAGGTAATTTAATTTAAGAGGAACAGATTGAGTAAACTGAGCTCCTTTCCGTATATCCTTTTTTTGTCTCACTCACACATTAACGCAGCAGCACCACGAGAGGTCTTGATGAAAGCCACGCCCATGGTTGGGCCTAAGGCTGAAACATGTTGACCACTATATCTTACTACCACCTGAGCGGTTTATATCCATACCGCAGGTGCACTGTTTTTTAACCCTGGCAGTGGGTGCATCAGAATAAAGCACATTGTTGACATTCCCTAGCTAGTTTTAATTGCACATTTCTTACATTTACGTTTCAATTCTTGCGTTGCGCTCTCACTCACACTGTTTTTACTCATCACTTGTGGATTTAGAATATTCCACCAATATTTGAAAACATCCCTGAGCTCCTCCCTCGTAGAGAGGGGGTTGTAGCCCCCAAGGAAACTAGGAGTTTCCTTTGGTAGGAAAATCGCAAATGAAGAAGCATGTCACCTATGGTGAGTGAGGGATTTTGTCCTGTAAAGGGATTTGCCCACACTATTTGCTGTGAGGTTTTGCCTATGATTTTGTGTTAATAGACTTATTATGATTCAGGAGTATGAATTTGATGCTCTTGTATAGAGCCAAGGATTTCATATTGCTTTTTTCAGTGCATGAGTACTTTGGTACTGACTGAGTACTGCAAGGAGGGTGCCTGGGTGAATTTATAAGTGTTTGGGTTTTGGCGCCGTGAATGGATTAGTACATGGTGCTGAATGGGTCACTGGAAGAGTGCGAGGGGTGTGACAGGGTGTTTGCTGGAGTGTATAGATACTGACTGGGGAATTGAAGGTATGAAAGACAAGTGTGTAGGTTATTAGGTTATAGAGGTGACCCCTGACCCTGCTTACAGGCCAGGTCGCTCCCCTCCTGCAGCACAGCTCCACCTGTGTGCCAGCACCTCCCTCCCTGCCGCTGCTCCTCCTCCGTGAGTTTGATACTGCTGTCTGTTGTGCCCCATCTGATTTAGTGCCTGTCTTGTGATTCTGTACTGTACTGTTGGCCCTTTGATTCAGTGCGTGTTTTTCTTTTTGTGATTCTGTACTGTACTGTTGCCCTCGGTTCCAGCTTGTTACCCCCTTCCCCCTCTTCTGTTCTGCTTCCCCTCAGCCCGTTCCACGCCGCTGCTCCCCTGCGGCCCCACCCCCTCGCCACCCCGCTCCTGCCTCCGAGCTGCTCCTCCCTCCCTCCCCACCTTAAATGGCAGCCACGCCGCTGGCACGCCTGGTGCGCGCCATAGGCAAGCCTGTCTGTGCCTGTCCAAGCCTGCATCGCGCCCAGTGCCAGAACCCCTGGCCCCCGCGCACACAATGCCAGACTCCGATACGACACCAGCACTCTCCTCGCACTCAACACCGGCCGTGACAACCGCTGCTTCCAGGCCACCCGAAGCACACGCATGGACCTTTCTCTTGCCGCACCTGCAACTTCACCTGCAACACAACCACCAAACCTCCAAGTACAGCACCTAACCACCTTCGCTGCATCCTCCTCAACACCCGCTCTGCACGCAAACAAGCCGTCGAGCTCTGGGACGTGCTCGACACCTCCGCCCCAGACGTTGCCTTCCTGACCGAGACTTGGTGGAACGACTTCTCGGCGCATGACATCGCCATAGCCATCCCAGACGGCTACAAGATCACCCGCAGGGATCGCGCCAACGGAATTGGAGGAGGTCTAGCCATCGTCCACAAGTCCACACTCCAGTGCTACACCCACGCAGACGACACCCTCAACACTGCCGAACACCTGCACTTCCGGATCCACATCGACCCCAACACCACCCTCAGAGGAACACTCATCTACAGACCCCCCTACCACGAGCTCAGTTCTGCGACTCCATCGCCGACCTCGCCAGCACCTACGCACTCGCCTCCACGGACCACATCCTCCTCGGGGACCTGAACTTCCACCTCGAGAACAACAACGACGCCAACTCCCCCACCTTCTTCGACAACCTCACCAACCTCGGCCTCAGACAACTCGTCACCGCACCCACCCACGCTGCCGGCCACACGCTTGACCCCGTCTTCACCACAAGCACCCACGCCGTCTTCAACCACACCACCGAACTCCACTGGACCGACCACCACTGCATCCATTTCACCTTCAATAAACCAACCTCGCACCACCGCACCCAACAGCTGCCCCGTCGCTGCTGGAGCAAAGTCACCGAAGATCAGCTGACCTCCACCCTCCCACCAACCCCACCGACCCAGACGCCGCCCCCAGCAACCTCAGACAGTGGATGGACGACTGCGCCAACAGCCTCGCCCGCTCAAGAAACCCTCCAACAACCACACCAGCAAGAAAGCCACATGGTTCACTGAGGAGCTCCAGACCTCCAAACGCACATGCCGGAAACTGGAGAAGAAATGGCTCCACGAACGTACACCGGACAGCCACGCAGCCCACAAGGACATTATCCGCAGACATCACCACCTCATCAGAACAGCCAAGAGATCCTCCTTCAAAGCCTGCCTGGACAACAACGCATACAACAGCAAAGAGCTATTCAACATAGTGAATGAACTCTCCAACCCCAGCGCCAACACCAACGACATCCCGCCCTCACAAGATCTGTGCAACTCACTGGCCACCTTCTTCCACCGCAAGATAGCCAACATCCGCAACAGCTTCAACACCACGACTGCCCTGACAATGCCAGACTCCAACAACCCCTCAAACACCACCAGCACCAACCACCTGACCTTCTGGTCCAACGTCAACGACGACGAGACACGCACGGCCATGAACTCCATCCACTCAGGATCACCATCGGACCCCTGCCCACACCACGTATTCAACAAAGGGGACGCAACCATCGCAACCCAACTACGGAAGGTCATCAACATCTCCTTCGAAACAGCGACATTCCTTGAAAGCTGGAAGCATGTCAAAATGAACGCCCTCCTCAAGCAGCCCAAGATGGACGCCAAGGACCTCACAACTTCCGGCCCATCTCCATGCTCCCCTTCCCGGTGAAGGTCATCGAGAAAATCGCCAACATGCAACTGACCCGCAACATCTTAGACCCGTCCCAGTCCGGATTCAGACAAAACCACAGCACCAAGATAGCCCTCATTGCCGCCACAGACGACATCAGGCACTGACTTGACAATGCCGAGACATCAGCCCTCATCCTCCTGGACCTGTCAGCCGCCTTCGACACGGTCTGCCACTGCACACTAAAGACACGCCTCCAAGAAGCCGGAATCCGAGAGAAGGCCCTGGACTGGACCACGTCCTTCCTCTCTGGCAGAACCCAGAGAGTCCACCTCCCACCCTTCCGATCTGAATCCACTGACATCATCTGTGGCGTACCCCAGGGCTCATCCCTCAGCCCGACCCTGTTCATTGTCTAAATGGCCCCCCTCGCACATGTGGCCCACCAGCATGACCTCAACATCATCTCCTATGCCGATGACACTCAGCTCATCCTCTCCCTCACCAAGGACCCGCACACCACCAAAACCAACGTCCACGAGGGAATGAAGGCCGTCCCCGAGTGGATGAGGAGCAGCCGTCTGAAACTGAACTCGGACAAGATAGAGGTCCTCATCCTCGGCCCCATCCCCTCTGCCTGGGACAACTCCTGGTGGCCGACCACACTGGGAACAGCACCGACACCCATGGACCACGCACGCAACCTAGGATTCATCCTCGACTCCTCCCTCTCCATGTCAAAACAGGTCAACGCCATCTCCTCAGCCTGCTACAAGACCCTCCGCATACTCCGCTGGATCTACAAATGTATCCCGACCGAAACAAGAAGAACGGTGACCCAAGCACTCGTCAGCAGCAGGCTGGACTACGGCAACGCACTCTATGCATGAATCCCTGCCAAACACCTACGACGACCACAACGCATCCAAAAGGCCTCCGCCGACTGATCCTCAACATCCCTTGTCACAGCCACATCACCCTCCACCTGAGACACCTTCACTGGCTCCCCATCAGCAAGAGGATCACCTTCAAGCTCCTCACCCACAAACACAAAGCACTTTACAACACCGGACCAGCCTACCTGAACAGCAGACTCAGCTTATACACCCCCACCCGCCAGCTCCACTCCGCCAGCCTCGTCCTCGCAGCCGTCCCCCGCATCCAACGAATAACCTCCAGCGGCAGATCCTTCTCCTTCCTCGCTGCCAAGACCTGGAACACCCTCCCTACCCACCTGCGACAGAAACCAAGACCTGCTCACTTTCAGAAGACTCCTAAAGACCTGGCTCTTTGAGCAGTAGCAGCACCCCACTCCCGTCAGCGCCTTGAGACCCTCACGGGTAAGTAGTGCACTTTACAAGTGACTGATTGATTGATTGATTGATTGATTGATTAGAGGACTGCATGCATAGTGGATAGGGGTTTGAAGCAGTCCATGTGCTAAGGCCTGGGTCACTGCATGAGTACTTGGGTACTGACTGAATGATTAGAGTACTGCAAGGAGTGTGCCTGGGTGAATTTACAAGTGGTTGGGTTTTGGCACAGTGAATGGATTAGTACATGGTGCTGAATGGGTCACTAGGGGAGTTCAAGGGGAGTGACAGGGTGTTTGCTGGAAGTGTGTAGATACTGAGTGTTTGCTGGAAGTGTGTGGATACTGACTGGGGAATTGATGGTGTGAAAGACAAGTGTGTAGGTGGTTAGAGGACTGCATGCATAGTGGATAGGGGTTTAAAGCCGTCTATGTGCTAAGGCCTGGCTCACTGCATAAGTACGTGGGTACTGACTGAATGATTTGAGTACTGCAAGGAGAGTGCCTGGGTGAATTTATAAGTGTTTGGGTTTTGGCGCAGTGAATAGATTAGTACATGGTGTTGAATGGGTCACTGGAAGAGTCCAAGGGGAGTGACAGGGTGTTTGCTGGAAGTGTATGGATACTGAGTGGGGAATTGAAGGTGTGAAATACAAGTATGTAGGTGGTTAGAGGACTGCATGCATAGTGGATAGGCTTTTGCAGCAGTCCATGTGCTAAGGCCTGGCTCGCTGCATGAGTACTTGGGTACTAACTGAATGATTAGAGTACTGCAAGGAGAGTGCCTGGGTGAATTTATTAGTGGTTGGGTTTTGGTGCAGTTTTTATAATTTTTTCAGATGGGTACTGGTAGTAACTGACTCTGACTAACCAGTCCTAGAGCCAGTGCTATGCTAAAAGACACTTAGAATACAGTTAAAACACCCTAGGGAACACTATGTGTTAGGGTACCCCTGTGATTAGAATGACCTCCTCTGTAAGCCCCTAGAACATAATAGGGAAGGGGGATTAAAACTACCTCTTAAAACACACCAAATGGCGCGTTTGCACACTGGTGAAGGAAGGGGGGGCTAAGCTGATGTGTGCAAACACGCCCTGTGGCCATTTTAATTTGGGGGATAAAGCCCCCTTGAATCCTGAGTGTCACTTGGGTCCAACTAGCCCACCAGGTATCTCCAGTTAGCACCACAGAGCTGCGTTGCAGAGAGGTGTAAAAAGTGGCACAGCCTGGATCACCCCTCTGCAACGCAGCACAGGAGCGCTTACTGGAAGCACCGGGTAGACTAGTTGGCCTCCAGGGTCCCTCAGGATTGAAAGGTATTTATTTCCCCATCTTAAAACGCGCCACAGGGCATGTTTGCACACGTCACCTCAGACCCCATCCCCTCCCTTCACCACTGTGTAAACGCGCCCTTAGGCCGTTTTAATCTGGGAGATTAAGTCCCCTTGAATACTGAGGGTCCCTAGGGTCCAAGTAGCCCACTAGGTACCTCCAGTAAGCGCCACAGAGCTGCATTGCCGAGAGGTGTTAAAAAGGGCACGGCCTGCACCACCTTTGTGCAACGCAGCGCAGTGCGCTTACTGGAAGCACCTGGTCGACTAAATGGCCCCCAGGGTCCCTCATGATTGAAGGGGAATTATTTCCCCATCTTAAAACCCGCCACAGGGCGTGTTTGTACACGTCACCTCAGGCCCCATCCCCTCCCTTCACCACTGTGTAAACGCGCCCTATGTCTGTTTTAAGTTGGGAGATTAAGTCCCCTTGAATCCTAAGTGTCCCAAGGGTTCATGTAGCCCACTAGGTACCTCCAGTAAGCGCCACAGAGCTGCGTTGCAGAGAGGTGTAAAAAGGGACACGGCCTGGGCCACCTCTCTGAAACACAGCATAGTGGCGCTTACTGGAAGCACCTGGTGGGGCTCTCAGGATTGAAGGGGAATTATTTCCCCAACTTAAAACGCACCACAGGGGGTGTTTTTACACGTCACTTCAGGCCCCATCCGCTCCCTTCACCACTGTGTAAACGCGCCCCGTGGCTGTTTTAACTTGGGAGATAAAGTCCCCTTGAATCCTGAGCGTCCCTAGGGTCCAACTAGCAAACTAGCCCACTAGGTACCTCCAGGAAGCGCCATAGAGCTGCGTTTCAGAGAGGTGGAAAAAGGTGCTTGACCTGGGCCACCTCTCTGAAACACAGCACAGTCGCGCTTACTGGAAGCACCTGGTGGGCTAGTTGGCCCCCTGGCGCTCTCAGGATTGAAGGGGAATTATTTCCCCAACTTAAAACGCGCCACAGGGGGTGTTTTCACACGTCACCTCAGGCCCCATCCCCTCCCTTCACCACTGTGTAAACGCGCCCTATGGCCATTTTAAGTTGGGAGATTAAGTCCCCTTGAATCCTGAGGGTTCCTAGGGTCTGGCTATCCCACTAGGTACCTCCAGTAAGCGCAGTTGCAGAGATGTGTAAAAAGGGGCACGGCCAGCACCACCTCTCTGAAGCGCAGTGTCACTAACTGGAAGCACCTGGTGGGCTAGTAGGCCCCCAGGGGCCCTCAGGATTGAAGGGGAATTAATTCCCCAACTTAAAACATGCCACAGGGCGTGTTTGCACACGTCACCTCAGGCCCCGTCCCCTCCCTTCACCACTGTGTAAACGCACCCTGTGTCCGTTCTAAGTTGTGAAATTAAGTCCCCTTGAATCCTAAGGGTCCCTAGGTCAAACTAGCCCACTAGGTACCTCCAGTAAGCACCACAGAGCTGCGTTGCAGAGAGGTGTAAAAAGGGTCGTGGTCTCTGAACACCTGTCTGCAACGCAGCTCCCTGGCGCATACTGGAGATACCTAGTGGGCTAGTTGGTCCTCTGGGACCCTCAGTATTGAAGGGGAATTAATTCTCTAACTTACAACTCACCAGGGGGCGCGTTTGCACAATGGTGAAGGAAGGATGTGGGGCCTGAGGTGACATGTGTGCAAACACGCCTTGTGGCGCATTTTAAGTTGGGGAATGAATTACTCTTCAATCCTGAGGGTCCCTGGGGGCCAACTAGTCCATCAGGTACCTCCAGTATGCGCCAGGGAGCTGCGTTGCAGAGAGGTGTTCAGAGGCCATGCCCCTTTTTACAACTCTCTGCAACGCTGCTCCGTGGCGCTTACTAGAGGTACCTGGTGGGCTAGTTGGCCCCCAGGGACCCTCAGGATTGATGAGGAATTAATTCCCCAACTTAAACCGCGCCACAGGGTGTGTTTGCACGCTTGTCAACTCAGGCCCTGCACCCTCCCTTCACCACTGTGCAAACGCGCCCCATGGCGCGTTTTAAGTTAGGGGATTAACTCCCCTTGAATACTGAGGGTCCCTGGGGTGCAACTATTCCACCAGCTACCTCCATTAAGCGCCACAGAGCTGCGTTGCAGAGAGGTGTAAAAAGGGGCATGGCCTCAGAACACCTCTCTGCAACACAGCCCCCTGGTGCATACTGGAGGTTCCTCATGGGCTAGTTGGCCCCCAGGGACCCCCAGTATTCAAGGGAAATTTGTTTCCCATCTGCAAACGCGCCAAGGGGCGCGTTTGCAGAGTGCTGAAAGGAGGGGGCGATGCCGGTCTTTTTTTGTTTTTTAAAGAAGTGGGACTGTGTGGCCCCCTTCTCTTCCTAATATTCTTGGCCCTGGGGACCCCATGCCCCAGGGCCTGCCCCCAAATTAATTTTTTTAATCAAAAAATTGGGAAGGGGGACACGTGGCCCCCCTCCCGAGGCCATATTCTGCCCTGGAGACCCCATCCTACGGCTCCAGCCTTTGTTTTTTTTAAATTAATATTTGAGGAGGGGGGCCTTGTGGCAAAGATGCAGCTCCCCGTGTGGAAAAGCAATTTGGTTTGAATTTTGAAAGAGAGAACAGGTTTCCCTGCTCTCTCTTTCAAAATCCAAACCATGTTTGCTATGGCAGGGCTGGAGTCACATGGCTCCCACCCTGCTATACTAAACTACAGTGTCCTGGGGTGGGAAACCCGGCACACTGCAGGAGCCAGCCCTGGGGGGTGGCGGTCCCCAGGGCCATGACAGGGCTCCAGGAGGGGGGCCACACGGCCCCCCCTCCCACTTAATTCAAAGCCCCAGGGGCTGGTGGTCCATGGGGCTTGGGGGTCAGTAACATACCCCCTATTTTAAATGTTTAGTGCCCTGGGGAGGTTTGTGGTCCCCGGGGCGTGTGGGGGGCTGGAGCCCTCCAACACAGGTATTTCTTTATTTTTAAAACAAGCCCTGAGGGTGGTGGTCCCCGGGGCTGTGGGGGGGGCCATGAGCCCTCCCGCAAATATGTAACTAAAGCCCCGGGGGTGGCGGTCCTCGGGGCTTGGGGGCCTTTGAGCACCCCCACCCATTTCCTATTGTAGCCCTAGGGGGATGGCGGTCCCCAGGGCTGGGGGCCCCTCTGGGCCCCCCATAACATTAAACTCATTGCCCCCAGGACTTAACCCCCCGGGGGCTAATTACCAATGAAGCGTGGCAGCCCGTGTTTTTTTTTTCACTGCGGGATGCGCGGATCCCAGGTTTTTTTTTTTTTTAAATTGGCCTTGGGAGTCCTTGTGGGACCCCCTGAGCAGGCCTAGGGGATCAGGTTGTTTCTACCCTGCCTCCTTTTTGCGTTTTGCGTGTTTGTTTCACTGCTTTCTTGTGCCTCGGTTCTACCAAGGCACAAGATGGCTGCCAACACTTCCTGGTTTGGAGTGTTGACAGCCAATTAGCATAAAGCTCGTGCTCGGGAGGATTCGCGGCCCTAGATATATATATGTTTTTACTTTTGAATTTCTCAGCAACTACTGAACGGATTTACACCATTTAAAAAAAAGGGTTATTTCTTAACCAAGAACTACCTTTTTGCCAAATTTAGTGTAATTCCGTTCAGCAATTCGGGCTGTAGCTGCGGCTAAAGTTTCCTATGGGAAATTGCATGGGGAAAACATGTTTTGGGACCCCCCTTTTTTCTCAGCCCCCGCTTGACGAATTACAGTGAAACTTTCAGGATAGGAGCAGACCGGAGCGCCCCACAAGTTTTGAAAATTGTCCAAAGATTCGTCAACCAGCGCCAAAGTTATTGGGAATAGAATGTTGCGGATTTCCTATGGAAAATAGGTCCTAACTATAACTACCTACTGGCGACCGCCAGTAGGTAATATATATATGCATAAATGCATGTATGTATGTATGTATGTATACATGCATGCATTTATGTGTGTGTGTGTGTATATATATATATATATATATATACATATATATATTATCTACTGGCGGTCTCTAGTAGATAGTTATAGTTAGGACCGTGTTTCCATAGGAAATCTCAAAATTCTATTTTGAATAACTTTGGCGCCGGTTGACGAATCCTCGCGAAATTTTCAAAACGAATGGGGTGCTCCGCTCAGCTCCTACCCTGAAAGTCTCGGGGGGATTTGTAAAGTGGGAGCCGAGAAAAAAGGGGGGTCCCAAAACGCGTTTTCCCCCTGCATTTTCCCATAGGACATTTAGTCGAAGGTACAGCCCGAACGGCTGAACAGAATTACTTGAAATTTGGCAAAGAGGTAGTCCTCAGGTCAGGGATGTGCCTTTTGCATATATGGAGTCAATCTGTTCAGTAGTTCCTGAAAAAATTGCAGTTAAAGTACATAAATATCTATAGCCGCGCACCGTGCGCGCACCGTGCGCGTACGGTGCGCGCACCCTTACGTGCGCGAGCGTAATTCTGATTGGTAGTTACATGTCAGTCAACGCCATTTTGTTTGTTTTGAGTGCAAGAGTGAAAAAGGAAGGTGGCGAACGTGAAAAAAGGGGGTAGGGTAGAGAGTTCCTGACCCCCTAGCCTTTGTCAGGGGCTCCCTGAAGGACTCTGAAGGCAGAAAAAAACATTTTAATTTTTTTTTTTAAATCACGGGGTGCGCGCACCGTGCGTGCACCGTGCGCGCAAGGTGAAAAACCATAAAAAAATAAATATTTTAATCCCTAGTTTATTGTAAAATAAATATATTAAAAATATAATAATAAATACATAACTTAGCATTTAAAAAAACGTACAAATTCATTGAAAAAACCATAGGTTTCACACACGTTATAGTTAGGAATTAGCATTTAAACAACCTTGCAAATTCACTTAAAAAACCATAGGTTTCACACATGTTATAGTTAGCTGGACATTTTACTGATAAAAAACCAATGAAATTCCCCCGTTATAGTTACTGTAGGCAACTATAACTCACGCGACCGCAATCCTCTGCTGATGCTAATACTGTATTTAGACACTTATTTGCCCATGTCTTCTTCCATTAAATTTTAGCTATACATATATTACAAATATTTTTTTTTCATAAAGACACATATGTCATCAGCAGAGGATTACAGTCGCGTGAGTTATAGTTGCCTACAGTAACTATAACGGGGGAATTTCATTGGTTTTTTATCAGTAAAATGTCCAGCTAACTATAACATGTGTGAAACCTATGGTTTTTTCAGTGAATTTGCAAGGTTTTTTAAATGCTAATTCCTAACTATAACGTGTGTGAAACCTATGGTTTTTTCAGTGAATTTGTACGTTTTTTTAAATGCTAAGTTACTTTACGCCATTTGTGGCGTGCGCGCCCACTTAACGCAGTTCGTTCCGTGCGTGCACGGTGCGCTTCACGTTACGCTAGATGGGCCATGAACGCACGATGCGCTTCGCGCACCGTGCGCACATGGAGGTCATATGATGAGCATCGTTGTGACAGGTAAAATATAGGTTTTGTTTATCTCTGATGAGCCATGCACAAATGGTGCGCTTCGGGCACCTTTTGCACACGGGGTGGGGAGAATGAGGATATTTTTTTTTTTTATTATTTCTTACCGTACGCGTACGGTAAGCGTAATCGGCGAAATTTTCGAAAAAATTAAAATTGCCTTTTTTCACTTGGGGGATCGTTGGGGACTCCCTCGACATGGCTAGGTGCTTGGGAGCTGTGTAAACAGCCCCTTTACATGATTTGCACTTTGTTTTTCAACCCCCTGTGAGAAAATGGCGGCCGCCGCTTCCTGGTTTCGACCGATTCGAATGTTTACTAAGATCTAAGGGCCAATCAGAATCGCGCTCGCGCACGCCACCGTACGCGTACGGTAAGCGCACCGTAAGCGCACCGTAAGCTGGCTCAGATATATATATTGATTTAAAGGCTATTTTCTCAGAATCTACTGAACAGATTTACACCAAACCTACAAAAGGCACTTCCTTGACCTGAGGACTACCTCTCTGCCAAATTTCAAGTAATTCTGTTCAGCCGTTCGGGCTGTAGCTGTGTCTAAAGGTCCTATGGAAAAATGCATGGGAAAAACGCGTTTTGGGACCCCCCTTTTATCTCAGCCCCCGCTTGACGAATCCCCCCGAGACTTCCAGGGTAGGAGCAGAGCGTAGCGCCCCACCTATTTTAAAAAATTCGCGAGGATTCGTCAACCGGCGCCAAAGTTATTCAAAATAGAATGTTGCGGATTTCCTATGGAAACGTGGTCCTAACTATAACTACCTACTGGCGACCGCCAGTAGGTAATATATGTATATGTATATATATATATATATATATATATATGCCTATTGGCGGTCGCTTGAGATGTCATCAGTGATATCATCAGTGATGTCACTGACCATGTTATTACCAGTGCATTGCGGGTCCGCGAGTTATAGTTAGCTCAACTAACTATAATGGGCAAATTTCTCTGGTTTTATATGAGTAAAGTGTCCAACTAACTATAACATCCCTGAAACCAATGGTTTTTACAGTGAATTTCTAAGGTTTTTTAAATGCTAATTCCTAACTATAACATCTGTAAAACCTATGATTTTTCAGTGAATATATATATATGTGTGTATATATATATAATTAGATACACAATCAAATTATATAAATCACCATAGGCAGGCTTGAATTGATTTGGACATAATTATATTGTGATACATAATAGATAACCTTATTTCTGTAGATCTTAAATTAAGACAATAAAACAGCATGACATAAAAAATGATGTTTCCCATAAATTTAATACACAAATTGTGTACGTTCATTTTTATAGTTGAATAATACAGAGAGCAGTGGGCCCCTAATCCTAAGATGTCTCAGTTATCACATGCCTTGCTCTCAATCTCCACATTCCTTGCAAGTCACAGGTAAATGAATACGCCGCTGATTTCCTTGCGTCAGTCTTCAATATCCTGAGGAACACTTCACAATCCCTAATGACAGATGAGTGTGCAGAGGCAAAAAGTTAACCATGCTGTGTGAGTAGGAGGGGCAGCGGTAGGACAATGGACAATGGAGCAGGGGCAACAAACTAACCATGCAGTACAGGCAAGAGAGGCTGTGGCAATATAAAAGATCATTGAGGGGAGAAGGAAGTGGCAGTGGCAGTACAACCATACCAGCAAACAGCCCCAATTCAGGCTGGAGACTCCTGATATTTTTAAGCCCAAAAGGTCTTTATTTTATTTGTCTCCTTCATAAAGGCTTCTCTTTTTCAATGTAAGTAATTGAGGAAAATCAATTCCCCAGTTTTATTTTTTAAATCTCTTTTTTACCACGTTTAAAATGTTGGCAAGTCTGGTACATTCGATCTAGGAGGACACAGATTTGCATAAGAGAGGGCAGCAGGGAGATGGGCAGGGACTACAAATTGACCTTAAAGTGCAGGCATCAGGGGTTGCAAAAGCACAATACATCACTCAAATCAAATGGGAAGACAGTGGAACAAACAGACCATGGAAAGCAATAGGTAGGGAACAGGGCCATGCAAATGGACGATAGAGAGCAGAGGGGAAAGAGGCCAGGGCAACAAGCTGGCCATAGCAGAAAGACAGGTGAGACAGTTGCAGCATAATAGACCATGAAGAGCAGGAGTGAGGGGGTAGGGGCACAACAGAAGACTAAACAAGGCAGGAGGAAGGTGACAGGGGTGTGCATATGGAAAACAGACAGCAGGAGGCAAGATGGCAGAGCAGGAACAGCAAGCTGACCACGGAGGGCAGGTGGGATGGGCACTGGAAGCACAACACTCCGTTGAGTGCAACAGTGAGACTATAATGGCCTACACAGAGGCAAATTAGGGAAGGTGGGATGGGGTAAGGGGCAGTGAGCTGGCCACACAGGGCAAGCAGGAGGGTTAGTGGCAGCACAACGGCCATGGGGGAAAAGAGGGAGGGGCAGGGGCAAGAACATAAGATCATGGAGGACAGAAGGGAGGGGTATTGCCTGGACACAGACAAAAGAGGGCAGGGGAAGGGACTACAGAACAGACCATGCAGGGTAGACAGGAGGAGCAGTTGCAGCACAGCGGAGCATGGAGGGCACAAGGGAGTGGCAGTAAATTTACCACGGAGGACAGGTGGAAAGGGATAGGTGTGTGGAGGAAACAGGGACATGCGGCAGCCATCTGATCATGCTATGCAGGTAGGAGGGGCAGTGTAAGATGAACTGAAGACTCAAAGTAGATAGGAGGGTGGCAGGTCCATGATATATGATGGGCAGAATGAAGGGAGTAAGGTCATGCACACAGACATAATAGGGCAAGGGGAGTAGGGACAGCAAGCGAAGCCCAGAGGCTAAACCGAAGGACAATGATGCTGCATAGAATTGGGGAACAGAGGACAGGAGGAGTGGGCAGGGACATCAAGCTAAATGGAAGGCAGTGGCAGCACATCAGACCATGTAGGGCAGGAGGGAGGGGCTGGTGCATGGACTCAGACAACAGAGGGTAGGAAGAAGTTGGATGAGGCAGCAAGTTAATTGATTAGGGCAGGCAGGAAGGACAGTGGCAGATCAATGGCCATACAAAGCTGTAATGAGGGAGCAGGGTCATAGACATGGACAATAGATGGCAAGGAGGAGCGGTCAGGGGCATCACAATGCCAGGCCAGGCCCAGCATTCAACCCCACCCCCACTATGAATTGCAATGGGCATCCTACTGCATGTTAAAAAAAACTTGGAAATTCACAGAAAAAAGAAAGTTTACAGGGACATTATGGTTAGAAAATAGGATTAAAAAACCTTAGAAAGTCACTGAAAAAAACAAAGGTTAAGGGAACATTATAGTTGGTCTCCAATTTCACTTGTACAAAACCAGTGAAATTCAGCAGTTATAGTCAGCTGAGTTAACTATAACTCTTGCCCCCGCAATGCACTGATTATGACCTCACATATTGCATCACTCATGACATGGTCAGTGACATCACTGACCACATCAGTGATGACATCTCAAATGACATCACTAATGACATCACTGATGATCATCCACAAAATCACCAACACACCCACTCATACCCTATGGATACTTTCATATACCCACTCTCACTCCCACACAACCATTCATAAACCCATTCACAAACCTATACAATACTTACACACCCACTCACTAATTCATAGATCTATGCACAAATCAAGTCACTCACCCATATAACCCAACCACCCACTAATACAGTCACTGACATACCCACTCATATACCCATGTAGACACTCACAAAGAGTTAGTCACCAATAGAGCTAATCACAAACCTACTCACTCACCCATACAGCCAATCTCATAGCCAAGTACTCACCCATACAGTTACACACACACCAACTCACATACTCATACATATACTAACATGTACTTACTCCCATGTATATAGTCACTGACAAACACACTCATCTATAGAGCCACTATCACATTCGCTCATGTACCCATACAGTCACTCATATACGCTATAACTCACCTATACAGCCTTTCATATACAAAGTTACTCACCCATATACACCATTGACACATCCACTCACTCATCCACATAGCCAATCACATAATTAACAGCAAAGCAAAAACACTTTCTCTATTTTGGAATAAAATGTTTCTCATGAGCAATCAGAAGGAATAGTAATAAATTAAAAGGTAAGAGTCAGGTCTGACCCCCGTTTTCTTTCTTAACTCAGTCAGGGTCAGTCCATTGCGTCAGTTACTGGCATGGATTAGTACCTGCAGCAGGAGCAGGGGTTTGGATTCACAAACATGTTGTGTCCCTTACCTGGTGTCTGTGGAGATCACTACAGATGCTTCAGTCTGTGCTTGAAGGACCCCTCTGGACAGTTCATGCCTCTACACGCAGACACTCTACTTTTAAAGAGCCTGGAATGCAACCGTAGGAGGAGGCAGAAGGTGGGGTGTACTATTGCAAAATGAACACTCCCCTGCAACTATCTCTCCTGCGTACAAAATGTCCTCCGCAGCCACATCCCCAGCATGTTGATGCAACTTGAAGGCCAGAGGAAATAGCTTCCAATAGCAATCCAAAAAACTTTGCAAAAAGTCATTTAGATATTCCATTAATCAACAATTTACACAGTTTCACATATGGCACATACCCAAATAATGTTGCCACAAGTCAAACGACAAATGAATGCTTAAGCTCGATGAATAAATCAACAAGGGTATGGGGAGATGCAAATGAACAGATAAACAAGAGAAATATGTGGCATTGATTCATAAGTTTTAAACTGAAACACAACAGGAGATGATAAATGCAAGACAAGACTCTTACCACATTCCAACCTTCACTCATGCAGTTTATCTTCTTTCACATATGACCACCACCTGCACCATCAACTGTCCTCACATCCCCTCTTTCAAGCACAGATTAATGAAGATTTTACAATTGTGCAAAGTCAGGCAACGTGACTCAAAGCTTTAGGACTAGATGTACAGACGTACTCTAACTGACCATTTCAACCTAAAACTTAGCAAGTAATCTTGGACTTACACTGTGTCAAAAAGAAGGACTTTGTATTTCCAAAGCAGGGAGAACAATCTAGATACAACCCCATAATGAAAGTATTCAGAGACATATGGGTGCACGCAAACACCCCACTGGTACACTTGGTGCAAAAATAACAGTAAATATTGCAAGCAGTCCTTCAGATTGTCCTACAGATATTGGAATCATGTGGACTGTAGGAGGAGAATAGGGCAAAAATAAGCAGCCATGGCCATAGCTGTACCCACTAGTAACCACAGGCATAAAAACAAATCCAGCTTTGTACAAACTATAAAAAGTTTCAGGAGACAACTCAATCATTATCCGATCCATTGGGGATCATGGTTCTATCAGGACTGGAATGTAAGATCTAATTGAAAAACCCAAAAATGTAACAATCATTGAAAAAGAGACAGTGAAAATATCAACAGCAGTAAGAGAAAAGGATGAGGAGAAACCCCATAAGGCAAAATAGTAAAGCTCAACCCAAGCTTCAATTCTGCTTCATGATATTTCCAGTAAAGACGTGCTCAGCTGAGCAAGATGGAGCCTCCTTACAGTAATAATCAGAAGATTTAAACTTTCTCCTGAAAGATCCTAAAACAATTCTAGTGACCATATAAATCCCTCAAATTGCATCATCAATGTATGTACCCATCAATAATTCCCTGGCAGCCGTCATCGAGGACCTTAAGGAATAGATGACCATAACAAAGCATGACAGGGAGATGGAGCAGCAATGTGCTAACCTGGAGAAGTCACCAACAAAAAGTCAGCAATTTACATGTTAACTATAAAACTTAATTAAAAGACAAAGAAAAGAGAAAAAGCTATGCAAGGAAAATATGACCCAGATGAATTGAAGGACCAGTCCGTCTATCCAATTTTTCAAATGTGCACATCGTCAGGAATAGATTCAGTAAGGAATCAGGCAGCTAAAAAAATCTATTAGTTTGACAATGTTTATTTTATATGTTACACAGCAGTACATGCTGCTGGTTGGCTGTTTGAAGTGCATGTGTTTGAAAATCACTGAAAGCATGTTGTGTGTGTGAGTGCATGAATGATTGTATTTTAAGAGTCAGTGTGGGTTGGTGGAATCTGGATAGGGTTATGTACGTGAATGAGTGTGCAAGAGAGTGAGATTGCAGGAAGTTAGGCTTTGATTATGTGTATTTGGAAGTGCATGTCTGTGGGTGCAAGTGTGTGAGCTTTTGTGCCTAAGTGTGAGTGACAGTGTTGGAGTCTTTTCGTGAGTATTCTGGGTGACAAGCGCAGGGCTCCATACAAATTCTTCTAAATCCCTCGAACAGTGGGCTGAATTCAGCAATATAAAATAATTGTACACTCTTGTCATCATTTTGTTAAGCAGACCATTACCATGGCTTTCAGTTCCATGAATACTGCTGCATTCAGGAAGGAAATGATATGTGTGAGATAATTGCGCCAGTGTGATCCATGCCCACAATAATGGCCAAACTTATTATCAATACTCAAGAAAAAAAAAAACTTTGCTTGCCAGAAGCACTGATGTTAAATCCTCAAAGTCCAGAGGCCACACATTTATTACAACCTGGTTTATTTTCAGTACAGAACAAAACAAGCAGGCACCCTGGCAGGAAGGCTTGTATAGCTGTCTGACCAGCTTAGTTTTCACCACACACGAGACCGTCTGAACGACACTTCAGCTGAGGTATTTAAACTGCCAGAATTACCCAACAGGGACAGCATTCTTGTTACAATCAGTGATCAATGGCAGCTAAATGTGTCCATGTGTAAAGCAACTAGTGCTCACGTGAAGTGCTCCAGGACCTTCGGATGGGGTTCTAAAAGGAGAATGAAAATGGAAAAAACAGGTTTAGGGGAGGAGGGGACCTGTTGGAGGGAGAAGGGAATCAGTGTAATGGCAATGTTACGTTGTGCAAGGGGTTGCCTGTAATGAATAAAGATAGCATGTTTTTTGCCGACATCTTTTCCAAAAATCAGGCCGCTAAGTTCTCTCTGGGAGACCACCCCTGCTCGATGTCCCTCAGCACCCCACCCCTTGACTGTAGTAATCTTTGACCGGTAGTCATAGGGCAGGTGAATGTGTCCATGTGTAAAGTAACTGGTGCTCATGTACAGAACTTTAATACCTTCAGATGTTGTTAGTGCTATATAGTAGATAAAAAAAAATTAAACAAAAAATGTGAAACGCAGAGTCGGGCAGGAGAGCATCTGTGTATAGGAGGCAAGCAGCAATGGGCTGTAGGTGGGGGGTGAGAGCAACGGGCTCCCAGCAACAAAGGTGAGCAGACTCAGGGTTAATGATTTGGATGTACTGTAAGATGTTGCATAATAAAAATAAATACCTCTGCAGGGACGTGGGGGAGGAGGGCATTGAAAAGCTGGGAGGAGAGAGAAGGCCTGCATGTTTTGGCCGACATCTTTTACAATTATTTAGCAAACGAGTTTCTAATAAGTAGGTGTCTAAGTTCTCTGCTCTATGATAGCAAAATATGCGTTCTCGATATACCACAGGGTTCTTCTCTCTCCTTGACCTGTAGTGACCTTTGCCCAGTGGTCAGAAGGCAGCTGAATGTGTCTGTGTGGAAAGTAACTGGTGCTCATGTAAAGCACTCCAATACCTTTGAGATTTGTTTGCACTATATAGTGGATAAAAAGAAAATAAACAAACAAGCACCTGCATCTCATGCACTTAAGTGTGTCACTGTTTCTGCCCTGAGGGGTCTGGTGAGTACATGTTGCAATCTAAACAAGCACCAGCATTTGATGTACATTGTGTGTCCCTGCTTCGGTCCCGGGGTCTGGTGAGTATGTGTTGCAATCCAAACAAGTGCTGGGCTCTGATGTACTCAAGCACACTGAGCCTATGTCTCTTGATCAGGACTGTGGTGATGAGACACTTAACACCTTCACTGCTAGGCCTTTTCCTCACCTGTGCTAAGCCCTTTTTGGGCTATTTGGGGTACTGTGTGCTTAGGCCCCTGTAATTTTTTGACCACAAAAGGTATCCACGCCAAATTTGTGTCCTTTTCTTCCAAAATCATGGAGATTCTAAAAGTACCCTGGGTTTTTGGATTCCCCTGGAGGGGTCCCATAAATTAGACAAAATACAGCTACATTTTGTTTTTTGGGGGAAAAATGCGAAAAAAGGGCAGCAAATGAAAGCGTCTGGGGTTTTCCCTGCAAATGTTATCATAAAAGGTTTTGTGGGGCTGAAATCACAATTTTCCCAGCTTTTAGGGAATGGCAGACTTTTGTTAGAAAACCAACATTTTTACACAGTTTTGGAATTTTTCTAGGACGTAGCCTATTTTTGCTATTTTTTGTGCTTTCAACCTTCTTCCAGTTAATGGTAGAAATGGGTATGAAAGCAATAATGGATCCTGAAAAGCTATACATTTTAAAAAAGTAGACAAAATTCTAAATTCAACAAGGGGTCATTTGTGTAGATCCATCAAGGTTTATTTATAGAAACTAACAGTTAAATATAGGTAAAATTGAAAGTTAGTTGAAAAAAACAGCCTTTTGTGTCAACGTTTTCACTTGTAACTTCTTCTAATTATGACAGCTCTTTGAAGCATTATACCGTTACATCTGCTGGCCACTTCTAGTTGTGGGAATATATTGGACATGTACGTTCACCAAGGACCCCACAAACCCTCAAAAACTGAGCAGCAATTTGCAATGGCTTTTTATTATGTACCGGGTATATAGCAATTATTGTGGAAAAATGTATACATGGAAAAATCAGTATGAAAGACACCTTTGTATTTCTGAAATGGGAACACATTTTAGAGTTTATAAACAGTAGATATTTGCACATTTTCAAAATTGGGAATACTCATACTAGCATGAGAATTCTCGGTCATTTTTCAAAATGACTTCTTTTTTACACAATGTCTTTCATTTGGAAGGCAGAAATGCATCGAAAGTCAATAGGTAATAACAGTTGCTTTACAAATCTGAATTACCCAAAGTCTCCCGATAAAAATGGTACCTCACTTGTGTGGGTAGGCATAGTGCCCACAACAGGAAATGGCTCAAAACCCAACGTGAACACACCACATTTTCACAATGAAAAATTACCCTTTTTTTGCAAAGTGCCTAGCTGCAGTTTTCGAGCCCTAGCTCTGCCGGCACCTAGGGAAACCTAGCAACCTATTCATTTTTGAGAACTAGACACCCAGGGGAATCCAGGATGGGGTGACTTGACTTGTGTTACCCAGAATCCCTTGCAAACCTAAAATATTATCCAAAATAACACATTTCCTCCAAATTTCTGTGGTGGAAAGTTCTGGAATCTGCGTTGATCCACAAATTTCTACCCACACCGTATTCCCTAAAGGTTTCCGAGAAAAATGGTACCTCACTTGTGTGGGTCGGCCTACTGCCCGCGACAGGAAACGGCACAAAATGCAACGTGAACACACCACAATTTCACAGCGAAAAATGACCCTTTTTTGGCAAAGTGCCTAGCTGTCGTTTTTTAACCATAGCTCTGCCGGCACCTGGGGAAACCTAGAAAACCTATACATATTTTAAAACTAGACACCTAGGGGAATCAAGGATGGGGTGACTTGACTGCCTCCCACCAGGTTGTGTTACCCAGAATCCCTTGCAAAAATTGTCAAAAAAACAAATTTTCTCCACATTTCTGTGGTGGAAGGTTCTGGAATCTGTGTGGATCCACCAATTTCCATCCACCCCGGGTTGCCCAAAGTCTTCCGAGAAAAATGGTCACACCTCAATTTCGCAGTGAAAATGACCCTTTTTTGGCAAAGTGCCTAGCTGTACTTTTTGAACCCTGGCTCTCCTGACACCTAGGGAAACTTAGCAAAGCTACACATTTTTTAGAACTAGACACACAGGGGAATCCAGGATGGGGTGATTTGACTGTCTCTCACCAGGTTCTGTTACCCAGAATCCCTTGCAAACTTAAAAAATTGTCAAAAAAAACACAATATCTCCACATTTATGTGGTGGAAAGTTCTGGAATCTGTGTGGATCCACCAATTTCCACCCACCCCGCGTTGCCCAACGTCTTCCGAGAAAAATGGTACATCACTTGTGTGAGTCAGCCTTGTGCCCACGACAGGAAACGGCACAAAACACAACGTGGTCACATCTCAATTTCGCAGTGAAAAATGACACTTTTTTGGCAAAGTGCCTAGCTTTAGTTTTTGAACCATAGCTGTGCCCGGCTAGACACCCAGATGAATCCAGGATGGGGTGTCTTGACTGCCTCCCACCAGGTTCTGTTACCCAAAATTCCTTGCAAACCTAAAAATTGTCACAAAATTGTAACAAAAAAACCACATTTTGCTCACATTTCTGTGGTGGAAAGTTCTGGAATCCATGTGGATCCACAAATTTCCATGCACCCTGCGTTCCACAAAGTCTCCTGAGAAAAATGGTACCTCACTTGTGTGGGTCGGCCTTGTGCCCGTGAAGGGAAACGGCACAAAACGCAATGTGGACACACCTCAGTTTCTCAGCGAAAAAGTGACCCTTTTTGGCAAAGTGCCTAGCTGTAGTTTTTGAACCATAGCTCTGCTGGCACCTAAGGAAACCTAGCAAGCCTATACATTTTTTGGAACTAGACACCCAGGGAAATCCAGGATGGGTTGACTTGACTTGCTCCCCCATGTTCTGTTACCCAGAATCCCTTGCAAACCAAATAAATTGTCCTAAAAAAACACATTTTCCCCACATTTATCTGGTGGAGAATTCTGGAATCTGCGTGAAAAATGGTACCTCACTTGTGTGGGTCGGTCTAGTGCCCGCGACTGGACACGGCGCAAAACGCAACATGGACACAGCTCAATTTCGCAGTTAAAAATTACCCTTTTTTGGTAAAGTGCCTAGCTGTAGTTTTTGAACCATAGCTCTGCCAGCACCTAGGGAAACCTACCAAACCCACACACTTCTGAAAACTGGACACCCAGGGGAATCCAGGATGGGGTGTCTTGACTGCCTCCCACCAGGTTCTGTTACCCAAAATTCCTTGCAAACCTAAAAATTGTCACAAAAAACACATTTTGCTCACATTTCTGTGGTGAAAAGTTCTGGAAACCACGTGGATCTACAAATTTTAGCCAAAAAAACCCACTTTTTCACACATTTTTGTGTGGGAAAGTTTTGGCATCACCGGGCTCACACAAATTTCCTACCACCCAGCATTCCCCCAGATCTCCTGATACAAATGGTGCCTCACTCATGTGGAAGGCCCAATTACCCGCGACAGGCAAGGGCCCAAAACATAGTGAGGCGACATCAAATTTGCCTATCTCAAAACCACCTGGTTTTGCAAGGGCGGGTCACCTGGTTTTTTGGCCCCGTGCTCGGCGGCCACCTAGGGAAACCTACCAAACCCACACATTTCTGAAAACTTGACAGCCGGGGTTTTCCAGGGACGTATGGCTTGCGTGGATCCCCCAAAGTTTCCTTACCCAGAATCCCCTGCAAACCTCAATTTTAGCTGAAAAGAACACTTTTTTCACACATTTTTGTGTGGGAAAGTTGCGGCATCACTGGGCTCACACAAATTTCCTACCACCCAGCATTCCCCCAGGTCTCACAATAATAATGGTGCCTCGCTTGTTTGGGAGGCCCAAGTACCCGCGACAGTCAAGGGCACATCCTCCACCACTCCTACTCTAGGAACACTTGCCTGTTGCACAACAACAAGACTGCCTATCACAGACTCCTGAAACTGAACAAAAGTCATCTTTGATGCAGGAGAACACTCCTTGTACACAACAAAAGCATTAAAAGTTGCTAAATTGAAAAGATGGATGGCCAACTTCTTATACCAAATGTAAGCCTTACGAATAGCAGTGTAAGGTTCCAACCTCTGATCTACTCTATCGCCACCACACATGTGCTTATTGTAGTCTAGAATGCACATAGGTTTGCGCACTTCAGCAACCTGACCCCAAACAGTCACAGGTGAAGTACTCTCATCATGAATGGTAGTCAGCATGTACACATCCCTCCTGTCCACAAATTTCTCAGCTAGCAGTTCCACACTACGCAAGGCACTGCACTGTCCCCTCTGAAGCTTTTTGCAAACAAGCTCTTTTGGGTAACATTTACGGTTAGATCGGATTGTGCCACAAGCAAAAGTGTCCACTTTGAACAATTCCTTAAACAATTGCACAGCAGTGTAGAAGTTATCAAGGTACAAATGGTGGCCTCTGTTAAACAGTCCACTAGCAAGATCCCTCACAATTTCCTCTGAAACTCCAACAGTGGACGGACAACCAGGGGGGTCAATAGTGGAATCTCTACCAGTGTACACCCTGAAATTAAATACATATCCTGTCCTACTCTCAGACAACATATACAGCTAATTCCATAACGTGCCCTCCCACTAGGAATGGACTGCCTAAAAACCAAACAGCCCTTGAACAGGACCAAAGACTTATCAACAGACATTTCTTTGCCTGAAGTATAGATCTCAGAAAATCGATCTACAAAGTGATCAAGAAAAGGCCGAATCTTAAAAAGACGGTCACAGTCAGGTTGATCTCGTGGCAACGCCGAAGCATTATCAACAAAATGCAGCATACGAAGCTAAAGCTTCGGATGCAGCATAATGATCACGACTCATAATTGCAGGAAATATGGCCATTGCCATCAAGGGACTGGTAGACCAACATGAAGCCATGAACGGCTTCCTTATCAAGCCCATCAAAGAAATCAAACCCAAAAACTTCTTCATCTCATTCAGATTTGTGGGAGTCCACCGGGTAGCTCTAGAGCGGGGCTTAAGTCTGGCACTGTTGTCCCTCAAAAACTGTTCAGCATACAAATTGGTCTGCTCAACAATCTCACCCAAAAATACATCATCCATGAACAACTGAAAAAACTTTATAGGCAAAACAAATTCACAATCCACTCTACACCCTGCAGCACCACTAAAGGCAGGCAGCACCGGCTGCACCATGTTTGGATCAACCCAGAGTCCAGCAATTCCAGTAGGAAGCCTAGCAGCCTCAGACTGCAATCGAGAAGACACTTGCACCATCGGTACAGCAGTGTCCTCCTCTAAAACAGGCACTTCATCCACACTGAGAGTAGCTTCATCCATGTGGAGAGAAAACTCACTGCCTGAATCTTCCCCTCCCTCCTCTCCCTCAGACGCTCTGTCAGTCTCATAATCCTGCTCAGAGGAAGATTCAAGAAGCATACCAAACCCCTGCTGAGCAGTCATTCTACAGCTAGCCATAATGCTTACTACTAAAGGTAACTTATCAAACCAGTCAACAACAAAAAACCCTTTGTAAACAAATAAATACACAAACTGTGGCTTTTTCACAAAGACATATATACTCCAAAACTATACCACTCACTTGCCAGAAGCAGCTAGACTCACCACCACCTACTCTGCACAATCACAGTAAGGACCAACAGTATCCCACTAAAAAATCAAAATAAAAATAAAGGAAAATTAGACATATGACAACACAAAACACATTGCAAAGAATTTCATGCAAAAACACTAACTAAATATGCTGATATTATGTTATGTTATGTTATGTTATATTTGTCTTGTATAGCGCACGGCTACTCAAAGAGTGTCCCGGCGCTTTATTGCAAACCTGTCCCACAACATAACGGAAAAGAAAAAGCAGAAAAATGAGAAGTCCCTAAACTAACAATCAAGGCTGATATCTAAAAAGTAAAAAGCCAGGTTTTTAGGCCCTTTCTAAACGCCAACAGATTGGAGGTACTGCGCAGTGTCACTGGTAAAGTATTCCAAAGCTACAGAGCCAGCAGTCTGAAAGATCGACCTCCTATACGTACCCTTTTTATGCGAGGGACCACGGCGAGAAACAAAGACTCCGACCTCAGGGAACTTGCAGGATGGTAAAAAGCTAGCCTTTTTTGGAGATATTTTGCTCCTGAAGCGTGTAGAGCTTTATGGGCCAAGGTCAAGGCCTTAAAGACTATCCGCTTCCGGATGGGCAGCCAATGGAGTGACTGCAGGAGGCCCGAGGTTCTAGCTCGGCCGGGTAATCCAAAGATGGCCCGTGCTGCTGAATTCTGGACCACCTGCAGTCGTTGCAACAAATACTCCGGCTGGCCAAGATAAAGGATATTTGAGTAATCCATTCTCGAGCCGATTATAGTCTGAACCGTTATCTTCCTGTGAACCTCCGGGAGCATAGGAAGAAACTTGCGGAGCATCCGGAGGAGGCCGAAACAGGTGCCAGTAAGACCAAGAATCTGGGATCTCAGCGTCAGACCATCGTCGATCTTAATCCCCAGGTTTTTGGCTAGCTGGGAAGAGCCTGCAGGGGGAAACATATTAGCAGGCCACCATTCCTGCCAATCTGGGTCCGGTCTGCAGCCAAAGAAGAGTACCTCCGATTGATCCGAGTTGCACTTGAGGCTGTTAAGCTGGAACCAATTAAAAACAGCCCCAAGGCAACCCCGGATACTCTCTCCGTCAAAATCTGCTCCTTTCCCGCAGGTAAAGAGGAGCTGGGTATCATCGGCATAGGAAATGATCTGGGCCCCAAAAGATTCCGCCAGTGTCGCCAGAGGGGTCATAAAGATGTTAAAGAGAGTCGGGCTCAGCACTGAGCCCTGTGGGACTCCGACACCGAGTGACGGCATCTCGGCGGAACTGGAGGAGGCCCAGACCGTTTGTCGACGGCCAGCCAAGAAAGATTGAAACCAGCTGAACACCGTCCCCCTCAGACCGATCTCATAAAGTCTGGCGAGGAGACCCTCGTGAGGGACGGTGTCAAAGGCCGCCGACAGATCGAGCATCACAAGCATCGCTTTGCCTCCTGAGTCCAGCATCTCCAGGAGCACTGTTTCGGTGCTCAAGTTGGTGCGGAAGCCGGATTGGGTGGAGTGCAGCAGATCATGGGATTCCAGATAGTCGGAGAGCACCGTATGCGCGTGCTTCTCCAGGATCTTAGCAAAGGCGGGCAGAAGCGAAATGGGCCTGTAATTAGCCAACACCTCCGAGTCCAGGCCGGGCTTTTTAATCAGAGGGATGATCATCGCCTGCTTCCAGGCCTGAGGGACCACACCCTCACTCAAAGAGCGGTTTAGACTAGGATTCACGATGGGATTATTGACTTCGGCCATCTTTGCCAAAAATGTGGCAGGGCATACGTCAAGAGGTGATCCCGATTTAAGGCAGCCCATCAGGTCCAGGGACGAGGAAACTGAAAGTGGCGGAAAGTATGCCAGAACTGGGTCTGCACTAGCTGTTAAGTCGAAGACACCCTCAGAATAGTGAGATACTTCAACCCCCTTCAAGGGGAAGGAGTCCTGAATCGATTTGATCTTGGAGGTGATGAAATTGGCAAGGGCACTCACCCACGCCTCAGTAGGGGGTACCTGAGTCGAAGGAGCACGAGGGGCCATAAATTCCCTCACGATGGCGAATATCTCCTTGCACGAATTGGAGGCAGTCTCAATTCTTCTCGAAAAATAGCCTCTTTTTTCAGAGAGGATGTCGCGATGGTAGGCTTTGACAGAGGCTCTGTAAGCAAGCTTTGCCGCGGGATCATATTGCGACCGCCAAGCTCTCTCTGCTACCTTGCACTGCCGCCGTGAAGCCGCCAGTGCTTCGGTAAACCAGGGGGCAGAAGCCCGTTTAGCTGTATTGCGAGGAGGCCTCACCGGGGCAAGGTCATCCAGCCTATCCGTGAGCCATGATTGCAACAGTTCTAAATCCCTTTCTAGGTCCCCTGTCATAAGGCATGGGTGAGCCAGGCATGCCTGTGCCAGCAATTCTGGAGTCACCCGGTGGTACGCCCTCGACCCTTGGCAGGACTGCCGGGGAGGAGCACTAGATGTTTTTTTTGCCTCCGACACATGGTATTTGATCAGCCTGTGATCCGACCATAGCACCTGCAAAGGCACCAACATCTCTATAGAAGTAGTCGAGAAGACCAGATCCAGGGTATGGCCCTTTTCATGCGTCGGTCCGAGGTGATATGGAGAAAGGCCTAGAGGAGCCGTAACATCCATCATTTTGATTGTGTCTACCTCTGTTCCATCATCCATATGGATATTGAAGTCGCCTACCAATATGCAGTGCTCAGATCTCAGCACCAGTGTCGAGATTATCGACTGGAGCTCTTCAAAGAAGGTGCCTGTCGGTCCCGGGGGCCTATAGACTAGAAGTCCTTTAAAAGATTGGTGCGGCGATAATACTATGGAGAAGGCAAGGGATTCACATCCCATGATAACATCCATAGGAATAGTGGTGCAAGTGGCTCGTTTGTTTACCACAAGTGCCACACCCCCCCCTCGCCCTTTCAGTCTATCTTGCCTAAAGATATTGTAATCAGGGGGAATAGCTGTAACAATATCGGGGTTAGAAAGCTCCCCTAGCCACGTCTCGGTCAACATCAAGCACAAAGACTTTTCTGTTACCAGAAGATCATAGATATCCAAAGCATGTCGGCTGAGTGATCTAGTATTTAATAGCAAACAAAGATCCTTCACGCTATCTACCTCTCTGTCTAATACGGTAGCCCGAATTTTGTGTGGCAACCATCCACAGTCAGGGCACCGACTCTTACCCTTGTAGCGGGCCGGAAATACCTTGCGGCAAGAGCCCCCTACCTTTTGTAGAGACGGGAGCTCCTCCGCCGAGTATTGGAGCTTAATGATGAAAGAGGTTGAAGAGGCCGCCAGCGACCTGTCCAGCCCGTCGCCCTAGTCGCCTCCGGGACGCTGACGGGCGCAGACGGGCTGGACTCTGGCGTGACTCCGGCGTCACTGCGGCGAAAACGCTGTGCGTAGGAGGGAACACCGCTTACAAAAAATTCATTCATGCATGACACTAATACTCATTTGGAGTAAACACAACAAAAATCATTTTCTTACCAAAGAAATGCAACTACGCAATACTGCAGACCAACCACTGCCGAAACCACAAACAAGAAACAAAAACTTTGCACTAGACTAAAAAGGACAAATAATACATTAGAATCACATGCAAATAATGCACTAGTCCAAACAATATCTACCAGCCAAGCAAAGGCGGTAGGTGGGCCTAAAAGCATAGGGCTGATCTGCCCCCCACAGGGAGCAGAAACAGCCAAAAAATTCACCCTCACAAAGGGGGAGCGACCCTTGCCCAAGGGGTCACTCCCCAACACCAACATTTAAAAAGCCCTGGTGTCTAGTGGCTTCTGTCCCCCTAGGGAACAGATGGGCCTGAAAACGGCCATGCTAACATACAGACATTCATGAATGGTACATAACATTACAAATAGATAAAAAAACATTACCTCACATGCAGGATCTCTGGATTTAAAAGATATCGCTAAATTAGCTACCTTCCTTATCTGGGTGGACCTCACAGACTTAGTACTGCCATCTCTATGGATTCTAAAACTATTGCTGAAGTTGCTACAATTGCACACTTGTGTGGGCCTCATAGATCTACTGGATTCAGAAGCTATCAGTAGAGTTCTTTACTTACATATCTGGGCAGACCACATTGTTCTAGTACTGTAAACATTGTGGATTCTTAGTTTTCATACCTACCATACCTAACCTACTTTACCTATCTACCATACTTAACCTGACTTTCCTGTACTAAGTAAGTATATAACCAACCATGCCTCACCTAATTATACGTCCTGTACCTAACCTACCATACCTAATCTATTTCGGATTCTGAAGTGTTTACGACCTCCCTGTCATACCTAACCACAATACGTACGTATCACACCAAACCTGGCATACCTAACTACCATACCTAATCTTCTTCTGAAATATTTGACCTTCCCATCATATCTACCATACTTAACCTGACTTACCTTTACCTTTATGCCTACCTATAGTTACTCCCCTAACTAACCAACCATGCTTCACCTAATTATACGTACCATACCTAACGTGCCATACCTAATTTACTTCTGCTCCTAAAGTGTGTATGACCTTCCTATCATACCTACCATACCTGGCCAACAATACCTACCTATCATACCAAGCCTGACATACCTAACTACCATGCCTACCTACGGTACCTACCATACCTGACCGACCATAAATGCAAATGTAAATTGATAGTTGTATAGCGCACTACTCACCCGCAAGGGTCTTAAGGCACTTGTACGAATACCGCTGTGGAACCCATCGTGGCTTTCCCTGTGAGGCGTCCACTCCTGGGCACCCCAAGGTGGAGGCCAGGCATCCTTAGCGTTGTGGGGGCCGTTGTGGAGATTAAGCAAGCTATTGCCCAGAGTTGCAGAGTGGGACTCCATGATTGGAATGGCACCGAGGCGAGAATTATCAGGTCCGTGGAATATTTTGAGCCCAAGACCCGCCGAGGCGGGGAATTGAACCCTGGTCCCGGGCCTCTGTATCAGGGTCTGCCGCTCTAATCATTGAGCCACACTTCTCCACCTAATCACCACACACAACCTACCATACATAATCTACTTCTGCATCTGAAGTGTCTTTATCCTACACCTACCCTGAGGTGGTAGTTTTGCGACAAAGGGGAAATCTATGTTGAAATTGACAACATTGATGGGGTCATCAAACACTTTATTGTTAAATCTGGAATGTTTAGCTATGGCTTTAACATCAGCCCGGCCACTGAAGGGTGAAACAAGGACAGCTTTTAGGATGCTCATGGTCTGGGTTCTATGAGACAGCAGGTTGTGGGAGCTCGGCTTACGCACTTAGTAAATGCTCGCGCCACTCGAAGATTCTGCGCAAGACCAACTTTCTGTTAAGCTCATTAAAAGTCCAATGGTGGTTAAAGTCACACTAAATCATATTCACTGCATTAGTGGCGCATAACCGATTGTAATTGGCTTAGTTTAAACCTGCAACAACGAGACTGTCGGTAGTTATGTAAATTACAGGGACCACCAGGCTCTTCATAGAACTTATTTCCATTCCCAACAGACTCAAGCAAATGGAACAATTAAAATTACAAGCTGGTGTTGTTACCCACTATTACATTTTTTTGAGACAAAGTATTGATATGGGAAATGTGAACCTTTCTCAGCTGGTTATCCTGCTGACTTCTTCCACTTCATTCAGCTATGGGAGTATCTTGATTGACATTAAATTAAATATCCCCGTTAATGAAATGTAATAAGCTAATCCACCCTTTCATCCTCTCTTTAGTTTGTAAATGTCACAACCAAATGTTTCATAAAGTTACATTTAGTGCAATGGCCTAGATTGTGCAGTTTTAATTGATTAACAGCAGTGCGTGCTGTAAGCTTGTTTTAATTTACCCAAGGGGAGTGACCCTTGTCAAAGGGGCCGCTCCCTGACACAAAAGGCCCTTAAATGTTCAGTCTAAGAGGTGAGCATCGTCTCACTTTGTTTCAGTGTTCCCTGCAGCCCACTTCGTAAAACATTTCTTAGGAACCAATGAAATAAATATACAGTTTTCAACAGTATAAACTTTCACATATTATCTTGAAAATACACATTTTCATTTGAGGAGGCCAGTACTACTTTATAATGTGAGGTTGTACTTTTCTCAACACTGAAAGAGTTCCCAGGGAAGTGAATCCCAGTTAAACTTGAGTGTCTCCATTTGTGCAAAGGCTTTAAGACACATTTTTGGTGACTTACTGACCCATGCAGCACTTACAAAAGATTTAATGTAATGAAAAATAAAAATGCACAAAACGTGCCAATTATCAAACTTGATCCAGCGTCTGAACTAATAAAACATTCATTTCTCATTACATATCTGGCCCTGTGTTACCTTCAGCTCGCCAGGAAGAAAATGAATACATTTTTTATTCTGCCCGCGAGACCACATTCTTAGTTTGGCGCCACCGCGTTGTGTGCTTTGATTTCTTGCTGCATCGGTGAGAGCAAGAGAAGGGAACTCGCGTATGTTTGCAAGAATGTTTTTCACAATAATTATTCACCGCTCTTCAAAGGAAAACATCATTATACGGGGAAGGAACAGAACGCTAACCTAGAAGTGCTGTTCTGGATCTTCTATTGCACCTAAATAAGACCATGGTGGGTTAAATATCAACCACAGTAAAATACCCTCAGTGGTTGGGGCAAAAAGAATTGATTGCAAAGGTGATTAGATTTTACAAGCATGGCTGTGCAGGCGAAACCTAACAAGCAAGCAGCAAAGAATCAACACAACGGGGTAAAACATGCCATCCTGGGGCGGCAGTAGTAACATTTCAAAAACCATAACAAACAATTCAACCCTTCATAATATGCAGCAACAGCGAAGATAGTACCTCCCCGGTTCACCCCCACCAAGAACAGTAAAAAACGACTCCTGCTTGTCATCTAGCTTATCAATGATGTCTGCTATTAGGGATCAGCTTCCGAGAAACGGTAGGACTACCAGCGACCACCAACTCCAAAACAAACATCGGAGTCATGCAAACTCAATTTAATGCGCATATCAAGTTTTTCTAGCTAAGCTCAGAAACAACCATTCATGCAAGAAACAGTAGTGTAAGACGTCCATAAACAACCCATGGTCTGCTTTCTACACATAATTCACACTTGACGCACCAAATCTCCCAGCCAAAATCAATTGACTCCATGCACACTCTAGAACAGAGTGGCACTTTGATCTTCTTAACACTACAATAGACCTCAAAATTAAACTTTGACATTTTAGACAGAGGGGTGAATGCTGAAACTGATAACAGCTACCCCAGTTAAATGCTGTAATGCATTACTCCCTTAATATTTGTCTAACCTCAACTGGGAGAGAAACAGGCAGCCATCAAACGAGCCTTAGCTGCCTAAGAGGAGGCACATTTATTCTTAGACCACACAGACCAATCTGCTGAACGGGGCAGGTTAATAGCTAATCGGTTGGCATGAGAGTATGTTCTCTTAAGACTGCCAAATGAACATAAGTCATATGACATGTATGATCTAATTATGCTTTTTGCACTTTCTGTGTGAATTGTTGTGAGTTTTGCTGTATTCTTGCATAACATTCAAACCACACAATTTTAAATATCCTTTTGCTCTTTACATTTCACCAGTTTTACAATTGAGTCTTTATATGTTTAAGTATTGCTGTTGAAATTATGACTGAGTAAATATGTGTTTGTACTTGTATTTTTGCACTTTCTATGTGGATCTTCATCAGAGTTTTAAAACATAAATAAATTGATTGACTGATAGATCTAATCATTCTCCAGATGAAGAACTAGCAATAACTCTTACTACAAAAGAATTCTGTAATTGTAATTTTACATAAAAACGTTTTGTGATGGATATTTTTAACCACAGATTCCTCACATTTGGACTCCGCCCCAGCGCTAGTATGAAACTTGAAGATTTTCATACCTGTGATCTAGTATGCAGCTAGGGAGAGCTGTACACTCCTGTGTAGTCATATGTAGGGTGTGTAGTGATGTAGGAAAGCTGCATATAAGTACCACACATGCACACTGACATCAGTTCCTTTCTTTCTGTACCTTTGTATGCAAATCCAGAGCTGTGCTTCTGTTTTCACCGATTTATGATTTTCTGCAAATTGAATTCCAATGTGCAAGGGAACAAAGTCCATGTCTCAAACTACAGGGTTCAAACCATGGCAAACTGGTGTAAGCAGATATCGGTAATGGACCTGAATGATGTGTGCATTTTTTTTTTGGGTTCGGGGGATGACTCCAAGTCATACAAAAAAGGACACTCATGCATCTGAAAACTACAGGGGATTATAAAATTAAACTGTATGCCATGAACATCGAAATATATCATAGACATCATGTAAGTTCTGCTTCAAGCCGAGGGTGCAGACTCAATTGGGCTCTTGAGAAAGTGTGGGCTGAATTTGCGTAATTGCGTTATGCAAAGTTCAGCAAAACAGTAAAAAGCGTAAATTCCGCTAACACGTGTAATTGCTTGTCCCGCCCATTCGCGATGTGTTTTTGCGTGCTCGCGGGGAAATATCTTGCCAATTTGCTCATGCGGTCGCTAATGAGCGTGGCCAACTTGTTTTTCACTTGTCCCGCCCGTTCACGATGCTTATTTCCTGTTTCGGGTCGCGTATTGCATGTTCGCGATAAGTATTTCCTGTTTGGGAATGCGTATTACGTGTTTGCGACGCTTTTTGCGTGCTCGGGGGGAAATATCACGCAAACTTGCCCATGCGGTCGAAATGGGCATGGCCATCTTGTTTTTCACTCTATTGCTATGGGTCTGGGCCTGCTTTTCTATCCTTCCTCTATCTTTGCAATCCATTGTTTCTGTACACTTGTTTTTAATCTTTTTCATTTGTTATCTATCGCTCTATGTTCCTGATTCCATATTTTGAGTTTTTTTCTACTTTTTGTGACCTTTTCTACTACTTTTCACTATTTTTCTATAACTTGTTTTTTCATATCTTTTACTTACTTTTCTAATTCCTCCCTTTTCTTTTCCACGCCCCCCCCGAGTCCCAGAACCATGGCCAAGGGAGAGAGCAAGAGAAAGGGTAAGGACAAGGCTGCTTGCAGCCACAGCCGAAGCCGCAACTGCCTTCCCTGTGGAAGGTGGCGCCCACAAGGGGTGCAGCCACGGGCCTTATTTAGTGAGGCGGAGGTGGCGCACTTGTTTTTTTGTCCACTGCCACCTCCCCTTAACCCTGGCAGCAGGTGGCAGGCCTGGGTCTGGGTACGGACTCCAGGAGCGTGGCCAGAGGTGGGAATTGGTACGCCGGGCAGTGTTTCGCTGCTCTGGTGTCCAGAGCACCGACACCCAGCTGACACACCAGTGGTCCGATATCCTGGACCAAGAGCAGGACCTGCTGGACCTGGTAGGAGTGGAGATCCCAGGGCTTGGTGAGTAGCTGTTTAATATTACTACGTTGTGTTCTTATGCTCTGTGTTACATATTGCGCATATATTTTTTTTCCAAACAGCAAGAATGCAGCTGCTTACATTGCAGGTTATTTACGTTTAAAAATATCCTGTGATTGTGATAAGAGTTTACTTAAGAGAACTGGAACTTAAGTTAGGTAATGCTAGAGAGACTCTAGTCCTTTCTTTGTCCGCCTGCCACTATGAAGAGATAGTTGTGGATTGATAGGATTAGTTACTTATTAGTAGGTCATTTTTTAGTGGTCTACGTCACGCATCCTCTGTCACGTCATGTGCTGCTGAGTGCTGCTTACCCCAGTCCTTAGTAGAAACTTTTGTAATTTGTTTAGTGAGTGGTAATAGGCTTATCACCAGCAGAACATCAGAGGCAACCAACCAACAATTTGGTGTAGGCAAAAATGTATTCAATTTGTCCTCCAACTATGCATTTTTGTGGACTAAAATAAATGGAAATGCAGACTTAGTAAACAATTGGCCCATCTGGAATAGGTGGGCTAGGTAAGCTCGTACTTAGGCTTAGTTAGTATTCTGGAATCAGAATGAAACACTGGATTAGTGCTCTTAAATAATAACTAGACAGTCCGTGAATCCCGCAACACTAGTCGACCAGATTAGGTAGGTCAATTTTATTGCAATTGTTTCCATAAAAGATTTTGAGCGTTTTTTAAAATATTCTTTTTGTTTCACACCAATCATCCATGTTTGTCTCTTTCTTTCTTTCTTACATCTTTCATGATCAGCACCCAGGGGCAAGACGACGGGTTCGTCTGAGTCGGCGGGAGCAGCTGATGGCCAGGACCGCTCCTCTACCGAGGGCTCTGCTGCTGGCCCCAGTAAGTCCTCCTTTTGTTAATATTAATAATTATACTTCCCTACCTTTTACTGCACCTTATTTTTTTAACTATTATTTTGATTTCCTAATTCTATTGTTTACAAAATCCTTTCGATCTAGTCTTTCGGAGTCCAGTCCTTTGGGTTGTCCTTTCCTAGTCTTCTTAATCTTGAGGTCGTTTGACAATTCCCATCAACAAAATGCCCAACCAGATATTTTTATATTTTTGATAGGATAGGACATACTACTACTGTTGTAGGGATTCTGCACATACAGAATTATGCACAAGAAAATAGGACATTGGTAATAGGAGGTTGGACCTTCCTCACACCTCACCCACATGCCCTTGACCAACAAGCTATAGTGTTTCATTAGCTCCCCGGACCCCCCGAAGATAATCAATGATTAGGCAACCCAGAACATAACACTCCCGACCTCTCAGAGTCGTGGAAGCAATGCACACCCTTTTGCTCATTCACTCTGGTAAGTCCACACCAAATACCACAGAGTCTATGTAAGTTCAAGAGGTTTATTTTCAACTAACAAGCTCTGTACGTTTTTGTATAATGCAGCATACAAGCTAGCACCAACAGCAAAATGCATAAGATAAAACAAACAATAAACATTTTTACAACTACAAGTGCATAGAAGACAAAAGCGGAAATCATGATAACTGAACAGCAGTGGAAGAACAATCCTCTCCTTGGTAGGAATATAGTTTATATAAAATTATAAATGAAGATCTCTGAGCAAATTCTGGGGTGCCCCTCACCTTAGAAGAACCTAGAAGTACTGGTTACATCATAAGCTCTGCAAAGCTCTGGTTCGTAGAAGGGAATCTTCCATCTGTTATGAGAAAAATGGTGCATGTTAGTATATTGCAAGCATTTCTCAGTCGTGCCAAAAAGTGTAGCATGTTATAGCTAAGCAATAAGGACTGACCACCATAACTCCATAACAAAATGGCTTGTTTTCCGACCTTGTAAGTAGCGCTCAGACAGTAGCAGTATGAGCTCATGTGTGCTCAAAGGCGTCTTACACAACAAGCTGTGAGGTAACGTACACAAAAATAAAAGACACAAAGCTAAAATAGTTGCATGGCTCAGTCTAACTTAGCAAAGACTAGCATGACCCTAGGGACCATATAAAACTACTAGTTTCTACTTTACTCTAGTACCCGATTTGTACTAGTGATGTATGTTATATATGTATATATGTATGTATTAATTTTTTTTCAATCTTGCTAGTGAAAAAGAATAAATAGGGGGAGGTGTATATGGCACCTAAAAAAATGTATATTGTTTTTTCTAGGCATTCTACCGACTATCAGTGCCGGGGCCAGCGGCGATGGCGACATGGCCACTGAGGGAGCAGGAGAAGATGCAGCAGTTGCAGGAGCTGCAGGGGGTGAGCCAGCAGCAGTGGCGGGCAGTGGTAAGTTATATTCCTTACCTATTGACATTATAATCGCTGCAAGGGTGTACACTGTACTGTTGGGACTTATTAAGTAAGAAGTTGTTGTAAACAGTTGAAGAAGACACCCTTTACTTAGCATTAGCAATAGCATTAGCGGCGGAAGTGTCGAGTAACCAAAGGCCTCTTCTATCTGACTTCAACTCAGCTGTGAAAGTTTTATGGAGAAGACTAAAAGTCAGATCAGATGACCTTGATGGATGGGTTGAACGAAAAAGGGAAAGAATGGTTGAAGGAGGAAGGACGGGCGAGATTTAATATTTATGCTTGGCAGAGAAGGTTATGTGGGAAGCATGCATAGGCAGCTGATAGGAATCAGATGCATGGGTGGTTGAATTCCTTAAACACCCACATATGTTAGATGCTGAGGAAGTGGGAGGATAGATACATACCACAAATAGTATGTACTGTGCTTGCTAGTGCTACTGTGCCACTATGTGTAGAATTAATTTTTCTTACTGTTTTGCCAAGAGTATATTGTTACAATAGTCATGGTATTTCTTCTTGATGTAGCTTCTCCTTCCAAAGGGAAACCAGACAGGAAGGAATTGGCAGCCATGGCCCGGCGCAGGAAGCTGGAGGCCATACAAAGTGAATACCGGTGGCTGGTGGTTCTGGCTGAGGAGAAGGAGGCTGTAGCAGCTGCAGGCCCCTCCAATGCCCCGGGCCCCAGCCAGGCCCCTGCAGTGTTACGGCACCACCCTCTGAAAGCCACCCGCCGCCGCACTTCATTATCTAGCACTGCTGCCCCCCTGTGGATGCAATTGTCGGGCATTGGAGCGCCGCGTGGCATGCCTAGAGGAGCGAAAATAAAGTCCTGGAGAAGTGAGCCTGCCGATAAGATTTCATACTTGAGACCCTGTTGGATAGCCCCTTTTTATTGCTTGTTTTAGTGGGTGGGAATTGGTCATTGGGAATTATTTATGAACATGGACAAATGGTTGGACTTTTTCATTTCAGATATTGGTTGGGGCTAGGGAGAGGGGTGAAACAGGTGTGTGGGATTTTTCCATAGTTTATTTTTGTTAGGGAATTACATTATATTTGTACTTTACATACAATGTTGTTAATGTTTTGTGGGGGGGTTACTGTTTTATGTCACACTGTTTCCTTGCTGCTGCAAGGCCACAGCCAGTGTTTGATTCAAATAATTAGCTGATTATGTAAGACACAAACAGATAGATGCGGTACCCCTCACTGAGTGCCTTGTCCTACTAGTACTGTCAGTCTCTCCTGCTAGTCTATGCATTCTGCAACTGGACTCAAGGGGTGTGTGAATTAATTAATTTACATTCTTAATTATGCCTCCCCAAACTTCTTCTCTTACCTGTGCTTGATGTATAACCTAGCCACAGTGATGGCTGGATGGTGATGATGGTTTGGTATCCCAACATGCCATGGTTGTGGTCATAGTAGCACTGGCAGTAGCATTTGCAAAAAAAGAAAATGAGACCGTCAGTCGCCTGAGAGAGACAGTGGGAGGAGTAGTAGAACGAAGTACAGTACAGTACACAATAAGACTGCCATAAAATATTAATAATAATGATTAGCAAAGCTAAAGTAAAATAAAATATAAGGGTGGCAGGGATGGCCTAGTACAACAAGTAACAAACTGTAGTTGTGTCGAGTCACTGGACTAGGCCTAGACTCGACACAAGCGTAACCTTTAGTGCTGTGTAGAAGGATGACAAATCCAATTGATGCCTGCAATTAATGATGATGGATTAAGTTTGTTTGGAAAAAAAAATTACCTTGCAAATATACTGATCATGGGTGGGCAAGCAGAAGAAGATCCTCCCCCAGCCTTGAAAATGATTTAGTATTGCTTTTGCCACATCCACCCCAGAAAGCGTGTGATCAATTATTGGTGTACATTTAATTTAGTCACACCCCAATAAATCACACAGCCCGGGGGAAGAGGGTTAGGGTTTGATGAATGTTTGGGAAGGGGGGTTTGGGGAAAGGTTTGACAAAGAAAAACACTACACATGAACAAACAACACAACACAATCTTGGCAGACTACCATATCCATAAATCTGTTAAGGGAGAAAAAGGAAATGCATGCATGATGATGATAACTTGATGGTTAATGATAAGTAGTACTTAGTAACTGCTACTAGGCAATTAGGCAGTACAGGGCAGCAGTATATTATGCAATTTGCCTTGCCTGTCTGCCCTCAGAGAGACCCAAATTACATACAGTTTCTGTTCTGTTGTACCAGGCTTACTTTTAAAGATAGCAAAGAAAATTAAAAAATAGCTCTAGGGATGAATTATAAGCAGAGAGGAAACACAATATAACAACACATTCCTCTTGGTCCTACCTTCCATGGACGCTCTGTCCATCAATCTTGGGTGACACCACTGACTGCCTGGCGGATGCGGATTGGTAAGGTAATTGTGAATTGTTTTTCCGAGTATAGCACAGGGTAAGGGCCGGCCTGTAATTGTAGATGGAAAAATGAAAGGGATATTGAAAAATCAGGGAGAAAGAAAAATACATAAATTATGGTTGAGTGCAACAGGAATACTTTCAGAGATGACATTGATACATCATGTCTACTCTGTTTCCAGCATTAACCTACAACAGCAAAAGGACAGAGCAAGCCCAAAACACCTGTGACCCATCCTCCATTTAGCTTACATTTTGACAGAGGCAGACAAAGCACATATACAGCAACATAACATTTTACAAATTAAGTGACTAAATCAATGCACCGCTGTCAGTCATAACAATAAACTCGACTCCACCACTACACAGACATGTAGGTCTTCTGTGGTTGTTCTTGACTTGTTTACTTTTAATGCCACTCCTGAAACGCCCTGACTTATTCCATCAATCATCTCCGATCCTACTGAGTGACTGTGAATATATCACTGTGGTCATCATCATGGTGTTGTCCAACTCAGTGTGCAGTATACAGAGTGAGTCTACATTCCATATTTAAAATGCAATGGATCGGCCTGCAGTAGAAGTACAATTTTATTATTAAAAACCAAGAAGGTAAACATCAACATGAGTTACTTTTAGTGTGTAGATTAAATAATAGTACACAATAAATTCAATTCATGCACTACAAGCAACAATAACACAAATCAGTCAGCGTCCAATGCATGCTATCATTCATTACGAGTTCCTTCTCATCTTAAGTTAAGGGGCAGTGTCTCTTGGCTCGAAAAGGAGGATAGCTATAATAGTCATCATGTTCCACTTCTTTTAGAGGGACTCAACAAGGCAACATTTTCTTTTTTCTTCTATTATTCTACATCCAATCATCATCTGGCTTGAGGGAAATGGATTTAAGGGGAGTCAGGAGGATGGAGGGGCAGGGCTCGGAGGAGTGGAATTCAGTTAAATGCAGACAGCTGCAACTCCAATATGGCAATAAAAAGACTAGACGACGGTGGTGATGGATTTGTTGAGATTCGATGTTTTGAAACAGAAAGACAGAAACACACAAATAAAAGGAAATTAGGAAGGAGGAAAGTAAGAAATTCAAGCCTACTTGTCAGGGAAGTATAGCTCGTTCTCAAACTCTTGGGGTTCAAACAGAAGTAGGTAATCATCTAACACACTACTTCTGTCACCTAAGTCGCTGTCCTCATCTTCCTGCGTTGATTCATGTATTGTGTAATTCGGTGGTATAAAGTGCTGATTCATTTTCGTCATGGTTAACCGCTCCATGTTTATGGGCAAGAGACTGGTCCTGTTCACTGTTACAATGGCACCAGCAGCACGGAAAACATATTCAGAAGAGACACTTGCGACAGGGCAAGCCAGATTGTTTATCGCCAGCCTGCTGAGCACTGGCCAATGGCCCCTTTTCCCATACCAATACCGCAATGGGTTTTCATCAATGTAGACCTCTGTTGGGTCAACCAGATAGGTCTGGACCATCCGCTCAATGTTCAGAGGTGCTACACTTTATTTGGCCTCTTTTGTCTTTGCATCAGCACTGGACCTAGCAAGCCCTTGCTGTAAATACCAATTATGTGCCAATTTTACTTGGGGCTGATGATCTGGTTCTTGCTGTTGTCGATAATGTTGGTAACCACTCTGAACCAAACCCACTGCCCTCAGGCTCTGAAGTGGAACTTGACGCCGGAAGCCCTGCTGCAGTACTTGCTGTGGGTTTGAGTAGCAGGCCTTTAATTGCCAACCGTTCATTTTCAAAGTCACTGTCTACCTCAGCTATCTAAGTTTTGTACCGGGCAACCTCCAGTTCTGAAAAAGGAATTCATGTCTTACTGTTCAGTGCCAATTTATACAGTGGATCCAGAATTGTGGCACAAATGTAATGTATTTCTGACACAATCTAAGTTTGCACCCTTGTATTTTCAGCTAAGCGATGGGATAAGCTCCCCACCAACTCATATGCTTCATTTTTGTCCTCCACACCTACGTGCGCTTCAGACACCTCCTTCAGCTGTTGCTCTAGCATGTGCCACAATGGGATAGCTTGGCCCATAGTACAGTCTGACTTCACGTGTGAAGACCTCGAAAGGAAGAAGCATCTCTGTCAGGCATTTAACTAGGCACTATTGGTCCATCTGAGGGGTCATGCCTTTCACAGTAGCATCCCCTCTTTGCATGACATATTCATTGATTGGTCTGTACTGCTCAAACAGACGGTCAAGCATGTAATAAATTGAATTCCAATGTGTTGCCACCTCCTGGATGAGTGCTTTGACTGGCATTCTATAGTCACGTTGAATGATCCTCAGCTGCTTCCAGGCTTTAAAATAATGGCTGAAATGTGTGCATATTCTTTGAAAGGTGATCGGTAAGTTGCTGACTATGGCTTCTTTTTTCAGAAAGTTTTGAACTATAATGTTAATGCAATGCGCCAAACACAGGACCCTGAAATAGGCACTGCCCTCCATGGCCTTAAGTACATTACTGCCATTATTCGGGGCAACAAAACCAATGTTAAACCCTCTTGGGTGTAGCCATTCATAGACCTTGCTGTTAAACTCTTCCAAAATGTTTGCAGCAGTCTGAAATTTCTCCATGGCGAACATGGCTACAGTTGCATGTTTCCAAGTAGCATTAAGAATCTCAGCAGTGTCAACATCACCTGCTTCAGATATCTTTTCTCTAACCACCACAAAAGAGATCCAGTGTGCAGTGATGCACATGTAATCAGTGGCTTGGCAACTGGTCCACATGTCTGTTGTCAGGTGGATATTGTGAACAGAACTCTGCTGCATAGCTTGTCCAAGCAATTCCAGCACATCGTGATGTAGTGCTGGAACAGCAACTCTGGCAAAATAGGACTGGCTGGGAACCTTCCATTTAGGGCAGATGGCCGACACAAATTCAAGGGAACCCACCCCTTCCACAAAATAAAAAGGGAGAAAGTCCAGGGCTAACATTTTAGCCAGCTTTGCATTGTACAAACGTGCCGTTGGTTGGTTGCGTTCATACTGCCCCTCTGACAATGGTAGGCTGGATTATTTTCCTTTGTGGTGCAGCTGTCTTCTTAAACCTAGTAAGGCTCAAAAACACACTTTTTTTCATTGCAGTACTCTGTTGCCTTGGTATCTCAGTCTGACTCTGAGTGTGACTCTTACTAAGGTGCCACTGAGATGTTTCTGAGGGCTAGCAAAGTCTCCCGCTTGTTCACCTTCCACCACAATCATATCTTCTTCTACCTCTTCATCCCCACCAAAAGCAATGGGAGCAGTTTTACTTTTTTGTATGCAAAGTAGTTGAGCCTCCCACTGGATCATGTGGTGTTTTTTTATATGACTTGTTTGGCTCCGGTACCATAGTTTGTACCAAGCTTACCCCGCCTAACAGCGTGTTGACAAATTGAGCATATAGCAATGTTCTCCTCCTTACTGCTAATGAAAAGAAGTCCCAAACTGGGGAGGTGAATTTTCTGGTGCTGCTGGAGGTGCCACTTTCAATGCCAGATGAACTGAAGGTGGGCGTGGAATTTTACTCTGTGCACTTACAGTACCACTACCTATTGAGGTGGTGGATGTGGGTCCCTGTTGGGCCATAGCAAATGCAAATATGGAAGCTGTCGTTGGTGTTACCTGCCTTGGTGGTATCCGTGCTACATCCCTCACAGCGATTTGAGATAGAGTAATAATGTTAGTCTCCGTCTCCTCTCGGCTGGGAGTGATGTTCATGATGACTGGCTCATTATCATCAACGTCATCATCATCCCCCTCTTCTACATCTACCTCCATAACTCTAGGCTTTCTGGAACCTTCCTTTCAGTAGCCTTGTCTTGTGGTGTGCATCACTCTCAGACTGAGTTTGTGGCTTCCAAGTGGCCTCTAGATCATCAGAGGTGCTGGTCCCAGCCTGGTCCCCGGACCCTGCTGATGCAGCCGTAATTTTTTGTTTCCCAAAAAACATATTGACCGGCACACCAGTCTTGGTAAGTGGCAGTGCCACTTCCTTCTTCTGTTCCTTCTTTTCACTGGCAACTTTCTTGGTACTGGAGGACCTGCTACCTTTCTTTGGGGCCATCTTCTTCTTCCTTCCGATGTCAGCAGGACGCAGGTGCACAAGTTCCAAAGATGTCTGTGGTCACACATGGACGTGACGTGGTGAGCAGCAGGACTTCTGTCTGGCAGTACAATGGGTGATGATGACACCTCTTCCTCTGGCTTTTTGTACCTAAAAGCAAAGAAGCCAGGAGAAGAACATCAGTGAAATGTTGCATTTGTTGATGTGGTTCAATTATTACTAGTGCAAACAAACAAATATAATATATAACTTAGTTAGTGTTATAATATTAAATATTATTAACTCAGTTTAACTTATAAAAAAAACATAATAGTGTAGCCATTTGGAGACTTTGACAACAAGGGTGTTCATGGTATACTGTATACACTCAGGAAGGAGAGGAAAGAAGAACAAAAACCAAATTACAAATGTAATGGAAGTGGAACCTATTTGGCATTAAATTATTTGCTCATCACATCATTCAGGCAGCTGCACCTGGCAAAGGGGATGGATGGAAGTAGTAAGCAAAGAGGAACATAGGAAAGACATGCAGTCCTATATGGCAAACGCATCACACTACTAAACTACCACCACAAAATGGCCACCAGCCACATGGACACTCACAATCACAAGCAACAAGAAGGAGGCATGGAAAACAATGAACTGAACCAGGCCCATAATGCCAGGCAAAGGAGGCATGCTAAACAACACAGCCTTAATGCAATAAAATGCAAAAACAAAAATCCACAGGGCTAAACAAGGTGTGCAAGTTACACAACAAACACACCACACACACACACACACACACACACAACAAAGGTATTTATTTAACACACACCAAAAAAGTGAAATACCCCAAAGTAACACATTTTGCAATTCAATCCAATGTCATCCATGCCCTAAATTATGTTTAAATTCAACAGAACACACATAAACAGTTGTCGCATGCACCCATGACTACCTCTGAGCCTACTGGATGAAAGGCCTGTTGGCAGACTAGGCCACAAGCTTGCAGGCCTATGGCAAAAGCACACTGCCTGGCTTCAAAATGGCCACCAGCCACATGGCCAGGCCCACAACAAGAAGAAAGGGAAGACAGACAATGCAGGCCTATGGCAAAAGCTCACTGCCTGGCTTCAAAATGGTCACCAGCCATATGGGCAGGCCCACAACAAAGGAAACAGAAGCAGGCCTATATGGCAAAAGCAGCACACTTATAACTACCACCAGAAATGGCCACCAGCCACATGGACACTCACAATCACAAGCAACAAGCAGGAGGCCTGGAAAACAATGAACTGAAAAAGGCCTATACACTGATTTAATGCAATAAAATGCAAAAATGAAAATTCACAGGGCTGAACAAGGTGTGCAAGGTACGCAACACACCACACACACACAACAAAGGCATTTATTTAACACACACCCAAAAACTGAAATACCCCCAAAAATACACATTTTGCAATTCAATCAAATGCCATCTTGATGTTTAACCCCTTCGACGCTCATGACGGAACGGTTCCGTCATGAGCGTCGGTTGAGCTGTGCTCATGACGGAACCGTTCCGTCATGACCACGCCCGCGCAAGCAGCGCTCAGCACAGCAGGGGAATCCGCCCCGCATGGAAGGGGTTAAAATAAATTCAACACACACCAAAGGAACAGTTATTTCATCATGCACCCATGACTAGCTCTGGGCATACTGGCTAACCACAAAATGATGAAAAGTACCAAAATTGTAGTTGCAGCAACTGCAATGTCCCAATCAAACAAACAACACCAACTTACTTGTAAAATCTCAAATCCAAAAGTCCTCAAATCCAATGATATTGGATGCAGCAGACACAAAAAGTGATCCTTCCAGCTCAAAATCCAAATGAAAAATTAACAGGAGCTAGACAAAGCACTGGTAGGAGCCTGCTGGACAGGAACAGGAAGTTGGAGAATCTGTGGCACTTCCCTCCTCTCCAAAAAAAAAGTTTAAACAAAAAAAGGACTCCTTGCGCAAAAAAGTACAGCCAAATGTCAATCTGAGGACTTTTATCATCCAAATCATCATTTTATAGAAGGTTTTAGGCTGCTCGAGATATTATTTTTCTCCAGATTTCAAATTTTGCATGTTCAGCATCGCAAGCTTCACCAAACTTCAGCCGGATATCTGATGATTCGTCCGAATGACGTGTTCACAATCGCACGCCTCACAGGATCGCGCTCCCGGCTACCTAAATCTCGTGGCGCACGTGAACAGATAGGAAAACTCGTCGGCGAAAGCAGGGTAAGGGTAAGGGTAAGTCGCTATTGCACACGCAAAAACACATTTTTAAAGCGCGAACAAGGAAATAATTCTGCCACACTGTGGATTGCGGAATTTCTGTCAATTTCGCTTTCTCTGCAGAATGCGAAATTGACGAAATTCCGCAAATTCCACAAGCAGAGCAGATTTTACCAGACTCAACCCCATCTTGACGCTCTCTGTTCAAAGAGAAGTCTCAATTGCAACAAAGTTCCAATTGAACTAGTTCCTGAATGAGGAGCCAATTCCAAAACTGGTCCCATTGCACCCTAAACTTCCTGTGCCATTGCTGATGCTGCAGCAAGTTGACACCTTTAAGGGGGCCATACTGTATATTTTTGGCTGGAACTGTAGGAGCATTTGGATCTGACTCCTTTAGCTGAGACTGAGCTGAATCTGTCTTGACTTTGATTGAGATTGCACTCTGGCTTCACTCCGGTGAGCCGGTCCCCATACATTCTGGTTCAGATAATGTGCTCTATCTACTGTGCAGCAATATTCAGAGGTTACCTCATCTTGTTTGCTCCTGATTCAAACTACCTGAAGGTGACATTTTGGATGATACGGTGATTTACCCCCATATGATATGGTGGAAGTTTGTTCATAGATTTACAGGAGGTCAGTGGGCTTGAAACTTTACCTGATACATGGTTTATTTCACCACTTTGGACCCTCAATGGGCGAGAGAGCTTCCTTTGCTCTTATAATAAGACTGGCAACAGAGGTCCAAGAAATACAATTGCCTCTGTTGAAATAAATGTTCCTACTAAGGTTTATCAACCTGTGCCAGCCTCATCTCTGTTCAATGAAACCCTAACTGACACTGTTATGGGAACTTGGGCTATGTCTTCCTCTTGCCCACCAGTGAAAAGGTAGTGAAAAGGTAGATGCCACAGAGTGATGCTCTCCAACCAGACTTTCTTATGCATCATTCTCCTCTTGAAGATTTGGTGGGCTAGACTTCTACCAGCAAGGTGAATTCTAATGCATTCCCGCAATCTCTCCAGACCGGAAATCAAAATTAATTAAGGCATTCTGGAAACAGATGTTCTGTACGGCCAGACTAGTCTTGAAGCCGGACCATGCGATCTCCATGCTAGGCAGTTATATGCACCTTATGTGAAATGAACTGTGCGCTCTTTCCAGCTGTCCCATAAGGATGTAAGGCCTCCAACAGACCAGAGGGTTAATTGGGTGGACCTTAATTGCTTGGGGTGAATGGTTGACACTAGTGTGGTGCTCTGTCACCAAGTTTGGATACAGTCTAAAAGTCTTTCTAGAGATGTGCAAGCATCCCTTATGCATATGCCTTTTCATGGAACCACCATTTAGGTCAAAATGCTAGTTCTACCCATGAGCAATTTAAAGAAAATACAGCAAGTTCTATGACTGTTTCCACCCATGCCAGAGAGTTTTCTCATATCTTTTGGCCCTTCGGAGGCTATTCCAGAGAGTTGTGTATAGACAATGCCAGGCCCTCTGCTTCCACTGCAGTCATGGAGTCTGTTCAAGGCCAAGGATGTGGACATAGCATACTTTGTGAAGTCTACAAGGGGCACTGGTTTTCTTAGATCCTCCCTCTGTAGCATAAGTCTCAAAACTAATTTAGTTTGCCCTTAAAGGTGCACAAGCCTGCTGTGGGAGGCAGGATCAAACATTTTCCAAGAGTGACAATCCATCACATCTGACAGATGGTTCCTGCCCACCTATGCATGGCTCTCACCAGGAAATTGTACCAATAAGTCATTGCAAACTTAAAACTTTGATAAAAAACATATTTTCCACACATTTGTTTGAGGATATTTTCCGCAATATGTGGGGAGCCACAAATATTTCCTACTACCCAGCATTCCCCCACGTCTCACAATAAAAATGTCACCTCAATTATGTGGGTAGACCTACTGCCCATGGCAGGAAACGGTCATTTATGCGGGTAGCCCTAGTGCCCACAGCAGGAAACGCAAGATAGAAATATCATATTTATACAGTGTAACCTAGCTCAGCCGACACCTATGGAAACTGAGAAAAAACTGCACATTTTGGAAAACTAGACAGCATGAGGAGTCCAGGGGTGCTTGACTTGCGAGGCACTCAGAAGCTATTTTACACAGAAGCCATTGCAATCCTCAAATGTCGTCTATTAATACATATTTTTCAAATATCTCTGTGAGGAAAATGTCTTGAATCTGTGTGGAGCCACAAATGTCTACCACTCAGCATTACCCAGTCTCCAGATCAAATATTTTCCTCACCTATGTGGGTAGGAATGGGCCAGAAATGTTACATAAAAATATCATATTTTTGCAATTCAAACACCCTTTATTTTCCATTGTGAGTGGCTGTAGATTTTGGGCCCTAGCTTAGCAGGCACTTATGCAAACCTAGTAAACCTGCACATGCTTGAAAACTAGATAATAGGAAAGTCCAGGTATGCATAACTTGCATGGCTCTCACCAAGTAAGTTTAACAAGACACATTTGCAAACTGCTAACTTTGTTTAATAGACATTTTACACACATTTCTGTGAGAAAAACCTCTGGAGTTTTCGGGAAGTCGCAACTTATTTACTACCCAGTATTCCCCCACATCTCTTGATAAACAGGAAAGGGCCCCATACACAATAAAGACACATATTTGATTAAAAATATACAATTTGCTGGGTCCCAGCTCATTCAGAACCTAGAAAGCATAGGAAATCTGCACATCTTTTTATTGCTAGAGAAATCCAGGGGAGTTTAGTGGTGTGAGTCTTGGGTGCACAATTTTGAAACAAGAAAACCAGGACAAAGCTTGAAAACCTGACACAACAACCAAGGGAGTGCAAGGGTGTGTGGCTTGCATGGCTCTCCAAGAACATTTTACCAAGAAGCCTTAGCAAACCGGCTGCAGCACTATTCTCTGCGGGGGGATTTTAATACTATCCTGAATGACAACTTGGACAGGAGGGGGGAAGCCCGGGCCCTACACCCTTCAGCAAACAAAGCCCTGAAGGCCATAATATCATATGGAGATTTAGTGGACATATGGCACTGTAGGCACCCTGCGATTAGGGAAGGAACTTGCATTTCTGAACACCATGGTGCCTGGTCCCGCTTGTAGTTCTGGCTGGTTTCTCGCAATGTGGCTACCTAGACGTAGGGGTATCTCATCTCCCCAGATCTTTGTTGGATCATGCTCCATGCCTTTTGCAATTGGCACTCCCCGAGTCCCCCGCACGCATGTGCTCTTGGTGGCTTCCACAACATGGACTCTTAGATGAGGCTTTTAAGGAAGAAATAAGGACGGATATCACTGACTATTTCACTCTCAATTCTGGTTCGGTGGACAAGGAGGCCTCCCTCTGGGAGGCATTTAAGGTGGTCATTAGGGGTCAGTGTGTCGCTCACCAAGTGGGGGTGTTAAAAGCCATTTGGGGTTCGCTTGCCTTCCTGGAGACTCAAATCAGGGGACTAGAAACAAAATGTTATTCCTCCATCGACTCAGACACGCTGGCCCTCTTAATCCCTTCGATGCTCATGACGGAATGGTTCCATCATGAGCATCAGTGCCCCTGTGCTCATGACGGAACCATTCCGTCATGAGGACAGGAAATCCCTCTGCTGCAGACAGCAGAGGGATTTCATTCTCTCCCCCAAAGCATCGGGAGCTGGAGAAGAGCTTCCCCAGCCTCCCAGATCCCCTCCCTGGTTTCTGTGCCATGACGATCAGTGCGCACATCGCGCTGTCGTCCGAGCCTTTAGGCTCATTTCAGTTTCACTTTCTATGTGCTCAGGGGGCTATCTCATCCCCCCGGGCACGTAGAAAGATGGGAGAGGTATCATTGGAAAGGGGAGAATCTCCTGGGTAGGCAAATGTTGGGGGACCCACGCAAGCCATACGTTGCTGGACTATCCCGGGTGTCTACTTTTCAGAAATGTGTGGGTTTGGAAGTTTCCCAAGATGGCCGCCGAGCCCGGGGATAAAAACCGAGGTGACCCCTTTGCAAATCCAGGTTGTTTTGTGATAGGTAATTTTGATGTCTCCTCAATACGTTTTGGGCCCTTGCCTGTCACGGGTAGTTGACCCACCCACATGAGTAAGGTACCATTTTTATCGGGAGACCTGGGCGAACACTGGGTGGTAGGAAATGTGTAGATCCATGTAGGTTCCAGAACTTTCCCACACACAAGTGTGAGAAAAAAGTGATTTTTTCAGCTAATTTTAAGGTTTGCAGGGGATTTGGGTAGGAAAATGTTAGGGGACCCATGCAAGCCTTACCTCACTGGACTTCCCCGGGTGTCTAGTTTTCAGAAATATGTGGGTTTGGTAGGTTTCCCTAGATGGCAAAACCAGGTTGTTTTGTGATAGGTAATTTTGATGTCGCCTCAATAGGTTTTGGGCCCTTGCCTGTCACGCGTCCTTGACCCACCCATGCAAGTGAGGTACCATTTTTCTCAGAAGACTTTAGGGAAGGTGGGGTGAGTGGAAATGTGTGGATCCATGCAGATTCCAGAACTTTTCACCACAGAAATGTGAGGAAAAGTTTTTTTTCTGACAATTTGTTAGGTTTGCAAGGGATTCTGGGTAACCGAACCTGGTGAGAGGCAGTTCAGTCACCCCATTCTGTATTCCCCTGTATGTCTAGTTTTCAAAAATGTATAGGTTTCCTAGGTTTCCCTAGGTGCCGGCAGAGCTAGGGTTAAAAAACTACAGCTAGGCACTTTGCCAAAAAAGGGTCATTTTTCACTGGGAAATTGTGGTGTGTACACGTTGCGTTTTGTGCCGTTTCCTGTCGCGGGCACTAGGCCTACCACAACAGTGAGGTACCGTTTTTCTCGGAAGACTTTGGAGAATGCGGGGTGGGTGGAAATTTGTGGATCCAGGCAGATTCCAGAGCTTTCCACCACAGAAATGTGAGGGAAATGTGTTTTTTTTTTACAATTGTTTAGGTTTGCAAGTGATTCTGGGTAACAGAACCTGGTGTGAGCTAGTCAAGTCACTCCATCCTAGATTCTCCTGGGTGTCTAGTTTTCAAAAATGTATAGGTTTGCTAGGCTTCCCTAAGTGCCGGCATAGCTAGGGTTAAAAAACTACAGCTAGGTACTTTGTCAAAAAAGGGTCATTTTTCATTGTGAAATTGTGGTGTGTCCATGTTGTGTTTTGCGCCGTTTCGTGTCGTGGGCACTAGGCCTACCCACACATGTGAGGTACCGTTTTTCTCGGAAGACTTTGGGGAACGCGGGGTGGGTGGAAATTTGTGGATCCACGCAGAGTCCAGAACTTTTCACCACAGAAATATGAGGAAAATGTGTTTTTTTTACAATGTTTTAGGTTTGCAAGGGATTCTGGGTAACAGAACCTGGTGAGAGAAAGTCAAGTCACCCCATCCTGGATTCCCCTGGTTGTCTAGTTTTCAAAAATGTATACGTTGGATTTTCCTAGGTTCCGGCAGTGCTAGGGTTCAAAAACTTCAGCTAGGCACTTTGCAAAAAAAATCGTAATTTTTCATTGAGAAAATGTGGTGTGTTCACGTTGCATTGTGAGCCGTTTCCTGTCATGGGCGCTAAACCTACCCAGACAAGTGAGGTACCATTTTTATCTGGAGACTTAGGGTAATTCACATTTGTAAAGCAACTGTTATTACCTATTGACTTTTGATGCATTTCTGCCTTCCAAATGAAAGACAATGTATAAAAAATAAGTAATTTTTAAAAATGATCGATTGCTATATACCCAGACATAATAAAAAAACATTGCAAATTGCTGCTCAGTTTTTGGCTCTGTGTTCATCGGGGTCTTGGTGAACCTACAAGTCCTATATATCCCCACAACCAGGAAGGTCCAGCAGATGTAACGGTATATTGCTTTCAAACAGTTGTCATGATTAGAAGAAGTTACATGTGAAAATGTTGACACAAAAGGCTGTTTTTTTCAACTATTTTTCAATTTTTCCTATATTTAACTGTTAGTTTCGATGAAGAAACAGTGAAGGATCTACACAAATGACCTGTTTCTGAATTCAGAATTTTGTCTAATTTTCCAAAATGTATAGCTTTCCTGGATCCATTATTGCTTTCATACCCATTACTACCATTAACAGGAAGGAGGTTGAAAGCACAAAAAATAGCAAAAATAGGCAATGTCCTAGAAAAATGCCAAAACTGTGTAAAAAATGTTGGTTTTCTGACAGAAGTCTTCTTGTCCCTGAAAGCTGGGAGGATGGTGATTTCAGCACCATAACCCCTTTTTTGATACTATTTGCAGGGGAAAAAACAGACGCTTTCATCTGTAGCCCTTTAATCACATTTTTTCCCAATAATCTAAATTTAGCTGTATTTTGGCTAATTTCTGGGTTCCCTCCAGGGGAATCCACAAGCCCTGTGTACCTTTAGAATCCCCATGATGTTGGAAAAGTAGGACGCAAATTTGGCGTGGATAATTTATGTGGTCAAAAAGTTACAGGGGCCTAAGCTCAAACTACCGCAAATAGCCAAAAAAAAGGCTTAGCACAGGAGGGGAAAAGGCCTAGCAGCGAAGGGGTAAAGACCAGACTGCTTGACTTTGAAAAGGAAGCACAGCGTGAGGTTAAGATTCTCGGAAAATACGCCGAGGCATGGTGATATAGGGAGGGCGATAGGCCATGAAGACTGTTTGCTAGTATGATCCGAACCCTGCGTTCCATTGCTTACATTCCCAAGTTGACTAGCACGTATGGAGATGCTATTAGGGGACAGGCGGGTGCCCTGGATGAATTCACCTCATTCTATTCTAGACTCTACACTGCCACCCAGGAGACATGCCCAGAGGGAATGCAGTCCTTCCTCAATTCCTTAGAGTTACTCTGGTTCAGTCAAAGGCACGGAGATTACATGGATTATCTGTTTACTGTAGCGGATGCATCTCAGGTCATTAAAAGTTTACCTTTAGACAAGGCCCCTCGGTCTGATGGCCTAACTACAACCTTCTATAAAACCTAAGTGGAAGAACTAGCGCCATATTTGATAGCACTATACTAGGAAGTTCAGACTACTGGTATTTTACCACCAACCATGCGTGAGGCAAGAATAATCACTTTGTTGAAGCCCGGGACTGAGCTCGATTCATATCGGCCACTGTCCTCAATAAATGTGGATGTTAAAATTCTGGCCAAATTGATAGCCAATAGACTGCAGCCCCTACTTCCCCTTATCACTTGCCCCGATCAGTCGGGATTAATTCCCAGGTGGTCTACCTCCCATAACCCCAGGATTGTCTTTTCGGTACTACATTACCTCCATCAAGACTTGCAGGCCGCTGCAGTTTTTCTTGACGCTACCAAAGCATTTGATGCGCTCAAATGGCCGGATTTGTTCGCTATTCTTGGCAGCATGGGATTCAGCCCGCTTTTTATTAATCTTATCCGTTTGTTATACACTAAGCCCACTGCTCGGATCAGAGTGAACGGCCTCCTGTCGGAGCCTTTCCCTATTTCGCGAGGTACTAGGCAAGGATGTCCCCTGTCCACCCTGCTTTTCGCGATTGTGATAGAACCCCTAGCTGCATATATCAGGCAGCACCACATGGCCCGGGGGAATGGGTTTAGTACTAGAAGCCTTCTCATCTCATTATATGCTGACGATTTCACATTATACATCACTGACCCCGTGGCAAACCTGGACCACCTCTTGAGAGAGTTTGTTGAATTCAGACGTCTGGCTGGTGTCTCCATCAATTGTCCGTCGTGTTTTACTTGATGGATAACACAACCCCGGTGATCTCTGAGTTTCCTTTAAAATGGGAGGCCGAGGTGGTTAAATACCTGGGCATTTGAATCAGCTGAAACTTACAGGAGGTGTGGAACTTAAACTATGGACGTGCCATTATCTGGTTGGAGGAAAAGGATGCACTATGGGCTAGACTCTCATTATTATGCCTGGCAGGGAAAATCGCCCTAGCTAAAATGGGAGTATTACCAAAATGTCTTTATTTATTTGCCATCCTCCCGATCCCCCTTACACATACCTTCTTGAAGTCCTTAAGATCACTGCTAGATTCACTGGTATTGGCGGGTGGGCAATTAAATGCCTGGTGTGTTCAGGCTAAATTCCTCCACCACTGGGTTCACCCGACACTCTGCCAACCTCATGTAGTTGTGGAGATGGACGCGGTGGCACCTGTTCCACTCTGTGTGGTGCTGTACAAACCATACCGCTGCCATTGAGATGGCACAGATACCACTGAGACCCTACGCTGGGTATGACATGAGCTGCAAAAGAGGGCAGGTGCTCCCATACTATATGCCCCTTCTATGCCACTAGCACACAATCCTATGTTACCTAACATGAAAGGCGGAATTAGCAGAACAATAGCACAAAAGTTGAACCCCCCCATATTCGCAGACCTATACCTGTAGAACACATTTCGACCCCCCCAGTTGCAGACGAGGGTCAAACGGTGCCATTTACTGAAATGTTCCTATATCATAAGCTCCGGGCCACCTGTTGCTCCCTGCACAACAGTTTTCCGGAGCCCCCACCACCTCTGTCAGCATTAGAAAATGTGCAAAGCTCACCTTCACCCCGTAAGGTTGTTACATGACTTTACACACACAGGCAAAACACAGCACCATTGGTTAAGCCCAGAGCATTACAGGGGTGGAACGATAAGCTTACGGTCCCGCTCACTGAGGACCACTGGTCATTTTGTTGCTGCCAGATCACTGAGTTATCCCCCTATTCTAGGCTTCGCCTGGTCCATTTCAAGTTCCTCCACCGTTTATACAGGACACCCATAGGCTTGCATCGCATGGGGTTGAGAGATGATGAAAGCTGCTGGCCCTGTGGGTTTACTCCTGCGTCCTTCTTACACATGGCATGGGATTGTCCGAAGCTAACGACATTCTGGTCCACGATCTTTACACTGATCAATCAATCAAGGAATTTGTAAAGCGCACTACTTACCTGTGAGGGTCTCAAGGCGCTGAAGGGAGGGGGAGCTGCTACTGCTCGAAGAGTCAGGTCTTGAGATGTATTCTGAAGGTGAGCAGGTCCTTGGTCTGCCATAGGTGGGTGGGGAGGGTGTTGCAGGTCTTGGCGGCGAGGTAGGAGAATAATCTGCCACCGGTGGTCTTTCGTTGGATGCAGGGGACAGCAGCGAGGGCGAGGTTTGCTGAGCGGAGCTGGCGGGTGGGGGTGTAGAAGTTGAGTCTGTCATTCTGGTAGGCTGGTCCGGTGTTGTGGAGTGCTTTGTGTGTGTGGGTGAGGAGTTTCAAGGTGATCCTCTTGTCGACAGGGAGCCAGTGCAAGTCTTTCACGTGGGGGGTGATGTGGCTGTGTCGGGGTACATTGAGGATCAGACGTGCGGAGGTGTTTTGGATGCGTTGTAGTCTATGCAGGTGTTTGGCTGGTATTCCTGCGTAGAGTGCGTTGCCATAGTCCAGCCTGCTGCTGACGAGGGCCTGTGTAACAGTTCTCCTTGTTTTGGATGGGATCCACTTGTAGATCCTGCGGAGCATGCGGAGGGTGTTGTAGCAGGAGGAGGAGATGTCGTTGATCTGCTTCGACATGGAGAGGGAGGAGTCAAGGACGAATCCGAGGTTGCGTGCTTGGTCGGTAGGTGTGGGTGCTGTTCCCAGCGATGTTGGCCACCAAAAGTCGTCCCAGGCTGAGGGGGTGGATCCGAGGATGAGGACCTCCATCTTGTACGAGTTCAGTTTCAGACGGCTGCTCTGCATCCAGTCGGCGACGGCCTTCTTTCCCTCGTGGAGGTTTGTTTTGGCGGTGTGCGGGTCCTTGGTGAGGGAGAGGATGAGCTGGGTGTCGTCGGCATAGGATATGATGTTGAGGTTGTGCTGACGGGCTACTTGTGCGAGGGGGGCCATGTAGATGTTGAACAGCGTCGGGCTAAGTGATGATCCCTGGGGAACGCCGCAGATGATGTTGGAGGCTTCGGATAGAAAGGGTGGGAGTCGGACTCTCTGGGTTCTGCCGGAGAGGAAGGATGTTGTCCAGCTGAGGGCTTCCTCATGGATCCCGGCTTCTTGGAGGCGTGTTTGTAGGGTGCGATGGCAGACTGTGTCTCGAGGGTGGCCGACAGGTCCAGGAGGATGAGGGCTGAGGTTTCGCCATTGTCGAGTTGTCGCCTGATGTCATCTGTGGTGGCGATGAGGGCTGTTTCAGTGCTGTGGTTTCATCTGAACCCGGACTGGGATGGGTCCAGGATGTTGTTGTCTTCGAGGTGGTGGGTTAGTTGTGCGTTGACGATTTTCTCGATGACCTTCGTCGGGAACGGGAGCAGGGAGATGGGTCGGAAGTTCTTGAGGTCCTTGGGGTCTGCCTTGGTCTTCTTGAGGAGGACGTTGATTTCGGCGTGCTTCCAGCTGTCCGGGAATGTGGCTGTCTTGAAGGAGGCGTTGATGACCTTCCGTAGTTGGGGTGCGATGGTTGCGTCGGCTTTGTTGAACACGTGGTGAGGGCAAGGGTCTGACGGTGATCCAGAGTGGATGGAGTTCATGACCTTGCGTGTTTCTTCGTCGTTGACGTTGGTCCAGGAGGTCAAGTGGTTGGTCCAGGTGGTGTTTGCAGGGGAGGAGTCTGGTGAGGTTGGGTCGATCGGGATGTTGAAGCTGTTGTGGATGTCTGCTATCTTCTGGTGGAAGAAGGTTGCCAGAGCTTTGCACAGTTCTTGTGAAGGCGGGACGTCGTTGGCGTTGGGGTTGGAGAGTTCCTTCACAATGCTGAAGATGTCTTTGCTGTCGTGTGCGTTGTTGTCCAGTCTGTTTTTGAAGGAGGATCTTTTGGCCATTCTGATGAGGTGGTGGTGTCTACGAGTGGCGTCCTTGTGGGCTGCGTGACTGTCAGATGTGCGATCATGGAGCCATTTCTTCTCCAGTTTCTGGCTGGCGCGTTTGGAGGTCTTTAGCTCGACGGTGAACCAGGTGGCTTTCTTGCTGGCGTGGTTGATGGGGGGTTCCCTGAGTGGTGCAAGGGTGTTGGTGCAGTCTTCAATCCACTGTCTGAGGTTGCGGGCTGCTATGTCTGGGTCGGTGGAGGCCTCAGGTGGGTTCTGGGTGAGGGTGGAGGTCAGTTGGTCTTCGGTGACTTTGCTCCAGCATCGACGTGGGAGTTGTTGGGTGCGGTGGTGCGTGGTTGGCTTCTTGAAGGTGAAGTGGATGCAGCGGTGGTTGGTCCAGTGGAGTTCGGTGGTGTGGTTGAAGGCGACGTGGGTGCCTGTGGAGAAGATGGGGTCCAGCGTGTGGCCGGCGGCGTGGGTGGGGGCGGTGACGAGCTGCCTGAGGCCACGGTTTGTGAGGTTGTCGATCAGGGTGGCAGAGTTGGCATCGTTGTTGTTCTCGAGGTGGAAGTTCAACCAGATCATTGGTACACCTGTGTCCCCCACCCCTCTGTTGGGCTTGCAGAGCTATGTCAAAGACACGCCAATTAAGGTACGCAAACTGTATGCACTGCTTCTTCTGTTTGCCAAGCGCCAAATTGCCGTGCACTGGGGAAGAAGGAGGGAGCCTTCTATCAAGGAGTGGATCAGGGACATCACGTATGGTCACGCTCAATTAACCACATTCTGGGAATTAATGCCCCCCACTTCGTGACCTAGGGACATTTGAGAACCGTTAATCACTTGGCCCAGGGAGAAGCAGGGGTCAGATGGGGACACCTCGACATACACGGGGTCAGCAGATGGGCTACTGTGAAATGTTGTAGCTATCTTGCTTTACAGTTAACCCACCTGCAGTGCATGCGATACAAGACGAGGCTCTGGACCTAAGGTCATGTTCCCCATTTGCTTATTTTTCGATTGGTATTGCAATGTGGTGCTCATTTACATCTTTCTGTTTAGTCTTAGTGCGATGGGTGCATATTGTATAACACTTGTAATCTGATTGTGCAGATTCTACTCCTAAACAAGCATTGCTAACATACTGGCTGGTTGTTTATTGTGATGATGTATTTTCTTTTGAAAATGCCAATAAAAAGAAATAAAAAAAAGAAGACAAACGTCATCTAAAACCACACATTTACAACAGATGTCTGTGAGGAAATCATCTGAAATCTACAGGAACCACACATTTCCTACCACCCAGCATTCCCCCATGTCTGGCAATAAAAATGGAGCCTCATTTGTGTTGTAGGTGTAGTGCTGGCAATGGGAAACATCCCTGAATCCAAAATATATATATACACATCACATTTTTGCAATGAAAGCTGACCCTTTGTTGAATTGTGAGTAGCTGTGGATATTAAGTCCTACCTTATCCAACACCTATGCAAATCTAACAAACATGCACATTTTTGACAACTGCACAACCAGAGAAGTCCAGAGGTGTATGACTTGCTTGAGTCTCACTAGATAATTTTAACCAGAAGCTATTGCAAATGCCAAATACTGATATGAAACATCCATTTGCCTCACATTTCTGTGATGCAAACTTATGGAATCTGTGGAGAGCCACACATTTCCTACTACCTTAACTTTCTCCATGAACACTGATAAGTACAGTACTTCACTTGTATGGGTGGACTAAGAGACCAAGACACAACAAGTCCCAAAGAGCTACATTGAGAGATAAGCAATAGCGGTAGCAGTGGTATTTGGGGCCGTGCTGTAGTCCCACCCATTCAAACCGATAAAACATAAACATTTTGAAAATAAGACATCCAAGGAATTCCTGGGTGGTGTGCCATGCATGGATCACAACAGGATTTCATACCCTGTATGCCCTGCAAACCTCAAACTTTGCCTGAAGTCACTCATTTTCATTACAATGCTCTGATGGAAACTTCAGGAATACACAGGAATCCCCAAAAGTCCTACCACCTGGCATTCTCCCAATTGTACTGACAAAGATGCTGGCCCACTTATGTGGCTTGGCCTACTGCCCACAACAGAAATGGATGGAGCCAAAGTCAATATGAAAACTATTGTGAGGGCTCCCATCAACCTTATTTTGAGTAGTTTATGTAGCGGGGTCCCACGGCAGCCACATGAGGCTCAATAGGTATGCCTTTTATGAACCTTTAGCGCACAGACTGCTAAATTAAACTCCTTCCAGATTGAGGATGTAAGTTGGGGTTTTCAAGGAATGCCTTCCGAGGCCACATTCTTTGAACTGAGGGCCATATTTATTAAGAGTTCTGTAGCTTTTGCACCACTCAAGAGGGTGCAAAAGTGAAACAACCATTGAGATGTGATTTATCAAGCTACACCAGGCATCTTTCTGTGCCCCTGGGTGGCTTGATAAATCCAGAATAATGAAACACAGTGCAAATTGATGTGCCTCATTAGTCTGCCCCAGGGATGCATTCCATGGGTGATGATTAGGTGCTCCCATGCAAAACCCATGGATTTTGATGCATTCCCTGATTTACCATAAATGGTAGATCTGGGAATGCACCAAAACTGCTACTCCCCAGGTGAGGCGTGAAAACATTTCTCCCTATTTTTCCTCTTTCACTGTGTGCTGCATTTTGCAGCACACACAGAAAGAGGACAATGCATCAGGGGAATGTTTATGTGCAAAAATGTGCCCTTTTCTGCACAAAAACAATACTTCCAACAAATCAAACACCCTTGTACTATGGTGCAAGAGTGCCTGTGTTGGTCCCTGGTAGCGCATTGTGCGCCAACGCTTGAAAAAGTCAGAAATGCACCAACCAATGTTATGTATGGCCATATATGACCTTTCCATTTCACTCAATGCAACAAGTTAACTTGCTGCGCTGGATTAAATCATGATAAATATGACCATGAGTGACCATATCGACATTTGAAGCTCAGGCAAACATGCTAGGGAAGACAGCCTCAGTTCCCTAAAGAGCATGTCCTAAACTACAAGGAATGTTAGGTTTGACACACAAGGTAGTCAACGAGATTGTGATATATGTCCTGTTCACTGTTAAGTGCGGTGATATGACTATAATGTACTTGTCATATGACAGGGATGAACATGGCGAGCAGGACAAACATATTACCCATACATGTAGGGTTAGATGCAGAGTTCTTTGCAATGTTACGATCTTTCGTAAAGTGCACTGTCACCTGGAAGAGTATTCTGTCTCCAACGCAGGAGCAGTCAGGGCTGATACATGGATTCACCTGGTTTAAAGAGCCAAGTGTTTAGCTTTCTGTAGAATATAATAAAGTTAGAGATGTGTAAGAGAAGGTAATTCTGCACTTTTAGAGGACCCTTTTGCTGTTCGGGTACTTTGTAAGCATGGAATGTGTGTGAGTGTACATATCCTACTGAGCAAATGTGTTTATAATGTTTCTGAAAGCGGGGGTGGTTTTGAGGTATGTTGTGCCAGTGCTGCGTAAGGTTTTGAATGCGTGTGTCAGGGGTCTGAAAATAGCTGTGGATGGGGACACAGTGAAAGTTTTTGAAGTACAGGGTGATTGTGTGGTGGGAGAATGAGTGTGGGGGCTCCCTGCTGTGCTCTGTATGGTTTAGAGTCATTTGCTCAGTTGAATGTGGGAGTAATTCAGTATCAGAGTGAGTGTGGCTCCTATCTTGTTGAATCCATTCGTAAAGGTGAAGTGATGGCATGTGTAGCTCTTCGTCTTCTGCATTTGATATATCCCTGTGAAAGCACACCTAGCCTAAACGTTTCCTACCTGTTCATGTCTCTGTTCCTTTCAAAGCCCTGACTAATTATGTATACTTGCTGAGTGAACCTTTACGAATGCCTTGTGTTGATAGCTACTTGAAGCTTAAGGAACCATGTCTTTCATGCACCTTCTGTGCACTCACTGTTCTTAATCCAACTACTTCCAATTTGTGTATGCACATTGGAGGTATCAGCAAATGCCTTGCAAGGCACACAGTGCTCAAACTGAGTGAACATATCTACCTAGCATATCCGGTATATCAGGGTGAGATTGAAAATCATGGTGATGGCATGACACAATAGAAAGGTGTGCTTGGTACACAAAACCATCCTGCAGTGGCAAATGGATTGCTCAGGATCATCACAATTTGTATTGTGTCACACTGCCACATTGAGAAATGAAGAGTTCAAAGCAAAATTAGAAGTGACTGAGTCCTGTGGGACATTTGTTTGGCTCATTACACTTGCCCTGGTTCTCGTGGGCAAACAATGTGGTCGTTGTGTTTTATATATAAGTTCCCTGAAGAGCACTTCAAAAACTAGTCAAGTCATTAATTTTTTATCGCAACGGGTACTTTGCGACAACATGACTTTTTTTCCATCCACCATTATGTGCAGTGTGGTGACTATAATGCAATTGTCATTCGGTGAACGGAACACCTACCACGCTCTGACGGTGGATAAATGCTAGGAGCAAGCCATAAGCAAGTCCATCATTTCCTCAAGAGGAGAAAAAATATAATCTACAGCTGCTTGCCTAGTGAAGTAATGTCCTTTGGAAGGTAGGTATCTATGCGCAGCCATTGAACGTGCTACTACAGCTCCACCTCAGTCAATTTCTCAATACTTTTGTATGATACCACATAAAGCACATTGGGCTGGCTCAGATAAGCACTGGGGACAGTAACTCCCCACTGCCTAAAGTATGCAAAGTTTACTTGCATAAAGCAGATTCTACAAAAATAACATAGCTGAGTCTTTTTAGTTTTTGCAGGAATGCAGTCATCAAAGTATCAATCCTGCAGCATTGCTACATCCTTCTGAGCATATGAAGAGGAGGCTGCTGCTTCTATAGCATTGAAACTTCAATGATGGTCAAGTAAAAGTCAAGGAAAAACACGAGTCTTCCTGTGTTGGTCTGATGATAAACAACATACACTTTGTATGTTGCTATCGGTATCAGGTGGATGAACATTTTCTAATACCAAGTGTGTATTTCACAACTCACATTGCATGGCTGAATAACCTTGAAATTCTTATCCACTCCTCCCATGTACTTGGCATGATTTAGTATACAGATAGGCTTGTGGACTTCAGCCACCTGATCTCAAACTGTGATGCGTAAGTGGTCTCTTCATGAATTGTAGTGAGCATGTATGCATCTCGACTATCAGAGAACTTGATGGCATGATATTTTGTAGGAATGCAATTGGGAATATTTGAAGTTTCTTACAAATAAGTTCTCTCTGGAATCCTTTGTGGTGACAACAAACTGGACTGCATGCTACAGTGCCAGCTTTGTACAGCTCAGTGAACAGCTCTACTCCTGTATAGAAATGGTCCACACAAAGGTTATAACCTTTGAGAGGAGTGGCTGATCAAACTCTCATACAGTCTTAGTATGCGTTCTAGCATGGAGAACAAACCTACAGAGGTTAGAGTGGAGTCTTTCATTGTGTTCACTCTCAGACTGTAAAAATTGCCTTTAGAGCTCTCACATATATTATGTACAACAATATACTGCCTGAATAAAAGACACACCTTGAAGAGGATCAAGGTCTAATTAATTGATACATTCTTTCCAGGAGTATAAATATCTTTAAACCTGGCAGACAAATGATCCACAACAGGGCAACTGTCATAGTCTGAATGGTTCTGGGGCAATTCAGCAGCATTTTATCATTGGAATGCAGTATATGCTGCAATAACAAAAAACGATCTCTGCTAATGGATGGTGTGAAGATGGACATTACACAAACCATGCAAGTAGACCTGTAGTGCTAAGCACAAGACCTAAAAATTAGGTGAGGTGGGAGTCCACTGGTGTGCCATAGAATGAGTTCCTAGAGTGCCTCCATCCTCCCTCAGAAATTGTTCTGAACTCAAATGTGTTTGCTTCACAATTTGCTAAAAGAAGTCAACATCCAACACAAAGAAGGACACAGTCAACTGGCAAAAAATGTGCTGTATTGACTTTACATCTAGTATCACTATGAGAACGGGAACATTTGGGCCACACAAAATTGGCAAATCCCAAGAGAGAACTCCATGTTTGCTTGCTTGCTCCATTGCACAGACTCTGCTTGCAGGTGTACATAATGACTGCCATCATTATGTGCCTCAGAATCACTGGAACTCTGCTTACTTATAGTCTCTTCCAGATTCTGCTTTATTTTCCTCTCTCTCAGATGCTGTCTCAGTATCTGATCCTGCCTCAAGGAGGACCTCCATAACCTGAGTTAGGGCCTGGACTGTAGTCATTTATCGAGATGTCATCTCACTGACTGGTTAAAACCTCCCTTCTAAAACAATGCTCTATGCAGAAGGCAGAAGTATTGTTCTAAATCAGTTGGTGGGTGTGTGTGAGATGTGTGCAAAAGTAAATAAACACAAACGTACTTTTCTTGTTCGCTAAACTTGCAGGTTTCTCCATAGACATTAAAAAGACAATAAAACACACTGTATTACTTCACCTTGTCACATACTAAATACAACGGCATAATTTTGTCATGGTGTCTGAAAAATATTATTGTAGGGGAAGCTAGTGGGCCTTTGCCACTATAAACCTACTTTCCGAAAGCCAAAATATCTACCACTCTGATCTCAAGAGGCACACATTTATATAGTATTTCCTTCAACTTTGTGAGCAGGTATGCCCCTTGATAAAACACACATTGTTATCAGCAGGGTCACTCTAGTATGTGACAAAGCTGACTAACTTATGCAGCAACAAAACACAAATTACGTGGAATAATGCAGCACGTTTTCTTATAGAATTACTTCAGTATTACTTCATTATTTTGGTATTTCCAAAGTTGATAATACAGGTTGGGCAGAGATTCCACGTCATTATCTACAGCATGGCAACAAAATAAAGAAATAAGCAAATAAAATAGCAGCAGTCAACAATTTTGCAGGCGTTTCCACTGCATGCGAACATGTGTTGCACATTTTTAGCAACTTTTGGCCTGTTTTACTAACAATAATTTTATTTATAATCTACAAAGGGGGTCGGCCCACGTCCTGAGTGCTGACCCCACCTACATTTCCTTTATATTTATTTCAGAAATATCTTGAATATCATAAAGTTCATTTAAGTAGTCTATCCGAGCACAGTAAGTGCCCAAGTAAATCGGTGCTCAACTTACATTTGTCTCTGAAAGAAGAGTTTTCATGTATATATATCTGGCCGTTGCTTGAGCCTCATTTTGCCCGTGAACAAGAGCACAGGAGTGCTTGAAACGCATTGGGCTGTGAAATGTGAGGGAGAGACTGTTCTTCCGCTGAGCTGTAATTCTGCAATTAAAAGGTGAAAACTTCCCGCTGTGGGCGTCTCCTCATTGACCCAAACTCAGTTTGTGGATGTTTAGCGGCCGGGCTCCGGTTACTTGACATTGATGTTAAGGGATATGTATGCGATGTTTTCGCACATGACGGGCGGAGGGACGGGGAGGGTACTGACCGGGCATACGAACAACCTTATTGATGCTGGTCTTCACATTTGTGATTATTTTTATTTTCGCGTTAAGGTAGTGTGGCTCATGATACTCGACGCCTCTCGCACCGTGGCCGGCCTGTACGGTTGTAGGCCCGTATTTGTATACTGACATTTTTTCTCAATAAAGGGTTTTCGAATGAATTATGGGATCAGCGTCATAGCAAATCATTAGGGTTGGCGAAGGTTTTTAATAATGACCAATATTCCCGAACAATAGAAGACAGATAATACAGACCCTTTGCCTGAATTTTGGATTGATGAAAAATTTGTATCCATCACACCTGTCTTTTTCCAGAGTTGTTAGAAAATGGTTGACTGTAGCTTAAGGTATCTGCCGAATGCAAGGTATGGTACTTTGTCCCATAATATACGACTGATTGAGAAACAAATGCACGACGAGGGAACTCGAATTTAGGGACAAATAAAATGAAGCATCTTTGTATAGTACAAAGGAAGGATATAGCAGATCTGTGGTATTATACGCTCCTACAGCTAGCCTGGTACGTGGTAAGTAGAACTTTTTCGTGTTTATGCACGCTGACGCACTTTGAATGCTGTCCCCCCCGTTCTTTTCTTCCCTGTAGGCTACATCGGAGTTCCGACTGAAGAATGGAGTGGCCATGGAACGCACTCTGCTCAAATGTAGGGAAAGACATAGACAAACGTTGTGAGATGGTGCGTGGAGGGCAGACCACCACTGGGAACGTGAAAAAAATGTATGGTATGACTGTGCGTATGTGCCCTGATTGTACGGTATGAATGTGTATGTGTTACATATGCCTGGGTCGCTTGTGAGAACGTCTTCGTATGACTGAAATGCTTGTCTATCGATCAAAGGGAGGGGAGTAAAAAAGTCCGACACCTCCCCCCAAAATGAATTACGGAGAATACTGAAAATGCGCAGCACGCATAGAAAAAGGACAGGAAAGGAAAGGTCCCCTTTACCCAAAATAGCTCTATGTCTTCATCTTAAGTTTCTGCGCTTGATGTATGTACTGTTACGCCCTATCCGGTATTTGTGTGTACGTGAACGTTGAATTTATGTTTTTCCCCAGCTTGTGTTTTTTTTTGTACGTAAAACCGACCCGTGCTGCTCTATGTTGTGTGTACACCAAGTAGTCTATTATCGTACACATTTGTCACTCTCTCACTCTCGTTTTATGTCGTACGTGTACCAAATAGCCTACTTGATGCGCATGTCTCTCTCTCTCTCTCTCTCTCTCTCTCTCTCTCTCTCTCTCTCTCTCTCTCTCTCTCTCTCTCTCCCTCTCACTCTCTCTCTCTCCCTTGCACTCTTTTTGAATAGATGACAACACGGTACCTCCCCAGTATGTGTATAATTGGCCTAAACATGACGGTGTTTGAACAAATTGACAGAAGCAAAACGACCGTAGTTTACCACACTACTACCTCGCCTTTCTGTAAAATGTTGAAACTTAATTGGCTGAGAAAGAAAGGACAGGTAAGATGACTGATGTCTTCCAGTCTGGCCCTTATCACGGGAACTATTAGTCAGTGGTTTTTGTTTTAGAGCTCTAACGATTCCACCTCCATCGCTCAGAATCGCCCCGCCCAATTGCACAGAAATAGAGCATCTAAGCACCCCGTCCTTCCAGTATAGTCCCAGTCCTGTACTAGCCGTCCCTGGATATATTAAGCAATACAGCTGATGACCTTGTTTCTGAAGATACATCGCCTAAAACTGATAAAGGTCAACTATTGTCTCCAGCAAGAAAAATGTTTAACTTGTGTTCCTCCCCAAAACAGATACTTGTGAGCCTATGACAGTAGCACCTCACACTTTTTCATACACTTAGCAGTCCCCGGAGAAAAATATGGATAGACAGGGCTTGTGTTAGAAGAACGAGTCTCTACCGGGGAAGCCGGTTCGAATTTTGATAGACCAGAAAGTTAATAGATGTCAGACTTCTTGCAACGCTTATAAGGTACAGGAATGAACACATAGCAGACCTGATGATGGAAATTTGCAAGAACACTCACAAACCTGCACCACAGCAATGATTAAAGAGTTAATAGACTTCCACCATAGAGTGACCGATAAACGTTTCCCCGACCCCTTGGGGTTGGGAGAGAGAGAATGAAGTGTGTAAACGTCTTCCCTACTAGTTCTCTAAGATTTTGTTTCTTGTACTCATTCAAAGATAACATGTGGTCATCGGAGAAGAGGGGTCGGACGTGACGCACAGCCAGGCTGCGGATCATGGAAAATCTATGGCATCGACCAAGGGGGAGCCACGGAGCAAAAGGATGCGGGACGAGGCACCATCCTCAGCGTGGAAAGCGGTAGAAAGAAGGGTTATCCCGAAGCCCCCGCTCGCTGATCGGCCCGTGCCTGAAGTCCCAGCCTGTTGAGCCCGATTGATGGGCCCAGTGCTGAAAGATTCTGCCCTCCTTGGTCCGCTTTTTGATCCGATCCCACTCCACCCCCTCTTCCCTCGGCCTCCCAAGGCACCCCTATTTTGAACTTGACTTGACACAAGAAGAATGAGATGCGGGTACTCCGTCTCAAGGTACCTATGATAAGACCAGTCAAGGGACAGGACAAAACAGGACTGTGATCCAGGAGCAACGAATGGTCACACCCTGCAACGCGAAAGCCTGGATTTGAGCTGGACCTTAGCTCCGCCGCCGGTGCTCAACAGCGCCAACTAAAGAAGAAGAACAATGAGAGCTTACCAGTGATGGCTCACAGTAATAAGACACTGGAAAGAAGAACCCCCTTTTTTTTTTACATTACCCCCCCCTCCCTGACTGTAACTCATGGTGAGTTGTATACCTCTCCCAACCACCTTTGAATTGACTATCTTCCAATCAAGTTTCCAAAGTCTTTTATCGGTCACTTCCAACTGCACACTAATAGTTAAGAAACATTAACTTAGTATAAATGATAATTGTATAGCATTAGCCGTACACATGACTATGCTGTTTAGTTTGATCCACACGAAGTCTAGGCCTTAAGTAATGTGCGTAATATTCCTTGTTTTGCCAGACCACTCTTTACAGTATCATGTTTGTGTTTAAGCGAGCTTCCCTCCACCTATCTCCGGGTCTGACATATGACGCAGCTGATGTAACTCTGTATGCGCTACCTCCTCGCCTATCACATCAACTACATACAATTATGTACAATTGTGTCAGATTATTCCTGTCTGTCCTGAGGCTCTGTACTTTGAAACAGGAATGCATGAAAGCATTTACGATGCCGTGGCTAAAAGTTTAACGAAGGTGGATGTCGGCTAGACAAGCTGGCTAGATATGTTGAAAAGGGAGGACTGTTAAAATCTGGTTTGCGATGTCAACATAATCGGCGCCATCCTGTCCCCTCTCAGGCCCGCACGCTCGCTCAAGCAGTAGCCATTTTTAAAAGCGCCATGGCCCCTCTGCCCCTCACCGATCACCAGCGCGTTCCCTAGGCACTGCGAACATCCCCCGCGCGCCGGCCACCCCCGCTCTCTCATACATGGGCCATAAACCCCCTCCTTCTGCGCGACCCTGCCATGGAACCACATCCCGCGCCTGACCAACACCCCCTTTCATCCCATACTTTGTCATATATCCTTTTGGTAACCCCTTCCTCCACGCCTGATCGCCCGAACTAATCCCAGGCCATCACCTAGCCCTGCGGACGCAGTTTATTGCCCCTACTGTAAAGGAAACACCTCACATCTAAGGTATTGCAGTAGATCAAGGCCCCCAACCCTTGTGACCCGATCAGTTGCGCACACCCCCGGAAATTGGCGGAATGTCCAGCTGTGTGATAGCCATCTCCTACTATGGGTGGGGTGGGGACTTCCACTGTAGTTATGTGTGGGAACGGGTCCGAGCCGGGGATTCCGAGGATGTTCTTTCATGTATCAAAGCAATCTCAAGAATGTGCCATGTACAATAAACCGGTAATAAAGCAATAAATCTGTGTATAAGAGGCCAGGCCTCAGAGATGTAGAGAGAGCACCTCGTGACGATACCTTGCTGTCTGATCTGATGTGTTCTCCTCCGGAGAGAATAAACCTTTGTTTCCTGCCTTCCAGTCTTCAGCGCCTGCCTCTTTTGTTGGTTAATCATCGAATGGTATAAGAGGCGATTACCGCCGGGCAATACTTGAAAGGTTATCGACTGAAAATGCCGCTACCATTTAACACATTGACCACTACATTAGCATAGAAGTTGACACCTGAACTATTTTCAAACTGATAACCAAAAATTTCTTCAACAGTGTCCAATTTCTTTTTACTTGCAATTACAACATTATATTGTTCTTTTCCCTTCTCGACACCTTCAGAAACGACATTTGGTATAGAACTTATCCTTTGACTTGTACTTTCCTTGTCAGTATTTTCCACATCGATGGCTTTGGAATCATAAGACTTGTTGTTTTAAGTTTTTTTTGTTCTCTGCTATTGGGTACAACAGCACATGTGGCATAATCTTCAAAGAAAGACAAAACAGTTTCATCTGAATCTGTTCCAAATTTGGGAGCGTCCTTGATCCATAACAACATATGTATATGAGGAGCACCTCTTGCTTGATACTCCTTTCTCCAAAAGAAATCAACAACTTCTCCAAGAGGAGGATTCTTTTTATTGCAGATGAAAGACATCATAGCTTCAAACCTATGATTGAAATATCTGCATAGATTAACAGGATCCAAAGAGCACAATTCTCCAGGTGTCTTGTAGTCAATATTTTTTATATTGGAAGAAATTCAAGTAAATCATCCCAAGCATACTCAGCACAGCTTAGTGTAACAAACCATGTAGGAGTTCCCAAGTTCCGTAGCATACATTTCAGTTCTCCATGACGACGATACCAATATTCATTAGTCCCACGCTGACATGCCATCAGATTAATCAACTGAAATTCTAAATGATCATCTCTCTGATGCACTTTATCCATAAAATCCTTTGCAGTTACATTTTGCAGATGCATTCCAGTTTTTAAAATGTGATTTACTGCATACGAAAGTCCAGAGAAGTCACTTTCAAACAGAAGATGAAACATATAAGGGATACATTGTCAAAATCTTCTGCATATAATCTTGTTGTCCGATATTCAGATGCAGGAATCTGCACAGGACGTTCATCATATCGTCCACCTTTTCCTGTTGGAAACAACTGTGGGAAACAACGAGCTTCCAAGCTCTCTTCCCATACACTCATGGGACTTCCTGTTGCTTTTTTCATTTGGAACAACTCAATCGTATTCCCCATCACCTCTTTGGAATGAAGTGGGTGTACACTAAAATGTTCATAGATTTCTTCACATCTGGACATGTCCACTTTTTCAATTTGTCCACTTAATGTTTCACTATCTTCTGCTAAATCAATTTCTTCTTCTCCAACAAACACATTTCTATAGTACTGATTATTTTTTAACAGATACAATGATGCCTTGTGCACTTTTCTAACATCCACTAACTCTTGCCAGATTTTCTTATTCTTAGTAGGAACTAGAATGACTAGTGGCTCATTTTCTGCATGGTCTACACTAATAGTTTCAATATTTTTCATTAAATCTAATGGTAAATACACAACTCTTCCTTTCAATCCTCTTTGCAACTCTGATGGAGGTAATTTACCTGTGTTAGGCTCCATACGAACAATAGCCTGAAACGGGTGAACACATTGAATGAGAATAGACGCATACGTATTTAAATCTATCAGCTCTGGATGAATAGCAACCAACTCTAGATTATTATGAACAGCTCTAGCTGGCATTTTATTCTCATCTAATATGTAATAACAATATTTGCAAATACGCTGCTCAGATCCCAAATCAAAACAATCCTCTACCAACAAAAATGTTGCAAATTCCATCCACTGATCATTATCTTCTATTTCACTTTTTAAATACAGATTGACACCCCTAGTCTGAATTTTATAGTGAGTTTGCCGACAACAAATACAAGAAACATTTGGTCTTTCACCTGAAATTACCTTAAACTTTGTGATTTCATCCTCAAATTTTTTTGTAATTACGGGTTCTACATTGTCTTCAACATTTTGTTCTACTAATGTGTCAGTTTCTGCACTCTCTTGCTGAGGACCAAAGTAACAAAACTCAATATCATCACAAACTTTCTTCACATCTGATACTGACCAACGCAAAAGAGCACTGTTCAACTCATTTAACTTTAGTGCTGGACTTTTCGCATCATACAATCTTCTCACTAACTTCCGCATTTGAGTATGATGTACTGCCAGCATCCTGAAATGGTGAAAAACACTTTGACAAACTTTCCTAGAAAGACAAGCCAGAGAATGACCTTGCAAACCAGTTTTTTTTCTCACTCTGCAAGGGTCTAGTCCCTGCAACACCTTAATCATTTGTTTAACACTTTTTTTACTATATGCTCGTAAAAAAATACATAATTTATCAATAGCTTCCATTCGTACACTACAAATACTACTCCAATTCCAAGTGTACACAGGGTGTTTAGGACGTCTCCCTAGAACTTCATCAGCTATCACTTCTTCTGCATTTCTTTCAACCATTTTCTCTTTCTCAATTGGACAACCATCTCTAACCTCATAACCTCTACCACTGGTGTCAACTGCATATAGTCATTTTTTGCTCTGTAAATAACTTTCTTCATTAACGATAAGGCTCTGAACTGGAACTGTGTTTCCATTCTCCCCCAAAAAATCAAAAAAAAATGTTCTATTAATTACTCTTTTCCTCCTACTTTTGGCCTTCATTAAATGGATTGGTTTATCTAGTTATCAAATTCTGTTATACTAAAATGAATAGTTTCCTTTTTACTTCAAAAGCCTTTCAGCAATGTTTTCAATATGCTTCTTCTTTTTATAAAATAGAGCTCTCTTTTTATATTTCTTCACATCTTTCAGCAAATTATGTACTAGTCTCTTGTAAAATATTTTTTTGCGTAATTCCTTATACTGATTTTGCCTTGTTTTACCATACATTGTCTACTTTGACTGAACATTAGCTTTTTTGCTTTTCCTCCTATTTTGATTTTTTTTTGTCTAGTTGAAGCATTCTCAGTGGTTTCAGCATTCTGTACATTCTGTTTGCTCCTACAAACATTTTTAATAAATTGCTTTGTGATCTTACCAGAAGATTTTTTTCTTTTTATCCACATTATCTTGTACATTCAATACTTGTTACTGTTTCTTCAAGTAATTCTCCTGTCTCTGTTCTTTTCTTTTTCTTTTTTCTGGCATGATTTCTCTATTTTAACGTTTAAAAACAGTATCTGTATAAAAGAATCACAAATAAAAGTATATTAATAACTTTCAAATGTATACTATTCTATTACTGTAGAAACACATTTTATACAAAAACTGACTAAGAAGCTATAGCCCTGAAGCACAACTATGGTTAAAACACTACATGCATAGTGCATACTACTTTGAAGCAGTTCATGCCCTAAAGCCTACCTCACTAAAAAACTACATGCTAACTGACTGAATGATTACAGTACTATAAGGAGACACACTTGGTGAGTGACAGGGTGTTTGCTAGAAGTGTATGAATACTGACATGGATATTGATGGTGTGAAAGACAAGTGTGTATGTGATTAGAGCCCTACATGCATAGTGGACATGTGTTTGAATCCATCCATATGATAAGGCCTGTCTTAGTCCAATAGTACTTGCATACTGACTGAATGTTTTGAGTATTGCAAGGAGAGTGCCAGGATGAATTTATAAGTATTTGTATTTTGGTGCAGTAAATACATTAGTACATGGTGCTGAATAAGTCACTGGAGAAGTATAAAGGGAGTGACAGAGTGTTTGTGGGAACTGTATGAATACTGTCTGGGATATCGAAGGTGTGAAAGACAAGTGTGTAGGTGGCTAGAGACCTACATGCATACTGGATAGACATTTGAAACAGTCCATAGAGTAACACTTGGATCACTGCAAAACTGCCTGGAAGTGTTTGAATACTGACTGGGGAATTGAAGGTGTGAAAGACAAGTGTGTAGGTGGTTAGAGGACTGCATACATAGTGGATAGGTGTCCATGTGCTAAGGCCTGTCTCACTGCATGAGTACTTGGGTACAGACTGAATGATTAGAGTACTGCAAGGAGAGTGCCTGGGTGAATTTATAAGTGGTTGGCTTTCGGCACAGTGAATGAATTAGTACATGGTGCTGAATGGGTCACTGGAGAAGTATAAGGAGAGTGACAGAGTGTTTGCGGGAACTGTATGAATACTGTCTGGGATATTGAAGGTGTGAAAGACAAGTATGTAGGTGCTAGAGACCTACATGCATAGTGGATAGACGTTTGAAACAGTCCATAGAGTAACACTTGGATCACTGCAAAACTACCTGAGTACTGACTGAATCATTAGAGTACTACAAAAAGAGTGACTCGGTGAATCTTTTTAAGATTTTGGATTCTAGTGTAGTGAATAGATTAGTACTTACTGCCAAATGAGTCAGTGGAGGTGTGCAATTAAAATGACTAAGTGTTTATTGGAGTTTACAGATACTGACAGAGAAATTGAAGGTCTGTGTTGGTAGTTAGAGGCCTCCATGCATAGTGGAAACACGTTTGAATCAATCCATGTGCTAAGACCTGCCTCACTCCATTAGTACTTAGGTACTGACTGAATGATTAGACTATTGCAAGAAGCGTACCTGGGTGAATTTATAAGTGTTTTAGTTTTGGCGCAGTGAATGCATTACTACATGGTGCTGAATAAGTCACTGGAACTGTGCAAGGGGAGTGACAGGATGTTTGCTGGAAGTACATGGATACTGACTCGGGAATTGAAGTTGTTAAAGACAAGTGTATAGTATGTTAGAAGACTGCATGCATACTGCATAGACTTTTGAAGCAGTCTATGTGGTAATGCATGGTTCACTACATGAGTACCTGGAAACTGACTGAATCATTAGACTACTGCTAGGAGAGTGCCTGGGTAAAACTTTTAAGTTTTTCAGTTTTGGCGCAGTGAAGAGATTAATACATGGTACTGGATCAGTCACTGGATGAGTGCAAGATGAGTGACATGATGTTTATTGAAGTATATAGATACTGACTAGTTAATTAAATAAGTGAAAGACAAGTGTGTAGGTGACTAGATGCCTGTATGCATACTGGATAGGGGTTTGAAACAGTCTATGTTGTAAGGCCTGGCTCGCTGCATGAGTACTTGGATACTGACTGAATGATTAGAATACTGCAAGGAGAGTGCCTGAGTGAATTTTAAGTGTTTGGGTTTCGGCGCAGTGAATGGTTTAGTAAATGGTGCTGAATGGGTCACTAGAAGAGTACATGGGTAGTGACAGGGTGTTTGCTTGAAGTGTATGGATACTGACTGTGGAATTAAAGGTGTGAAAGAGAACTGTGTAGATGGTTAGAGAACTGCATGCATAGTGGATAAGCATTTGAATCAAAGCAGTTATGTGTATTCAAAGATATGAAGTACCCAAATGCTTCTCTCACAGTGGTTCCCAAATGCACACAGACTCACAGTGTGATTCTAGACAAGCAACACTATCCCTAGGAGTTTATCAAAACTCATTCACTACTGTGGAAGGGGTAAGGGGACTGCACACAATCTACATATTTCAGTACTGCACTTTACTGTCAATGCCTGACTCATTTTATCAGTGCATAAGCAATGACTGGCTTCTAATGCTACTAAAACTTGACAACATGACAGGTTTTAAAATATTTATCTGTCAGCAAATACACGATGTTACCAAATGCTTCTCTTACAATCCTTACCCAAATGCACACAGACTCACAGTGTGATTTTGGGCAAGCAACACTATCCTAGGAGTTTACCAAAACTCATTCACTAGTCTGGAAGGGGTAAGGGTACTGCACACAATCTACATATTTAAGTACTGCACTTTAGTGTCAAAGCCTGACTCATTTTACCAATGCATAAGCAAAGACTGGCTTCTAATGCACCTAAAACTTGACAACAAGACAGGTTTTAAAACAGTTATCTTTCAGCAAATAAACAATGTTACCAAATGCTTTTCTCACAATCCTTACCCAAATGCACACAGACTCACAGTGTGATTTTAGACAAGCAACACTATCCTAGGAGTTTACCAAAACTAATTCACTAGTCTGGAAGGGGTAAGGGTACTGCACACAATCTACATATCTAAGTACTGCACCTTAGGCTCAAAATGATTCCTAAATGTACACAGACTCACTGTGTGATCCTAGACAAACAACACTATCCCCTGCACTATACCAATACACATTTCTTAATCAACGAATAATACATTTTAGTGTTCAAACATGACTCATTTTGCAAATTTATAAACAATGACTGATTTCTAATTGTACCAAAATATAAAAACAGCACATTTATCTTCCTGCAAAGAAATGAAAAACACAAATGCTTATCACAGAATGATTTCTACATGCACACACACTGTCAATAAGATTGTAGACAAAAAAAGTACTCCCTGCACTTTACCAGGAGAAATCAGCACATACATCCCCTCACAATTAAATAACTCACCTTTCAAGTTGTTTTGTAGATTAAGAAGTATATCAGTCACACACCAGATATCAGTCACACACCAAATTTTCTTATATAGAATCTCTGCACTGTGCACCTGTCAGCAAAGTTTCCCTCTCATTTTCCACATATATACATGTAAACATCAAATCACATTCCTTCCCACATAAATTCAAAAGTAAACACACATTTCTATTGGTTAAACATTTCAACCCTTTCCAAATGACATAAATGTGAACTCTACCCCCAATCTGCCTTCTGCCTGTTACCATAGAAACAGGTCATGGAACACTGAACCGAGCACACAGGTCACAAGTTCAGCACACAATGTTGCTAATCAAAACAGCAAGTGTGCTTGACTTTTCAACATATCAGCTTATCATATATAATGTTCCTTTCAATCACTTTTTGTTAACCAATAAGAATCATGCGTTTAAAAAACAGAAACATGCACCCTACCTTTCAGTGTAGAAGGTTGTCAAACAACCAATGATTTCTTGTCTTTTTTCAAAACTGCATCTTTGCCACCATTTTAGAAAAATCTTACTTTTCAAACTGCCATTTCATTTACAGAGACCATCTGAGTGCATCCAGACCTCCCTTCAAGATGCTTAGAGTGTGGATTGTGGGACACAGCTATATATTCTGGAGCCAAAGGTATGCAGAAAACAAAGCCATTCACAAAGACCTAGGTTTGCCAAATGTAGACATTAAATGGATTGGACAGAGAGGGTTAAAGTGGCACCAATTGATGCCATTGGTAAAATCCTGTATGCATATACAACACCCTGACTTCATAATAGTGCACTGTGGTGGCAATGACCTAGGCACTTTGACTGGGGTAGGTCTGGAAATGCTTATGAAGGACACCTTTGCAGAATTGATTTCACTTTTTCCCAAAACTGCCTTTATGTATTCTAACATATGCCGAAGGCAGAAATGGAACTGGTCCAATCATTTTTGTCCACAAATTGAGAAAGCTAGGAAACATGTGAATAATACTGTTTCTGCTTTTCTCCGAGACTATAGAATGGGGTCCATTTACAATAACAATCTGCGCTTTCATATGCAAGAGATGTATAGGAGAGATGGAGTACACTTTACTGATGAAGGAAACAGAGTGACTTCCTCAACAACTTTAGACTCTGTATAGGTACTTACTTATAAGTACCAAAAACTCTGAATGAACAGAACGGCTCTTTTTAGAGCTACTCAACAACAAAACACTTAAGCTTGATGTTTATCTCCCAAAAATGTCAGTTTTTTTTCATTGGATCCGCGCACCCAACGCGTTAGGAACCGCGCACCCTGCGCTCATTTCGCCGTTTAAAAAAAAAGGGGGTCCCCAGGGGGTCCTTCGGGGACCCCCTAAGCGACACTAGAGGGTCAGAGTATTTCTACCCTGCCCCTTTACATCTTTCACACACTTGTTTACCTTACTTAATCAGCCTCGCTTCTACCGAGACACAAAATGGCTGCCAACAGTTCCTGGTTGCGAATGTAGACAGACACTTGACAGCCAATTAGCATTCAGTGCGTGATTGGGAGGGTGCGCGCTCAGTTCGGGGAGGGTGCGCTTAGGATGCGCATAGGGTGCGCGGATCCTCCGAGGCCATAGATATGGCCCCCCTAAGCCCCAGGGACTGCCACCTTCCCGGGGCCTATAATAATTATAAGGGAGGGCCTCGCAGTTCCCCCAATCCTCGGGGACCACCGCCTCCCCGGAGCTTCATAGTAAATTAGGAGGGCTTGCAGGCCCCCAAGCCTCGGTGACCACCACCTCCCCAGGGCTCTGCAAATTGAGGTAGGGGGGCTGCATGGCCCTCCTCCAGGAGCCCTTGAAGGCCCTGGGGACTGCCACCCCCCAGGCCAGCTTCTGCAATGTCCCGGGGTGCCCACCCCTGGGACATTTCTATTTGCTATGGCAGGGCAGGAACCGTGTGGCTTCCACACTGCAATAGCAAAACCATAGCAAAACCTACTCTTGCTTCAATGAAGCAAACTAGGATTGTTTTTGAGCAAGGGAAGCTGTGGTGTGAAAAGGGTGCATGGCCTCGTATCACCTCTATGTAATCCAGCTTTTCACTGAAAAAAACACATAAGGTTTTAGGGACGTTATAGTTAGAAATTAGCATTTAAAAAACCTTACAAATTCACTGAAAAAAACACGGGTCTCAGGGATGTTATAGTTTGAAATTAGCATTTAAAAAACCTTAGAAATTCACTGAAAAACCCACAGGTTTGAGAGACGTTATAGTTAGTTGGACAATTCTCTCGTACAAAACCAGAGAAATGTGGCCGTTATAGTTAGTAGAGCAAACTATAACTCGCGTTCCCGCAATGCACTGCTGATGACATCAAGTATTACATCACTTATGACATGGTCAGTGACATCACTGATGACATCACTGATGACATCTCAAATGACATCACTGATGACATCACTGATGATATCATCAAGTGGATGTGTATTTCTATAAAGTTTAAATATGTTATATATATATATATATATATATATATATATATATATATATATATATATATATATATATATATTATCTACTGGCGGTCGCCAGTAGATAGTTATAGTTAGGACCGAGTTCCCATAGGAAATCTGAAAATTCTATTTTGAATAACTTTGGTGCCGGTTGACTTATCTTCGTGAAATTTTCAAAATTAATGGGGCGCTCCGCTCAGCTCCTACCCTGAAAGTCTTGGGGTCATTCGTCAAGCGGGGGCTGAGAAAAAAGGGGGTCCCAAAACGCGTTTTCCCCATGCATTTTCCCATTGGACCTTTAGTCGAAGGTACAGCCCGAACGGCTGAACAGAATTACTTGAAATTTGGCATGGAGGTAGTCCTGAGGTCAGGCATGTGCCTTTTCCTTAAATGGTGTCAATCTGTTCAGTAGTTCTTGAGAAAATAGCAGTTAAAAGTACATAAATATCTATAAGCGCGCACCGTGCGCGCACCGTGCGCGCACCGTGCCGTGCGCAAGCGTAATTCTGATTGGTGGTTAGATGTCAGTCAACATTTGAATTGGTCGAAATCAGGAAGTGTCGCACGCCATTTTGTGTGTTGCACTGAAAAACAAAGGTGGAGAACGTGAAAAGGGGGCAGGGTAGAGAGTTCCTGACCCCCTAGCCTTTGTCAGGGGGTCCCTGAAGGACCCCGAAGGGTGAAAAAAACATTTTATTTCCTTTTCAAAAAATCGCGGGGTGCGCGCACCGTGCGCGCATGGTGAAAACCCTCCCCCCCCAAAAAATATATATATATTAAAAATATATTAATACATACATAAATTAGCATTTAAAAAACCTTACAAATTCACAAAAAAAAACATAGGTTTCACACACGTTATAGTTAGGAATTAGCATTTAAAAAACCTTGCAAATTCACTGAAAAAACCATAGGTTTCACACATGTTATAGTTAGCTGGACATTTCACTCGTAAAAACCAATGAAATTCCCCCGTTATAGTTAGTTCAGGTAACTATAACTCGCACGACCGCAAGCCACAATGTGTCATTTCAGATGTCATCAGTGATGTCATCTGTGATGTCACTGACCATGTCATGAGTGATGTAATATGTGACGTCATCAGCAGTGCATTGCGGGGGCGCGAGTTATAGTTAGCTGAACTAACTATAACGGGGGAATTTCATTGTTTTTTTACGAGTGAATTGTCCAGCTAACTATAACATGTGTGAAACCTATGGTTTTTTCAGTGAATATATATATATCTATGCCAAGGTGTATTGAAGAATGAGTGGGTGTATAAGTCTGAAAGGATGATTTAGGAGGTGCGTGACTGATTGTATAACTGACTGATTAAGCATATCTTACTGAATGCATGGGTTAGTGAGTAAACTGTGTAAATGTTTGTATCAATCTGTCAGTTGGTGTAAAGGCGGCTGCATGGGTTGGGGAGTAGCTACATGACTGTCGATATGGCTTATTGATTAGTTGGGTGCGTATCTGTATGGGTGCCTGAGTGCCTTTGTGAGTTGGTGGGGGTAGGTGACTCTGTGCATAGATGTGTGAGTGGGTGATTCACTGTGTGTATGGGTTCAAGAGTGCATCTGTGAAGGTCTATATATGTAGGTGAGTGTGTGTATGGGTGTGTTGGTGAGAGTGTGGAAATATGGATTTTTATGGTCAGTTATGTCCTCTATCTTGGACCCCAACGGTTTCATGTATAAATCACAAGTACATGTATGCTCCCTCCAGTTCCAGTTAGGAAGACGCAAACACATGTGCGTCCACCGTCAACATGTCCTCTTTCAGATCCGCCATGAATGGGCCGGATATTCTATTCCTAAGTATGAAAGGCCACCGGCTTTATATGGTTCATTTATGCCATTTTACAGTCCAGGCGAGTAAGGCCCTGATTCTGCCATTAAGCCTTTCCCTGCCTTCTGCCTCTGAAAGCTCCAGTCTGAGCTCGCATCTGTATCCATGAACTTTGTCCTATTCCCTGCGCGGCTAACGGTGCCTGACTCAACCTGTCTGCTTGCCAAAAAACTGTATTTCACCTTCGAGATTATCTGCTCCGCTCCCCATCCAATGCATTCCTGTCTAGTAGTTTAAGTAAACATTCTTCCAGCTACCGAGCAAAAGGCCCGGCTTCTCTGTCTTTATGCAAGTAATTCATAGCCCTGTTACTATGGAAGATTTCTGCCCTCGCATCTAGTGTAGACACTTAGACGCTTGTACACGCACTCACAGTCAGTATAGAATAGATTTTGTCCGAAAGACCTTTCTTTTTGGATAACATAGTTCTTTAAACATAGGATGTTAGATATGATTTGGGATTAGGTTGACTTGACCCCCCAGACTTCTGTCTCCACATGTAGAGCTAAATGTCAAGTCCCCTTCACCCCCTAGTTGCACGTCAATCACACGTCATGCTGCTGCGCGCGCATCTCTGCCGAGTATTTCTGCTGACATTGCGAAATTCTTTCATGGAACCACCCTATTGTGACATCATACCTGATGACGTTCTTTAAGTTACGCCCAGTTACACCCATTTTAGTTACGCATGTATGTTTTTATCTTTGTTATCAACTGTTACGCCTCATGCATCTGTTTCACTGTAATGCCTATTGTATAAAAATGATTACTTGTCAATAAAGTATTGTCCTTCACTTCCTGAACCTTCGTGGTGATGGAATATGGAGTCCATCAATTCGAATTGATTTTGGAATAAAGCCCGTTCCGAACCTCTAATACCACGGATTCTGCCTCTTATTTTACTGAGCTATTATTATAGATTTTCCGCATCAAATTAAGAACCGGTAATTAAATTATTTACCACATATATGGCGCCCGAATAGGGACACTTTCTCATCTCACGCGCCGGAGGTGCGTTGCAGGCCCGGTCTCCTGTCACAGCTGGACGGACAACAACGCGTACCCACAGGATTTCCTGTATCTCCCTCCTGCCGAGCGGGGGTAACTGAGGCTGCGATCAACACCCAGACGAGGCGGTGAGAAGTGCGAAGTATCCCAACCAGAGCCTAGCTGAGAGAGCAAGATCCGAGGTATACAGAGGCCCACCAGTTTCCGAAGTTTCCGAAGTTTCGAGTCGAGTCCAGTCCGGTTCAAGTCCAGTTCAGTTCAGTTCCGAGGCCTTCCGTTCCGAGCTACCCGGTGAGTACCATTGTCGGGGAGGCGTTCTGACGTGCACATAGTTTGTGCCGGTCAAGACGGGTTTGGGTACACAAATCCGGTCTGCACTGTTTCAGCAGTGTATCTGTACTGTTCAGCAGTATATCAAGTATGTCTAGTATATAATTCAGAATTACCTAGTTAGTGCCGAGTATTATGCTTAGTGACTAGTTCCCTAAATGGCCATCATTGTTGTTCATTAAATGTTAAATGTTAAAATGTTTTAAATACGTTCTGCATATTGTGGTGTGAATGACTGTTCATTATTGTGTCTTGTTGTATTAAACGTGTTCAAAATTAGGTATCAGATCAGTTCTCAATATGCCACTCTTTTCGAAATTAAGACAGATCAAAACTAGAAAAGGGGTACTCGAAGAAGCTGTTCCCATTCCTCCTAGGGACACTCCAGGGTACTTCATGTATCATAAACATGGCCTAGACACCATATTATTTCTTGATTTATGGGTAGACTACACCAAGGAATTACCAGAAAGTCAGAGGTGGCCCGCAGCTGGGACCTGGGATGCAGATTGCATCATGAAAGTAGAGGAAGAATTATGGAAAAAGAAAGCTAGACAGTCACAGAAAGATGCCATTGAATTATGGCGTAAAGAATCATATAGACGTACAGAAAAAGCGCTCAGACAGGAAGAGAAAAGTAAGGAGAATTCAAATAAAGTTCGAGAAAATCTATTAATTGAAGAAGGTACTCGAGTAAAATCAGAACAAATAGACAGACAAAGAAATGCCCTTATGAATGGTATGTATCCTCTTCTGGCCGAAGGGTTACCTAAGGCTACTCCGGAGATACCAAAAGATTTGCCACCCCCATTGTTTCCGATAAAAGTACATCCCAAAGGGCATCCCAGAACCGCAGAAGATGTTTTTCTTTCCTCTTATTTAGACGACGCAGCTCCCGAGTATGCTAATACTGCGCCACACAGACCGCCTGCCGAGGGGGTTCAACACCAAGACCCTCCTCCGTCTGTACCTCCGCAACAGCAAACTCCGACACAAGTTCCGGCAAGCACATCTGTTTCTACATCTGTATCCACACCTATGGTTGCTATATCACGTTCAACAAATCCTTTCACACCCAGCACCCCAGGTGGTGCTACCAGAGGTACATCAAACATTTTTTCCACGCCACCCAGAGTAAATAAACTTTCCTTTCAAGAATTAGCCCACCAACGTACGCCCAAACTAGTAACTCCCGACATGCTCAAGGAACTTCTAATAGATTGTAGATATGACCCTGTGCCCGGAAAAGGGGACGAAATGCTGCTGGCATCATTACGTATCCGACGAGCTGCAATATATTTAGGGAGGCTACCAGGAATGACTACACATTTAGAAAATATATATCACTTTGTCCAGTCAGGGCGAGATTCTGAGAGTATTAACAGAGCCATGGAGTACCAGAAAGTGGAAATACAGGGGGAACTGTTACGTTTCCTCATAAACTGTGTGATCAGAAATCAAGACCGACCAGGGGTAAATCCGGAAGAAATGCAAATTCTTACCACATGGAGTCGGAATATATCAGAGGGGAGACATGATAAACGATCATGTATAGTAGCTATGTGCCGCAAGATCCGCAAAGAAGTAGAACGAATACACGAAGAAAGATTAGCAGTAGACGAGCCTGAACAAACCGAAGAGGAGGAAGAATTAGAACTGCCCACAGGACAGTTAGAAACCATGGCCTATGTAGGTAAAGGAAGATCTTGCAATAATACTAGATGCTTTACTGATCCGATACGTCCGATACGTCCAGATAATAGCAGAAATTTCCAAACCCCTATAATAAATATAAGGTCCCCCGAACATTCGTTCCAAGCCGCTGACAAATTACTCCGAGAACGAAGGGGTTATCATATACTCGATTCTATGGACGAACAAGAATTAGCCAGGTCAGCCGTTCATTGGATTGATAGTCCCGGAAAATATAGTGATGATACATTAGCGCACACGTTTTTGAACCTCACCCCAGATGAACAGCGTTTAGCTGGTATCTATATGGTTCAACAACTCCTTATATTATATAAAAGCCAACACTCCGATCCTGGCCCCTTACCTGATATATTGACTGAATTACTCACGAATAAATGGAGAGGTTCAGGTACTGAGTTAATTAGAGAAATACTAGAATCCAGAAAGCAGTACATTCTTTTTGTATGTCCCGAACATGTCTCACTGCCCATCAAGGAAAGAACGACGTATTATATGGATAGACAGAATCCCTTACGCGAAGTCCACCCGATAAAAGGTGAGGACAATCAGTTTAAACGTGTGTTTGTATACACACCCATATCTAAAATAGAACTATTAGAAATGAAGAAAGTGGTACCCAGTCATGACAAAGACCCAGCGGGTTTCCACCGTGAAATTAAAGACATGTTGCTCATGGGAGAGTATACCTATCCCGACATTATGACAATATTGAAGGTATTAATGCCTGCGGGCATTTACGAAAAACTCAAGGAAAAGGATTGGGAGGTGGGAGACCAGAAGATAGATTGGACAGCATTAGAAAACGAAGAAAAAGCTCGAGGTCCAGGTTCAGGGCTTGGGGAAAAGACCAAAACACTACCAGGTTTACTAGTACAGGTACTGCCACGTTTATTAACTACGAAAAAGGAAGACTGGGGTGCAATCTCAGCCTGTAAACAAAAGCACGATGAGGACACTAGTGATTTCTATGCCCGATTCGAAAAATGTTTTGGTATAAATAGTGGAATAAAAGCAAGTAGCGAATCGTATCCACATCTGTTTGTGACAAAATTAGTTGAAAATTCCTTGCCCCAAGTTAAGAATAGAGTATTGAAATTCGAGAGTACATGGCAAGGTAACACTCCGTCACAAATGTTACAAATGCTACAGTACCATCACAATAGAATTAGAGAGGAACAAGAACATGAACAAAGACGCATGAAAGACACGAAAATGAAAATGCTAGTTTCCCAGACAGTTCCAGCTGACGGTCATAAAAAGGGTATGACACAGTCCAGTGGTCCAGCAGGTCCTGTAAAAGGGACATGCAACTATTGTAAACAGCCAGGCCATTACGTACACGATTGTCCAGTTTTAAAACATAATATCGCCATAGGTAATACAAAAGAAAGACCACGGCCACTTAGACAGGATCAGAACCAACAAGGAGCTCCGCAGCATGCACAGTCCATGCCAGCTCCGCAACAGTCTATGCCAGCTCCACCACCGCAGCCTATTGCTGCCACACAAACAACGACACAACAGATGTACCAGACCGCACAGTATGACTATCCTGATTATCAACGATATTCATGAAACAGCCTAGAGAGGGAAGTTGGCTTACCCCTTATCGAGGTCCCTGTAGATCAAGAAGGACCTTATGTACACAGTGAACTATTAGGCCAAGATAGAACATTTTTACTTGATACAGGGGCAAGCCGAACAACAATAAAACGTAGTGAAGTTCCAGGGGCACCCCTCTCAGGCTCACAGAACATTTCCCTTGGCTTTTCAGGAAAACCTATCATTAACGAAGTATCACAGCCTCTTCCACTTACGATTGGTCCCTTGACACGAACTACAGATTTATTACTTACTAAATCATGTCCAGAAAACTTGTTAGGTATAAAAACATTGAAAGCTCTAGGAGCTATAATATGTTGTTCTCCGGAAGGAGTAAGATTGTTTTTACGTGATTTCAAAGGGCACTACGTGTCCCGAGACATGGATCACCGACTGCAGACTTTACCCACACATTTATGGGCACAAGGCCCTACAGATGTTGGTTGCATGAACATTACCCCATATCGAGTCACACTAAAGGCAGGAGTGGTACTACCACGAATGCGACAATACAAGTTACCCCCAGATGCTGTAGTGGCTTTACTGCAAATCATTGACGAACTTATTACCCAAGGAGTGGTTGTGGAAACCGACTCCAATGTATGTAATTCCCCGATAATTCCGATTCTTAAACGAACTGATCCGAAAGCCCCGCCAGTATATCGATTGGTTATTTATCTGCGCGAATTAAATAAATGTATTGTACCACAATACCCCGTAGTCCCAGACATTTCTTCATTACTGACAGCCATTGATTCCGAAGCAACATTCTTTACTGTAATTGATCTCAAGAATGCCTTTTTCAGCGTCCCAATAGATCCGGAAAGCCAATACTTGTTCGGATTTAGTTTAAATGGACGAAGCTTTAAATTCACACGCGCACCTCAAGGATTCACAGAAAGCCCCAGCATCTATAGCCAAGCACTGAAACGAGAACTTGACAGTATCCACATGCCAGTCAACACTGCCCTGCTTCAATATGTCGATGATCTGCTGATCACCGCTAGAAGCGAACCTGAATGTGAAAAAGCCTCACTGACGGTTTTAAAATTTTTGGCCGAAGAGGGGCACAAGGTGTCCCCTTCTAAGCTGCAATTCTGTGTCCAGCGAGTTGTTTACCTTGGGCACTCGCTGTCCAAGGAGGGAAGGCAGCTTACACCCGATCGCATCCAGTTAATTGCTAACATGCCAATACCCAAGACACAAAAGGAGGTGCGGGCTTTTATAGGCCTCACTTCATATTGTAGGCAGTGGATCCCGCAGTATGCATTTCTAGCAAAACCACTCATTCAGTTGACAACACAGGAGGCAGCCACATCGACTGTCCTCCCTTGGACTCAGGAACATACACAAGCTTTTGAAAGCCTAAAGAAAGCTTTATGTCAAGCACCTGTTTTAGCAACACCATGTTACAATAAACAGTTTACACTCTTTGTTACAGAACGCGAAGGCACTGCCTTGTCAGTACTCACACAGGAACAAGCAGGATCACACAAACCATGTGCTTATTTTTCTAGTACATTAGATCCCGTAGCTCAGGCTCTGCCTGCGTGCCTGAAATCAGTGGCAGCGACAGCTTTAGCAATCCGACAAAGCGATGCCATAGTGTTAGGACACCAATTGACGGTACAAGTACCACATGCAGTAGAGGTTCTCTTGAACCGCACACAAACACAACACTTGACTATAGCAAGACTCACCGGTTACGAATTAACATTGTTTCAGCCACACATAGAAATCAGACGTTGTAGTACATTGAATCCTGCCACACTGTTACCAGTAAACGGAACAGACCCACTAGCACATGATTGTATTGAAGTTATTACTATCACGACGAAACCTAGACAGGACTTGACAGACGTCCCATTGTCAGATCCAGACCTGACGTTGTATGTAGATGGTTCATGTATGAGAACAAGTACAGGAGAGTTAGTGGCCGCTTACGCAGTCACAAAAGACACTGAAATCATTGAAACAAATTGCATAAATACCTTGTCAGCTCAAGCAGCAGAGCTCATCGCTCTGACACAGGCCTGTATTCAAGCCACAAATAAAAAAGTCAACATATACACTGATTCACGTTATGCATTCGGAGTTGTACATGACTTCGGCGTGCTGTGGCGAGAGAGAGGTTATTTAACTTCTCACGGTGCCCACATTCAGCACGGACCCCTCATTCATGCCTTATTAGATGCAATACATCTACCCACTGCAATATCAATTATGAAATGTAAAGCTCATACGAAAGTTACTGATATCATTTCCCAAGGCAATGATCTAGCTGACAGAACAGCTAAACAGACTGCTCAAACTCACACATCTGACATGACAAAGACAATAGTTCCGACACCAACACATTGCATGATGGTTAAGGATCCCGCTCTTGACGTAATTGACATACAGACACATGCTACACCAGATGAAATAAAGAAATGGACTGAATTAGGAGGGATCCAAACGGATCAAGGATGGATGACGAAGGAAAAATCTGTATGGTTCCTTCCTGATTCAATGGTCCAAATTATCATTAATACTGTACATAGTCCAGCGCACCTAGGAGAAAAAGCTATGCTAGACAGCATTCAACACATTTGGTTCAACAAACATTTACGAGCAGCAGCTAAACAAAAAGTTCGTACCTGTATGATCTGTTGTCAGTTTAACCCAGGTAAAAGCATTCCCGTAGAACAAGGTGGGTTTCAGCCTCCTGATCACCCTTTTGAAGTCCTCCAGATGGATTATATCCAGATGGAACGATGTCGAGGATTCAAATATGTTCTCGTAGTTGTCTGTGCTCTTTCCCGTTGGACAGAGGCATACCCGGTTTCAGATTACACTGCCCCGACTACTGCCAAACAGTTAGTTCGAGAATTCTTCCCACGGTACGGTTTACCACGTGTTGTCTACTCAGATAACGGCCAGCCGTTCTCATCCGAACTAATGAAACATGTTTCACTTTTGTTAGGCTATCAGTGGAAATTTCACTGTGTCCGACACCCCGAGGCAGCAGGTCTCGTGGAACGACATAATCAAACTCTGAAAATTAGATTGGCCAAAATATGTAGAGAGAAAGGTGTCGACTGGGTAGTAGCCTTACCAGTTGCACTCTTTTACATGAGAATGGTAGCGCACTCTCGAACAGGGCTATCCCCTTATGAGGTGGTCTTTGGCAGACCACCAAATATGTGGGGGACGCCTATACCACGCAAAATAACTGATGTTGACTGTAATATGCTGACAGATTACCTGGCTTCCTTGATGTCTGCACTACAATCTTGTCGTTCACAGGTAGCTGCAGCCTTTCCCGACAACACCGAGGTGAAACCCCATGACGTAATTCCCGGGGACCTGGTGTTAGTGAGGAACTTTGACCGGAAGTCTCAGCTGGATCCTAGGTGGAAATTGCCTCAACTCGTACTGTTAACCACAAGGACAGCCGTGAAGATCGAAGGTCGCAAAGGCTGGATACATTCAAGTCATATCAAGAAATTTCATGGACTACAATCAGATGTAAACGATACACCTCGCGTGTCTTCACCGATTGACTCAAAGCTTCCTTTGGTTGAACAGAGTAATCAGGAACAATATAAACTAAAACTAAGGTCTAATAAGTCAGACAATTTGATTGTTTAATTCCTCTCCAAGGTGAATCGGTCGAATTTGTCTCTGACATGAATCCCCTAGACCTGAATAGAGAAAGACACCGAAAGAAGCAAATGAAACAACATGCGTACTGTAAATCACTGCGTAGTCATTGCACAGTGACGTTATTAATTTTGTTTTTCTTAAGTCTTTTAATAATAGCTGCAAGTATATTGTTGCACATATATTATCCTATTTCTAAACATGTTTACAATGTTACTGCTGAACATTCTTTTAGTGAATTACCCCCGCATGAGTTGTCCTATAGATTTGCGCTGCGCAATAACACTTTCATTAGTATGTTACATCATTCCCATCAGGCTAGCAATGCTACAAATTGTTGGATATGTGGCCGACTCCCTCCCTATCAGAATTATAAGGGAATTCTGCCTCTCTTTCCATATCCGTTCACACACAATGGCTCCTGTGGAGCATGGTTTAGTTTGATCAATTCCCTAGATTCGAAGTCCGCAGTTTATCAAGACAACTGGGTATGGGGAAACCTGAACTTAGTTTTACTCAAAGTCTGCTACCCTGACAAGAAGGGACTTCCCAAAAGAACAGGAACTGACTTAGAAAATGAAGTATATGGATTAGGTAATTTCACGCTTAATCTCATGATCCTGAATGTTGAATCTGAAGCTGCACCAATTTTGCCCGCTATGTCAGTATTTCCAGTTAAAGGTGAATTATGTGTAAGAAAGAATGGTTCTATACATATGGGCCATAGTAGATGCACCACTGTAATAGAATTCAGTGATCAAGGCAAGTCTACATTTAGAGCTTCTCGCCATTCCTACTTCATATGTGGTCAGACTGCATATACACGTTTGCCTCTAGATTGGGATGGTACCTGCTACATCGGATTCCTTTTGCCACCTGTTTTCCTAGCTCCTCCTGATTATCACAGAAATAATCATGTAGTACACAATAGAGAACGGAGAGATCTCCCAATAGTCGATTACACTGAGACAGCATGGGAAAAATACACAGATTTCAATAAAGGTCTCTTTCCCTATATAGGTACAGTTACCAATAGTAAGCTGATACGTAGATTAACCAGAACCCTTGAAGCAGTAGTGAACGAAACTATTTCCGCCTTAGGCAATTTAACAGAAGAGCAGTCTGCTATGCGGATTGTTGTGCTTCAAAATCGTCTTGTCCTTGACGTCATCCTGGCCGATAGGGGCGGAGCTTGTAGGGTCATCGGATCAAGTTGTTGCATTTTCATACCAGAAAATTGGCCATCTGTATATAAAGCCATAACTCGCCTTCATAAGATTGTAAGCCAGATACACCAGAATCCAGGCACCTGGACTTGGTCCGGTTGGTTTTGGAGTGTATTATCTACCTTTGGATGGAGGGTCCTATCCTTCCTAGGTATTGGCTTTCTCATACTATTCAGTTGCTGCTTATGCCTACAATGTGGACCAGCGATTTGTGGTCTGTGTGCCACATCGTGTATTCCACCATCAAGATTTCATTCATCCCGGAAGAAGAAAGAAGAACAAATGATGCTATATGAACAGATCAACGGATTGATGAAGATTGATATCTCTTAAGGGCAAGTAGGGGACAAGGAGGGAATGTGGAAATATGGATTTTTATGGTCAGTTATGTCCCCTATCTTGGACCCCAACGGTTTCATGTATAAATCACAAGTACATGTATGCTCCCTCCAGTTCCAGTTAGGAAGACGCAAACACATGTGCGTCCACCGTCAACATGTCCTCTTTCAGATCCGCCATGAATGGGCCGGATATTCTATTCCTAAGTATGAAAGGCCACCGGCTTTATATGGTTCATTTATGCCATTTTACAGTCCAGGCGAGTAAGGCCCTGATTCTGCCATTAAGCCTTTCCCTGCCTTCTGCCTCTGAAAGCTCCAGTCTGAGCTCGCATCTGTATCCATGAACTTTGTCCTATTCCCTGCGCGGCTAACGGTGCCTGACTCAACCTGTCTGCTTGCCAAAAAACTGTATTTCACCTTCGAGATTATCTGCTCCGCTCCCCATCCAATGCATTCCTGTCTAGTAGTTTAAGTAAACATTCTTCCAGCTACCGAGCAAAAGGCCCGGCTTCTCTGTCTTTATGCAAGTAATTCATAGCCCTGTTACTATGGAAGATTTCTGCCCTCGCATCTAGTGTAGACACTTAGACGCTTGTACACGCACTCACAGTCAGTATAGAATAGATTTTGTCCGAAAGACCTTTCTTTTTGGATAACATAGTTCTTTAAACATAGGATGTTAGATATGATTTGGGATTAGGTTGACTTGACCCCCCAGACTTCTGTCTCCACATGTAGAGCTAAATGTCAAGTCCCCTTCACCCCCTAGTTGCACGTCAATCACACGTCATGCTGCTGCACGCGCATCTCTGCCGAGTATTTCTGCTGACATTGCGAAATTCTTTCATGGAACCACCCTATTGTGACATCATACCTGATGACGTTCTTTAAGTTACGCCCAGTTACACCCATTTTAGTTACGCATGTATGTTTTTATCTTTGTTATCAACTGTTACGCCTCATGCATCTGTTTCACTGTAATGCCTATTGTATAAAAATGATTACTTGTCAATAAAGTATTGTCCTTCACTTCCTGAACCTTCGTGGTGATGGAATATGGAGTCCATCAATTCAAATTGATTTTGGAATAAAGCCCGTTCCGAACCTCTAATACCACGGATTCTGCCTCTTATTTTACTGAGCTATTATTATAGATTTTCCGCATCAAATTAAGAACCGGTAATTAAATTATTTACCACAAGAGAATGAATATCTGAGTGGTATTTTTGTAACTACATATGTGAAAGGCAGTGTATGTGAGTGTTGGAGTATATAAATGACTATACATGAGAGTGAGTGATTTCGAGAGTGGCTGTTTGGATGAGTGAGTGCTTGTATCAGTGATTGTAAAAGAGAGTAAGTATGTGTCAGAATTTGTATAAATAAGTGAGGTGGTTAGTGCATAACTGTAGAGGTGAGTAAATGGGTGTGAGTTATTTTATTTTATTTATTTTTACGGTTTTGTGTAGTGCGAACAAGACCCTTGCGGGTATCAGAGTGCTTTACAGGGTAAATACAGGTGTGTGAAATATACATATAAATACAATGAATTGTGTGAATACAGTACTGGTAACCATTAGAGACTAGCACATATCTACAAGCGTGTATAAGAAGGTTCAAGTGAATTTGGACAAGAGAATCGATTTCAATTTAAAAAACAAAAAAGCAGCAGACAGATTAAGTCTTGTGTCTAGGGGCAAGGCATTCCAAATCTTGGCAGCCATTCCTGAGAAGGTACGATTGTATGTTTTCTTCTTGGAGAACTCCTAGTAGATCTTTTGCCATCTGATAGTACTAGTTTCTCCGCAAGGAATCTGTGTCATGCAGGTGATTTTCAAATGGATTCTGGCATCAAAAGGTAACCAGTTGAGGGCACGAAGGTCAGGAGAAATGTGGCAGTTTGTTTTAGAACCTGTGATGAGTCTAGCAGCTGTATTGATTGAGGCTCTTAGCAGAGCGGTCATTGATCTGGGAAGGCCACAGAGTTCGACACTCCCATAGTCCACTCTGGGAATTACTAGAGTTTGAACTGCCTGTTTAAAGTCATTTGCGGGTATGAAGAGTTTCAGTTTTCTTAGGGTGTTCATCTAAAAATTAGCTCCTTTAGTTGCAGCGCTTATGTGCTTCTGCATATTTAGCTTATTATCCAGGTTTATTCCTAGAAATTTAGCGGAACAATGATGAGAGGTTGACCATCAAGTGCATTTAGGTTCTTCATCCACTTGTGGATTATGGCTGTTTGGTTGGGGGGAGTGATTAGGAGGAATTCTGCTTTTAGTGTGTTTAGTTTTAAATGGTTCTTTGCCAGCCAGGTCTGTGTTTTTTGTAGGGGTGGGCGGAATTTGCGAAATTAACTTTCGCAAATTATCGCGAAAATGCTGAAAATCTCCGCAAACACGCCGGAAATATCGCGAAGACTAGGAAGTTTTTTCCCGCCTGTTCGCGGTATTTTTTGCGTGATCGCGGGTCGCCAACTTACCCATGCGGTTGCTCACGGGCGCGGCCATCTTGTTTTCACTTGTCCCACCCTCTCGCGATGCTCACTTCCTGTTCCGGGTCGCGCACTGCATGTTCGCGCCCGTTCGCGGTCGATATTTCCTGTTCGCGACCGCTTTTACTTGATCGCGTTGCTTTTTGCTTGCTCGGGGAGAAAATATCGCGCAAACTTGCGCACGTGGTCGCAATGGGCGCGGCCATCTTGTTTTTCACTCTATTGCATGGTTCTGGGGCCTAATTTTGAATCCTCCCAAAATCTTTTCAACCATTTGTTTATAGCCACTTTTTTTGGATCTTTCTTACTTAATATTTCTCTAACTATTTTCCTGCTTCTATATTTTTGGTTTTTGTCAACTTTTTTTTTGTTTTTTAGCTACTTTTTCTCTTTCTATTGCCTGCTATTTATTTCCTTTACTCCTTTATTTATTTTACCTTTTCTTTCCTGCCCCGTCCCCAGAACCATGTCCAAGGGTAGGGCTGTTCGCCGGCGCAGCCAGAGCCGCGACCGCCTTTCTTGCGGAAGGCGGCGCCCACAAGGGGTGCAGGCACGGGCCTTATTTGGGGAGGTGGAGTTGGCTGCACTAATTTTCTTTGTGCAGCGCCACCTCCCCTCAACCCTGGCAGCAGGTGGCAGGCCTGGGTCCGGGTAAGGCCTCCGGGAGCGTCGGCAGCGGTGGGGGAAGGTGCGCCGGGCAGTGTCACGCTTCTCTGGTGTCCGGCGCACCCAGGCGCAGCTGACGCACCGGTGGTCCGACATCTTGGACCATGAGCAGGACCTGCTGGAGCTGCTGGGAGTGGAGGTCCCGGGGCTTGGTGAGTACCTATTTAATTATTACTACTTTGTGTCTGTTCTTCTGCTCTGTGTTATATATTGCGAATATCTTTTTTTTCTTCCAACCAGCTAAAATGTTGCTGCTTACATTCCAGGTTAATTACATTTAAAAGTCTGTGATTTATTTTGACACAGGTGCTCTTCTGCGCTACTACTAATCTTACTTGTTTGCAGCTTTGCGTTTGCGCTTGCTTAGCGTGATTCTTTACGAGTTTATTTTAGAGAAATTAAGTTACGTAACGCTACAGTGACTCTAGTCCACTCCTTACTTTGTCCTGTCACTAATAGATAGGGGCGGATTGATACTTAGGTTTAGGTACTTTGTATGAGCTTCTAATTTGTTAGTGGTATGCGTGAAGTCTTTATTAGAACCGTTTCTAGTTTGTTCAATGAGTGGTGGTAGGCTTAGCAGTTACTTAGCACTAGCAGATCAGCATCAATCAATCAAACCCAAATTTGGTGTATACAAAAAATGTAGTCATGTTCATGTGTCCTCCATGATTTGACCATATGCATTGTTGAGGAATACAGTGGAAATGCATACTTAATGTACAATTGGCATGCCTGGAATAGGTGGGCTAGGTTGGGTGGTACGTTGTACTTAGGCTTAGTTGTAACTTAGTATTCTGGAATCAGAATGGAAGACTGGATTACTGTTGATAAATAGTAACTTAAGTAGTCGAACTGCGAATCCCCCGATATTACTTGTTGACCAGATGAGATCGGTCAATTTAGTTATTGCAATTGTTGTTTACATAAGTGTTTTTTGACCGTTGTTGAAAAATATTGTATTTGTTTGACACCATCCATCAATGTTTGTCTCTTTCTTATATCTTTCCTGTTCATCAGCACCCAGGGGCAGACCGACAGGGACTGGGCAGTCGGCGGGACACTCAGAAGAACACCACCAGGAGGACACCGCTGAGGGCTCCTCTGCTGGCCCCAGTAAGTCTTCTTGTTTTTAATAATATTTCTTATTCCATAACTTTTACTGCCCCATATTTTTCCCGAACTATTGTTTGTTTCCAAATGCTATTTTTTTTACCACCAATTATCCTTCGATCTGTACGGTTTCAAAAATCTTATCCCTGCCTCCGCTATGATGACTCTGAGTACTACTACTACTACATACTATCAGTCTGTCTGTACTGTAGTAGCTAGTCTTGCCCAGTTGGCCAGTGCCACTCTTTGTGAAAGGTTGTAATATAAAACTCACATTCACCAGTAGCTCGAGCCATTGAGTCCAATCCGTCGTCTTCTACTACTTTTACTCTTATTGATCTTGAGGCTTTGCAAATTCACAGCAACAACAGCCCTACCAGATTTATTACTATTTTGATATGATACCCTATAGGACATACTACTTTTGTAGGGATCTTGCACATACACAGACATTTGCACCAGAAAATAGGATGTTGGTGATGGTAGGTTGGACCTTCCTTGCACACCTCAATCAGAAATTCCGCACACACCACAATTCCACTGCTTGACTATAGTACTGTCTTGTCATAACTATTAGGTCTCGGAACCCTCCCCCCAAGATACCCAACAAGTAGACAACCCAGAACATAACACACCCAACCTCTCAGTCGTGGAAGCAATTCACATGCACCCCCTTACTTTAATTTGCTCACTCGTGTAAGTTAGTCCACACCAAATACCACCAAGTCTATGTAAGTTCAAAATGTTTATTTCAATTTGAGAAGGTCTGTACACTGTTTTCTTATAAATGCAGCACCAACCGGAAAATCAATAACATTAAAACAATGTACATTGTTACACTTATACAGTTGGGAATTAAATCATGATAACTGAACAGTGGTGGAAGGCAGCTCCACCATCCCCTAGGAATTTAGTTTATATAAATTTATAAATGAAGATGTGAGTGAAGGGACCCCTCACCTTAGAAGAACCTAGTACTGGTAGTTGTTGCATCATTCAGAAGCTCTGGTTCGTAGAAGGGAATCTTGCGTCTAATGCGAAAAATGAAATGGTGTGCGTTAGTATATTGCAACTTGCAAGCATTTCTCAGCCGTGCCAAAAAGTGTAGCATTTATGGATAAGCAATATGGACTAACAGTAATAGTAGTACACCAGTACTTCCTAAAAAAGTGGCTTGTTAATGTTTGTTGACCGCTTGTACGCAGCGCGTAGACTAGACAGTAGCAGTGTGAGGCAGGTCATGTGGGCTCAAAGGTGTCTTAAGAAGCTGCAAGGTAATGTCACATGTCTAAAAATAAAAGACACAAAGGTAAAATGGTAGCATGGCTAGGGCTAATTAAGCAAAGGCTACAATGATCAAATATAACTATTAGTGTCTACTCTACTACTACCTGATTTGTACTAGTGATGTATGTTAGTATTAACTCATTTTTCAACCTTGCTACTGATCAATAGGGGGGAGGTGTATATGACGCCTAATAAATGTGTAATGTTTTCTAGGCGCACTACCGACCACCATTGCCGGGGCCAGCGAACAAGGCGACGCGGAGGGCGAGGATGCGGCAGTTGCTGCCAATACCGACGATGGAGCGGTAGGGGGAGTGGCAGCACCAGTGGCAGGCGGTGGTAAGTTAGATTCATAATCCTTAACTATTGTTGAACTTGACAATACACTCACTGCAAGGGTGTACTGTATGTATACGTATACTGTACAGTTGTGACTTAGGGCCCCATTAGGATGGTGGGCGTATTGCCCCCGCTGGGCCGGCTGAAATTCACTGCTGACACCGCAGGGGCAAACCTTCCGCCATCCCTGTAGAAAATATTCAGACCCCCCCACATGTCAACCAGGCGGAAAAGGGTTCAATATGCCAGTGGTGTCTCTCTGAACACACCGCCAGCCATCTAATCTGCATTTTGGAATGCCTTTTCGTGGCGGCATTGCCGTCCGCCACGGAAAGGCATGCAGACATTGCAGAGTATGCTTGGATGCCCCCATGGAGGGCACCTACCTATGCTATGGTACCCCCCCGCCTTTCAAAGCAAAACGTGACAGGCTCCGTGCGGGGCCCGTCATGTTGTGCTTGGAAAAGCAGCACAACATTTTAGCATTGCTTTCAGCAAAGCCAACCAGAATGTAAAAAAAACAGGATGCGCCCGCCACTGTGCCGGGCGCATCATCCTAATTAATTGTCCCCACGGGACCCCCACCCTTTTTAGCATGAGGATGGCGGGCGGACAAAGTCCGCCCGCTATCCGATGTCGTAAGTAAGTATGAGTTGTTGGGGACTTTTGAAGAGTGAACTAAAAGACTAGAATTCCTTTAATTGGCATAGGAGCGGGAGTATTGAGTAACCAATGGCCTCATCTATCTGATTTCAACTCTGCTTTGGAAGTTTTAAGGAGAAGTGTACCTGGTGCACTGTTCAACTAAAAAGTGAAAGACGGGTGGAAGGAAGAAGGACGTGCAACATTTAAAATGTTATGTACTACTGTGCTTTATTTTATAGTGCTACTCTACCATGCCACTATGTGTATAAATAATTACCGTGTCCTACTGTTTTTCTAAGAGTATATTTTACAATTGTCTTGTTCTTTCCTTTTTGATACACAGCTACTCCGGAACAAAATCGGAAGGAGTTGGCCGCCAAGGCACGGCACCGGAAGCTGGAGGCAATCCAGCGAGAATACCGGCGGCTGGTGGTCTTAGCCGAGGAGGAGGAGGAGACTGCGGCTGCAATTGTTGAAGCCTCCTCCAGTGGCCCGGGCCCCAGCCACCACCCTCCAGCGGTACGGCACCACCGTCTGGCAGGTGCCCGCCGCCACCGTGCCATCTCCGGTGCCCCCCCCACTGTGGCTGCAACTGCCGCACCCTTAGACGCCACGTCGCCCGTTTAGAGGGCGAGATGCGCCAGATGCGTGTCCTCCTTGAGTCCCGCCCCACCACTTAGTCTCTGTCATCCTGTTTTGCCCCTTTTTTAATTCTTGTTTGGGTGGGTGGGTGAGAACTTGTTTGGGCGTTACGGACTACTATGGACATTGGTTGGGGTTAGGGAGGGGGGGGCAGCTTTTGTGGGTTTAGTTTATTTTTGTTAGGGTAAATTAAATATATTTTTCTATGTTACATGCAATGTTGTTAATGTTTTGTAGGTGGGGTAACTGTTTTACATCACACTGTTTCCTTGCTGGTGCATGGCTGCCCATAGCCTGTGTTTGATTTCAATAATTGGCTGACTGTATAAGATACAAACAGATAGATGCGACACACCTCACTCATTGACTGGTCCTTCTTGTACTTTCAGTCTGTCCTCTAGTCTATGCATTCTTTGTACTGGTGTGTGAAAATGAAATCATTGACAACATGTCCATTATTAATTCTGCCTCCCCCAAACTTCTCTCTTACCGGTGCTTGATGTTTATGTCCAACTGTGGCACAGCACTGGCTGCATGGTGAAGATGGTTTCCTTTTTCATACATGCCATGATTGGGGTGGTGGTGGTGGTAGCATAGTAGTAGTAGTAGACACTGGCAGGGCGGCAGCATTTGCAAAAAAAGAAAAGGAGACAGTCAATCGCCTTTGAGAGACTGTTAGAGGAGTAGTTGAATGAAGTACAGTACAGAACTTACCGAGCAACAATAATATGCTCAACTATTTGACAAAAAACCAGAATGGTGGTTAGGATAGCCTACTAGACAGAGTTACAAACTATAGTTGTGTCGAGTCACTTGACTAGGCCTACAGCCTAACAGTTAGTGCTGTATATGAGGAATGACAACAAACAAATCCAATCAATGCCGGCAATTCATGCTGAGGTATATGTTCCTTTGTTAAAAAAAATAACCTCTGAAATATCCTGCTCATGGGTGGCCAAGCAGAAGAAGATCATCGCTCTGCCTTGAAATTGAAGTAGTGTTGCTTTCACCACATCCGCCCCAGCAAGTGTGTGATTAAGTATTGGTGTACATTTAATTTAGTTACACCTCGACAATAAGTCACACAGCATGGGGGAAGAGGGTTAGGGTTTGTTGAATGGATGGGAAGGGGGTTTTTGGGAAAGGTTTGACATAGAAAAACAGTATGCATACATAGACAAACAAACAACAACCATTGAAGACTACCATATCCATATGTTAAGGGAGAAAAAGGCAATGCATGCATGATGATGAGACCCGGATTACATACACTTCTAGTTCTTGTTCTGTTATTCCGGCCTTAATACTTTTACAGATAGCAAATAGAAATGTTAAATATTGGTAGGGAAGAATCGTACACACAGAGCAAACCTAATGATGATAATAACAACTCCAAGAACACACTGTTGTAAAGATTGTATAGAAAATATTAATCAAATTATTTAAAAGAAGATTAAAGTGGATACTGTTACTGTGTTATCCTGGTAAAAAATGTGGACTGGATTTGCATCTCGGCATTCCTCTTGCTGCTCTCGTCCATCAATCTTTGGTGTGTCGCCTCGCCACTCACCACTGCCCGGCTGGAAAAAAAATGTTGATTTATTGGTAAGGTAAGAATGCATTGTAATGTTTTCCAAAGTATAGGGCAAGGCCCGGCCTGTAATTGTAGATGGGAAAACCAAAGGGGATATTGAGAAACAAAGTTGAAACAAATGCACAAGTTATGGTGTAGTGCAACAAGAACACTTTCCGAGGTGGCATGTATGCATCATCTCTACTCTAGTCTGTTTCCAGCATTGACCTTCAACAGTAACAGGAGAGAGCAGGCCCACAGTGCTTAGCAGTAGCACATCCTACGTTAACACTTTAGAGTCCTTTTTTTTTCTCTCAAAGAGTTGGACAAACGCAAAGCACATTATCCATTCCAAACATAGCATTTTACAGTTTAAGTTAGTAAAATCAATGCACTGCAGTCATCCCACCGCTACACTCTATTCAACTTCTACACAGACATTTGGGTCTGCTGTGGTTGTTGTTGATGTGTTTACCTTTAGGCTTTTCCATTTTATGCCACTCATGAAACGTCCTCCTGACTTTATCATCATCTCTGATACTTTTACTGACTGACTGTGAAGATCGGCCTGCAGTATAAGTACAATTTTTATGACACAACACAACAAGAGTAGAAATATAAATATTACTGACTTGAGTCATTCTTATTGTGTACAGAAAGATAGATTACTAGTACACTTTGACATCACTTTGTGCACAACAAACAAACAACGGAAACACAAAGACCAATCGCTCAGAGTCAGGTGTCCAATGCATGCCATTAATTGTCATCATTTCCTGTTCCTTCTCATCTTAAGTTATCGGGCCGTCTATTTCGCCATCATCATGATGGACGGTGCTGTTGTGTCAATCATACTAATTGCGCAGATTGAGTGAGTCCCCTTCCTGTATTGAATTAAAAGCAATGTATCACCAAGCTGCAGGAGAAGTACAAATTTCTTATTTGCAAGAAGGGGAAAATTGAATTCACCTTGAGTTAAGTTTAGTGTGTTCTGTAGAAAGTTGATTAGTGGCAGTGCACAATTACGTAAATTCATGCACAACAAACACAACAAAATCTAAATCATTCAGTCTGCGACTCTGCGTCCAATGCATGGCATCAATCATTACCTGTTCCTTCTCATCTTAAGTTAACGGGCCGTGTATTTCGCCATCATCACGATGGACGGTGCTGTTGTGTCAATCATACTCATTGCGCAGATTGAGTGAGTCTCCTTCCTGTATTGAATTAAAAGCAATGTATCACCAAGCTGCAGGAGAAGTACAAATTTCTTATTTGCAAGAAGGGGAACATTGAATTCACCTTGAGTTAAGTTTAGTGTGTTCTGTAGAAAGTTGATTAGTGGCAGTGCACAATTACATAAATTCAAGCACAACAAACACAACAAAATCTAAATCATTCAGTCTGCGACTCTGCGTCCAATGCATGGCATCAATCATTACCTGTTCCTTCTCATCTTAAGTTAACAGGCCGTGTATTTCGCCATCATCACGATGGACGGTGCTGTTGTGTCAATCATACTCATTGCGCAGATTGAGTGAGTCCCCTTCCTGTATTGAATTAAAAGCAATGTATCACCAAGCTGCAGGAGAAGTCCAAATTTCTTATTTGCAAGAAGGGAAAAATTGAATTCAACTTGAGTTAAGTTTAGTGTGTGCTGTAGAAAGTTGATTAGTGGCAGTGCACAATTACATAAATTCATGCACAACAAACACAACAAAATCTAAATCATTCAGTCTGCGACTCTGCGTCCAATGCATGGCATCAATCATTACCTGTTCCATCTTATTTTCAGTTAATGGCCAGTCTCTCTCGGCTCTGAAAGGAGGATAGCTATAGTAGTCATCTGATTCATGCTCCTCTTCTTTTGGAAGGACTAGGAAAGTTTGAATTTGTTGTTACCATCATCCAATCATCATTCATGAGGGAAATGGAATTGAGCAGGAGATTCAGTATGATGGAGCGGAGGAGCTGGATTCGGAGGATTGTACTGTGGAAATATGGATTTTTCTGGTCAGTTATGTCCCCTATCTTGGACCCCAACGGTTCTATTCGCATGTTACAAGTACATGTATGTTCCCTCCAGTTCCAGTTATGAAGACGCAAATACATGTGCGTCCACCGTTAACATGTCCTCTTTCAGACCTGCCATGAATGGGCCGGATATTCCATTCCTAAATACGAAAGGCCACCGCCTTTATATGGTTCACTTATGCCATTTTACAGTCCAGGCAAGTAGGCCCTGATTCTGTCATCAAGCTTTTCTGCTTTCTGCCTCTGAAAGCTCCAGTCTGAACTCGCATCTGTGACCATGAACTTTGTCTCATCCTCTGCGCGGCTCACGATGCCTGACATCAGCTTGCTGCCTGCCAAGAACTGTATTTCACCTTCGAAATTATCTGCTCCGTTCCCTGCCCAATGCATTCCTGTCTAGTAGTTTAAGTAAACATTCTGCCAGCTACCGAGCAGAGGCCCGGCTTCTCTGTCTTTATACAAGTAATTCATAGCCCTATTACCATGGAAGACTTCTGCCCTCGCATCTAGTGTAGACACTTAGACGCTTGTACACGCACTAACAGTCAGTATAGTCAGTATAGAATAAGATTCTACTCCAAGAAGGCCTCTCTTTTGGATAACATAGTTCTTTAAACATAGGATGTTAGATATGATTTGGGATTAGGTTGACTTGACCCTCCAGACATCTGTCGCCACATGTAGAGCTAAATGTCAAGTCCCCTTCACCCCCTAGCTGCACGTCAATCACACGTCATGCTGCTGTGCGCGCATTTCTGCCAAGTATTTCTGCTGACATTGCGAAATTCTTTCATGGGACCACCCTATTATGACATCACATCTGATGACGTACTTTAGCCACACCCAGTTACACCTACTTTTGCTACGTATGTATGTTTTATCTTCCTTATCAATTGTTACGCCTCTTGCATTTGCTTCACTGTAATGCCTATTGTATAAAAGTGATTAATTATCAATAATGTATGTACTTCACTTCCTGACCCTCCGTGGTGATGGAACCTGGAGTCCACGATTTCGAAATCGTCCATTGGAATAAAGCCCGTTCCTAACCTCTAATACCACGGATTCTGCCTCTTATTTATTGAGCTATTTTTATTATGTTCTGTATCAAATTAAGTCCCGGTAATTAAATTATTTACCACATGAATGGCGCCAGAATAGGGACACTTTCTCATCTCACGCGCCGGCGGTGCGTTGCAGGCCCGGTCTCCTGCCACAGCTGGACGGACAACAACGCGTACCAGCAGGATTTCCTGTATCTCCCTCCGGTCAAGCGGGGGCGACTGAGGCTGCGATCAACACCCAGACGAGGCGGTGAGAAGTGCGAAGTATCCCGACCAGAGCCTAGCTGAGAGAGCAAGATCCGAGGTATACAGAGGCCCACCAGGTTTCCGATGTCCCGACGTGTCCGAAGTTTTCGAGTCGAGTCCAGTCCGGTCCAGTTCAGTTCAGTTCCGTTCCGAGGCCTTCCGTTCCGAGCTACCCGGTGAGTACCATTACTGGGGAGGCGTTCTGGCGTGCACATAAGTTGTGCCGATCCAGACGGGTTTGGGTACACAAATCCGGTCTGCACTGTTTTAGCAGTGTATCTGTACTGTTTAGCAGTATATCTAGTATATCAAGTATATAAATTCAGAAAATTCCGTTAATATCGAGAATTATGTTTTGTGATTAAGTTTTCTTAGATCGTCATCTTCATTGATGCTCATTTAAAAATGTTAAATGTTAAATGTATTAATACGTCCTGCATATTGTGGTGTGAATGACTGTTCATTATCGTGGTTTATTGTATTAAGTTTGTTCAAGACCAAGTATCAGACCAGTTCTCAATATGCCGCTCTTTTCAAAACTAAGACAGATCACAACTAGAAAAGGGGTACTCGAAGAAGCTGTTCCCATCCCTCCTAGGGACACTCCAGGGTATTTCATGTATCATAAACACGGCTTAGACGCTATATTATTTCTTGACCTATGGGTAGACTACACTAAGGAATTACCAGAAAGTCAGAGGTGGCCCGCAGCTGGGACCTGGGATGCAGATTGCATCGTTAAAGTAGAGGAAGAGTTATGGAAAAGGAAAGCCAGACAGTCACAGAAAGACGCCATTGAATTATGGCGTAAAGAAACGTATAGACGAACAGAAAAAGCACGTAGACAGGAAGAGAAGAGTAAAGAGAATTCAAATAAAGTTCGAGAAAATCTATTAATTGAAGAAGGTACACGAGTGAAATCAGAACAAGTAGACAGACAAAGAAATGCCCTTATGAAGGGTATGTATCCCCTTCTGGCCGAGGGATTACCTAAGGCTACTCCGGGGATACCAAAAGACTTGCCACCCCCATTATTTCCAATAAAAGTACATCCTAAGGGGCATCCTAGAACCGCGGAAGATGTTTTTCTTTCCTCATATTTAGATGACGCAGCTCCCGAGTATGCTAACCCCGCCCCACATAGACCGTCGGCCGGGGAGGTTCAACGCCAAGATCCTGTATCTGTATCTCTACAACAACAAAACCTGACACAAAATCCGGCAAGCACGTCCGTTTCCACATCTGTTCCTACAGCTACTTCTATAGCTGTGTCCACACCTATAGTTGCTGTATCGCGTTCCACGAATCCTTTCACGCCCGATACTCCAGACGGGGCTACTGGAGGTGCTACCAACATTTTTTCTACGCCACCCAGAGTAAATAAACTTACTTTTCAAGAGTCAGCACATCCACGTACCCCCAAACTCATAAATGCCCGCACGCTTAAGGAACTTCTAGTAGATTGTAGATATGACCCCGTGCCCGGCAAAGAGGACGAAATGATCATGGCATCATTACGTATCAGACGAGCCGCGGTGTATTTAGGGAAGTTACCAGGAATGACTGTGCATCTAGATAATATATATCATTATGTCCAAACAGGGCGAGATTCTGAATGTATTAACAGAGCTATGGAATACCAGAAAGTGGAGATACAGGGGGAACTGTTACGTTTCCTCATAAATTGCGTAATCAGAAATCAAGACCGACCGGGGGTAGATCCGGAAATAATGCAAACTCTTACCAGATGGAGCCAGAATATATCAGAAGGGAGACATGATAGGCAAAAATGTATAATAGCCATGTGCAGAAAGATCCGAAAAGAAATAGAACGCCTACACGAAGAAAGATTGGCGGTAGACCAGTTTGAACAAAACGAGGAGGAAGAAGGATCAGGACCGTCCACAGGACAGTCAGAAACCATAGCCTATGTAGGTAGAGGAAGATCTTGTAATAGTACTAGATGTTTTACTGACCCAATACGTCCGATATGTCCAGATAATAACAGGAATTTCCAAACACCTATAATAAATATGAGGTCCCCCGAGCATTCGTTCCAAGCCGCTGACAAATTACTGCGAGAACGAAGGGGTTATCATTTACTCGATTCTATGGATGAACAAGAATTAGCCAGGTCAGCCGTTCATTGGGTTGACAGTCCCGGAAAATATGGTGATGATACAGTAGCACACACATTTTTGAACCTCACCCCAGATGAACAGCGTTTAGCTGGGATTTATATGATTCAACAACTTCTTATACTATATAAAAGCCAACATTCAGATCCTGGTCCCTTACCTGATATATTGACTGAATTACTCACGAATAGATGGAGAGGTTCAGGTACTAAGTTAATTAAGGAAATACTAGAATCCAGAAAGCAGTACATTCTTTTTGTATGTCCAGAACATGTTTCACTGCCCATCAAGGAAAGACCGATGTATTACATGGACAGACAGAATCCCTTACGAGAAGTGCACCCAATAAAGGGCGAGGACAATCAGTTTAAACGTGTATATGTATATACGCCCATATCGAAAATAGAATTGTTAGAAATGAAGAAAGTGGTACCCAGTCATGACAAAGACCCAGCGGGTTTCCACCGAGAAATTAAAGACATGTTACTCATGGGAGAGTATACCTATCCCGACATTATGACAATATTAAAGGTATTAATGCCTGCTGGCATTTATGAAAAACTCAAGGAAAAAGAGTGGGAGGTAGGAGACCAAAAGATAGATTGGACAGCATTAGAAAATGAAGAAAAGGCCCGAGGTCCAGGTTCGGGGCTTGGGGACAAAACTAAAGCACTACCAGGTCTACTAGTACAGGTACTGCCACGTTTATTAACTACGAAAAAGGAAGACTGGGGTGCAATCTCAGCCTGTAAACAAAAGCAAGATGAAGACACTAGTGATTTCTATGCCCGATTCGAAAAATGTTTTGGTATAAATAGTGGTATAAAAGCAAGTAGCGAGTCATACCCACATCTGTTTGTGACAAAATTAGTTGAAAATTCCTTGCCCCAAGTGAAGAATAGAGTATTAAAATTCGAGAGTACCTGGCAAGGGAATACCCCATCACAAATGTTACAAATGTTACAGTATCATTACAATAGAATTAGAGAAGAACAAGAACATGAACAAAGACGCATGAAAGACACAAAAATGAAAATGCTAGTCTCCCAGACAGTTCCAGCTGAAGGTCATAAAAAGGGTACGACACAGTCCGGTGATTCAGCAGGACCTGTAAAAGGGACATGCAACTATTGTAAACAACCAGGTCATTACATACACGACTGCCCAGTCCTGAAGCGTAATATCGCCACAGGTATTACAAAAGAAAGACCACGGCCACCTAGACAGGATCAGAATGAACAAGGAGCACCGCAGCATGCACAGGCCATGCCAGCTCCACAACAGTCTATACAGTTTGTGCCAGCCGCACCAGCGCTGCCGGCTGCTGCCACACAAACCACGACACGACAGCTGTACCAGACCGCACAGTATGACTATCCTGATTATCAACGATACGCATGAACCAGCCTAGAGAGGGAAGTTGACTTACCCCTTATCGAGGTCCCTGTAGACCAAGAAGGACCTTATGTACATAGTGAATTATTAGGCCAAGATAGAACATTTTTACTTGATACAGGGGCAAGTCGAACAACTATAAAACGTAGTGAAGTTCCAGGGGCACCCCTCTCAGGCTCACAGAATATTTCCCTTGGTTTTTCAGGAAAACCTATTGTTAATGAAGTATCACAGCCTCTTCCACTTACGATAGGACCCTTGACCAGAACTACAGATTTATTGCTTACTAAATCATGTCCAGAAAACTTGTTAGGTATAAAAACACTGAAAGCTCTAGGAGCTATAATATGTTGTTCTCCGGAAGGAGTAAGATTGTTTTTACGTGATTTCAAAGGTCACTATGTGTCTCGAGATATGGATTCCCGACTGCAGACTTTACCAACACATTTATGGGCACAAGGCCCTACAGATGTTGGTTGCATGAACATTACACCATATCGAGTCACACTAAAGGCAGGAGTGGTACTACCACGAATGCGACAATATAAGTTACCCCCAGATGCTGTAATGGCTTTACTGCAAATCATTGACGAGCTTATTGGCCAAGGAGTGGTTGTGGAGACCGACTCCAATATATGTAATTCACCGATAATTCCGATTCTTAAACGAACTGATCCAAAGGCTCCCCCAGTATATCGATTGGTTATTGATCTGCGCGAATTAAATAAATGTATTGTACCACAATACCCCGTAGTTCCAGACATCTCTTCATTACTGACAGCCATTGATTCCGAAGCAACATTCTTTACTGTAATTGATCTCAAGAATGCCTTTTTCAGCGTCCCAATAGATCCAGAAAGTCAATACTTGTTCGGATTCAGTTTAAATGGACGTAGCTTTAAATTCACACGCGCACCTCAAGGATTTACAGAAAGCCCCAGCATCTATAGCCAAGCACTGAAACGAGAACTTGACAGTATACACATGCCAGTCAACACTGCTCTGCTTCAATATGTCGATGATCTGCTGATCACCGCCCGAAGCGAACCTGAATGTGAAAAAGCATCACTGACGGTTTTACAAGTTCTAGCCGCAAAGGGACACAAGGTGTCCCCTTCTAAGCTGCAATTCTGTGTCCAGCGAGTTATTTACCTTGGTCACTCGCTGTCCAAGGAGGGAAGGCAGCTTACACCAGATCGCATCCAGCTAATTGCAAATATGCCAATACCCAAGACACAAAAGGAGGTGCGGGCTTTTATAGGCCTCACTTCATATTGTAGGCAGTGGATCCCTCAGTATGCATTTCTAGCAAAACCACTCATTCAATTAACAACACAGGAGGCAGCCACATCGACTGTCCTCCCTTGGACTCAGGAACACACACTAGCTTTTGAAAGCTTAAAGAAAGCTCTATGCCAAGCACCTGTTTTAGCAACACCATGTTACAGAAAACATTTTACACTCTTTGTTACAGAACGAGAAGGTACTGCCTTGTCAGTACTCACACAGGAACAAGCAGGATCACACAAACCGTGTGCTTATTTTTCTAGTACATTAGATCCCGTAGCTCAGGCTCTGCCTGCGTGCCTGAAATCAGTGGCAGCGACAGCTTTAGCAATCAGACAAAGCGATGCCATAGTGTTATGACATCCATTGACAGTACAAGTACCACATGCAGTAGAGGTTCTTGTGAATCGAACGCAAACACAACACTTGACTATAGCACGACTTACAGGTTACGAATTAACATTGTTTCAGCCACATATAGAAATCAGACGTTGTAACACATTGAATCCTGCCACACTTTTACCTGTAAACGGTACAGACCCATTAGCTCATGACTGTATTGAAGTTATTACAATAACGACGAAACCCAGACAAGACTTGACAGATGTCCCATTGTCAGATCCAGACCTGACGTTGTATGTAGATGGTTCATGTATGAGAACAGGTACAGGAGAGTTAGTGGCCGCTTATGCAGTCACAACAGACACTGAAATTATTGAAACAAAGTGTATAAATACCTTGTCCGCTCAAGCAGCAGAGCTCATCGCTCTGACACAAGCCTGTATTCAAGCCACAAATAAAAGAGTCAACATATACACTGATTCACGTTATGCATTCGGAGTTGTACATGACTTCGGCGTGCTGTGGCGAGAGAGAGGTTATTTAACTTCTCACGGTGCCCACATTCAGCACGGACCCCTTATTCATGCCTTATTAGATGCAATACATTTACCCACTGCAATATCGATTATGAAATGCAAAGCTCATACGAAAGTTACTGATATCATTTCTCAAGGCAATGATCTAGCTGACAGAACAGCTAAACAGACTGCTCAAACTCAAACATCCGACATGACAAAGACAATAGTCCAGACACCAACACATTGTATGATGGTTAAGGATCCCGCTCTTGATGTAATTGATATACAGACACATGCTACTCCAGACGAAATAAGGAAATGGACTGAATTAGGAGGGATCCAAACGGATCAAGGATGGATGACGAAGGAAAAATCTGTGTGGTTCCTTCCTGATTCAATGGTCCAAGTCATTATTAACACTGTCCATAGTCCAGTACATCTAGGAGAAAAAGCTATGCTAGACAGCATTCAACACATTTGGTTCAACAAACATTTACGAGCAGCAGCCAAACAAAAAGTTCGTACCTGTATGATCTGTTGTCAGTTCAACCCAGGAAAAAGCATTCCCGTAGAGCAGGGTGGATTTCAGCCTCCTGATCACCCTTTTGAAATTCTCCAGATGGATTATATCCAGATGGAACGATGTCGAGGATTCAAATATGTTCTCGTAGTTGTCTGTGCTCTTTCCCGTTGGACAGAGGCATACCCGGTTTCAGATTACACTGCCCCGACTACTGCCAAACAGTTAGTTCGAGAATTCTTCCCACGATACGGTTTACCACGTGCTGTCTACTCAGATAACGGCCAGCCGTTCTCATCCGAACTAATGAAACACGTTTCACTTTTGTTAGGTTATCAGTGGAAATTCCACTGTGTCCGACACCCCGAGGCAGCAGGTCTCGTGGAAAGACATAATCAGACCCTGAAAATTAGATTGTCCAAAATATGCAGGGAGAAAGGTGTCGACTGGGTAGTAGCATTACCAGTTGCACTCTTTTACATGAGAATGGTAGCACACTCTCGAACAGGGCTATCCCCGTATGAGGTGATCTTTGGCAGACCACCAAATATGTGGGGGACGCCTATACCACGTAAAATAACTGATATTGACTGTAATATGCTGACAGATTATTTGGCTTCCTTGATGTCTGCACTACAATCTTGTCGTTCACAGGTAGCTGCAGCTTTTCCTGACAACACTGAGGTGAAACCCCATGACGTAATTCCGGGGGATCTCGTTTTAGTGAGGAACTTTGATCGAAAGACTCAGCTGGATCCTAGGTGGAGGTCGCCGCAATTGGTCTTGCTCACCACAAGGACAGCCGTGAAGATCGAAGGCAGAAAAGGCTGGGTACATTCAAGTCATATCAAGAAATTTTATGGACTACCATCGGATGTGAAAACCACACCTTGCGTGTCTTCACCCATTGACTCAAAACTTCCTTTGGTTGACTCGAGTAGTCACGAACAATATAAACTAAAACTTAGATCTAACCAGTCGGGCAATTTGATTGTTTAAGTCCTCTCCAAGGTGAAGCGGTTGAATTTGTCTCTGACATGTATCCCTTAGATCTGAATAGAGAAAGAACCCGAAAAATGTTGAAACGACATGCATACTGTAAATCACTGCGTAGTCATTGCACAGTGACGTTATTGATTTTGCTTTTCCTAAGTCTTTTAATAATTACTGCAAGTATATTGTTGCACATATGTTATCCTATTTTTAGACATGTTTATAATGTTACTGCTGAACATTCTTTTAGTGAATTACCTCCGCATGAATTGTCATACAGATTTGCGCTGCGCAATAACACTTTTATTAGTATGTTACATCATTCCCATCAGGTTAGCAATGCTACAAATTGTTGGATATGTGGCCGACTCCCTCCCTATCAGAACTATAAAGGAATTCTACCTCTTTTTCCATACCCGTTCACACACAACGGCTCCTGTGGAGCATGGTTTAGTTTACTTAATTCCCAAGATTCGAACTCCGCAGTTTATCAAGACAACGGGGTATGGGGAAATCTGAACTTAGTTTTACTTAAAGTCTGCCACCCCAACAAGGAGGGACTTCCCAAAAGAACAGGAACTGATCTAGAAAATGAAGTATATGGATTAGGTAATTTTACGCTTAATCTCCTGATCTTGAATGTCGAATCCGAAGCTAATCCAAGTTTGCCCGCCATGTCAGTATTTCCAGTAAAAGGTGAATTATGTGTAAGAAAGAATGGTTCCATACATATGGGCCATAGTAGATGCACCATTGTAATAGAATTCAGTGATCAAGGCAGGTCGACATTTAAAGCTTCCCGGCATTCCTATTTTATATGTGGTCAGACGGCATATGTACGTTTGCCTCTAGACTAGGATGGTACCTGCTACATTGGATTCCTTTTGCCACCTGTTTTTCTAGCTCCTCCTGATTATCACAGAAATACTCATTTAGTACACAATAGAGAAAGGAGAGATCTCCCAATAGTCGATTACACTGAAACAGCATGGGAAAAATACACCGATTTTAATAAAGGTCTCTTTCCCTATATAGGTACCGTTACTAATAGTAAGCTGATACGTAGATTAACTAGAACCCTTGAAGCAGTAGTGAACGAAACTATTTCCGCCTTAGGCAATTTAACAGAAGAGCAGTCTGCTATGCGGATTGTTGTACTTCAAAATCGTCTTGTCCTTGACGTCATCCTGGCCGATAGGGGCGGAGCTTGTAGGGTCATCGGATCAAGCTGTTGCGTATTCATACCAGAAAATTCGCCATCTGTATATAAAGCTATAACGCGCCTTCATAAGATTGTGAGCCAGATACACCAGAATCCAGGCACTTGGACTTGGTCCGGGTGGTTTTGGAGCGTGTTATCAGCCTGGGGATGGAGAGTTCTATCCTTCCTAGGTATTGGCCTTCTCATACTATTCAGTTGCTGCTTATGCCTACAATGTGGACCAGCGATTTGTGGTCTGTGTGCCACATCGTGTATTCCACATCAAGATTTTCGTTCAAGATCCCGGAAGAAGAAAGAAGAACAAATGATGTTATATGAACAGATCAATGGATTGATGAAGATTGATATCTCTTGACGGGCAAGTAGGGGACAAGGAGGGAATGTGGAAATATGGATTTTTCTGGTCAGTTATGTCCCCTATCTTGGACCCCAACGGTTCTATTCGCATGTTACAAGTACATGTATGTTCCCTCCAGTTCCAGTTATGAAGACGCAAATACATGTGCGTCCACCGTTAACATGTCCTCTTTCAGACCTGCCATGAATGGGCCGGATATTCCATTCCTAAATACGAAAGGCCACCGCCTTTATATGGTTCACTTATGCCATTTTACAGTCCAGGCAAGTAGGCCCTGATTCTGTCATCAAGCTTTTCTGCTTTCTGCCTCTGAAAGCTCCAGTCTGAACTCGCATCTGTGACCATGAACTTTGTCTCATCCTCTGCGCGGCTCACGATGCCTGACATCAGCTTGCTGCCTGCCAAGAACTGTATTTCACCTTCGAAATTATCTGCTCCGTTCCCTGCCCAATGCATTCCTGTCTAGTAGTTTAAGTAAACATTCTGCCAGCTACCGAGCAGAGGCCCGGCTTCTCTGTCTTTATACAAGTAATTCATAGCCCTATTACCATGGAAGACTTCTGCCCTCGCATCTAGTGTAGACACTTAGACGCTTGTACACGCACTAACAGTCAGTATAGTCAGTATAGAATAAGATTCTACTCCAAGAAGGCCTCTCTTTTGGATAACATAGTTCTTTAAACATAGGATGTTAGATATGATTTGGGATTAGGTTGACTTGACCCTCCAGACATCTGTCGCCACATGTAGAGCTAAATGTCAAGTCCCCTTCACCCCCTAGCTGCACGTCAATCACACGTCATGCTGCTGTGCGCGCATTTCTGCCAAGTATTTCTGCTGACATTGCGAAATTCTTTCATGGGACCACCCTATTATGACATCACATCTGATGACGTACTTTAGCCACACCCAGTTACACCTACTTTTGCTACGTATGTATGTTTTATCTTCCTTATCAATTGTTACGCCTCTTGCATTTGCTTCACTGTAATGCCTATTGTATAAAAGTGATTAATTATCAATAATGTATGTACTTCACTTCCTGACCCTCCGTGGTGATGGAACCTGGAGTCCACGATTTCGAAATCTCTCTTATGCCTCTTATTTATTGAGCTATTTTTATTATGTTCTGTATCAAATTAAGTCCCGGTAATTAAATTATTTACCACAGTACTGTCAAATAGCAGACACCTGAAACTTGTATATTAAATTAGAAGAGTAGAAAACGGTGGTAATGGATTTGTTGTGATTCACAAGTTTATAACGGGAACGACAGACACATGAACAAAGGGGGAAAAAAGGGAGAAAGACAGTAAGTGCGAGCCTAATTGTCAGGGAAGTATAGCTCGTCCTCAAACTCTGGGGGTTCAGCCAGTAGTAGGTAATCATCTGACACAATACTTCCGTCACCTGAGCCGCTGTCCTCATCTTCCTCCGTTGATTCATGTATTGTGTAATTCGGTGGTATGAAGTGCTGATTCATTTTGATCATTGTTAACCTCTCCACGTGTTTTGGAGATAGACTGGTCCTTCTCAATGTTACAATGGAACCAGCAGCACTGAAAACACGTTCGGAAGAGACACTTGCGACAGGGCAAGCCAGATAGCTTATCGCCAGCCTGCTGAGCTGTGGCCATTCAGACCTTTTCCTATACCAATACTGCAATGGGTTTTGATCAACGTACACCTCTGTTGGGTCGTCCAGATAGGCCTGGACCATCCGCTCAATTTTCAGGGTTGCTGCTGGTAAGCTTTTGTGCTGTTTTTTCTGTGCATCAGCACTGTGCTTACAAAGGCCCATCTTTACATACCAATCCTGTAATGATAATGATTGTACTCGGCCTAATGATCCAGTTATTGTTTCTGTAGTCGATAGTGATGGTGAGTGTTGTGATTGTGAGCCAAACACACTGCCTTCAGCCGACGAAGTTGCACTTGATTCTGCATGGCCTGCTTCAGTACTTGTTGTGGGTTGATCTTGCGGGCTTTTTATTAGCAGCCCTTCGTTTTCCAACTTACTGGCTGCTTCAGCTATACAACTTTTGTAGCGGGCAACATCAATGTCGGAAAAAGCAAGGAATGTCTTCAGTAGTCCTAATTTTGCACGTGGATCCAGAATTGTGGCACAAATGTAATGTTCTTGTGACAAAATTTTATTTTGTATCCATACATTTTCAGCTAAGCGCCGGGATAAGCTCTCCACCAAGTCATGGGTACAGTCCTCCTTGCTGACTTCACGTGTCAAGACCTCAAAAGGAGACAGCATCTCAGTCAGGCATTTAATTAGGCTCCATTGCTCCATGTCAAGGTTCATGCCTTTAACAGTAGCATTTCCTCTTCTGTTCCAGACATATTCATGGAGTGACCTGTACTGCTCATACAGACGATCAAGCATGTAATACGTTGAGTTCCAACGTGTTGCCACCTCCTGGATGAGTGCCTTGACTGGCATCCTATGTTCACGTTGGATGATCCTCAGCTGCTTCCGAGCTTTAAAAGAAAGGCTGAAATAAGTGCATATTCTTCGGCAGATGGCCAGTAAATTGCTGACTATGGGTTCTTTTTTCAGAAAGTCTTGAACTATAATGTTTATGCAGTGCGCCAAACACGGAACCCTGAAATAGGAACCAAGTTCCATTACTGCCATTGTGTCATGCCCCGCGGTCCTGCCCCTGAGACGTGTATAAGTATATAAGGAGCGAAGGGCGTGCAAACGCTGCTTAGCGTTCTTGCACGTAGCCCCATTTCCGTCCCCTTGGTGTTTGCCTGACTTCCTGTTCATTAGTGTTTCCTGTTTCTGGTTGCAGTTGATCTGAAGAGAACGAGTGCTGGTGGACTCGTTGTTCCTTGTCTGGCGGGTCGTTGGCGTTGTCGTGTTTGCCGAAGCGGCAACAGTAGGTGCGCGATTCCATCTGGTTGGTGTCGCTTTACCCAAGTGAAGTCCCGTGATCAAGTAAGGTCTCGGATTCCGTTTCAAGTCCTATGGTGTTACCGTGGATCCCGTTCCACACGCTGTTCTTCTGTGTGGACACCTGTGTTGAACCGTGCATTGGTATTTTGTTGTTCATAGTAGTGGAGCCTGCAGTTAAGGCGCCTCTTGGTCATTGACAGGCAGGTGTGAAACCTGTTTTTGTTATTGTGAAACCTGTTCTGTTATTGTTCATTCTTGAATATCACTCGTCCTTTGATATAAAAGATCCTCCATTGATTTAGAAAGGTATTCCCGATTTATATCCCGCACTACATTCCCCTATACGTATTGTAGGTGGGGTTAACTAGCGTGGACCACCGCGCACCATTTAGGAGGCAGCAGTGCATTACAGAAAACCCGGTAATCTTCCTTTGCAACACTTGTCATAGAGATAGGGTGGGGTTTACATATGATTATCCTCCTTGAATTTCTGACCAATGAATATCTCCTCCCTTCAGCCCTTTAGTAAACCACTCACCTTAGGAGATTATTAGAAGAAGACGTTAGTTTGCCTCCTTCCCAGTTCGCGTGGATACTGACGGGGTGAGCCCGACACATTCTTTGTTTAAACACCGTCTCAGAGAGATTGCTTGTTATTAAACTTGTATCTTGTCATAGGGATTTCTAGCATTGCGAGGCAACTAGAACCATGCTGAGAGTTCCACGAGAGGTGAAAGATAACCATGGTAGGTTTCCCTAACCTAGAGGGTCCATACATTGAGGTCACTTGAAATTGATGCACATTAATTTCGATTTTATTTTACAGCTGGGAGCTCCTGCCTTTTAACCCTGATGTGGTCCACCAACACAACCTGCTTTTCTCCCCACCTACCCTTGTTTTGTTTCCCTGTTTTCCCCTAGCGTGTCCTCCATTACTCTAGAGTCTGATAGAGTCGGAGGGCCGTGGGGGACGACTGAGGACTTATCTCCAGGATCCTGACGCTCCTGTGGAACATACTCAGCGATCCTTACACATTGTCTGTGGCAACAAAACCAATACCAAGCCCTCTTGGCCGCAGCCATTCCAAAACCTTGCTGCGAAACTCGTGTAAAATGTTTTCAGCCGTATGAGATTTCTCCATGGCGAACATGGCTACATTTGCATGTTTCCGAGTACCTTCAAAAATCGCAGCTGTGTCAACAACACCTTGTGCAGATAGTTTATCTCTAACCCCCACAAAAGAGATCCAGTGTGCAGTGATGCACATGTAATCTGTGGCTTGGCAACTGCTCCACATGTCTGTTGTCAGGTGGATATTGTGCACAGCACTCTGCTGCAAAGCTTGTCCAACCAATTCCAGCACATCATGATGTAGTTTCGGAACAGCAATTCTTGCGAAATAGGACCGGCTGGGAACTTTCCATTTCGGGCAGATGGCAGACACAAATTCAAGGAAACCCACCCCTTCCACAAATGAAAAAGTAAGAAGGTCCAGCGGTAACATTTTAGCCAGCTTCGCATTGTACAATCGTGCTGTTGGGTGGTTGTGTTGGAACTGCCCCTCCAACCTAAACATGCTCTCAATGGTAGGCTGGCTTACTTTCCTCAGTGGTGCTGTTTTCATTAACCCACTAAGGTTCAACGACACAGATTGTCTCATTGAGGTACTCGCCGGTCGCCTTGGTGTCTCACCCAGACTCTGAGTATGGCTCTTACTGCGGTGCCACTCTGATGTTACTGAGGAGGATGTGGGCGTTACCACTGCACTACTGGGGACAGGGCTAGAAATGCCTCCCTCTTCTTCACCTGCCACCGCAATAATATCGCTCTCTGATTCATCCTGACCAACTTCAATGGGTTGAGTTTTTCTACTTTCTTTTAACTTAAGTAGGTTATCATCCCACACAATAGTGTGGTGTATTCTTAGATGACTTGCTTGTCCTCCGGTACCATAGTTTGTACCAAGCTTACCACGCCGAACACCTTGCCGACAAATTGAGCATATAGCAATGTTCTCCTCCTTGGCGCTAACAGAAAAGAAGTCCCAAACTGGGGAGGAGAACTTTCTGGCACTGCTGGATGTGCCACTTCCAACACCAGATTAACTGGAGGGGGTGCTTGAAATGTGACCCTGTGCACCTAGACTGTGACTTTTACTACTACTACCTACTGAGATGGTTGAGCTGGATGTAGGTCCCTGCCGGGCCTTGGAAAATATGGCAGTTGGAGGTAGTGGTGGTGTAACCTGTGTTGGTGATATCCGTGCTACATCCCGCTCAGTAGCAGCCTTTCTGGATAGGGTGAGAATGTTGGTCTCCAATCCCTTTGGGGCGGGAGTAATGTGCGTGATGACTGGCTCGTCTTCATCAACATCATCACCCCCCTCTTCTTCATCTACCTCCATAACTCTAAGTTTTTCTGGGACCTTCCTTTTCAGAAGCATTGTCTTGTGGCCTATATCACTCTCAGACTGAGCTGGTGGGAGCCAAGTGGCATCACGATCATCAGAAGCGGGGCTTGAAGAAGAAGATGATGGACTAAGTCTCCTTTTCCTTGCTGGTGGTCTGGAAGACAATAGATCTTCTGAAACAGTGGTTTCACTTTGCTCCACTTTGTCTGCAGGAAGCTCTATTTCCTGAAATGCCCCTACGTCAGGAGCAACAACTACTATGGTGGGCTGCGGCGGCCGCTGCTGTTCTTGTTGCGGCGGCCGCTGCTGTTCTTGTTGCAGCGGCCGCTGCTGTTCTTGTTGCGGAGGCCGCTGTTGTTCTTGTTGCGGCGGCTGCTGCTGTTCTTGTTGCAACAATGTCTCAACGTGGGATTCATTGGAAGAACAAGTTATTCAAAGGTGAGACATATCTTAAAGTATCAGAGGAATGAATCTATATAGAGAAGACACAGGGAGACCCAGAATGTAGGAAGGAATTGTATTTTCAACACACGATGAACATATTGCGTCATATGTACATATCATATAGGTTAAAAGCACTGCGTGACACTTAGTGAAAGTGTAACCGATAAAATACTGTGCACAAGTGCTCGTGAAATTTGTGACGGCGCAAGTGACACATAAAGTGGTATATACAGCGGTGAAAAGGCGCAACAGGAAGAACAATGGTACTTTAAATATGCCAGAGTTAGGGCATTTACACAATAAATGTATGAAATTTCAAGGAGCAATAGAGCAAATGCCCATGTTATAAATGCGCCAAAAGTAACGCTGTTGAAGTCGACGGCGTTTCGGCCTGTAACACTCTAGGCCATCATCAGGACTGGTTACACATATTTTGAACAGTGCTAGGGTAAAGGAGAAACAAATCTCAAAGAGAAGAACTCGATTTCAAATGGACCAAAGAGGGAGAGAAAAGGGGACAGTTGTGCAAAGGAGTGGTGGCCAAGGGCGACGCAATGCGGCCATATGTGCAGGGCTACTGAGTGGCCGTGGGTGACAGGACTCGGGAAAGGCCAAGGAGCAGTGATCGGTCAAGTTGTTTGAAGACGAAAGTGGGTTACTCCCAAGTGCACGGAATGAACGCAGAATGGGAAGTGACCGAGTTGGAGAGAGCGAGCGAGGTGGAATGTCCAAAAAGTGATGAGCGACGTGGTCGAGTTATTTATACATGTGCTCGATAGACGAAGAAGTAGACTACGGGGGTGAAAAGGTAGTCGAATTAAAGAGCGAGACCGAGCCTCGTGAGATGTACAAATAAATAGTGATTATAAAGGGGTAGGGAGGGGAACTATGTGCCTCCGAAGCGATTAGGTGGAGTGGACGGAAGTAACCAAGAGGTGACAGCGGGAAGACCCCAGGAAAAGTCCGGGGACAAAAACTTACTCGCACGGTACTGAACGAAACGGCAAGGCAGGACCACGTGTGGAATCAGGCAGGTCCGTGGTAGTCACAACTGGAGCGGGGAGAGAAGGCAAGGGGTGAGGGGAAGGGCAGAAGGGAAACATTAGAGGGGAGGGGGAGCAAGGATTGCATTTACTTAAGGAGGGAGGTGTGGCGCAGTCAATAGTGAAGCTGAAAAAAGGAAAGGCGAGATTAATTACGGGCCAGGTGGACGGGTCAAGGGAAAGGGAGTCGCAAGGAGACACTCCCCATCTTCAACCTCTCTCAATATAATCTCACGCCATATGAAACCAACCTCCTTAGTAAAGGATTATCGTTTGTACCCACAGACCGAAGTAATTTTTTCGAGATCCAGGAGAACTTATTATTGTTCTTCAGACGAATCAGACTGAAGCAGTTCTTCTCGGAGAGACCCTCATGGGACCTGAACACACGCTCCCCATTTCATTTACCATCCACCTTTAATCCTCCATCAGTACTAATGCCCCCAGAAGTTCTTACTTTTGAAAGAAGGATTCTACTTGAAATGAAGAACATTCAATCACAACATGAATTTGTCCCTTATAATCTATCCTTGGAAGAGAAACAGGCCCTCCATCACCTTAGCAAAAACAAGGATTTAATCATCAAGCCCGCAGACAAAGGGGGAGGTATTGTCATACAAGATCAAACTGAATATGACAAAGAAATTCTCCACCAACTTAACAACATGGAACACTACCGTACTCTTCCCTCTGACCCTCTCCCGGGCATAAGATCCAAGATTCTTACTCTGACTAACCAAGCTAAACTGGACAATATCATCTCTGACAAGGAGGCCTTGTTTCTTAACAAAATCAGTCCACGTACTCCAGTACTCTATGTATTACCCAAGATACATAAAAATCAACAAAACCCTCCTGGTAGACCCATAGTCTCTGGGTGTGGTTCCATCCTGGAGCCCATTGGCAAATACATCGATAACATCCTTAAGGAATTCGTACCTAAAACGGACACTTTCGTGCGAGACAGCATGGATTTAATCAACCTGATTGAAGACACCCCTTTCAAACCTGGTACCAATTTGGGAGTAACCCACTTTCGTCTTCAAACAACTTGACCGATCCCTGCTCCTTGGCCTTTCCCGAGCCCTGTCACCCATGGCCACTCAGTAGCCCTGCACATATGGCCGCATTGCGTCGCCCTTGTCCACCACTCCTTTGCACAACTGTCCCCTTTTTTCTCCATCTTTGGTCCATTTGAAATCGAGTTCTTCTCTTTGAGATTTGTTTCTCCTTTACCCTAGCACTGTTCAAAATATGTGTAACCAGTCCTGATGATGGCCTAGAGTGTTACAGGCCGAAACGCTGTCGACTTCAACAGCATTACTTTTGGCGCATTTATAACATGGGCATTTGCTCTATTGCTCCTTGAAATTTCATACATTTATTGTGTAAATGCCCTAACTCTGGCATATTTAAAGTACCATTGTTCTTCCTGTTGCGCCTTTTCACCGCGGTATATACCACTTTATGTGTCACTTGCGCCGTCACAAATTTCACGAGCACTTGTGCACAGTATTTTATCGGTTACACTTTCACTAAGTGTCACGCAGTGCTTTTAACCTATATGATATGTACATATGACGCAATATGTTCATCGTGTGTTGAAAATACAATTCCTTCCTACATTCTTGGTCTCCCTGTGTCTTCTCTATATGGATTCATTCCTCTGATACTTTAAGATATGTCTCACCTTTGAATAACTTGTCCTTCCAATGAATCCCACGTTGAGACATTGTTGTTAGATATCATGTACTGCCCCAGTCTCACTGCGGTTTATGGGCTACCTCCTGTGGTCTGATACTGTTTACTTTGAGCAACTGCTTGTTGCGAGAGGTGGTCCCCCTTGGGACCTGTTTCAATATCATTGCTTGATTTTTTCTAGCTCGCCCTGTGCTGCGGTTATTTCCCCCACAGCATGGTTTCCAGGGAGACCCCAAACTATTCCGACGAATATATCCAAAGAATTCTTTCTGGACCTTCTCTTCTTTCATCCTCCATCACTCCTACACCGCCTGGCGCTACTGAATCACGCATCTTACTGGACAGACTTGAAAGGCTTAAGAAGAAACAGATCCGTACTGATCTTCATGCACGCATGCTGATGGAATATCTCAAATCCAACGTCATCCCACTTGGTCTACAAATTCGCAACGTCCCAGCTATCTTCACACAGGACCCCAAATTTAGGTCTGGGTTTAGCCATCTGGCCACCACTTGCTCGAGACACTGGATGGTCCTTAAAATCGATACGGCCTTGGAACATAGTCGTAAGGAACTAGCAGAAATCGCTGAACTGGAAAAACTTATCCTTGAGGACACTACCATTACCGATGCCAAGAACCTTCTTGACAAAGTGAACGACACCATCAATACCTTTAATACCTTTGAACAAAACAAGAAAATCAACAATATCCAAAGAGACATCCGCTACTACAACAACGACCACACCTACCCATACTTAAAGGACGATTTTTATGACACACCATACCAACCCCCTAAACAACAAAGAAACTGGGGCCGCTATCGCAATCATCAACAAGTGTCATTTTCTGATTCTTCTAATACATCAGCTGAGGATTCTAGCCCAGGAGAAGGACCTAGTACCTCACGACCCCAAAGATACCAACCACCAAGACCACAACCCCTACTGCCTGCCGGTTTTTTAGAGTCAAACCGAGGGAGGGGCAGAGGCCGATCGAGAGGCAACAACCAATACCAATACTCCGGAGAACGTCAGACCAGGAGAAAATTTTACCAATGGTGATCGAAACTAACACTATGAACTCTCCTATGACACTCCCCATCTTCAACCTCTCTCAATATAATCTCACGCCATATGAAACCAACCTCCTTAGTAAAGGATTATCGTTTGTACCCACAGACCGAAGTAATTTTTTCGAGATCCAGGAGAACTTATTATTGTTCTTCAGACGAATCAGACTGAAGCAGTTCTTCTCGGAGAGACCCTCACGGGACTTGAACACACGCTCCCCATTTCATTTACCATCCACCTTTAATCCTCCATCAGTACTAATGCCCCCAGAAGTTCTTACTTTTGAAAGAAGGATTCTACTTGAAATGAAGAACATTCAATCACAACATGAATTTGTCCCTTATAATCTATCCTTGGAAGAGAAACAGGCCCTCCATCTCCTTAGCAAAAACAAGGATTTAATCATCAAGCCCGCAGACAAAGGGGGAGGTATTGTCATACAAGATCAAACTGAATATGACAAAGAAATTCTCCGCCAACTTAACAACATGAAACACTACCGTACTCTTCCCTCTGACCCTCTCCCGGGCATAAGATCCAAGATTCTTACTCTGACTAACCAAGCTAAACTGGACAATATCATCTCTGACAAGGAGGCCTTGTTTCTTAACAAAATCAGTCCACGTACTCCAGTACTCTATGTATTACCCAAGATACATAAAAATCAACAAAACCCTCCTGGTAGACCCATAGTTTCTGGGTGTGGTTCCATCCTGGAGCCCATTGGCAAATACATCGATAACATCCTTAAGGAATTCGTACCTAAAACGGACACTTTCGTGCGAGACAGCATGGATTTAATCAACCTGATTGAAGACACCCCTTTCATACCTGGTACCAATTTGATGGTTGCTATGGACATCGAATCCCTCTATACCAATATACCCCACAGAGAAGGTCTTGAAGTCATAAGAAATATCCTTAACACTAGACCATCTCCCTCAAGAATACCTACCGATTTCGTGATGGCTCTCTTGGAAATTGCCCTGGAAAATATCTACTTTCTGTATAAAGATACCTACTATTTACAGATCAAAGGAGTCTCCATGGGCGCATGTTTTGCACCAAATTTTGCCATTTTGTACGTGCATCACCTCGAGAATACACTGATCCTTACTGACCTTAACCCTTTCAGGAATAACATCACCTTCTGGCGTCGCTATATAGACGACATTCTACTTATCTGGACAGGCGACAAGACCTCTTTGTCCCATTTCACTGACTGGTTACACAATAGCCAACAACATCTCAAATTCACAGTGGACCCCAAAGAGGATAATCTTCCATTCTTAGACCTCACTCTACGGGTTGAAGATGATAAAATTGAGACCAACACCAAAATAAAGGTGATAATCTGAGATAGTGGGATGTATCGTGAGACAGCAAATCCAGAAGTTACCCATTCTGCTGTAGGTTTCCTTGCCTCTCTTTTCTCTTCCTGTAGAGAACAGAACTGGTCCATTTAGGGTTGCAGCTGCATTGCTGCATGACCTTGCAACATCCTTTTTGCGGACTGCAAATACTCATGCACCAGCCCCTGTTAGGCCACAACTACACTGCAGCATGATTCCTGCTCTAATCCATATATGGCTACAACTGCATTATTATGATGGTTGGTGTTGCTACAGAAACAATCCACAATTCTTGAAAACTCTGAAGGTACACTGAGCAGCATTTGCCTGCACACCGGAGAGGCTTTACACACTCAACTATGGGATGCAATAAGCCTTCAGTCAAAACAGCGCATGAAGCCCACGGGTCTGAAACTGCAGTTGCAACCAAGCCAATATAATGAGTGGAGTGTGAATGAGGACTTGAGACTGCAACATGCCTGCTGCAACACCAGCTGCACGTGTTATTGTGGAGACAAAGTGTGTACTTGTGCCAAAACAAGGTTCCTGCCACAAATTACTATGGGTCTCTCTTAGAGAGCATCATTGGGGTGGAAACGAGGGTAGGAGAGAAAGGTAGGGTACAACTACTACAATAAAATGGTGACAGGTGTATTGTACTGTATAATTCAATTGGACTGTATATGATGTAGTATTAAAAATCCTTTCTTTTCTCACTTGAGACCGTTCACACCTGTATGTTGGAAATTACATCCTGGTTAAATCAGAACTCATTACAATTTAATAGTGACAAAACCGAAATAATGCATTGCAAAGTAGGTAAAATCACTAGAAGTCTACCCACGGACTTCTGGCCTCTGGAGCCAGGTGAGTCATTAACCCCAGTGAAATCAGTGAGGAACCTTGGAGTCAGTTTCAATGACAGTCTGAGTCTAGAGACCAATGTCAATAAGCAGGTGAGCAGCTGCTTCGCCTTAATGCGAGGACTTCGAAAGCTGCTGCCCCTTTTACCAACACAGGTTAGAGCCACCATAGTTAGGAGTACCATTCTCAGCCACCTGGATTACTCTAATGCCCTGTTACTGGAATCCCCTGCCTACCTGATTTCCAGACTTCAGAGCATCCAGGCGGCTGCAGCAAAATTGAAACTCTCCCGAGGGCGAAGATCCTCTACTACCCTCGCTTTGGCCGATTTACACTGGCTACCTGTACACCAGAGGATCCTTTTTAAATCCCTATGCACTGTCTTTAAGGCAGTGCATGGGATGGGCCCCCGACCACTTCAAAACAAATTTAAGTGGTATGAACACACTCGGTCCCTTCGATCCTCCTCTTCTAATCTCATCAGTATACCCAGGATCAGGAAAGCCACCTGTGGTGGCAGAGCCTTCAGCATAGCGGCAGCTCATCTGTGGAATAGACTACCTATTGACATCAGGAAAACATATGAACTGATGGCCTTCCGAAAAAAGGTGAAAACATGGCTTTTCCCTAAAATCTAACTATCCAGAATCAAAAGATATCCCTTCTGCCCCTGATGCACAGCGTTTTCAGCTATATGTACACAGCGCCAGGATGCCCGTAGGGTTGCAGAGCGCTTTACAAATGCTATAAATAAATAAATACATTTTTAAAAAAGACAAGTGCTGGGCTGGACATTGAATTATTGTGGCTGGGATCTAAGTTTATGCCCCCTTCACTACCTCCCTTAGAAACTTATGACAGACTGTCCTATATACCTTGAGAGTGTAGAAAGGGTTGTACCTGTCCTGGTTTGCAAAGTCATAGTGGGAGGAACCCCAACACACCAGAGTTAAACTCTCTCTCTGTCATTTGGCCATAGAACAGGGTCTGACAAGAGGCCTTGGACCCACCACCTTTCCCATCCTATATAGGTATGTGTGGGCAAAAAAGAATGAACTCTCACCTACAAGTGAATCCACCTCTCTGAGGATGTTCATCTGTAAGCATTATATATTGGACACATAATTCACTCTATCCACTATTCTGGCTTACATTTTCCTATGATGACTCATGGTAGTCGATTGCTCCTGTGCTCTAAACACATGTCTAAACCATCACAATCTAATAAACCATTATAGTTAGCTCGTTCTTTAAGAAGTAGGTGGTTAATTTGGTTAACTTGGTAAATGCTTCTGCTAGCATGAGAAAAAGGTCCATAGTATAAGTGGCAAATGGAGTTTCTTTAGGTGTTTGGAGGGGAGCCAACAATTTTAACAATGGGTTCATTCTGGCAGGTGTCTTGTGACAGAACATCTGTGAAAATTTGGTGAACATGCACCTCAATTATCCTATCAGCCATTTCCATCTTCGTTGATTATGCTAAAAAATGATAAATATTGTACCCCCACACATATACCTTAACAGAGGTATGACCACTAATGAATGATGGAGGAAGCACAAACAGAGGATGTCAACTCCACCAACAGATGAACATGACCAGCGTTACACTAAATACAACAGCTGTGCAAAGCCATTGTAAAATCCCCGTCCCATCAATAAGGAGGAACAGAATTCCTGCCACCAAACTCCAAGTGAAGTCTTGTTGGACGCTACAGCTAGTAATGACACCACAATCACAAATAAGGTCCAGTCAGGTTCTCAGTTATTTAATCCTTACTCAATCCTTGGTAGATTGGCTGCAAGTAGAAAACATTAACTTAGGAGACAGGTGTGTAACGCATTTGAAAAATAACAATACATTATATAAATAAGACACACACAATATAAATCCAACACCAATTTATAAAAATAGGAAATATTTTTATGAATAAAATTAGGCCTGGGCGAAAATTTCGTTCCGTTCGCGGAAATTGCGATAATTTGACATTTTCGCGTTCCGCGGAAAGCGCAAAAATGTCAAAATTTCCGCATTCCGCAGCTTAGCGATAATTTGGTTCTTGCTCGTGCTGTAAAATAATACATTCTCGCGCGCGCGCGATCGCCTTACCTGAATCCCTGCGTTCGCCGACAAGTTTTCTTGATCCAGTCGCGTTCTCCATGAGATGTTGTATTGTTTTTAGCCATTTGCGCTGTCTCGTGACAGTTCGCGCCCGCAGTGACGTCATGCGTCGCGCGATCACGTCTTTCTTCTCGCGATCATGCACCGCCAGGCAACTGAAAACAAGATGGCCGCGCCCGCGAGCAACCACATGGGTAAGTTGGCGAGCCGCAACCATGCAGAAAATCTCGCGAACATGCGGGAAAAAAACTTCCGCATCTTCGCGATATTTCCGCGTGTTTGCGATAATTTTTAACATTTTCGCGATAAATTGCGAAAGTGGATTTCGCAAATTCCACCCACCCCTAAATAAAATGACACCAATACAACAAAAATCCAATGTAGAGAACAGGAGATATGATTTTTAAAGATTATGGGCCACATGTACATAGACTTCTGCTTGCGATATTCTATTAGCAAATTTTTGTGATTGGCAATTGGGAAACAGTGTGTTTTGCGACCCATTGGGAATCTCTAAAAACTCAGGAATGGTGCACTACTGTGGACAGCAGACCACCATGTACGGGGTTTGCTTTAAAATAAAACAATGCTTTTTTTTAATGCGGCACGTTTTCCCTAAAAGAAAAATGGATGCATTTCAAACACAAAGGGGCATATTATTATGAACGGGTTAAAATTACGCTGCTTTAGCAGTAGGAAACTGTCGCTAATGCGGCGATAGTAGGCTTGATAATATGCCCTAGAGAATTCCAATAGAAGCACATGTTCTGGTGTGAACCTGGGCTTCTATTGGAAATCTCTAGGGCATATTATCAAGCCCAATATCACCGCTTTAGCGGCAGTTTCCTGCCGCTAAAGCGGCGATAATTTTAACGCCGTTCTTGATAACATGCCCTAAAAAGTTTTTGTTTCATTTTTTAACGGTAAGCAGTAGTGTGTGGGACCACTGTCTGCTTTTTTAGTCAACTTCACACCTTATCAGAGCAGTTTGTCTCAGCATGTCAAAGACTTGCCAATCAGGAGAGGCTACTCCTGAGATGGAGTTCAGGCACATCGAAAAGAAAGTTCTATAACTTAGTTTCTGTCATAGTTATAATAATAACAACATTGGAAAGTGTTTAGGTTTATTCTGACTATTTTGTTAACACTTAAAATTATTATTTTAGCTAACTCCTTTCAGAAGTTATACTTTATTAAATTGTATTAAAGCATTCTCATGATAGCCTATGGAGCTAATGTACTTCAAAGGGGAACCAAGACATTGGCAGTTTTTCCCTCACCTGGGCATATAAAACATGTTTTAAAATGTCCCTACGTATTTTCACAATTCATTCTACTTTTGGGCACCTTTGGTAGACCTTAGTGGTGACTTATATGTAAAAATAAGCTAGTTTAAGACTTTGAAAGTCCCCCTAATTCCACAGTTGATTTCCAACATAGTTTTAAATTGAAAGCACCTTACAAAGCTGTGTTGCCTTTAAAATGGCAGTAGGAAACACATCTGTGCAGACTCTAGAGAGCAAAATCTACTTGGCCTCTAAACCTACATGCCCTACCATATACTGCGGCTTACAGGTAGGTTGTCACACCAATTGTAATTACATCTTATTATCATATACCTTTTAAACAGCGCACTGGCCCTGGATCTGGTTAGCAGAGACGCGGTAACAATCAGAGTCAGTTACTACCAGTATCAGTAAAAAAAATGGGGGTAAAATTGGCAAAAACACTGACCTTCTCACAGGTCTTATTTATCCATAGCACCCTCCAGAGACTTTGAACTATTAATGATAGCAGTTTTAGACTCAAGAATATTTCACAAATCAATCCAGGTCTGGGCCAGTATATGAGAATGGTTCTATGAAATGAAGATATTTTGATTATTTAGTGGGTTCATTTTCAGTTGGTTATTTAGTCTTGTAAGTTTTTTATGCTCACTGCGTAGAACTGGGCCGTTATTGGAGTGGAGATATTTGAGCTTGATATTAGCATATTGACAATAAAAATAATTCTTGAGTAAAGCTTCAAGAGGTTCTATAGAGATTTTAAAGAAAGTTGAGCCTGGGTAGGTAATTCAGAAACACCCAATAATAATGTGAAGAGATGTGAGAAGCATCTATCAAGATTGACCAATTGTCCTACTAAATATCATCACCAAAAATATTTGTTCAGAGAAATATTGAAGTCAAATATCTACATATAATATGTTGAAAATCCTATACTGATAACCAAAATAACCAAAATATTGAATCCAAAATAGCATCATACAAAAATACTGAAAGTTGAAAAATTAAAATTTTAAAATATTGATAACGATAATATGTTTCTTAAATTAACAATAAAAATAACCAAAATAGCTCAAATTGAAATATAGACTTAAAAAATGTTCTTTATAAAAAATAAGTAAGGTTAATTAAACACATTTCAAATGTAAATCATATTTATAACATAATATTATAAATTTAAAATTGATTATTGTTGTAATTATTGTATGAATACATATGCAGGAATGTGTGACCATGCTTTCATGAAAAAAGTCCACTGCGGCAGGATTAACAATTTCAGGCAATGCCATGATATTCACACATGAATACACACAGATAGTTGTTTTTAAACATTGTTCCTTAGGCTAGTTAAGCAGTATCTGACCACCATACTGGTTGTGATGGCTTGCCTGGCTCTGAATCAATGTTCTTTGATTAGTTGCCCATTATGAACCAGACTCCTATTTGCAGATATCTTTTTTGCAAAGCTGATCACTTAAGTACTATGAGCATGATTACATGGTTAGTGAAGTGTTGTCCAGATCAGAAAATATTCCTATTGGGAGGCCAATATTACTGGCAAAAACAAGGAACAGTTATAGGAACCTGCTTTATGCAAGTTTATTTGTGGGCTGTGGGAGAAGTAGTTGGCTTGGAGAAATGATTACATCAGTAGGTGGAACATTTACTATTATGGGTCCACTATATAAGCAACCGTATCATAGTTTGAAAAGGAACTCAAGATTTAGTGGAAGAATCTATTTCCCACTATTTAGAAAACCCACAGCGGTTAACTCCCTCCTACATGCTAAAAGTAGCCATCCATGTAATCACAACTAGATTGTCCCTTATGTGGAACTCCTACATAATAATCTTAACTTAACTGTTCTACTGACGAAGATTTCCTAACAACAAAGGCTGATTTGATAGTAGATTCTAGTCTACGGGACAACCCATGACTGCTCTCGAAACAACTTTAAATAAGGTTAAGCAACACACACATGAAGAATGGCTATTAGATAAGAAAAATCAAAAAATGTGGCACAGGTTAAGATGATCACAGATTTCTCCTCAAATTCATCTCAAGTAGGTGCTATCCTTATAAAAAAAACTGGCAGATACTTCGAACATAAACCATCATAGGATCAAATATAAAGATTCACCCTCAGATCACATTCAGGAGACGTCCTTCACTAAAAGTCTATCTGGTACATAGTTACTTCTCTTATCACACAGAAAGGCAACCAAATAATCAGCTAACAGCATTTTATCCCTGTATGGAGTGTAAAGACTGTAAGTATAGTAACAGGGTAAAGGAATACAAAATACCAGGGAAGACCAATCCCTCTAAGATCAATCACCTGATTAACTGTAATTCAGACTATACGTTTTATTGTTTACTCAATTGCTGTAATAAGAAAAACATTGGCAATACAACACACTTCTCATTTCTAACATGTGACTTACCCAGTAGCCAGATATTTTACTTTATGTAAGCAATGGGAATTCTTTTGGCTTGACCGGGTACCTCCCGAGTAAAGGGAAATAAATAGACTTTTGATGCTACAAAGATTAGAGTCCAGGTACATGATAAGTTTGTACCCAAAAATGCTCTATGGATTAAATAGTGATGAAGAACATTCAGTCCATGTAGGTGAATACAAGTGTGCAGTTTCAGGAATAGATAAGGGCAACTGGATTTGAGTAAACAATAGGATCAAATATATGTAAAAAACATAAACAAGCCTAATATCTATAGGGGTCAATGGAAATACTTTAGACTCACGGTAATCAACCCATTTGGGCATGCTTTTCAGAACCATAAGGTAAAGTATTACTTCAGTACATTGAGGATTAATTAGGTTGGTGCATGTCAATATAAATTTAAGTAATTTACAGGAATTATTATGAGTTACACTAATAATTTACAATCATATATGATATTTAGTGAAAAGAAAGTAATTCGTTAATACGTGAATAAATTGACAAACATAAGTTGATCTAATTTTCGATTTTGGCATTCTGTTTTTTAAGGATTTGATAACTTTTTAATTTTAACATATGTCAATTCTAAAACAATTGGAAAAATATAAGTGCATTTATTGTGAAAATATAATTACTGACGTTGACACCGATGAGTAAGAAATCTACATTGTTAATCAATTTATACCTTGTTATGATGTTATTTATGATAGTTCTAAGATGGCTGCCAATTATCCTACCTTCACTGCTGCAAAATGTTTGCCTTTATGTCAATGACTGACTTGTTTCTATGTGAATTATTTCAGATTTGGACAATGTATATAGAGAGAAGGGATTCATGATGAGCAAACACAGTGACCAAAGCTGTTTGCCAAACTCATCTGTGTGGTTGATAGAGGTATTGTCAGAATAAATAACACTTTCAGCCACCCTGTGAATGCCGTTGAATTTCCATTTGCAGAAGCATATACGCATGAGTTCAACCCTCACCTTCCCACTAGGATAGGCAGAGTTTTGGTGGTATGGGAAACATAAACACCCACTGATGAAGGCATAGCCAAGTTACCTAAAGAGCATTATCAGAAAGTCCAAGGACTTTAGGGTTTGCTACAAAATCAAACCTTGGCTATTATTCTGTACACATTTATGTGTGGTCTGTTGAATGTAATGTACCTATAATACAGCAGAATGAATTTTCACCACATTTTCAGAAACATTATACTGGCAAGAAGACCCCAAGTCTCCCTTTTTACTGCAGTCAGTTAAAACATAGTGCCTGAAATATACAACCATATAACCTCCTTTTTCAAGGAGTATCCCAAAGCTCTTCTCAGTGTCATACAAAATGAAATGTTTGGGTTAGCATAAGGCAGGATTTGAGGGACACTGGGGACAGTAATTTCTGCTCTCTTGTGTTTTTCTCTTTCTGGATCAAACTTGATATCTCTGATAAGGTTTGTATTTCTTCTTTTTTAGAAAAATAATTTTTGGAAATTGTCACATAAATAACCTTGCAGCACACTCCAGCACAGTTGGAAAATGTCTAGCTTCAACTTAAACAAGTTAGCAGATGACTGCCTTCTAAAATTCAAGAAAGCAAATCTCATGTCTAGTTTAATGATAATAACATGTACCATTGCCATTTATATCAAGTACACAGCTTTCTTCTTACACCAGATTCAGATCTTGCATACAGCATTGGAGGGATGAAGCATCCGGCTGTGCTTTTCAACCCTACCTTTGTATTTGTTGTAGTTCAGAATTCAAAGTGGTTTCTGGACTTCAGCCATCTGACCATGTACTGAGACTGAGGATTCTGTATCGAAATGTGTGGTGGTCTAAAAATACACTTGTCTATAATTTTGGAATTTGAGGGTTAGTACTTCCTCCCAATGTGAGCCACAGTAATACACTTTTCCAAACTACTTCCTAACCACTTTCACTATAATCCCTATTTTGTTGATCCTAGTTGCACCATGATCAGGGCTGTTCATATAAATAGTCCATGAAAAAATAAAATTTCAGTGTAGAAATTGCCTAGATACAAGTGATGCTCCTTGTTCAATAGGAGATTTTCTTGATCCGAAACAGATTTTCTGTTAGTAGCTAATGACTGAGAGGAATCAGGTGGTGAAATGCTGGAATCCGCTCTCTGAGTATACTTGCATGTTGTATCTATAGCCAGAAGAGATTTCACAAAGTAGATACAATTTAATACTATACTGAGCTCTCTTGCATTTGGTTCACTGCTTAAACAGCTGCCACCCTTTGTGTAACACCAAAGAACTCATTCAGAGCTGTGTTTTGTTCCATTTATATATGTGTTAGAAATGCCTGTCAACTTGTCCATCGCAGCACACGTTTTGAATAGCTGATAAGAGCCTTAAATGTGTCTGATAATGGCCTCAGTGGTATTATTGTGATGCCACAAGCAAAGGAAACACACAAAACAACTTTGACTAATGGCAGGAGGGTATATTTGAGTGCAGCACAATGGGTAACAGGAGCAGTAAGACAACCTAATCAGCTTGTAAATAATGCTCCTCAAGAGAGTAAGATCCCAAAATGTCCTCAATTCTTCAGCATTGGATGGAGTCCGCCGGTTCACTTTTGAAGGGTACTGAAACCTGGCATAAATTAGTACTGAAACACACCATTTTGGAAAAGGCAAAGCATTTTAGGATTTGCGGGATCATACAAAGCATGCCATTTTGAGCCCCATCATCAAGACACACCAAAAACTAGATCTCTACAGCCAACTCAGTATCTACTATGCATACCTCAATTCAAGCGCGGCATAAAACAAACCTGAAACAAACCATCCTAAAAAAGGAAAATGTTTATGGAATGCAGGATGATATAAAGAATAGGATTTGGTGACCCATTATGAAGACCAGCCCACAACCTGACCACTGTAGGCAATTCAGGTTACAGGATCCATTATATGTGGCTTTCATGTGCCACTAAACAGTACTGAAATGCACCTTTAAGAAAAATCAAAGTCTCAATGGAGTGCAGGATGTCATAGAGAATAAAATGATCAACATTTTACAATTTATTCCATTATGCCATTATGAGTATTCTAATTCATAACTATAAGTCTCTGTAACCTTGGGTTTTTTAAGTGAATTTCTAAGGATTTTTAAATTCTATTTCCTTACTATAAGGTACTTGTAGCCTTTAATTTATAAAGTAAATTTCCATGGTTGTTTAACTAGTAGTCACATTTGTAAAGTGTTGAAGAAAGAGAGTGGTGCCTCCAACCAGCTCTTAGCAATCCTGCTGTGTGGAACTTACTATAGGTAAGAGTAGGAGTTCTTGGCCTTCAAGTACCATCACTGTCCAATGAGACTTCATTCCCCAACCAGTAGTGCACCCAAAGGTTTGTTTTCAAAGTGGTGGAGAAAGGGGCATAGCCTCCGAAGATCTCTGAGCAATCCTGCTATGTGGGACTTACTGGCGGTAACAGGAGGGGTTCCTAGCCCCTAAGGACCCTCAGCATCCAAGAGGACTTCATTACTCAACAAGTAGTGAGCCAGGAGGTGCACTTGAATGTGGTGGAGAAAAGGGTCTTGGCCTTTAAACACCTCTCAGCACTCCCTCTGTGTGGAACTTACTAGAGTTAACAGGAGGGGTTTCTGTCAGCATCCAAGGGGACTTCATCCCTCAACCAGCAGTGCACCAAGAGGTGCATTTGCAGAGTGGTAGACAAAGGGGGCAGGGCCTCTGATGAGCTGCATCAGGATTCATGGTTTTACTGGGGACAGGTCGTGATCAGCAGTCTTGGGGATCTGGATTCCCATGCATGTTGAAAAAAAACAGGCAATATATTTGCCATTATGAGTCCCTCTGAGGCCCTCTAACAAGCACACGGGGTCAGTATACCTCTACCCTGACCCCTTTATTCACTTTACACAGACATTTCCAGCCTCGGGTACTGTTTCTGGATACATAAAATGGTGGCTACAACTTCCCAGTCAGTTAGCAGCCAGCTAATCAGGACCCTGTTATTGCATACGGACCCCTGAATCTTCCATGGTGGAACCGCGCTCCTAGATATGCAAATTTGGATTTCAGTTAATAGCTTAAAACTGCTGCACAATTTTACACCAGAATACCAAAAGGCACTGCTTTGGATGAATATCTACTTTTCTGATAAATTTGGTGTAATTGTATCCAGCATTTTTGGCAGTAGTTTTGTATAAAGTCCCTATGGGAATTTACATGAGGAAAATGTATTTGGGACCCCCCCCTTTTTCTCAGCCCCAGCTTGACGACTAATCCTGAAACTTCCAAGATATCAGCTGCAGTGACTGCCAAATATATTTTGAAAATATTATGAATATTTATCGAATGGCACAAAACTTACTAGCAAAACAATAAATTATTTTTCTATAGAATCTAGGTTCTATGTATAACTGCCTTCGGGACTTGCTACATAGACGATCTGTACATAATTTGGGAGGGTCCCAAACATGAACTTTGTCTTTTTTTTTTTAGCACATATTGCTCAAAATAATCTGAACCTTGTTTTTACACGCAAACATCTGAAGACATAGCTATTCCCATAATTCCACCTACTCCTCTATTGGCCTCCGCAGCGCTGGGATGCCTCCGGGTAGCCATGCGCTATACAAAAACATTTTTCATTTAATTTCATTTCAAGATACATGGACTTTCTTGATTTATCTATCAAGACAGTCAACGGGAGGATACAAACCAGTCTATACCGCAAGGCAGGTAATAGTGTTCTTGATGCCAACAGCCTACACCAACATAAGTTGCAATTGAGTGTGCTGTGTGGGGTATTGTTGAGAGCCAATTAGAATTGTAGTATATTATGTAGTTTCAGGGAAAAAAGAAGAGAACATCACTTCCAGATTCAGAGGTATGGGCCACCCCTCTAAGGTTCTAATAGTTGCTAGCAGTAAAGCTGCCCAGGCATCCAGGTAAAGTCAGTTAACTAAAAAAGAGAGGATGGGACAGGACCCACTTGTGGCGTCAGATATATATCAGCACTAATAGTAGTGAGTCCGATGCCTTCAGAACAATGCTTAACTGGCATTGCCACGTGGTTAAGACAGACAGATTCATTGCCACCTCATCCCCTCATGACTTACCATAAATAAGAATTCCTTCAAGACTTTTTGGTACACAGCTGCACTAACACACAAGCAGACAGGAGAAGTTGGCTGCAAGAACATAATGGCTTTTTTAAGTATTGCAGGTCCAACGCCTGTAAAGGGAGCGGCAACCAGAGAGATTACTCACTTTCCACGGTAAAGTGACGCCACATAAATAGGTTCATCACATGTGGGAGTGATTACGTGGTCTATGTTCTCCAATGTCTGAGTGGTTATCAATATGTTGTCAGTACCATGTGCCCTGTAATGAAGAGAGTTATAGAACCCTATAAATCTACTGAACATGGTGATGTAAATTACCCAGTTGCCAGACATTGGGCGAGAGTGCACAACCAGAATGCTAATCTGCTGTTGTTAATTTGGTATTGAGAGCCAACCACTAGGTTCTCTGTTGGTAGTTGGTTTATTCAGCCTTGTGGTTAATCTGAGGATAATCTGAGGTAGATAACACCTGGATTATAGAGCATATAGCAGGAAATTATGTCACAGTAGGTTTCTAATGTCAAGCTGACATTGATGAAATGATGTAAGCAACTTGTATCGTTCACAGCTACTCCCTTAGTGTCCCGGCGCTTAACACAGATTGAGAAAGATGGAACCCTTTACATTTATTCCTGCACAAAATGTCAGATTTACAGCCTTTTTTTAAACACTGCAACATTAATGGATGCACAATGCTCTGGGAGGGGGGGTGATTCCATGCTGCTGGGCCTAGGTGAGTAAGCAACCTTCCTCCCACTCTGGCACATCAGATTGTGGGAGTCATTGATAGTAATTATTAGCAGACCTCAGGTTTCTTGATGGAGCATGAACCTGGTTCTAAGATGGACCACCCCATTCTGGTAAAGAGCTCTAGTACTAGAGAATTGAACAAGATTCTTTCCCTAATAGGAAACCAGTGAGGAGCACGCAAATAAGGAATAATCAATGTTATCACTGGGGAATTCAGAAGAAGGTGAGCTGCTGCATTTTGGACCACTTGAAGCCTGTCTAACAGATGTTCTATAGCCTATAATAGTCCAATCTGAATAACCTTTTTCTGCTGAAAAGGTCAGGTAGTGGGGGAACTTTTTTTAAGAGCAAAATATACCAAAACAAGTGTCTACCACTGACCTAATTTAAGCCTTAAAAGACAAACGGTCATCAAATTGGACCCCTAGATTTTTGTCTACATGTAACTGTTGGCCCGGAGGAGTAGCATCCTTAAGTCAGAAAGTCTGCCAAAATTCTGGAGGAATATTGCCAAAATAAAGAATTTCTGTTTAATCTGCACTACACTTCAGTTGGTGTCATATCATCCAGTGGGAAACTGCAGTCATGCACTTTTGATCTGTGCTCCTGAGATCTCTTCTCCCTTTTCCACAAGAGAACAGCTGCTGCATATCATCAGCATAAAAAATAACTTTTGCCACAAGGTCTTCAGCTATCTGTGCCAAGCCATTGAGATAGATATTGAATGGGCTTAGGGCAGAAGAAGGAAGACTCCACACATGTTGAATTCTGTTTTGCCTGAAAGGAGGTGAGCCAGTCCAAGGCTTGACCCATTTAACCTATAGAGTGGATATGCGCCAGAAGTCTGGAAAGGGGGAGGCCATATCAAAGGCTGCTGATAGATCTAACATGATCAGCAGTGCCTTTCCCCCAGTATCTATGATGCCTTTGATGTAATCAGCAATGTCCATAAGTGTTGTATCAGTACTAAAATGGGGTCTCAAGCCAGACTGGCTCAGGTGTAGCAAATTATTGCATTCCAGATTTAGGAAAAGTTGTTGATACATGTGTTTTTCAAGCATCTTGGGTAGTATCGGCAATAGAGAGATTGACTTGTATTTAGATGGATTCGCAGATAGTTTCTTCAACAGATGCAGGATCTTTGCTTCTTTCCAGGAACAGGGAACCATAGCTGTTGCTAGCAACAAGTTGAGCACCATGTTCACCTGGAGGATTGATGATGGAAGCCAATGAGTCCAACAAATTAGATGGGTACGGTTCTGAAGGAGAGTCCGACTTAAGAGTGCTCAAGACTGTCAACAATTCACTCCATTCAAATAAAATTGAGTCACATTGGTTGAGGGGACCATACTGGCTTGCAAAGACCCCAGTAGATCTTCCTTTGGCAGCACGATGGAGGACTATCCTGCATGGATGTTCAAACTCTTAGTATGGAAATAGATACATTTGACATAGTCAAACAAAGGAACATCCTAGAATACCCTTTGTTAATGATGCTGGACTCTTCGCTGGGCATCCTTTTTAATGCACTGCGTTCTTGTCTGCTCCATAGCAGCATTTTCATCCTCTTTTCATTCAATTTCAAACATAAACTGGACAGACTGCTAAAGTTTATTGGCCATCGTCAATCGGGTTTGTATGTTAAGGCACAGAATTGTAACTTTTGAAATTCAAATGTTTTCATTTCTCCTTGTTTTTTCTCTCTTTGCATTTGTGCTGAACTTTACACCTCACATACAAGGTGTGAACATCTTCCCTCTTTTGTCAAAGCATTGTTTTTGTAGAAAAGGGACCCCTTCCTGGAAAAAACCATGCTCATAAAAACACCAACACCCTTCACTATGGCACAAGGATGTCTACATTGGCATGGCAGCCAAAACTGTGCCGGTACAGGAAGAGAGCAGAATAGTGCCACATCTTAGTAGATATGGTGCTGTTCTGTTTTCTCCCCTTCACCCAACTCAGCACAGTATTTGTTTCCTGCACTCTGTTGTATGATGTTTAGCAATCTTGACCTAACTGTACAATCTTTATACATCATCTTACACTATTGCATCTGGAGTCCACAAGCACGCTTCTGGGGCATAACTGATGGCCAGTTTATTGGACTAAAAGCACATGTACCCAACTATTTACTGCAAAATGCAGTTATTATGGGGTTGTAACACCTCAAACACCTCCCTCAAACAATGCACAGGAATGTACTGTGAAAACATGTTTATTATTTTTTGATGAAATTGCGACAACCACCATGAATAATACAACTGTATGTTTAGGTCCAGTGAAAGGTTTAAATAATTTAAATTTGAGCTCAACCCCCAGGCAGTATTGCACAATGCGGTGCATTTTCCATGATTGTGCCAGGCCTACCTTTCAATAGGTGCTCCTGCACAGACAAAGAGAATGTGCCATATTAGTTTGAATGCCCCATGGCAGCTTATTCAAGTGAAACACTGAGCGTCTTTGAAGCAGCTGCTCCATTTTTTTCACTTTGTAGGCGGCAACCCGCCTGCACTTTTACAAGGGTTGAGAGATCCTCTTGCTGGTGGGTACAGTGAGTGAGTGCACCTGCCTGCAAGGGGATGTCTAGGGTTTCCATTGTACCCAGTTCTCCCCAACAGAGTGCTGCCCTCAGGGGGTACACTGACAGGGTGCCACATTTTAGGTGGTCCACTATCAGTGTGACCCTTAAAAGAGGCTAAGAGATTCCCTCATATGCATGAAGCCACGGCCCCATGTAAAGGAAGGAGCACCCTCTGATGATAGTGCTGGTGCTATTATTGTGCCAGCCCAATCTGTATTACAGAATGGGCTGCACAAGTGTCTGTGGCCCCTTCTGCAAGACCAAAGTGCACCAGGGGTGTGTAAAGTAGGCACAAATACCCGTTGTACCTACAGGGCACTTGTATAATAGGGCCCCTGGTGGCTGTGGCACAGAGAATGCAAGCCAAAATCTCCCTTGATGCTGCACAGATCTGCTTCCTCCCCGTTTTTCTCAGTGGTCTCTCCTGCTATTCTCTAATTTTTCACTGTTTATCATAGTTTTTTCCTAATTTGCTGCTCCCACTTGCTGTAGTGAAGACAGGGTTTTGCCTGCACACATTGTTGTTAATGTTAGCATAAGCATTTTAGATGTTAACGCCATCTTGCTACTTTGCTGCTTTTGCACATGACACTACTTATAAGTAAAACTGCTTGCTTGCTTGCTTTTTCTTCACATGGGAACAGTCTGTTTTTCACATCCCTAGACTTACACCGCAGCCTTAGTCTGAACACTGTGTGTAGAAACCGTCTAGGTCAAATAACAATGTATGCTGTTGAATTCAGGTTGATCAGCCCATGCTCTAGACACAACAAGCACACAGCTGCAAATATCTGAAACTCGAGTGCCTTTAATATCGCATTGCATGCATGATGCTTGCACTCTTGGAGAAAACCTTTCCAGACACAGAAAGAAGTGCTGATCCTGTGATGTGATTCACCTAAGCTGATCTTGGAGGTATGAGGTTCCCCATTCAAGCCTAGCGACCTTTTATTATTATGATAAAACTAGCTTGTAGTCTGGGGAGGGTGGTACACAAGGTATTATAGGACCTGTTTCCCGGTGTATAACATGATTTCTCCCTTTGTGTTTTATGGAATTGTAACAATGCTGATGGCTTTATTTCTAATCATTTGTTTGCTTATGTTAGCCAACATACTGCATCTTAGAGCACGTAGTTAAAAATAAAAATTTTAAACCTTTCCATGTCTCTGATTACTCACGTTGTGGACTGATATGAGAATAACAACAAAAAGGTGTTCTTGATTCCCACCATTCCTGAGAGTAACCGAAGTCGATTGTTCTGGGTTGTCTAATCATTGGTGGCTTCGCTGTAGTACGGAGAACGAATGAGTCACTGATGCTAGTCGATAGGGGTTCTGGGTACTGAGGTGAGTTGTTTGGTACACCACAATTCACTGAGGTCCTGGTTTCCTGCGCATAGTTCTGTGCATGAGCAGAATCCCCGCAACATTGCCTCCTGTTTCCCCCCCTCCTGCCCAGTCCTACACACTGCCTCCCAGGACCTATTTAATGAATGATACAGTGCAAGGTGTGGTGGATGCATGCAGAGAACACTTCACCCTCATTCTGAAGGTACGTTAAAGGTAACCCCTTCTGCACCTGTACTCATGTAGACCGCACCCAGAGCCAAGATCCCTGGTTCTTCCTGTCTGCGCAGCTACATAACCACAGACCACTGAGCCCTGGACCTTGGTTGCAACAACAACAGCTGTCACACATCTCCACATACCACCAGAGGACTGTTCTCCTTCCAGCACTTCCACTTCACCTACCAAAGCAACCAACAACACCACTGCATTCACCATGCTGACTGAGACCACCACTGCACAACTCCAGCTTTACACGCAGAAGCTGGAAAAAGTATCAGAAACCAGTGGAACAACGGTCTCAACTCTCTTCTCCCAAATACATTCCTCAACCCAGAGCAGGCTGTAAATGTCCCTAGTAGATCATAGCATGCACCAAAACAATCGTACCCTCCAAGCCAGCCAAACCGAAAATACAGGCCAGAAGAGTCAGCTGGTTCACTGCAGAGCTGAAATCCTTCAAACTCAACTGCTGGCAACTAGAAAGGAAGTGGCGTACTAGGCAAAAGATAGAAGACCATACCCCCTTCAAAACAGTACTCAATAGGTACTACCACCATGTGAGAAAAACTCTCTAGGAGACCACATGGAAGCCAGCACAAACCACGGCAAGGAGCTCTTCACCATGGTGAAGGAGCTCCACAACCTCAGAGCTATTAGGAACAACTTTAAACCCTCCCAAGAACTGGGTGACACCCTGGCAAAAATTCTTCCATGACAAGATCTAAAACTTCAATCCCCAACTCCCTCTCTCGACAGCCATGAACATAAACCCTAAACACCTGCACACCTGTTGGGACCCTGTCATAACTCAAGCCACTCATCTCTATCATGAACTCCATAAAATTGGGAGCACCCATGGAAAAATGCCCCCACCACATCTTCATCATCTGTAGGTCTGAGGGGTGTAGGTGTGTCTGTGGGAGTGTCACAGGGATATCATCAGCATCCTACAATATCTAACACTGAAAGTCAACCAGACACAAAATAATTTTCTTGGCATCCTATTAATATCCTTTCAATTATGATATAAGTGTTTTATGGGGCTCAAATGACTTTTCAGACAGTATTTAACAGCTCAGAGCCACCAGATGCCCAAAAATCCCACTCTGAATATTCTGAGGAGTAGAGTTCAGAAGAGGCATTTCTCCCTATTCAGCTCAACCTATTTTGTGCTCCTGGGAAAAATTGCAACCGTCTTTCACACTAGCAAACACCTTATTTATGCCAAGTTCAGGCAGGGAATAGCTGGAGAGCAAATGCAAATTAGTCTACTGGAACTTTAGCCAGGGAAAATGTCACATTTAAAAAGTTACTTGTCCTTCATATTTATTGAAAATCCGACATGGTGTGATAGCATTACATTTTTTAAGCTGTACTCTGGTTTTCTACATAGGATAAATAGTCCTGCTATTGTGATAGTAGCTTTAATGGCCCTGTCAGTGCAGGGACATAGTAACATTCATTTTCTACATGTACCACAAGAAATTACCAGGTCCCTTACCTTGTGAACTACAAGGCTTTCATATGGCTGACTAATTGATATTTTAAAGGATGTTTTTTACCTATCAAAAAGGCTTATTTTATCATGTCATACTGCAGGTTTTACATTGCTATAACTAGGCAACAATGGTATGCCTAGAGCAATGTTTCTGTTGTAACACCAGGAGATGGCACAATATATGTTCCAGTCTACAGCTGACAGCTGACTTTTCATACCATGGATTTACTTGATTAATTGGATTCATAGCCTTATAGAAAATGTAAACATGGAAAGCAAGGATCATTCAATTTCTATATTTGTTATAGGTCAGATCACATACACTAGGTATTGAACAACAGTGGCATAGTGTGCAAAGTCTAAAAAACAGCGATAAAAAAACAGGAAAATATTGGTCTGACCACGCAAAAAAGATAACATTTTCTATTCATACTGATCAACTTCACAGTCCCAATCATAATTTATTCAGTCAAGGCCAGCATCCTATACACAACCAATAAATAAAAAAGACAGGACCTTCTCCGCCACAATACCCACCTCATAAACATTCTCATGTGGAAAGTCTGCACTGCCTTGAACCCCATGTGGTTCAGATTATTTAAACTCTCTTCTAAGCCCAATCCATTGTCTTTCCTAGCCCTCTCTACTACTGTGGTCAATTGTCTGCTCGCGGCCCATCAATCTCAGAAATCTTCAATTTAGAAAGCCTCTAAGCAACACTATTACTCTTTCTAATATAATCAAAACATATTCCAGCTTATTTTATGATGTCATGTATTTGTTTGCTAGATGTGATCACCATAATCATTGCCTGAGGTCCCACTGTTATATTAATTTCTCCTCACTTCTATGCACAAACAAAAAACTTTAAGCAGTATTTTTACTATTGAGTGTGTCGCTTTAAAGGAGACTGCCTACTCTGTCTATCTATGCTACCACCTGGGTCTAATAGCAGCCCACTCAGTCCAACAGCAAGGTACTCGGTGCTACCTGAGACGAATATGTATGTGTAAATTATGTATTAGTACGAAGCAAGCCTAAGCAAAAGATAGCAATGTGCTCTATAGGGTCCAATGCAAGCATACAGTACATGAGTGATAGGGAAGGAAGCTGTATTCTGGGAGCATATATGCACTGTTGATGCTTTGCGGTGCAGTATTCTTTAAAGAGATGTGTCTACAATTATTTTCTAAAGTGGAGCAGTTTTGAGATGTTCTTTTGAGAGTCATCCGGTGTCACCATGCCTTGTGAAGGCTGGGTGATGGTAAACACAGGTTTCTCTAAAGGTTTGCTTTTTGCACCACGAGGCTCCAGAGCATCGTTTTCATAAAATATCATGTCATATTGATCTGACCTCCAGGCACAAACTCAGCTTCTGTTTGGCCTCAGTAGTCATCAATCTACAGGCAGTCACAAGGGCACTCTGTTATTTCTTTAAGGACGCTTAGAGTCTGCCAGGAGACACATATTGTCATGTGAACCTAGCTAGAAATGTTACGTATGAGAACTAACTGATCCTGTGAGTCTACTGCCCTCTGGTGTATAATGTTTGTTTTATTTTTGATGTTCAACACAACAAAGAAAGTAATGGTTCAAATTAGATTTTTCGGTAGTCATTCAACACCAAACTCATCCCAACTTTTACTTACTGTTCCTCAACTAATCTTTTCACAATAGTATCAAGTGAGAATGAAAGAAACATGCTAAGAATGTTTCTACAGTATATTTACAAGCATTTACATGGAGTCTATCAGTTTAAGAAACAACAAAACTCACTATGAATGTTCATTAATCACGTGTAATACAATTTAAATTCTTCTCTAAACACTTATCAAATCCAGAATCAGCCCTACTCACACTCTAAGAACTGACATGAATACACTTAGGGATGTTTTCAATGTTTATTGAACTAAAGTGAATCTTGTAAAGAATATATGTGCTGCAATGATCAATAGACACTAGCAGATAAAAGTTATAAGGAGTATCAGGACAGTGAACAATACACAATGTTTCACCTTCGGGCTGAAACAACGTATATATGCAAGCGCATGAAATACTATTACAGTCCGGCATACTCCTAGTATGCAAACCCTAACCCATCTGTCTAGGGTGAATGTGTATGTTTTGCCAAGATTTCCTTTACTGTATTATCCAACCCCATTTCCTGGTGCATGATAATGTAGGACCTTGTCTTGGTCATGAGCTGGACACACCTCACAGAGATGTAAGTCAGCTGCTGGGCAAAACCATCAGCCAGCCGAGACCTCACGATATCAGCAGTAGTATTTCTTCTGGCTATGCATGGAAAAAGATCTTTATTTATAGGAAAAGGCATCCTTGCCTTGGGCTGAGATTGTGATCAGGCTGCCTTTGTCTGTGTGCTACAGATAACTGTGTCAACATATGGATGATAATAACAAACACATTTGCACAACATACATGTAGGCCTTGTATATAGTGCCAAGGCAATATGATTGTGGTCTTGCAAAGTTGACTTGTATAAGCATGGACAGTGTTTCTAGGAAACTAACTCAAAATTTCACAAATGTAAATGTGTGTCAAAAGTTGAGACATGTGACGGCAACTTCAGGAATGACCAGTGTTCATGTAAAATGGCAACGTTTCCTGCTAGGGACACATGATACTATAGTGAAGGAAAGAACCCTTGTGGATGGTCACACCCACATTTTTTGCCCCAATGCTGATGGTTTTGACTCCGAAAGTGCACTGGTGACTGCTGCCCAGGCCCCTGTGCCAGTGTTCTCACCCTAAACTCTATGTAACTAAATTGGTACTCTCAATTAGCAAAGGACTTTAAACCCTAATACATCCCTAGTAAAGTGGGACTAAGGGTACCCAGGGCACGGATATTAAAGGGGTTACCAGGGCCTGAAGCACTATTTGCACCACCCTGATCGGCTCATGTGAGCAGATGACAGAAAGCCCACCATTTCAGACTGCAGGAGCAGTTCAAACTGCTCCAGTTCAAATGTGCCATCACTATGAATGTCAAAGTCCAAGCACTGTCATTTATATATGTCAGTCACCATGTAGATAAGCATATTAGGCCCAAGAGGCAGGATGCAGTATATTATAGGTGTGAACACATATGTTCAAGACTATATGTCCCAATAGTAATACTTGCCATTAAGGATTACTATAAATGATCAACAGTCAGTAGGATAACATGACTTGGGCACCCTGAGGATGACAGCTCCATGATGGTACAGCCAAAGATAGACATAATTGGTATCCAATAATGTGCCTCATCACCCCAGAAAAGATTCCAATGTGAATATTGATCTGGTAAACACTCAGGGGGCTACCTATGTGGTTTTCTCATTTATTTGGCCCAATGTTTCCTGGCTGGCAGCCTGCAGCTGCTACTACCAAGATAGGAATATGATCTCCTGCCAGGCAGTGTGAATACTCCAAGGAGCGAGAAACAAAGGCCTGTGTAGGAAGGAGGTAACACCTCCCTCAGTGGCGGGATGGCTAGTGAAGTGGCACATCAGGGCTGTGAGTTTCAAAAGATACACCACCACTAATAGGAATGCGGGGTGATTCCCAAATGAGGAAGCTGCCCTCCCCCAGGCACATTTTCACTGGGCAGGCTGTACAATTAGATAGTCAGAAGCTGTACACCCCTAGAAGGCTAGCTTCAGCTCTAGGATGGGCTACCTTGTCTGGAGAGTCAAGGAATGTTTGTTTAATTTTTTTAAGTTGCAGAAAAAAGGTTCCGGGTAGAAAATGTGATGTGGTCACCTCAGGGGTGGATTATTTATAGGGGATAGTACCCCATTGGCTGTTTGTACCCACAACCCTAAAACACCTGGCAAAAGAACCTCAGATATGAGATGACTGCAAAGAAGGACGAAGAAGATACAGGAGTCTGTGACATCAGGAGATGAACAAAAAAAGGCAAGATTCACTGCCTTCCTGGACCTGAAGGACTGGGACTCATCTTGGACCCAGACAGGAGAACCCCTTTGAAAGCCAAAACCACCTCCAGACATCCTTAGACAAATGGCACTAATATCCTGAAACTGCAGGTAAAAACAACATATCAGAACCAAAGTATTGCTGGCCATATGGACCTCTGAGGGATCGGCCAAAAGTAAATGATCCAGGGAATTTTGGGAAAAGATGTCGAAGGATCACCTTGCTGACCTTACCGCTGCCAAGGCTTATTGGTGGATAGTCCAGCTACCAATACCTTTACTCAACACTGTAACAAGAGGAAACTCCACTGTAGCTTTGGTCTGATGTCAGCAGTGACTCTGTGGTCGATTTTTGCATCCATTTCCTCCCCAGCACCATTTAAATGGTAAAACTAGCTCCCCAGTGGCTGTGGTTTCAGCACCAAGGACAACCAAGACAACACTACTCCCGGGCTTCTTGAGCCAGGTAAAATCAAGTTCACTACTGATGTTTGGTCCTAGGACCTAGATCACCTTTACTCCCTGTGGGTTCCACACAACATGACCTACTAGTGACCGATTGTCACTAATGCCATTTACTATTGACAGCAAGGTTAATGTTTTATGGTAGTGAAATGCACTGATTTATTTTTCTTCTAAAGTTCATAACTCCAGTTATACATATCAAATTTTGTTTGTTTTGGTGTTTGAATTTATGTATGAACCTGCTTTTTTTCATAATTTGGTGTTGGATTTCCTTTCAGTCTGAACACTTACTTATTGTTCATGTTGATACTTTGAAATGCTTAACACATGTTCCTTCATTAAATCCTGACTGTTCTTTGTCAGACTTCCAGAACTGAGCTAAGGAGTTATTAATGTGAACCCAAGGACCATCTTTAGGGTTTTGCTAGAGTATTAGTTAGTGAAACCTACGCAGCATCACTATATAATGCTACACTTTCTTAAACACAGCCAATACCTCTAGGGCTCCTTCGGCAGAGGTAGCTGCATCCCATGATCAGGGTTACCAGTTGTATGCAGATGACACTTGGATCCTGCTGGGTTTCCATGAGGACTACTCTGACACAATCCATTTTACCTTGTATATTAACCATAAAGGCCTGAATGCCCACAAACTACCTTTGCACAATTATGGGCAAAACTGAGATTCTGGCATCAGAACTTGATCAGCAATCGATATGCCTGTCACAAATTTTAACAAGTATTATAAAGCCAAATGCTAAGGACTGCATTTTCAATCTAAGCCAGATCTAATAACCTACTGCCTTGGCTTTGGTGGGCGACCTCTATGCTGCATTAGTGCATTTTTTGTGCAAAAGGTACCCTTAACATCAATTGTTCACCTGGTGTGTATATCCCTTTCAGAAAGGAGCACAGGAGAGATAGAGTGGTCTTTTGGTGGCTCCCTGTAATGGAAATGCTAATCCTGTGAGTTCTTAAAAGCCAAGTGCTATGAAGGCAGCACAGAACTGACAATTGTGGACATATCAAACGCTTTCCCATTCTACAACAGATAGTGACAGCTCACCAAATGCTCATGCCTGCTCTCAGTAGACTTCAGGAATGCCAAGAATCCACAATTCCCAAATGCAGCTGCCCTAATGAGAGAAGCCATTGTAGCAGCAGCCTCCAATTGGCAAATTTCAGTAAATGGCCATATTCTTCCAAGCAAATGTGCCAGAAGAACCTTACTGAAGAAGTGATCTAGAAGTACAACATATGGAAAGTCATGTTCACCAACAACCATTTCACTGCAGTGCCCATCCAGGGGTAGCTGCCTATTCTGGCCTCCCATAAAATGTGCTGGGTGCCAATACTTGGAATTTTAAAATACCTTTCAGGTCTTCAATAGAACACACAATCTCTCAGGCTTTTTATCCCTTTTGTTTAACTTGGGTCCTTACCTGTCTGTTAACAGGCTCATCCTAAAGTTTTACTTCAAGAAAGTTGGGGCCCCCTTCCTAGCCTGCACAACAAGTGAATGAAGTGCTGACAGTTTACGGCCAGTACAGCAATATACTACAGCAGCACACAACATGTAATTGATATCAGCAGCAGGGGGCCTGATTTAAAGTTTGATACGCAGGTTACTCCATCACTAATGTGTCAGGTATGCAGTCTGTCGCGACGCCTTGTGCTTTACTCCTGCTGTGAATAAACATAATGCATGTGGTACTAGGGTCAGTCACTTGTTCAGGGAAGGGGCAATAATACCTGGTCAGAAACTGGGTCTGCCCTCCATGTACTAATGTGCAATGCAAGCCTGTGTGCACCACTGGGCAGATCCCCAAAGAGTGTGAGGTGTAGGGCAGAGCAAGGAGTCACACTGTGCAGTGCACCACCCATTACACAAACTCTTATTCTCATGCACTGATGTACCAAACAAGCAACATACCTTTTTATTTAGTTTTACACCATAATATTTTGTCCTAAATAAAACCATTACTTATGTTTTTATTTATTTTTCTATGTTTCTACTTTTTTGGGAGCTGAAACAAAAACTATGACTGAGACAGTAGAAATAGAACATGGATTATAAAGAATACATTTTTTGGTATATCTGCTAATATAATCAACCAAAATATAAGGTGTGGGTCAATAGATGTCGCACTAGTGTATACTTATAGTCGATATCTATTGTCTTTTGTGAACCCACTGCATCGAAGTCACAAATAATCCAAACACCGATGAGCACAAATGAAAGACAGCATATAATTATTTAATAAATATAGCTTAATTCAAAGCAAATAGGACACAAAAATGAATACATCCAATGATATTCCTCAGGAGTCTTGCACGTCAATTTTAGATCCGCTTTATTGAAGTTTATTACAGTTCGACATCAGCCCAGTCAACGCGTTTCATCTATGTAGACTTAATCAGTGCTGTAGAATTTTAAAATACAAATCAGAATTTGTATCTCTTGTATAAATACATAACAAAATTTACAATAGGCTCAATAAATAATACATCAAAATATTTTTAGACAAAAAACACAAGTCCTCATACTTATAAACACTTTAACTCTAAAAAAAAACCAGCCGGTTTCTATAAATGTTCAAATATATTCATGTATTGACCATACAGTTCTATTTATTCCTTCATATGACAGGTTTCCTGATGATAGTGCTGGTGCTATTATTGTGCAAGCCCAATCTGTATTACAGAATGGGCTGCACAAGTGTCTGTGGCCCCTTCTGTAAGACCAAAGTGCTCCAGGGGTGTGTAAAGTGGGCACAAGTTCCCGTTGTACCTACAGGGCACTTGTATAATAGGGCCCCTGGTAGCTGTGGCACAGAGAATACAAGCCAAACTCTCCCTTACTGCTGCACAGATCTGCTTCCTCCCCGTTTTTCTCAGTGCTCTCTCCTGGTATACCCAAATTTTTCACTGTTTATCATTGTTTTTTCCTAATTTGCTGCTCCCACTTGCTGTAGTGAAGACAGGGTTTTGCCTGTACACATTGCTATCTTAGCATAAGAGTTTTAGATGTTAACGCCATCTTGCTACTTTGCTGCTTTTGCACATGGCACTACAGGTAGCTGTTCTTATAAGTAAAACTGCTTGCTTGTTTTTTCTTCAAATGGGAACAGTCTGTTTTTCACATCCCTAGACTTACACCGCTGTCTTAATCTGAATACTGTGTGTAGAAACCATCTACGTCAAATAACAATGTATGCTGTTGAATTCAGGTTGATCGGCCTACGCTCTAGACACAACAAGCACACAGCTGCAAATATCTGAAACTCGGGTGCCTTTCATATTGCATTGCATGCATGATGCTTGCACTCTTGGAGAAAACCTTTCCAGACACAGAGAGAAGTGCTGATCCTGTGATGTGATTCACCTAAGCTGATCTTGGAGGTATGAGGTTCCCCATTCAAGCCTAGAGACCTTCTATTATTATGATAAAACTAGCTTATAGTCTGGGGAGGGTGGTACACAAGGTATTATAGGACCTGTTTTCAGGTGTATAACACGATTTCTCCCTTTGTGTTTTATGGAATTGTAACAATGCTGATGGTTTTATTTCTAATCATTTGTTTGCTTATGTTAACCAACATACTGCATCTTAAAGCACGTAGTTAAAACTAAACATTTTAAACCGTTCCATGTCTCCTATTACTCACTTTGTGGACTGATATGAGAATAACAACAAAAAGGTATTCTTGATTCCCACCATTCCTGAGAGTAACGTAAGTCGGTTGTTCTGGGTTGTCTAATCATTGGTAGCGTCGCTGTAGTACGTAGAACAAATGAGTCACTGATGCTAGTCGATAGGGGTTCTGGGTACTTAGGTGAGTTTTTTAGTATACCACAATTCACTGAGGTCCTGGTTTCCTGCACATAGTTCTGTGCAGGAGCAGAATCCCTGCAACATTGCCTCCTGTTTCCCCCCTCCTGCCAAGTCCTACTCACTGCCTCCCAGGACCGATTTAATGAATGATACAATGCAAAGGTGCGGTGGATGCATGCAGAGACATTGGTTGCAACAACAACAGCTGCCACACATCTCCACATACCACCAGAGGACTGTTCTCCTGCCAGCACTTCCACTTCTCCTACCAAAGCAACCAACACAACCACTGCGTTCACTATGCTGACTGAGACCACCACTGCACAACTCCAGCTTCACACTCAGAAGCTGCAAAACGTATCAGAAACCAGTGGAACAACGGTCTCAACTCTCTTCTCCCAAATACATTCCTCAACACAGACAGGCTGTAAATGTCCCTAGTAGATCATAGCAGGCACCAAAACAATCGTACCCTCCAAGCCAGCCAACCCGAAAATACCGGCCAGAAGAGTCAGCTGGTTCACTGCAGAGCTGAAATCCTCCAAACTCAACTGCTGGCAACAAGAAATGAAGTGGCGTACTAGGCAAAAGAGAGAAGACCATACCCCCTTCAAAACAGTACTCAATAGGTACTACCACCTTGTGAGAAAAACTCTCTAGGAGACCACATAGAAGCCAGCACAAACCATGGCAAGGAGCTCTTCACCATGGTGAAGGAGCTCCACAACCTCAGAGCTATTAGGAACAACTTTAAACCCTCCCAAGAACTGGGTGACACCCTGGCAAAATTCTTCCATGACAAGATCTCAAACTTCAAACCCCAAATCCTGCTCTCAACAGCCATGAACATAAACCCTGAACACCTGCACACCTGTTGGGACCCTCTCATAACTCAAGCCACTCATCTCTATTATGAACGCCATAAAATTGGGAGCACCCATGGAAAAATGTCCCCACCACATCTTCATCATCTGTAGGTCCGAGGGTTGTAGGTGTGTCTATGGGAGTGTCACAGGGAAATCATCAGTATTCTCCAATATCTAACACTGAAAGTCAATTTATAGCAAACCCTGTATCCACAATAAACGAGAGACAGAAGTTCGGTAGGGAGAAAAAGGCTCCTACAGCAACCAGGCAAAAAATAATTTTCTTGGCATCCTATTAATTTCCTTTCAATTATGATACACGTGTTTTATGGGGCTCAAATGACTTTTCAGACAGTATTTAACAGCTCAGAGCCACCAGATGCCCAAAATTCCCACTCTGAATATTCTGAGGAGTAGAGGTCAGAAGAGGTATTTCTCCCTATTCAGCTCAACCTATTTTGTGCTCCTGGGAAAAATTGCAACCGTCCTTCACACTAGCAAACACCTTATTTATGCCAAGTTCAGGCAGGGAATAGATGGGGAGCAAATGCAAATTAGTCTACTGGAACTTTAGCAAGGGAAAAGGTGACTTTTAAAAAGTTACTTGTCCTTCATATTTATTGAAACTCAGACATGGTGTGATAGCATTACATTTTTTAAGCTGTACTCTGGTTTTCTATATAGGATAAATAGTCCTGCTATTGTGATAGTAGCTTTAATGGCCCTGTCAGGGCAGGGACACAGTAACATTCATTTTCTACATGCACCACATTTAATTACCAGGTGCCTTACCTTGTGAACTACAAGGCTTTCATATGGCTGACTAATTGATATTTTAAGGCATGTTTTTTACCTATCAAAAAGGCTTATTTTATCATGTCATACTGCAGGTTTTACATTGCTATAACTAGGCTACAATGGTATGCCTAGAGCAATGTTTCTGTTGTAACACCAGTAGATGTCACAATATATGTTCCAGTCTACAGCTGACAGCTGACTTTTCATACCATGGATATATTTGATTGATTGGATTTAAAACCTTATAGAAAATGTAAACATGGAAAGCAAGGATCATTCAATTTCTACATTCGTTATAGGTCAGTTCACATAAACTAGGTATTGAACAACAGTGGCATAGTGTGCAAAGTCTAAAAAACAGCCATAAAAAATCTGCTAAATATTGGTCTGACCACGAAAAAAAAAAAAAAAAATGTATTCATACTGATCAGACTTCACAGCCCCAATCCTAATTTTTTCAGTCAAGGCCAGCCTCCTATACACTCCTATACACAACCAATAAATAAAAAAGACAGGACCTTCTCCGCCACAATACCCACCTCATAAACATTCTCATGTGGAAAGTCTGCACTGCCTTGAACCCCATGTGGTTCAGATTTAAACTCTCTTCTAAGCCCAATCCGTTGTCTTTCCTAGCCCTCTCTACTTCTGTGGTCGATTGTTTGCTCGCGGCCCATCAATCTCAGAAATCTTCAATTTAGAAAGCCTCTAAGCAACACTATTACTCATTCTAATATAATCAAAACATATTCCAGATTATTTTATGATGTAATGTATTTGTTTGCTAGATGTGATCACCATAATCATTGCCTGAGGTCCCACTGTTATATTAATTTCTCCTCACTTCTATGCACAAACAAAAAACTTTAAGCAGTATTTTTACTATTGAGTGTGTCGCTTTAAAGGCGACTGCCTACTCTGTCTATCTATGCTACCACCTGGGTCTGACAGCAGCCCACTCAGTCCAACAGCAAGGTACTTGGTGATACCTGAGATGAATATTTATGTGTGAATTATGTATTAGTACAGAGCAAGCCTAAGCAAAAGATAGCAATGTGCTCTATAAGGTCCAATGAAAGCATACAGTACATGAGTGATAGGGAAGGAAGCTGTATTCTGGGAGCATATATGCACTGTTGATTCTTTGCAGTGCAGTATTCTTTAAAGAGATATGTCTACAATTATTTTCTAAAGTGGAGCAGTTTTGAGATATTCTTTTGAGAGTCATCCGGTGTCACCCTTCCTTGTGAAGGCTGGTTGATGGTAGACATAGGTTGCTGTAAAGGTTTGCTTTTTGCACCACGAGGCTCCAGAGCATCGTTTTCATAAAATATCATGTCATATTGATCTGACCTCCAGGCACAAACTCAGCTTCTGTTTGGCCTCAGTAGTCATCAATCTGCAGGCAGTCACAAGGGCACTCTGTTATTTCTTTAAGGACGCTTAGAGTCTGCCAGGAGACACATATTGTCATGTGAACCTAGCTAGAAATGTTATGTATGAGAACTAACTGATCCTGTGAGTCTACTGCCCTCTGGTGTATAATGTTTGTTTTATTTGAGATGTTCAAAACAGCAAAGAAAGTAATGGTTCACATTTGATTTTTCGGTAGTCATTCAACACCAAACTCATCACAACTTTTACTTACTGTTCCACAGCAAATCTTTTCACAATAGTATCAAGTGAGAATGAAAAAAACATGCTAAGTATGTTTCTAAAGTACATTTACAAGCATTTACATGGAGTCTATCAGTTTAAGAAACAACAAAACTCACTATGAATGTTCATTAATCACGTATAATACAATTTACATTCTTCTCTAAGCACTTATCAAATCCAGAATCAGCCCTACTCACACTCTTAGAACTGACATGAATACACTTAGGGATGTTTTCAATGTTTATTGAACCAAAGTGAATCTTGTAAAGAATATATGTGCTGCAATGATCAATAGACACTAGCAGATAAAAGTTATAAGGAGTATCAGGACAGTGAACAATACACAATGTTTCACCTTCGAGCTGAAACAACGTATATATGCAAGCGCATGAAATACTATTACAGTCCGGCATACTCCTAGTATGCAAACCCTAACCCATCTGTCTTGGGTGAATGTGTATGTTTTGATAAGATTTCCTTTACTGTATTATCCAACCCCATTTCCTGGTGGATGATAATGTAGGACCTTGTCTTGGTCATGAGCTGGACACACCTCACAGTGATGTAAGTCAGCTGCTGGGCAAAACCATCAGCCAGCCGAGACCTCACGATATCAGCAGTAGTATTTCTTCTGACTATGCATGGAAAAAGATCTTTATTTATAGAAAAGGCATCCTTGCCTTGGGCTGAGATTGTGATCAGGCTGTTTTTGTCTGTGTGCTACAGATAACTGTGTCAACATATGGATGATAATAACAAACACATTTGCACAACATACATGTAGGCCTTGTACATAGTGCCAAGGCAATATGATTGTGGTCTTGCAAAGTTGACTTGTATAAGCATGGACAGTGTTTCTAGGAAACTAACTAGGCCTGGGCGGTAAATTCCGTTCCGCTCGCGGAATTTGCGTAATTTGCGTAATTTCGCGTTCCGCGGAGAACGCGAAATTGCTAAAAAGTCTGCTTTCCGCGATTTCGCGAAATTTTTGCTTGTTCGCGATCTCAAAATGCGTGTTCGCGAGATATTTCTCCCCGAGCACGCAAACAGCAATTGTGAACAGGAAAAAAGCATCGCGAGCAAGCAATTCCGCGTGTTCGCGGAATTTCTGCGTGTTCGCGGAGATTTTTACCGTTTCGCGGAGATTTGCGTAACGCAATTCCGCAAATTCCGCCCACCCCTAAAACTAACTCAAAATTTCACAAATGTAAATGTGTGTCAAAAGTTGAGACAAGTGACGGCTACTTCAGTAATGACCAGTGTTCATGTAAAATGGCAACGTTTCCTGCTCAGGACACATGATACTATAGTGAAGGAATGAACCCTTGTGGATGGTCACACCCACATTTTTTGCCGCAATGCTGATGGTTATGATTCTGAAAGTACACTGGTGACTGCTGCCCAGGCCCCTGTGCCAGTGTTCTCACCCTAAACTCCATGTAACCAAATTGGTACTCTCAATAAGCAAAGGACTTTAAACCCTAATACATCCCTTGTAAAGTGGGACTAAGGGTACCCAGGGCACGGATATTAAAGGGGTTACCAGAGCCTGAAGCACTATTTGCACCACCCTGATTGGCTCATGTGAACAGATGACAGAAAGCCCACCATTTTAGACTGCAGGAGCAGTTCAAACTGCTCCAGTTCAAATGTGCCATCACTATGAATGTCAAAGTCCAAGCACTGTCATTTATATATGTCAGTCACCGTGTAGATAAGCCTATTAGGCCCAAGAGGCAGGATGCAGTATATTATAGGTGCGAACACATATGTTCAAGACTATATGTCCCGATAGTAATACTTGCCATTAAGGATTACTATAAATGATCAGCAGTCAGTAGGATAACATGACTTGGGCACCCTGAGGATGACAGCTCCATTATGGTACAGCCAAAGATAGACATAATTGGTATCCAATAATGTGCCTCATCACCCCAGAAATGATTCCAATGTGAATATTGATCTGGTAGACACTCAGGGGGCTACCTATGTGGTTGCTCATTTATTTGGCCCAACCTTCCATGTTTCCTGGCTTGCAGCCTGCAGCTGCTGCTACCAAGATAGGAATATGATCTCCTGCCAGGCAGTGTGAATACTCCAAGGAGCGAGAAACAAAGGCATGTGTAGGAAGGAGGTAACACCTCCCTCAGTGGCGGGATGGCTAGTGAAGTGGCACATCAGGGCTGTGAGTTTCAAAACATACACCACCACTAATAGGAATGCGGGGTGATTCCCAAATGAGGAAGCTGCCCTCCCCCAGGCACATTTTCACTGGGCAGGCTGTACAATTAGATAGTCAGAAGCTCTATACCCCTAGAAGGCTAGCTTCAGCTCTAGGGTGGGCTACCTTGTCTGTAGAGTCAAGGTATGTTTGTTTAATTTTTTTAAGTTGCAGAAAAGAGGGATCTGGGTAGAAAATGTGATGTGGTCACCTCAGGGGTGGATTATTTATAGGGGATAGTACCCCATTGGCTGTTTGTACCAACAACCCTAAAACACCTAAATCGAAGAATTAAGGAGCACGCCTGGCAAAAGAACCTCAGATATGTGATGACTGCAAAGAAGGACGAAGAAGATACAGGAGTCTGTGACATCAGGAGATGCACAAAAAAAGGCAAGATTCACTGCCTTCCTGGACCTGAAGGACTGGGACTCATCTTGGACTCAGACAGGAGAACCCCTTTGAAAGCCAAAACCACCTCCAGACATCCTTAGACAAATGACACTAATATCCTGAAACTGCAGGTAAAAACAACATATCAGAACCAAAGTATTGCTGGCCATATGGACCTCTGAGGGATCGGCCAAAAGTAAATGATCCAGGGCATTTTGGGATAAGATGTCGAAGGATCACCTTGCTGAATTTACCGCTGCCAAGGCTTATTGGTGGATAGTCCAGCTACCAATACCTTTACTCAACACTGTAACAAGAGGAAACTCCACTGTAGCTTTGGTCTGATGTCAGCAGTGACTCTGTGGTCGATTTTTTTCATCCATTTCCTCCCCAGCACCATCTAAATGGTAAAACTAGCTCCCCAGTGGCTGTGGTTTCAGCACCAAGGACAACCAAGACAACACTACTCCCAGGCTTCTTGAGCCAGGTAAAATCAAGTTCACTACTGATGTTTGGTCCTAGGACCTAGATCACCTTTACTCCCTGTGGGTTCCACACAACATGACCTACTAGTGACCGATTGTCACTAATGCCATTTACTATTGACAGCAATGTTAAAGTTTTATGGTAGTGAAATGCACTGATTTATTTTTCTTCTAAAGTCCATAACTCCAGTTATACATATCACATTTTGTTTGTTTTGGTGTTTGAATTTATGTATGAACCTGCTTTTTTTCATAAATTGGTGCTGGATTTCATTTCAGTCTGAACAATTACTTATTGTTCATGTTGTTACTCTGAAATGCTTAACACATGTTCCTTCATTAAATCCTGACTGTTCTTTGTCAGACTTCCAGAACTGAGCTAAGGAGTTTGTTGTATTTGCATTGCTAAGGCTTGTTTATTTTACTCCATATTGAGCATGTGCACCAGAGCATCTTATGAATAACATTCTGGTTCCATGTGGAACATTGAAGATGAGTCTGGTGGTTGAAGGACAGTTGTATCTGGATTGCTGTACTGACCACTGGATTACTGGTTGATGTGCTGCTAATATTAAACTACAAGAAAACTACTACAAGTTTGGAAGTGTTATTTCAACATTTGGCGACGATCGGATGGGATGTAGAACACCTTACCAACCAAGGACCCTGCAGCACAGGTGTTGTGTGTTCTACCGATTTTAAACTAAAACGGATTCATTTGGTGTTCCCGTGTTCTGCTCATTACAAGAACTGTCAACGTTATGAAGAACCGTGTCTTCGTAATGAATTAGCACCTGATCCGCTTTTGGGAAGAAATAGTAAGTTTCAGCGCTTGCTTAATCTCGTGCGACTGGCATGCAAATCGGAGGCAGCAGCTGTCTGTATAAATTAGCGCTGTGGATGGATCTCAGTACCCTGAAAGGCTGAGGTTTCTGGGACAGACACAGCAAGTAAAGTGAAAGTTCGTATATTTTAAGTTTTTTTTTTACTGATTGAGTTTTCTTTTGAATACCTGGATGACGTGGTATGCGCGTGTGGCCATTGTCGTCGCAGAAGGATTCGTGTGCCTGGAGCTTCTTGGCTGTATTCCCGAGTAGAATCTGTGACGTCCTTCTAGTTGATCAGCTACGTGAGGCCGTAACGCACTGTGCGCGTAACGCTCGAGTTCATTTCCTGCTTTTCAGTTCCCATGGCAACATCAGACGGGCATCAGTCGGGAGCACGGGAACAAGTTTAAGTTTCAGCGAAGCAGTTTCTTCGTGAAAAGGAATTATTTACGAGTAAGAGGTTTTGGTCAGCTTTAAAAAAAATATATTCTTCTAGAGACAAGTTTAAAATAGGAATCTTAGACATCCAGTAGTAAACACATCATAACAAGGAAAAACTACTTATGTACACCATAATTCAAAGATTAAGCTTGTACCACTGATACATATATATATATATATGAGGTAGTGTTTCATGAGATACGAGTTTTTTTTTGTGTGCAAATGTTAAACAGCTGTGTACAAAAATTTTGATCAGTTTACTTTGGGTCATTTTTTTTTTTTTTGTGTTCAGTATATATATACGAGTATAACATTAAGCAATCTTTGTGCGTTATTAATACAAAAAACAATGCAGTTCGATCCACCTGATAAATTTCTTCAAAACAAAGGTGATCCACCTATACCATGGACACGATGGAAGGAAGAATTCCTTAACTATATGAAAGCGATAGATGGTGAACGCATGGGTGCAGAGAGAAAAAAATGTATTTTCTTGCATTGTCTAGGTTCAGAAGGTCAGATGGTATTTAGAGCATTACCACAACTTCCACCATTAGATGGAGAGGGCGAAGGAGTTAATGTCTACAAAGAAGCGATGCTACGTATGGAACTAAGGTTTAAGCCAGTCACTAATATTGCACTAAACAGGTACAAATTTTACACCAGAAAACAGCAAGAAAGTGAATCATTTGATGATTTTTTAACTGCGTTGAGAGCGTTAAGTATTCATTGTAATTTCGGTGCAATATGTGACGAGATGATCAGGGATCAGATTATTGTGCATGTCAAAAACAAAAAAACGCAAGAACGATTATGGGAGATCGGTGATCCTAAGCTAGCAGAAGCTATTGCCACAGCAAAAGCCTTAGAACAATCAGAGAAGTGGATGCTCACAATAAAGAATACGACCATCAATACGACAGAGGTAAATGATGAAGTTTGTGTTGTCAGGCGCTCAGAGCTGCAACAAAGTGGGTATCCGAATGCTAGGACTAAGACAAGTGAACAAAATTCTCAAGGATCAAATACTCAGCGAAATTTCAGCTATAGTAACCAAAGGAGATTTCAGAAATATGAGAGAACAGGAGCCTGTTATAGGTGTGGTAGCAAACTACACGTAGCATCTTATGGAGGTTGTCCAGCAATTAATAAAGAATGTAAAAGTTGTGGTAGAATAGGACATTTTGCGTCAGCATGTAGAGATTTAAGGAAAAATAGTGGTCCTGGACAAGGTAAAGTATCTGCAGTGTTAGAAGTAAATGACACTCTACATAAATGTAATTCTTGCGGATGCATGGAACCTAACAAAGGTTTTATTGTGTCAATATATGAAGATATTTCGAGCATATGTGAGGATGAGGCCAACAATTGTAAAATATCTCCTATGTGTATAGTTGAAATATCTGGTGTTTGTTTGGACTTAATGGCTGATTCTGGTTCCCCATGGACCATTATTTCAAATGAATATTTTCAAGAAAAGTTTAACAATGAGTTACCGACATATGAAATGCTACCATCTGATATAATTGCACGAAGTTATGATGGATCAAAGATAGATATGTTGGGGTATTTCAATGTGAATCTCTCTTTTAAGACTAGGAAAGCAGACATAAAATTATACATTGCTGTGAAAGGTATTAATGTTTTAGGATGGAGAGACCAATGGAAACTAGGCATCATGTTAAATCCTCGTTCAGTTGAACCGGTGTTACTTTGTGAGGATATTAATATGAATAAGGTGTCTACAGTTGTTGAGCAAGAAAAGGAAATTCTTTTAAAAAACAAATTTTGTGATGTTTTTTCAGATACGTTAGGTAGGTTGAAGGATTTTTCTCACAACATTAAAATGAAAAAGAATGTTACTCCTGTGAGACAAAGATTAAGAGGGGTGCCTATTAACATTAGAGAGGAGTTGAAAGGTATGCTAAATGATTTAGTTCTAGAAGGTATTATTGAACCTATAGATTCAGCAGAATGGGTTTCTCCCATTGTTTTGGTAAGGAAACCTGATAAAAAATTGAGAATGTGTGTTGACCTTAGAGCATTAAATGCTGGAATTATCATAGACTGTCATCCTCTTCCTAACATAAATGAAGTAGTTTCTATGTTGGAGGGAGCAAAAGTTTTTTCAACATTGGATCTAAGGTCTGCTTACCATCAAATTCCTCTCACAGAAGGCTCCAAATCACTCACGGCTTTTATTACTCCCCAAGGCTTGTATCAATTCACCAGAATGCCGTTTGGTTTGGCTTCTGCGGAATCTGTTTTTCAGAAAGTAATGTTTAATATTTTCAGGGACTTGGATAAATTTGTTAAATGTTTTCAAGATGACATTTTAGTATTTTCTAAAAATGAGGATGAACATTTCAGACACTTAAGTGAGGTTTGTGAGAGATTAAAGAGCAGTGGTTTAACGCTCAAGGCAAATAAATGCAAAATGTTCAAATCATCGGTAGAGTATTTGGGTCACACGTTATCTAGTGAGGGGGTGGTACCCAAGAAGTCTAATGTGGATGGTATTGTTAATGCTCCTCCACCTTCCACAAAAGAGCAGTTACTATCGTTCACTGGTATGTGTGAATATTATAGTAAATTTGTGGACAATTTTGCTTCTAAAATGGAACCGCTAAGGAAATTATTGAGACTTAAAACAGTGTTTGACTGGGGTTTGGAACAGCAACAAACGTTTGAACTTATCAAATCTGAAATACTTAAGGCTCCCACTCTCAAACCTTTTTGCATGAACAAGGAATGTATCATAGCTGTGGATGCAAGTTTGTATGGCATTGGAGGAGTGTTATCACAAAGATGTGGGAAGGAAGAATGGAATGTATGTTTTGCCTCCCGCACTTTAAATGACACTGAACGCAAGTATGCGGTAATTGAGAAAGAATTGTTAGCGTGTGTGTGGGCTATTGAGCATTACCGGAACTACATTTGGGGAAGTAAGTTTGTGTTAAGAACTGATCATAAGCCCCTTGTGAACATACTTTCGCCTGGTGGTGGGTGGAATTCTACAGCTCGCATTGCTAGACTTACGTCTAGGTTGCAAGAATATTGTTTCAGTCCAGAATTTGTTCCTGGAAAAAAAAATGTTGTGGCAGACTTCATGTCCAGGTTACCTTGTCAGGTTAAGGACAATGGCAAGGGTGATGATTCTGAGATTATCACAACTATTCAAGATGTTGTGGCAGGTTCTTTTGAGGATATTTCTGAAGAGGCTTGGGTTTTGTGTGAAAAGCAAGATCTCATGTGGCAGATGGTCAAAGGCTATATTTTGGAAGGATGGCCGGAGAGGAAAAATTTGCAAGAAGAAATTGTTCCTATGTTTAATGTGTCTGATGTGTTAGAGCTTGAAGGTGGCATCATGTTTAAAGATGGGAAATGTGTGCCCCCGTGTGGTATGCAAAAAATTATTTTGGATTTAGCACACAAAAATCATCCTGGCATGTCAGCAATGAAGCGATTGATTAGGAATTATTTTTGGTGGCCTGGTTTGGATCGCATGGTCGATCGCATGATTAGAGAATGTGGAGTATGTATGGGAAGTGAAAGAATGTTGAAGGTCAATGTTCCTCCATTAAAAAGTTCAGATTGGCCTACTGAACCGTGGAAGAAAGTGGCTTTTGACATATCTGGTCCTTTCATGTGTTTACCGCAGGACTCTCGTTATGCGTTTGTCTTGGTAGATTATCATTCCAAGTGGCCGGAGGTAAAGTTTTCATCAGGTACTTCCACCACTTTGGTCATGGAGTTTTTTAAAGAGGTTTTTTCTAGAGAAGGGTGTCCTGCCACACTGGTAACTGATAATGGTGTGCAACTTACCTCAAATGAAATGGAAAGTTTCCTAAGAATTCATGATATCAAACATTATACTGTCTCGGTGTATGAACCACATGAGAATGGTTTGGTAGAGCGTTTTAACAGAGTGTTAAAGGGATATGTTTCTGATGGGCTTAAATCTGGTTGAAATTGGAAAAATTTTGTGAGAGAGAAGTTATGGTTATATCGTATCACGCCTCATACTACTACAGAAGTCAGTCCTTTCCGACTTTTAAAGGGCAGAGATCCTGCTTCTAGGATTTGTCCATGGTGGTTTAAGGAGAAGTGTAATCATAAGGCGTTCTCGGACCAAATGGTCATTGGTGTGGAAGAGAGGGTGTGTTTGAAACAAACAAAAACAAAGTCTTGGTATGATAATAAGTGGAAAACTAAGATTCATGATTTCAAGAGTGGGGATTGGGTCAGAATAAAGAAACCTGGTTTAAACACGAAGTGTTCTGATACTTTTGGCAAGCCCATTAAGTTAGTGAAAGTGTTTGACAACAGTGTTTTGACCCAAGATGGTAGGTATTGGAATGTTAAACGTGTAGCCAAATGTTCCAATGTCTCTCAACAGATTGTGGGTCCTCCTATTGTACATTCTCATGATACTGTAGCTTCAAGGGTAAAAAGTTCAGTTCGTGAAAGATGTTCTCCAAAAAGATTTCATGATATGTAATGTTTGTAGTTGATGTATGTTCATCATTCATTTTCTTGTTTTGCTGAAAAAGGGAGATATGTTGTATTTGCATTGCTAAGGCTTGTTTATTTTACTCCATATTGAGCATGTGCACCAGAGCATCTTATGAATAACATTCTGGTTCCATGTGGAACATTGAAGATGAGTCTGGTGGTTGAAGGACAGTTGTATCTGGATTGCTGTACTGACCACTGGATTACTGGTTGCTGTGCTGCTAATATTAAACTACAAGAAAACTACTACAAGTTTGGAAGTGTTATTTCAACAGAGTTATTAATGTTCACCCAAGGACCATCTTTAGGGTTTTGCTAGACTATTAGTTAGTGAAGCCTACGCAGCATCACTATATAATGCTACACTTTCTTAAACACAGCCAATACCTCTAGGGCTCCTTCGGCAGAGGTAGCTGCATCCCATGATCAGGGTTACCAGTTGTATGCAGATGACACTTGGATCCTACTGGGTTTCCATGAGGACTACTCTGACACAATCCATTTTACGTTGTCTATTAACCATAAAGGACTGAATGTCCACAAACTACCTTTGGCCAAATATGGGCAAAACTGAGATTCTGGCATCAGAACTTGATCAGCAATCGATATGCCTGTCACAAATTGTAACAAGTATTATAAAGCCAAATGCTAAGGACTGCATTTTCAATCTAAGCCAGATCTAATAACCTACTGCCTTTGCTTTGGTGGGCGACCTCTATGCTGCATTAGTGCATTTTTAGTGCAAAAGGTACCCTTAACACCAATTGTTCACCTGGTGTGTATATCCCTTTCAGAAAGGAGCACAGGAGAGATAGAGTGGTCTTTTGGTGGGTCCCTGTAATGGAAATGCTAATCCTGTGAGTTCTTAAAAGCCAAGTGCTATGAAGGCAGCACAGAACTGACAATTGTGGACATATCAAACGCTTTCCCATTCTACAACAGATAGTGACAGCTCACCAAATGCTTATGCCTGCTCTCAGTAGACTTCAGGAATGCCAAGAATCCACAATTCCCAAATGCAGCTGCACTAAGGAGAGAAGCCATTGTAGCAGCAGCCCCCAATTGGCACATTGCAGAATATGGCCATATTCTTCCAAGCAAATGTGCCAGAAGAACCTTACTGAAGAAGTGGTCTAGAAGTACAACATATGGAAAGTCATGTTCACCAACAACCATTTCACTGCAGTGCCCATCCAGGGGTAGTGTTGGTTAACACCAGCTGCCTATCCTGGCCTCCCATAAAATGTACTGTGTGCCAATATTTGGAATTTGAAAATACCTTTCAGGTCTTCAATAAAACTCACAATCTCTCAGGCTTTTTATCCCTTTTGTTTAAATTGGGTCCTTACCTGTCTGTTAACAGGCTCATCCTAAAGTTTTACTTCAAGCAAGTTGGAGCCCTCTTCCTAGCCTGCACAACAAGTGAATGAAGTGCTGACAGTTTGGGGCCCGTACAGCAATATACTACAGCAGCACACAACATGTTATTGATATCAGCAGCAGGGGGCCTGATTTAAAGTTTGATAAGCAGGTAACTCCATCACTAATGTGTCAGGTATACAGTCTGTCGCGACGCCTTGTGCTTTACTCCTGCTGTGAATAAACATAATGCATGTGGTACTAGGGTCAGTCACTTGTTCAGGGAAGGGGCAATAATACCTGGTCAGAAACTGGGTCTGCCCTCCATGTACTAATGTGCAATGCCAAAGCCTGTGTGCACCACTGGTCAGATCCCTAAAGAGTGTGAGGTGTAGGGCATGGTAAGAAGTCACACTGTGCAGTGCACCACCCATTACACAAACTCTTATTCTCATGCACTGATGTACCAAACAAACAACATACATTTTTATTTAGTTTTAAACCATAATATTTTGTCCTAAATAAAACCATTACTTATGTTTTTATTTATTTTTCTATGTTTCTACTTTTTTGGGAGCTGAAAAAAAAACTATGACTGAGACAGTAGAAATAGAACATGGATTATAAAGAATAATTTTTTTGGTATATCTGCTAATATAATCAACCAAAATATAAGGTGTGGGTCATTAGATGTCGCACTAGTGTATACTTATAGTCGATATCTATTGTCTTTTGTGACCCCACTGCATCGAAGTCACAAATAATCCAAACACCGATGAGCACAAATGAAAAACAGCATATAATTATTTAATAAATATAGCTTAATTCAAAGCAAATAGGACACAAAAATGAATAAATCCAATGATATTCCTCAGGAGTCTTGCACGTCAATTTTAGATCCGCTTTATTGAAGTTTATTACAGTTGCACATCAGCCCAGTCAACGCGTTTCATCTATGCAGACTTAATCAGTGCTGTAGAATTTAAAAATACAAATCAGAATTTGTATCTCTTGTATAAATAAATAACAAAATTTACAATAGGCTCAATAAATAATACATTTTAATTCTAAAAAAAATACAGCCGGTTTCTATAAATTTTCAAATATATTCATATATTGACCATACAGTTGTATTTTTTCCTTCATATGACAGGTTTCCTGTTGCTTGTCCAAACTCTCAATAGACCGGTGTTATCACAGACCAGTTTTGCTCAAATAATATGGATTTAAACGACGCTCACTTGAGTTTTTCTTCAGTGATTATTGTCTATTCAAGTGGGAAAAAACATAAGATAGTAGAAGTCCAACAATATGTAGAGTGGTGTGGTACCATCTTGATCAATCAACAATATGAAGAAATCAAATTCACTGATGTGAAAATGTCAAGTGCATTCGACATATGGAATATAAAATGTAAAAGTGTGTTCTTAAAAACACCCCACCCATGCCACTGGATATACTCTCAATTTGATGACTATCCCAATTTATTTCCCAAATGATTAATATCTTATTTTAAAGTTTTTCCTGAATATGTAACCCAAATAAAACAATAATGTATTTCATCTACTCAAGTCACTGACCCACACATTTTTACCAAAGCTAGAATCATTATAGACTATTAGTCCTATAATCAAAGATGCATTTTATCCACAATCCATACAAGAGTAAATAAATGTTTTCTTATTTCTCCTGTTTTCAACTGTTACGTGCTAAAAATCCCAGATTTCCTTGTAAATGCATCCTACCCAAAATACATAAGTCCAAAGAACATCCCCCAGGTAGTCCGATTATCTCCAGCACAGGCAGTTTAACGGAGCATCTGTCAGAATATGTTAACTCCTTCCTTACACCTATAGTATTCAATACGTCTTCTTACATTTGTGACACCATGAATTGTGATATATATATATATATATATATATATATATATATATATATATATATATAGCTTGTTCAGAACATTATTTACGCAACAGGTATTCCTTACTGAATTCATTTAGCTTATAAGAATCCTCTATAAGTTGGCACTGTATCCCTGAATGCCTACAACACTGCACATAGGATTTGAGTTCCATTTGTATTGTTTCCAACCCTGAGGAAGTCGAGGGTTAATACCCTAACCATGACACACGTGTTGGTTGGACCTTGTGCTGTTATCTTGAATAAAGACAAAGAAGACTCAATAAGAATGCATAACTTGCTTCCATCCATTTCAAAGATGATTTGGTGAACTTTTGTGTTATTTGAATGCGTCTGCATAAGAATTGACATTGTTCATTTTGGACCTTTGGGTCCCAACTTTGAGGGTTTAGGGGTTTTCCTTAACCTGTGGCACCTCAAGAGTTTTCTTTTATTTACATTACGTAATTTGACGAGTGCCGTTTTCCTGTGAGAATCAATACCCCCATTCTGTAGAGTACATGTCTAAACCATCACAATTTAGTTAACCATTATAGTTAGCTTGTTCTTTAAGAAGCAAGTGGTTCTTTTGGTTAACATGGTAAATGCTTCTGCTGGCATGAGAAAAAGGTCCATAGTATAAGTGGTAAATGGATCGGTTCATTCTGGCAGGTGTATTGCAACAGATCATCTGTTAAAATTTGGTAAACATCCACCACAATTATCCTTTCAGTCATTTCCATATTCATTGATTATGGTAGATGTTACTAAAAATGACAAAGATTGTACCCCCACACATACCTTGACAGAGGTATGACTACTAATGAATGATGGAGGAAGCACCAACAGAGGATGTCAACCCCAACAACAGATGAACATGACCAGCGTTACATTAAACACAACAGCTGTGCAACCCCATTGTAAAATTCCCCTCACATCAATAAGGAAGAACAGAAGTCCTGCCACAAAATTCTGAGTGAGGTCTTGTTGGACGCTGGCTTATTAGTAGGTGCAGGTAGGTACCTATGGCTAGTAATAACACCACAATCACAAATAAGGTCCAGTCAACTTCTCAATAAATGAATCCTTGCTCAACCCTTGATAGATTGGCTGCAAGTTGAAAAGATTAATTTAGGAGTGTAAGGCATTTGAAAACAACAATACATTATATAAATAAGACACACACAATATAAATCCAAAAACAATTTATAAAAAATAGGAAATATTTTTATGAACAAAATGACACCAATACAACAAAAATCCAATGTAGAGAACAGGCAATATGATTTTTAAAGATTATGGGCCACATGTACATGGACTTCTGCATGCAATGTCCTATTAGCAAATCTGTGTGATTGGCTGTTGGGAAACAGTGTGTTTTGCTCTGTAAGCGATTCCCATTTGGTCGCAACTGACCTACCTCATTATTATTCATGAGGTTGGTCACCATTTGCGACCCATTGGGAATCACTAAAAACTCAGGGATGCTGGACTGCTGAGGACAGCAGACCACCATGTAGGTGTTTGCTTTAAAATAAAGTAATGTGTTTTTAGGTCAAGCATTCGAGACCTCTTGTATATACTTTAGTACATTATAATAATACTGGAGTTTTTATAGTGCAAACAGCTACCTCTATAACAGAGGTGTTCCGGCGCTCTAGTAGCAAATACAGCATGCAGGGAAGTTTGGGTATTTGGGCCATACCTAGTCATTGCTAAAAAGCCATGTCTTCAACGCTTTTCTAAAACAGGTCTCTGTGTTAGCTTGTCGGAGGTAACCAGGCAGGGCATTCCACATTTTGACTGTTCTTGCTGAGAATGCCCCACCACCCAGCCGGGCTTTCGCAAAGCGGGGAACACAGAGCAAATTCTGAGAATTTGACCGAAGAGATCGATTTTGCTTATAGCAGCAGAGTCTTTGTTTAAGGTAGCTGGGAAATTTTCCATTAAGAACCCGATAGTCAAGGCCTTGAATTCTATTCTTTTAGCTACTGGGAGCCAGTGTAGCTCCTGTAGGTGTGAAGAGGCATGATGGCGAAAGGGAATACGTCTAATCAGTCTCACAGCCACATACTGCATCATCTGCAGACGTCTCATCGATTATTTAGCCAGGCCGAGATATAAGCTGTTTGCGTAGTCCAGCCTGGATGTCACAGTGGCATGGACTACAGATTTGCAGCAGTCTTCTGTCAACAGATGTAGAAATTTACAAAGGTATTTTAATTTGCTAAACCATGTAGCGGAGACCTGTTGGATTTGGGCCGAGCCTCCCATTTCACCCACAGATTTTTAATACTAGAGTTGGGGGAAGGTGGAGGGCCCATTTCTGATGGCCACCACAAATCTGGAGCAGGTCTTGGGCCCTTTCCAAAAAACAGCACCTTTGTTTTTCCCGCATTGAGCTTTAGTTGTTTATATTCATCCAGAGGGCTATGTCTCGCAAACAGGCTTTAAAATTCTTAAAAGTCTCTGCCGTCTGCTCTTGAAAAGAGAAAACCAACTGGTTATCATCCGCGAAAGAGATTGCCTTCACACCCGAGTTGGCAATCAAAGAGTGGGGCTAAGTACAAATTGAAAAGTAAAGGGCTCAGCGCAGAGCCCTGAGGGACGCCACACCATAGAGATGCAAAAGGTCGTAAGGCAACTCTTTGGGTCCGGTAGATATGATTTCAGCCAGGTCAACACTTTCCCCCCAAAGCCCGTATCTTTTAATCTCTTGACCAGCAGGGCATGGTCAACGGTGTTGAATGCTGCAGACAGATCCAGGAGCACCAGCAGTGCTGATGCCCCTGAACCTAAAGCCCATCACACTGACTCAAGGAGGGCAGTCTCCGTGCTGAAACCCACCCGGAAGCCAGATTGTGTATCATGCAGGGCGGCATTACACTCAATAAAGTTGTTCAGTTGACACTGGACCAGCTTCTCTAGCATTTTTTCCTGGAGCGGGCAGCAGAGAGATTGGCCTGAGATTGTTGAGGTCTCCTGGGTCACCAGTAGGTTTCTTTCTCAAAGGGAGAAGGGTAGCATGCTTCCACTCGTCGGGAAAGATGCCAGATTCAAAGGATGCGTTCCAGACATGTACTAGCGTATCAGTAAGAGAGTTTAGGGGGGCATGGGTCATCTAGGGCACCTGATCTACATTTTTGAATTTCAGCCATTGCATCCTGATGCGAAATAGGTAGGAAATCTATCAACAAAGGAACCTCCGCACCTCCCGATGGTGTATCCGGTATCTCTGTTGCCTTGGGTGCTGAAAATGAGTCATAGACCTTTAGGATTTTGTTATCAAAAAAGCTAGAAATGTCTTCACACAGAGCTGGAGAAGGTTGCACTTCAGTCTCTATTGCTTTTGGCTTAAAAAAGGTCTGTACTACCTTAAACACTTCTTTACTGGAGTGATCTGCCTTGTGGATAGAGGAGACAATGGTGTTTCTCCAGGCAGTTTTTAGCGACTTATGTAAATCTTTCAAATATTTTTTATAGATTGCTTTAGCTTGGTCAACATAGTTTATTCTCCACAGGCGTTCTAGTCTTTTGCACCTTCTCTTTTCTTCTCTGAGTGAATCAGAGAACCATGGGGCCGATGGGGACAGTCTATGAGATTTCACCATTCTGGCTGGGGCAATGGCCTCCACAGCTGTGGGGATCCATTGATTAACTGCACGAGCATCTGCATTGGCGTCTGAGGATAGAGAGAGGTGATTGTTCTTTAAAATAGGACCTAGTGCTGCTATAGTCAGATTTTTCCAATTTCTTTTTATGGTGGAGCGCTTGCCTCTAGCCTGGCCGGAATTGGTCAGCATAACTGAGAAAGGAATCAGATAGGGATCCGACCAAACGAGGGGACAGTGTGTCTCGATCACCATTGAAGAGATGTCAGAGAAGACTAGATCCAGAGTGTGGCCTGATATGTGTGTAGGAGCAGATACCATTTGCATTAGATTGGCTCCTGCCAAGGAGGAAATCAGTTGAACTGCTTGAGAGCAGTTGGGGTCGTTCACATGTAAATTAAAGTTGCCTAGGGCCAGGAAGTTGGCATAAGCTTGCAATTTTGGAGCAATGTTGTTACAGAGATCCTGACAGATGTTTGCTACCCAATCAGGTGGTCTGTTGAGGACTGTGCCCGCAAAGGATGAAGAGGGATTGATTTGGAGGCAGAAGTTAAGGCCTTCAATGCCTTGTATATAGAGTGGGGCAGAGGAGACTACCTCCCATGAATCTTTGAAAATAATAGCCACCCCATCTCCTCTTTTGTTACCCTCTCTATTTGAATAGCACATTTTGAAGCCTGACGGGATGACAAGGGCGATTGCTGCCACTGTCTCCTCATTGAGCCAGGTTTCTGTTAAAAATATTGTGTCCCAAGTTGACTCAGTTAGGACCTGCCCGATATCTTCAGCATGTTTTTGGAGGGATCTATGGTTGACTAGGCACGCCCTAATTGTGTCAGCATGCTTCGGCGTTGTGTCCTGTGGGCTTGTTATCCCAGAGTTGCACTTTTTATGCACCCCTGCTGCATAATTTAGCACCTGACCACAGGAGTGGCAACTGTCTGGCAGAAATGTCATAGTAAGTTCAATGTGGTGTAACTCGGGACAAGCTTCATTTTAGCATGACAACTGCTCGTCTCGAGACCCGCATATAACCTTCTCCTCGCCATCCCAACCGGCAGCATGGCTGGTGCTGGCCACGTTCAGGTCGCGGATGGGTGCAGACAGGCTTGCCTTTGGCGTGCTTGCCTTTGGCCCACCTTCGGCACGCCAGCAGCGCGCCCGCTGCACGTGTCCACTGGCAAGCCGGGTCCCCATCTGTAATAAATACGCCGGAGGCAGGAAGTAGGGTAATTGGGGGAGGAGTCGCGTCCCTCCGTGCAATCAGCACTAAAAGGCTGTGACGGACCGGGGACAGCGAAGACAGGCAAGTAAAATCAGCATCAATGTGTAAAGGGCAGAGTTACAGCGATTTTTTAAAACTAAGGTTTTAAAACAGATATATTTAAAAACCACGTGGCACGCACTACTACCTGCTGCACGGCCGGGCCCCCATCCACATTAAATAGGCCGGAGGCAGGAAGTGGGTAATTGGGGGAGGAGTCGCGTCCCTCCGTGAAATCGGCACTAAAAAGCCATGACGGACCGGGGACAGCGAAGACAGGCAAGTAAAAACAACATTAAAGTGTAAAGTGCAGAGTTACAGCAATTTTTTAAAACTGAGAGTTTAAAACAGATATCATTAAAAACCACGTACATACTTATATACTTTAGTATATACTTATGTGTATGTACTTTGTGAGCGCTGAGGATCAGCCCTAGGAATTGTCTGCTTCCACTTAGGGACTTTATTTTCTATTCTACTGCCTCTATTTAACTGTATTGATATAAACGACCAGCGGAGTTCAGTAACATACCAGAATCACTTTAGCATTCTCTAGATTCCAGTCCATAGTAATTATCTTCCTTGCGCACCCGTAGACAATAATATTTTTTTTCAAATCTTGTAGTTTCAGTCATATGAGCACTGAAGGCCCTGATTGTATATTAAAAACAGAGCTTTGGACTATACCATTTCCTGCTGAAAGGTAATATTTCTCTCCATGTGTTCCAGTACCAGGCGTGTCACGCAGTTTGGTGCTTATTTTCCATCCATGTTAAAGAACAGTAGATGTTTAGCACCTAGGCTAATGTGCTGCGTAGCTAAATACATATAAGGTCCCAAACGTGAGACCGATTGCATTGAAAATGCTAGTTTTTTAATGCAGCACCCTAAAAGAAAAAGGGATGCATTTCAAACACAAAGATGAAAAGTTTTCTTTTCAGTTGTTTAAGAGTAGGCAGTAGTCTGTGGGACCACAGTCTGCTTCTTCAGTCAACTTCACACCTTTTCAGAGCAGTTTGTCTCAGCCTGTCGAAGACTTGCCTACAAGGAAAGTCTGCTCCTGAGCTGGAGTTCAGGCACATCAGAAAATAAAGTTCTATAACTTAGTTTCTGTCATACGTATAATAAATCCAACCTTGGCAAGTTTTTAGGTTTACTCAAACTAATATTTTAACTCTTAAATTTATTATTTTAGCTAATTCCTTTCAGAAGCTATACTTTATTAAATTGTATTAAAGTCTTCCCATGTTAGCTTATTGAGCTAATGTAACACAAAGGGGAAATATTGGCATTTTTTCCCTCACCTGGGCATATAAAACATCGTTTAAAATGCCCCTACTTATTTTAACAATGCACTCTACTCTTGGGCACCATTGGTAGACCTTAGTGGTGACTTAAATATAAAAATAAGGTAGTTTAAGACTTTGAAAAAGTATCTTTAATTCCAAAGTTTTATTTCGACATCGTTTTACTTTGAAAGCACCTTACAAAGCTGGGTTGCCATTAAAATTACTGTAGGAAACACATCAGTGCACACTTAAGTGTGTTAAATCTACGTGGCCTCTAAACCTACATGCCCTTCAATATACTGCGGCTTACAGGTAGGTTGTCATACCAATAGTAATTACATCTATTTATCATATACCTTTTAAACAGCGTACTGGCCCCGGGTCTGGTTAGCAGAGATCAGGTAACAATCAGAGTCAGTTACTACCAGTTGAAAAATGGGGTTGATATGGGCAAAAACACTGACTTTCTCACAGGTCTTATTTATGCAAAGCACCCTCCAGAGATGTTGAACTATTAATGATAGTAGTATTAGACTCACACATTTGTCATAAATCAATCCAGGTCTGGATCGGTATATAAGAATGGTTCTATGAAATGAAGATATTCTCAGTATTTATTGGGTTCATTTTCAGGTGGTTATTTAGTCTTGTAAGTTTTTTTAGGCTCACTGCGTAGAACTGGGCCTTTATTGGAGTGGAGATATTTGAGCTCGACATTAGCATATCAACAATAAAAATAATTCTTGGGTAAACCTTCAAGATGTTCTATGGAGAGGTTAAAGGTAGTTGAGCCTGGGTAGATAATTCAGGAACTCCCATTAATATTGTGAAGGGATGTGAGAAGCATCTGTCAAGATTGTCTAATTGTCCTACTAAATATCATCACCAAAATATTTTGTCAGAGGGGAGTGTATCAGTTGTGCCAGAAGTGATAAAAGTAAAATCCCACACAGAGCTCCATTGGCCCCAGTCAGTGTTCCAATGACCCCATGGACAAAGTTGGCCATGGATATCATTGGACCCATGGATATGTTAGGCCCACAGATGCGTTTCATGTTTGTGCTGTTGGATTACACCTCCCATTGGGTCAATTTCAAGTTTACTGCATCTACAACGACCAAGAACCTCATCACGTTTTTGAAGATCATCTTTGTATATGAGGGTATCCCAAGCACCTTAGTCACAGACAATGGGGTGCAGTTTGTATCTGAGACAATGAAGGAGTTTCTGGAGGAGCTTAATATAAGGCATGAGAAGACTGCACTCTATTGTCCGAAAGCCAATGGCTTAGTTGAGAGGGTGAATAGAATGGTGAAGGAACACATTCAACTGGCAATCACCAATGGGTTCAATGTGGAAGACTCGTTAAGAGAGTGGTTGTGGGCATACCACAATGCTCCCAATGTTGTTACAGGAGTGTCTCCCTTTGTGTTCCTAAGAGGGAGGGAGCCCGGTACCAAGATGTATCCCAGGTGGTTGGGAAGTGGGAAAAGTGTCTGTCATGATCTAGACCAGAGCAGAAGGAGAGTTGAGGGTCATCAACAGAAGTACAAAGCCTGGTATGATGTTAAACACGGTGTAAAGGATGTGGATTTCAAGCAAGGTACGCTGGTGAGGGTCAAGAAACCAACACATGTCCCATCAGGTGCGAGTAAGTACCGGGATTCCACACTGGTAGAAAAGGCAGGTAAGAACGTAGTTCGCCTGGAAAGTGGGCAGACATGGAGTAAGGATAGAGTTGTGAACGCGACCTGATCAGGGAAGGGCATGCAGCTATATATATTGCTTGTTCAGAACATTATTTACGCAACAGGTATTCCTTTCTGAATTCATTTAGCTTATAAGAATCCTCTATAAGTTGGCACTGTATCCCTGAATGCCTACAACACTGCGCATAGGATTTGAGTTCCATTTGTATTGTTTCCAACCCTTAGGAAGTCGAGGGTTAATACCCTAACCATGACACACGTGTTGGTTGGACCTTGTGCTGTTATCTTGAATAAAGACAAAGAAGACTCAATAAGAATGCATAACTTGCTTCCATCCATTTCAAAGATGATTTGGTGAACTTTTGTGTTATTTGAATGCGTCTGCATAAGAATTGACATTGTTCATTTTGGACCTTTGGGTCCCAACTTTGAGGGTTTAGGGGTTTTCCTTAACCTGTGGCACCTCAAGAGTTTTCTTTTATTTACATTACGTAATTTGACGAGTGCCGTTTTCCTGTGAGAATCAATACCCCCATTCTGTAGAGTACATGTCTAAATCATCACAATTTAGTTAACCATTATAGTTAGCTTGTTCTTTAAGAAGCAAGTGGTTCTTTTGGTTAACATGGTAAATGCTTCTGCTGGCATGAGAAAAAGGTCCATAGTATAAGTGGTAAATGGATCGGTTCTTTCTGGCAGGTGTATTGCAACAGATCATCTGTTAAAATTTGGTGAACATCCACCACAATTATCCTTTCAGCCATTTCCATATTCATTGATTATGGTAGATGTTACTAAAAATGACAAAGATTGTACCCCCACACATACCTTGACAGAGGTATGACTACTAATGAATGATGGAGGAAGCACCAACAGAGGATGTCAACCCCAACAACAGATGAACATGACCAGCGTTACATTAAACACAACAGCTGTGCAACCCCATTGTAAAATTCCCCTCACATGAATAAGGAAGAACAGAAGTCCTGCCACAAAATTCTGAGTGAGGTCTTGTTGGACGCTGGCTTATTAGTAGGTGCAGGTAGGTACCTTTGGCTAGTAATAACACCACAATCACAAATAAGGTCCAGTCAACTTCTCAATAAAGGAATCCTTGCTCAACCCTTGATAGATTGGCTGCAAGTTGAAAAGATTAATTTAGGAGTGTAAGGCATTTGAAAACAACAATACATTATATAAATAAGACACACACAATATAAATCCAAAAACAATTTCTAAAAAATAGGAAATATTTTTATGAACAAATTGACACCAATACAACAAAAATCCAATGTAGAGAACAGGCAATATGATTTTTAAAGATTATGGGCCACATGTACATAGACTTCTGCAAGCAATGTCCTATTAGCAAATCTGTGTGATTGGCTGTTGGGAAACAGTGTGTTTTGCTCTGTAAGCGATTCCCATTTGGTCGCAATTGACCTACCTCATTATTATTCATGAGGTTGGTCACAATTTGCGACCCATTGGGAATCACTAAAAACTCAGGGATGCTGGACTGCTGAGGACAGCAGACCACCATGTAGGTGTTTGCTTTAAAATAAAGTAATGTGTTTTTAGGTCAAGCATTCGAGACCTCTTGTATATACTTTAGTACATTATAATAATACTGGAGTTTTTATAGTGCAAACAGCTACCTCTATAACAGAGGTGTTCCGGCGCTCTAGTAGCAAATACAGCATGCAGGGAAGTTTGGGTATTTGGGCCATACCTAGTCATTGCTAAAAAGCCATGTCTTCAACGCTTTTCTAAAACAGGTCTCTGTGTTAGCTTGTCGGAGGTAACCAGGCAGGGCATTCCACATTTTGACTGTTCTTGCTGAGAATGCCCCACCACCCAGCCGGGCTTTCGCAAAGCGGGGAACACAGAGCAAATACTGAGAATGTGACCGAAGAGATCGATTTTGCTTATAGCAGCAGAGTCTTTGTTTAAGGTAGCTGGGAAATTTTCCCTTAAGAACCCGATAGTCAAGGCCTTGAATTCTATTCTTTTAGCTACTGGGAGCCAGTGTAGCTCCTGAAGGTGTGAAGAGGCATGATGGCGAAAGGGAATACGTCTAATCAGTCTCACAGCCACATACTGCATCATCTGCAGACGTCTCATCGATTATTTAGCCAGGCCGAGATATAAGCTGTTTGCGTAGTCCAGCCTGGATGTCACAGTGGCATGGACTACAGATTTGCAGCAGTCTTCTGGCAACAGATGTAGAAATTTACAAAGGTATTTTAATTTGCTAAACCATGTAGCGGAGACCTGTTGGATTTGGGCCGAGCCTCCCATTTCACCCACAGATTTTTTATACTAGAGTTGGGGGAAGGTGGAGGGCCCATTTCTGATGGCCACCACAAATCTGGAGCAGGTCTTGGGCCCTTTCCAAAAAACAGCACCTTTGTTTTTCCCGCATTGAGCTTTAGTTGTTTATATTCATCCAGAGGGCTATGTCTCGCAAACAGGCTTTAAAATTCTTAAAAGTCTCTGCCGTCTGCTCTTGAAAAGAGAAAACCAACTGGTTATCATCCGCGAAAGAGATTGCCTTCACACCCGAGTTGGCAATCAAAGAGTGGGGCTAAGTACAAATTGAAAAGTAAAGGGCTCAGCGCAGAGCCCTGAGGGACGCCACACCATAGAGATGCAAAAGGTCGTAAGGCAACTCTTTGGGTCCGGCAGATATGATTTCAGCCAGGTCAACACTTTCCCCCCAAAGCCCGTATCTTTTAATCTCTTGACCAGCAGGGCATGGTCAACGGTGTTGAATGCTGCAGACAGATCCAGGAGCACCAGCAGTGCTGATGCCCCTGAACCTAAAGCCCATCTCACTGACTCAAGGAGGGCAGTCTCCGTGCTGAAACCCACCCGGAAGCCAGATTGTGTATCATGCAGGGCGGCATTACACTCAATAAAGTTGTTCAGTTGACACTGGACCAGCTTCTCTAGCATTTTTTCCTGGAGCGGGCAGCAGAGAGATTGGCCTGAGATTGTTGAGGTCTCCTGGGTCACCAGTAGGTTTCTTTCTCAAAGGGAGAAAGGTAGCATGCTTCCACTCGTCGGGAAAGATGCCAGATTCAAAGGATGCGTTCCAGACATGTACTAGCGTATCAGTAAGAGAGTTTAGGGGGGCATGGGTCATCTAGGGCACCTGATCTACATTTTTGAATTTCAGCCATTGCATCCTGATGCGAAATAGGTAGGAAATCTATCAACAAAGGAACCTCCGCACCTCCCGATGGTGTATCCGGTATCTCTGTTGCCTTGGGTGCTGAAAATGAGTCATAGACCTTTAGGATTTTGTTATCAAAAAAGCTAGAAATGTCTTCACACAGAGCTGGAGAAGGTTGCACTTCAGTCTCTATTGCTTTTGGCTTAAAAAAGGTCTGTACTACCTTAAACACTTCTTTACTGGAGTGATCTGCCTCGTGGATACAGGAGACAATGGTGTTTCTCCAGGCAGTTTTTAGCGACTTATGTAAATCTTTCAAATATTTTTTATAGATTGCTTTAGCTTGGTCAACATAGTTTATTCTCCACAGGCGTTCTAGTCTTTTGCACCTTCTCTTTTCTTCTCTGAGTGAATCAGAGAACCATGGGGCCGATGGGGACAGTCTATGAGATTTCACCATTCTGGCTGGGGCAATGGCCTCCACAGCTGTGGAGATCCATAGATTAACTGCACGAGCATCTGCATTGGGGTCTGAGGATAGAGAGAGGTGATTGTTCTTTAAAATAGGACCTAGTGCTGCTATAGTCAGATTTTTCCAATTTCTTTTTATGGTGGAGCGCTTGCCTCTAGCCTGGCCGGAATTGGTCAGCATAACTGAGAAAGGAATCAGATAGGGATCCGACCAAACGAGGGGACAGTGTGTCTCGATCACCATTGAAGAGATCTCAGAGAAGACTAGATCCAGAGTGTGGCCTGATATGTGTGTAGGAGCAGATACCATTTGCATTAGATTGGCTCCTGCCAAGGAGGAAATCAGTTGAACTGCTTGAGAGCAGTTGGGGTCGTTCACATGTAAATTAAAGTCGCCTAGGGCCAGGAAGTTGGCATAAGCTTGCAATTTTGGAGCAATGTGGTTACAGATATCCTGACAGATGTTTGTTACCCAATCAGGTGGTCTGTTGAGGACTGTGCCCGCAAAGGATGAAGAGGGATTGATTTGGAGGCAGAAGTTAAGGCCTTCAATGCCTTGTATATAGAGTGGGGCGGAGGAGACTACCTCCCATGAATCTTTGAAAATAATAGCCACCCCATCTCCTCTTTTGTTACCCTCTCTATTTGAATAGCACATTTTGAAGCCTGACGGGATGGCAAGGGCGATTGCTGCCACTGTCTCCTCATTGAGCCAGGTTTCTGTTAAAAATATTGTGTCCCAAGTGGACTCAGTTAGGACCTGCCCGATATCTTCAGCATGTTTTTGGAGGGATCTATGGTTGACTAGGCACGCCCTAATTGTGTCAGCATGCTTCGGCGTTGTGTCCTGTGGGCTTGTTATCCCAGAGTTGCACTTTTTATGCACCCCTGCTGCATAATTTAGCACCTGACCACAGGAGTGGCAACTGTCTGGCAGAAATGTCATAGTAAGTTCAATGTGGTGTAACTCGGGACAAGCTTCATTTTAGCATGACAACTGCTCGTCTCGAGACCCGCATATAACCTTCTCCTCGCCATCCCAACCGGCAGCATGGCTGGTGCTGGCCACGTTCAGGTCGTGGATGGGTGCAGACAGGCTTGCCTTTGGCGTGCTTGCCTTTGGCCCACCTTCGGCACGCCAGCAGCGCGCCCGCTGCACGTGTCCACTGGCAAGCCGGGTCCCCATCTGTAATAAATACGCCGGAGGCAGGAAGTAGGGTAATTGGGGGAGGAGTCGCGTCCCTCCGTGCAATCAGCACTAAAAGGCTGTGACGGACCGGGGACAGCGAAGACAAGCAAGTAAAATCAGCATCAATGTGTAAAGGGCAGAGTTACAGCGATTTTTTAAAACTAAGGTTTTAAAACAGATATATTTAAAAACCACGTGGCACGCACTACTACCTGCTGCACGGCCGGGCCCCCATCCACATTAAATAGGCCGGAGGCAGGAAGTGGGTAATTGGGGGAGGAGTCGCGTCCCTCCGTGAAATCGGCACTAAAAAGCCATGACGGACCGGGGACAGCGAAGACAGGCAAGTAAAAACAACATTAAAGTGTAAAGTGCAGAGTTACAGCAATTTTTTAAAACTGAGAGTTTAAAACAGATATCATTAAAAACCACGTACATACTTATATACTTTAGTATATACTTATGTGTATGTACTTTGTGAGCGCTGAGGATCAGCCCTAGGAATTGTCTGCTTCCACTTAGGGACTTTATTTTCTATTCTACTGCCTCTATTTAACTGTATTGATATAAACGACCAGCGGAGTTCAGTAACATACCAGAATCACTTTAGCATTCTCTAGATTCCAGTCCATAGTAATTATCTTCCTTGCGCACCCGTAGACAATAATATTTTTTTTCAAATCTTGTAGTTTCAGTCATATGAGCACTGAAGGCCCTGATTGTATATTAAAAACAGAGCTTTGGACTATACCATTTCCTGCTGAAAGGTAATATTTCTCTCCATGTGTTCCAGTACCAGGCGTGTCACGCAGTTTGATGCTTATTTTCCATCCATGTTAAAGAACAGTAGATGTTTTAGCACCTAGGCTAATGTGCTGCGTAGCTAAATACATATAAGGTCCCAAACGTGAGACCGATTGCATTGAAAATGCTAGTTTTTTAATGCAGCACCCTAAAAGAAAAAGGGATGCATTTCAAACACAAAGATGAAAAGTTTTCTTTTCAGTTGTTTAAGAGTAGGCAGTAGTCTGTGGGACCACAGTCTGCTTCTTCAGTCAACTTCACACCTTTTCAGAGCAGTTTGTCTCAGCCTGTCGAAGACTTGCCTACAAGGAAAGTCTGCTCCTGAGCTGGAGTTCAGGCACATCAGAAAATAAAGTTCTATAACTTAGTTTCTGTCATACGTATAATAAATCCAACCTTGGCAAGTTTTTAGGTTTACTCAAACTAATATTTTAACTCTTAAATTTATTATTTTAGCTAATTCCTTTCAGAAGCTATACTTTATTAAATTGTATTTAAGTCTTCCCATGTTAGCTTATTGAGCTAATGTAACACAAAGGGGAAATATTGGCATTTTTTCCCTTACCTGGGCATATAAAACATTGTTTAAAATGCCCCTACTTATTTTAACAATGCACTCTACTCTTGGGCACCTTTGGTAGACCTTAGTGGTGACTTAAATATAAAAATAAGGTAGTTTAAGACTTTGAAAAAGTATCTTTAATTCCAAAGTTTTATTTCGACATCGTTTTACTTTGAAAGCACCTTACAAAGCTGGGTTGCCATTAAAATTACGGTAGGAAACACATCAGTGCACACTTAAGTGTGTTAAATCTACGTGGCCTCTAAACCTACATGCCCTTGAATATACTGCGGCTTATAGGTAGGTTGTCATACCAATAGTAATTACATCTATTTATCATATACCTTTTAAACAGCGTACTGGCCCCGGGTCTGGTTAGCAGAGATCAGGTAACAATCAGAGTCAGTTACTACCAGTTGAAAAATGGGGTTGATATGGGCAAAAACACTGACTTTCTCACAGGTCTTATTTATGCAAAGCACCCTCCAGAGATGTTGAACTATTAATGATAGTAGTATTAGACTCACACATTTGTCATAAATCAATCCAGGTCTGGACCGGTAAATAAGAATGGTTCTATGAAATGAAGATATTCTCAGTATTTATTGGGTTCATTTTCAGGTGGTTATTTAGTCTTGTAAGTTTTTTTAGGCTCACTGCGTAGAACTGGGCCTTTATTGGAGTGGAGATATTTGAGCTCGATATTAGCATATTGACAATAAAAATAATTCTTGGGTAAACCTTCAAGATGTTCTATGGAGAGGTTAAAGAGAGTTGAGCCTGGGTAGATAATTCAGGAACACCCATTAATATTGTGAAGGGATGTGAGAAGCATCTGTCAAGATTGTCTAATTGTCCTACTAAATATCATCACCAAAATATTTTGTCAGAGGGGAGTGTATCAGTTGTGCCAGAAGTGATAAAAGTAAAATCCCACACAGAGCTCCATTGGCCCCAGTCAGTGTTCCAATGACCCCATGGACAAAGTTGGCCATGGATATCATTGGACCCATGGATATGTTAGGCCCACAGATGCGTTTCATGTTTGTGCTGTTGGATTACACCTCCCATTGGGTCAATTTCAAGTTTACTGCATCTACAACGACCAAGAACCTCATCACGTTTTTGAAGATCATCTTTGTATATGAGGGTATCCCAAGCACCTTAGTCACAGACAATGGGGTGCAGTTTGTCTCTGAGACAATGAAGGAGTTTTTGGAGGAGCTTAATATAAGGCATGAGAAGACTGCACTCTATTGTCCGAAAGCCAATGGCTTAGTTGAGAGGGTGAATAGAATGGTGAAGGAACACATTCAACTGGCAATCACCAATGGGTTCAATGTGGAAGACTCGTTAAGAGAGTGGTTGTGGGCATACCACAATGCTCCCAATGTTGTTACAGGAGTGTCTCCCTTTGTGTTCCTAAGAGGGAGGGAGCCCGGTACCAAGATGTATCCCAGGTGGTTGGGAAGTGGGAAAAGTGTCTGTCATGATCTAGACCAGAGCAGAAGGAAAGTTGAGGGTCATCAACAGAAGTACAAAGCCTGGTATGATGTTAAACACGGTGTAAAGGATGTGGATTTCAAGCAAGGTACGCTGGTGAGGGTCAAGAAACCAACACATGTCCCATCAGGTGCGAGTAAGTACGGGGATTCCACACTGGTAGAAAAGGCAGGTAAGAACGTAGTTCGCCTGGAAAGTGGGCAGACATGGAGTAAGGATAGAGTTGTGAACGCGACCTGATCAGGGAAGGGCATGCAGCTAGGTGACCACTTACACAGTAAAATGCCAATTGGTAATGGGCTCAGGTTTTCCTCCCCTACATAGGGAGATGTGTTGTAATTTATTAAATATTGTAAGTTCACAGGCATGTTTTTATAATGTCATATGTATTACCTATGCAATGGTTCGCTCCGCTCCCCCTGCCTGTCCCCAGTTGTTGGTCCCTCCCAGGGAGCTCAAGTTAGAATGTTGGTGTACCATCCTGTGAGATGGAGAGTGGATGATCAGGAATAAAGATACTTGGACTCACCTGTCTTGGAAGCTGTGATTCATTATACTTTATAACAATATTGAAGTAAATTATCTACATACACTATATTGAAAATCCTATACTAATAACCAAAATAATCAAAATATTGAATTAAAAATAGAATCATACAAAAACACTGAAAGTAAAAAAAAAATGAAATGTAAAACAATAATATAAGTGTCTTAAATTAACACTAAAGATAACCAAAATAGCTAAAACTAAAATACAGACTTAAAACATGTTCTTTACAAAAAATAAGTAAGGTTAATTAAACACATTTCAAACTTAAATGTAAATCATGTATATAACATATATTATGAAATTAAAATTGATTATTAATGTAATTATTGTAAAAATACATATGCAGGAATGTGTGATCATGCTTTCATGAAAAAAGTCCACTGGGACAAGATTCACAATTTTAGGAATGTCATGATATTCACACATGAATTCACACAGATAGTTGTTTTTAAACTTTGTTGCTTAGGCTAGTTAAGCAGTATCTGACCACAATACTGATTGTTATGGCTTGCCTGGCTCTGAAACAATGTTCTTTGATTGGTTGCATATTGTGAACCAGACTCCTATTTGCACAAATCATTTTTGCAAAGCTGATCACTTAAATATTATGAACATGCACTTCTTTATTTATTAATTTTTAAGAGTTTTATATAGTGCTGGCAAGACCCAAAGGTATTAGAGCACTTTACAACATTTCTTGTGATGCAATCAAACACAAGTATTTCAATAAACAGCAATGTCTTGTGTCAAATCCTATTAAGGGTGGGGGGACAAGAGAGCGAGTCAGAAGGTAGGTGAAGTAAATGCCTTCTTATAGAAATGACTATGTTGTACGCTGGTCAAGATTCCTGTGACAAAGGAAGTCTGTCTCGTTCAGTGGCAGCTTGTGAGTTTTGGGGGGAATGAGAAGTAGAGTGTTAGTACTCCTGAGATTCTTTGTCTGGTTGGCCTTATTGAGTTTGGAAGCCAGGTAGGCAGGTTTACCAGTTTTAAGAGCTTTGTGTGTAAGACAAACAGTTGTGAAGTTAGAACGCATTTCAATTGGGAGCCATTTTAGCTCTCTTACCGAGGGAGAGATGTGTTTGTATTTCTTTACTCCGGTGACAATCCTGGCAGCTTCATTTAGAGTTGGTCTGAGGGGAGATAAGTAGGATTTTGCCGAGCCTGTGAGGATTGCATTCCCAAAGTCTAATCTGGACAGAACTATGGATTGTGTGGCCTATTTAAGATCATTGGGAGGGATGAAGTGTTTTATTTTGTTGAGTAGTTTTAGGTTGAAGAATGAGCTCTTTGCCGTGTTCTTGATTTGTTTGTTCATGTTTAGGTTTGGATCCAGAGTGATTACCAGGGATTTTACAGTCAGCCAGGGTGAGATTGCAGTTAAGAGCATCAATGGTTTTTAGCCCTTCTGAGACTTGGGGGGTCTGCTCTTTGATGGATATGAGAAGGATTTCCGTCTTATCTTGGTGATTTTTAGGTGGTTGTGGGATAGCCAGAGTTGGACTTCTCTTAGAGTATCATTTAGTCTCTGTATTTCTCCAATTAAGGAAGTTTCTAGGTATTTCTGGGTATCATCCACATACGGGTGGAAGGGGATGTTGGCTTTTTTAAATATGGTGGTGAGGGCCCCATGTAGATGTTGAACAGATATGGGGAGATTACTGATCCTTGAGGGACACCGCTGGTTATGGGGAGAAGGTGAAACGTGAAGTTGTTAATTTTTATTCGTTGGGTGCGGATCTAAAAGAAGGAGGTAAACAATTGTAGGACCACCTCGTCTGCTCCAATCCTTTCTCGAAGTACATTAATGGGCAATTTGTGGTTGACTGCATCGAAAGCTGCCGATAGGTCAAGGAGTATGAGTAAACAGCATCTGTCTTTATCAAGTGATTTGTAGACATGATCTATTACATTCAGGATCGCTGTCTCTGTGCTGCATCCTTTTCTGAAGCCTGATTGGTCAGTATCCAGAAGGTTGTTTCTGTCAATGTGTTGGTTAAGTTGGAGGAGAACACATCTTTCCAGGATTTTGGCTAAGAATGGGAGATTGAAGACGGGCCTGAAGTTATTGTTTTTTTTGGGTCAGAGCCCACTTTTTTTCAGTAATGGCATGACTTGGCCAATTTTAAGACAGTCTGGCATGACTCCTGTTCTCAGGAAGCTATTAATAATCTTGGTCCAGAGAGGGGCTAGGGCTAGGTTGAGCTTTTTAGCCAGATGGGCAGGAATAGGGTCCGCAATGTGTAAGGAGTGTGTGGACTTGATAATCATTCCAATGATTTCTGCTTCGGAGATGGGGTTGAAGGACTTCTAGCTGTTAGTGGGCGTTTGGGGGGGTTATTTGCTTTTTTCCAGGGGGGCGGGCTTACGTTGTATGACAGGAGGTGGTCATCAAGGGAGTGCTCAATATTAGTGATTTTCTTGTTAAAGATGTTGGCAAAGTTGTCACATAAGACTTTGGAGGCCTGCACTGTTGTAAAGGGTGTAGAGGTGTTGAAGGAGGATTGGATATTTGTTGTCTGATGAGATTGAAGAGTTCTTTGGGATGATTTTTGTCCCATGGAAAAAGGTGTTTTTTTCATTCTTGATGTGTTTTTTACATTTCCTGCATTCTGTTTTGAGTTGGTCAAGGCAGGTTGTGGACTGATTGTTCCGCCAGAGTCTTTATGTAGCTCTGAGGTGTCTTCTTTCAGGGTTTAGGTCTGTGTTGAACCAGGATGTCGATGGGATGTCCCTGCCTCTTTTTTGTTTCAAGGGAGCTACTTGGTCTAGTATGGTTGTCATTGTTGCATTGTAACGCGTTGTATGTTCAGTTGTAGAGAGGTCGCTTGTGGCAGGGGAAGTGGTGATCTTACCCTTTCTTCCAGGTCAGCAAGGGGAATCTGTCTTAGATTTCTCACCCAATGAAGGGATTCCTGTGTACGGGATAGGCAATGAGTCATTTGGTTAATGTGAAATAGAATGATGTGGTGGTCTGGCCAGTCGACAGGAAGGATGTGGTCAATAGTAACTATCAGCAAAACACACAAGATGATGGACGGAATCTTGCACATTGGCAAAACATTCACCCCCAGTCACAGATATGGGTTTAATCCACCATTATTTTGCTCACCACGCCACTCCAGTTCAGACATGGCCATATGCAAAACTGTCTTGACACTGTGCCTCATGGGAACAGTCCAGCCAGAAATGCTAAGCCATTTCTTCCCTGGATCGGAATCAAGCATCCTAGGACCGGCTTCGGAGTTTCACCCCTCTTCAGCCAGGATAGCTTGACTCCAATGGCGTAGTGAGCACGGGACCCATGTCTGGGCATACCCTTCCCACATAGGGCGGACAGCAAAACACACAAGATGATGGACGGAATGTTGAACATTGGCAAAACATTCACCCCAGTCACAGATCTGGGTTTAATCCATTGTTATTTTGCTCACCACGCCACCCCAGTTCAGACATGGCCATATGCAAATCAGTCTTGACCCTGTGCCCCATGGGAACAGTCCAGCCCAAACTGCCAAGCCATGTCTTCCCTGAACTGAAATCAAGCATCCTAGGACTGGTTTCAGGGTTTCACCTCTCTTCAGCCAGGATAGCTTGATTCCAGTGGCGTAGTGAGCACGGGACCCATGTCTGGGCATACCCTTCCCACATAGGGCGAACAGCAAAACACACATGATGATGGACAGAATGTTGCACATTGGCAAAACATTCACCCCCAGTCACAGATCTGGGTTTAATCCACCATTATTTTGCTCACTACGCCACTCCAGTTCAGACATGGCCATATGCAAAACTGTCTTGACCCTATGCCTCATGGGAACAGTCCAGCCAGAACTGCTAAGCCATTTCTTCCCTGGATCGGAATCAAGCATCCTAGGACCGGTTTTGGGGTTTCACCCCTCTTCAGCCAGGATAGCTTGACTCCAATGGCGTAGTGAGCACGGGACCCATGTCTGGGCATACCCTTCCCACATAGGGCGAACAGCAAAACACAAGATGATGGACGGAATGTTGCACATTGGCAAAACATTCACCCCCAGTCACAGATCTGGGTTTAATCCATCGTTATTTTGCTCACCACGCCACCCCAGTTCAGACATGGCCATATGCAAATCAGTCTTGACCCTGTGCCTCATGGGAACACACCAGCCCGAACTGCCAAACCATGTCGCCCTGGACCGGAATCAAGCATTCTAAGAATGGCATGGTGAGCAAAAAACGATGGATTTAGTCTCAGATCTCTGCACTGGGGTGAATGTATGACATTGTTCTGCATTCTGGCCATCAACTGTTGTTTTTGCATTTATCACCCGAGTGGGACGGGTATGCTCAGACCTGAGTCCTGTGCTCTCCATGCCGTTGGAATCAAGCTATCCTGGCTGAAGAGGGGTGAAACCCCGAAACCGGTCCTAGGATGCTTGGTTCCAGTCCAGGGAGTGCCTGGCTTGGCAGTTCGGGCTGGACTATTCCCATGAGGCACAGGGTCAAGACTGATTTGCATATGGCTGGGTTCAAACTGGAATGGCATGGTGAGCAAAACAACAATGGATTTAGTCCCAGATCTCTGTACTGGGGTGAATGTATGACATTGTTCTGCATTCTATCCATCAACTGTTGTTTTTGCATTTGTCACCCCGAGAGGGACGGGTATGCTCAGACGTGTGTCCCGTGCTCTCCATGCCACTGGAATACAGCTATCCTGGCTGAATAGGGGTGAAACCCCAAAATCGGTCCTAGGATGCTTGGTTCCAGTCCAGGGAGGACCTGGCAGGCAGTTCGGGTTGAACTGCTCCCATGAGGCACAGGGTCAAGACTGATTTGCATATGGCTGGGTTCAAACTGGAATGGCTTGGTGAGCAAAGAAACAATGGATTTAGTCCCAGATCTCTGTACTGGGGTGAATGTATGACGTTGTTCTGCATTCTGTCCATCAACTGTTGTTTTTGCATTTGTCACCCCTAGTAGGACGGGTATGCTCAGATGTGAGTTCCGTGCTCTCCATGCCACTGGAATAAAGCTATCCTGGCTGAAGAGGGGTGAAACCCCGAAACCGGTCATACGATGTTTGGTTCCAGTCCTGGGAGGACCTGGTTTGGCAGTTCAGACTGGACTGTTCCCATGAGGCACAGGGTCAAGACTGATTTGCATGTGGCTGGGTTCAAACTGGAATGGCATGGTGAGCAAAAAAACGATGGATTTAGTCCCAGATCTATGTACTGGGGTGAATTTATGACATTGTTCTGCAGTCTGTCCATCAACTGTTGTTTTTGCATTTATCACCCCGAGTGGGACGGGTATGCTCAGATGTGAGTCCTGTGCTCTCCATGCCACTGGAATCAAGCTATCCTGGCTGAAGAGGGATGAAACCCCAAAACCAGTCCTAGGATGCTTGGTTCCAGCCCAGGGAGGACCTGGCTTGCCAGTTCGGGCTGGACTGTTCCCATGAGGCACAGGGTCAAGACAGATTTGCATATGGCTGGGTTAAAACTGGAATCGCATGGTGAGCAAAAAAACTATGGATTTAGTCCCAGATCTCTGTACTGGGGTGAATGTATGACATTGTTCTGCATTCTGTCCATCAACTGTTGTTTTTGCATTTGTCAATAGTAACTATATCTTTGTGAGCTATTTTGGCTTCAAGGATTGAACCTCTGTTATGGATTTGCTCTGTGCAGTTTTGGACAAGGTTATTATTGAGAAGAAGATCGTTTAAAGATTGACTGACTGACAGACTGGTATACGTATAAAGCACTAGATTGCTGAGGTGTCTTCTCCCCAATCTAAGCGCTTAAGGGAAAAGCAAGGTCTTGACCTGTTTACTAAAGCTAGACCTATTGGATTGTAGTCTAATCGAAATCAGGAGGGAGTTCCACAGCTTTGCTTGATTGGAAAAGCTCTTGCGGCCCCATCTAACTTTTTATCTTAGGGACCAGTAGCAACCCTGCATTGGCTGACCTTAGACTACGTAGCAGCATGTACCAAGAAAATAGATTTTGGATTTCCATGGCACCTCCTCCATATAGCGCCTTGTGTACATGGCAGAGGGCTTTGAATTTTACTCACCGAGGGACTGGGAGCCAATTAAGCTGTCTAAAGGTGGCAGACAGAGGGTGATATTTGGGGGAGAGCAAGCAGCATTCTGCAAGGACTGCAGTTTAGCAGTCTGGCCTTTATCTTTTCCTAGGTATAATGCACTCCCATATTTGATTCTAGAAAGGATAATGGCTCCAATTACCGTTTTCATATGAGTTAGTGGAATAAACAGCAGGATTTTATGCAGGACTTTCAGGACGAAGAAGCAAGAAGAGGTAAATTGATTAATTTGTTTTCCAAACTTTAATTTATCGTCAAACACAAATCCAAGGATCCTGGCCTTAGTCAGCTGAACTGGATAGTTACCAGCCTCAGAAGGCCACCATAATTGGCTCCATACTGAACGACCCTTCCCAAACTCAATAACCTCAGTCTTTTCAGTGCTTAGTTTGAGAAAGTTAGAGTTCATCTAGGCCATAACAGCATTAAGACAATTACGAGAGATTTACCCTCTGCATAACCAACACCACTATCTGGGTATCATCAGTGTATGATACTAAGGTAAGGTCATGTTGTTTGATTAGTCAGGCCAGAGGGGTGAGATATATATTGAACACTGTAGGTTACAAGGCTGACCCCTGTGGCACTCCACACAGGAGGCACAGGTTTGCCGACTTAAGACCATCCCAGTGAATCAGCTTTTCCCTGGATGCCAAGAAGGAGGAGAAGGGTTAGAGCTGATACCTACTGCCTTCAGCCTCTGCAGCAATACCGCGTGGTTGACAGTATCAAATGCTGCTGATAGGTCAAGAAGGATGAGGACAGCTCTTCCCCCACATCCATCAGTTTTCGGATTTCTTCTGTGGCCATTATCAAGGCACACTCAGTGGAATGTCATGATGGGAAGCTGTGTTGGGTGGAATCTAGAAGGAGATTACCGTCTAAATAGTCAGTGAGTTCCAGATTGATGGCTTTAACTAGAATTTTGTACGTTAATAGAAGGCCCAATATAGGGCAGTTGTGCTTGACCTCAATGGGGTCCAGTGTCTTTTTCTTCAGCATAGGCCTGATACAGACCTTTTTCCATAGCTGTGGATAGATCTTTAAGCTAATAACATTGTTTAAAAGGGGAGTCAAATGGACACTAATCTCCCTGGAAACCAGGTGCAGAATAGAAGGGGGGCAGGGGTCCATGGGTGAACCTGACTTTGTCAACCGTAGCAGATCCTCCACTTTCTCTGCCACTAAAACAGAGAACGTTAACAGACTGCTGTGAGTGGGGTTGCCCTCCAGGGAATCTTCATTATTTTCAGTTGACGAAGATACTGTCTTCTGAATTTCCTTAAACACTGTACTTTATTTTGAAAAAAGGAGGCACTCATATCCACAACTTTGATGAAGCTGTGACCGTTTTAAAAAGGTCCTTCGAGGAGTTTTTGGCAGCCTGTATTTTAGTTGTAAAATACGCCATTTTAGTAAGTTTTATAGCTGCCTTATATTCCTCCAGGGCTAGATTATAGCCCCTTCTAAGTTTTTCACTGTAATCTGTCCTCCACAATCCCTCAAGACGTCTGCATTTAGCTTTTATGGGTCTGAGCATTCCAAGGTGCTGAAGCTTGATTTCCATGAGGCTGTTTGGTTACTTCTGGAGTGACCCGATCAACTGATGACCTAATCCAGTTAACAAATTTCATTGCTTGCAAATTAGAATCCACCATAAAATTTGGGGGTGGGGGTTCTGCCAGAACTGCTTCCAATTCTCTTTTTTGGATAGCTTGCCACGAGCGGGATGTGACCATAGGCGGTCTGAGCCGATGAGGTCTACTGATTATGCGATTTACTATAGTAAAGTGTATTGCATTGTGATCAGGCCACGGCATTGGCATCACGTTTATCAGTTTTATGTCCTGTTTATTGGTGAATATGCCATCCAGAGTGTGACCTGCTATATGTGCGGGCTCTAATACTATCTGCTTCAGACCATATCCTGCAAGAATGTCCACCAATATTGCTATTTCAGGTTTATTATTGGCTTCAAGATGGAAATCAAAATCCCTTAAAATTGTGTAAGTCTATCTAGTCGTGACTCAAGAAAAGTCAGAAGTAAGCGGGTGAACGAGGACCGTGCCCCTGGGGGCCTGTAAATAAGGAGCCCCGGGAAGGAAATGGTGTGTTTACATGTCATGCTAAAAGTCATCACCTCAGCTTCCAACAATGGTGCAGGTTCAATCCTCACTGTGAAATAGGACTTGTAGATAATAGCTATCCCCCCATTTTTCTCCACCCTATCTGTACAGGCTACCTGGTAGCCCGTGGGTAAAGTCACGTTCCAATCCGGTTCAGAAGCGTTATTTGCCCAGGTCTTTGTCAGGAAGATGAGGTCAGGGTTTGTAAGCTCTATCATACATCCTAGTTCATATCTATGTTTCCTCATCGATCTTGTTTTCATTAAAATACACATAATATTGTCTGTGATAGGACACTGCACATAGTGTGGATAACCTCTGGGCCGGGGACCTGGTCATTTACTAGGCCAGAAGAGCCCCCATGCCAAAAGGCTACCATGCCCAAATTCATTCTTACTTATGTTTATACTGAACATGTACCAAGCCACCAGGTCACAGGAGTTAGGTCATTGATCCCATAGTCTATCAGCAAAATAGGGTTTGGGCACTCACCGGTATGTGCCCAAACCCTATTTTGCTATCCTGTGTGTAGCTTTGTCGCATAAAACGGGCAGGGATTCTGCCACTGGGCGCTCTCTGGGTGCCAATGGGCTCAGACGGGCTTGCCTTTGGTGTGCCTTCAGCACGCCAGCAACGCGCCCGCTGCACATGCCCACTGCTCGGTCGCAGCAACGCCTATTTTATGGAGTTTCCTATGAACAACTAGAGGGCTAAACTATCCTGGCGGGCCCGCTCTTACAGATGGGCACCGCCGGTAGCGCAACAGATAACCCCCTTAAGCACACTGCAATAAAAAATAAAACAATATTATCCAAGAAAATCTTTAAAATTATAAAATATCTAAAGTGCGATTCTACTTCAGGCGGCCGAACGAGGCTATAGCATCAACGTGTCACCGATGGATCAGAGTATTATGTTAATCATTCTGATGGAGGTTGAGGTCACCTAGGATTATGTTGTTGGAGTCCAAGAGTAAGCAGTGCTACCAGGTGGGAATGGTGTTCTCCGAATGTGGGAGTGTTGCCTGGCGGATGGTAGAGGATATGGCAGTATAGCGTTTTGTTGTCATTCGTCTTAATGGTGGAAGTTAGATATTTAAATGTGCTATATGTGAAGGAGTCAGTTTCCTTTAGGGAAATGTTGCTCTTGTGCATGATTGGAATCCCCCCGCCACTATGGTTCTTCCTGTCTTTATTGATGATTGAGAACCCAGGAGGCACCAGCATGTCAATAATTGGGGAGGAGGACTCATTCAACCAAGTTTCTGTGATGAACGTGATATCGATGTCATGGGTTAGGCTGGTTTCTGCCACTTCTGTTGCATGTTTGGATGCAGATCTGCAATTTAAAAGCATCCAGTTGGTTGTTCCCTTGTTGTTGAGTTTTTTTGTGGGAGGTGCCATGGGGATATTGATGTGAAAGGCTGGTGGCCTCCTCATTCTAGGTGTGATGTAGTCTCTCCCAAATCCAGTGATTACCTGGATCTTGGAACTGGGGTTGACAGTTATAGATGAGTCATAAGAGTTGGCAAGATCAGTCACCTCTGTCAGGGACATTGCAGCGCTTGTTCTTTTGGGTCTCTAAGGCTGGTTTATGAAGGGTGTTGAGTTCCATCTGCGTCTCTGTGCCTTGGGAAGACTTGAGTGTTGAATGTTGTTGTCTGTGGGTGGAAGGTGGAAGCGTTGGGTAGGCTCCAGATGTGGGGTGAGGCTCAATAAGATTTTGTGAATGCCCTGTATTACAATCTCTAATTGGCTTTACAGCAGAGAAAGTCTCTGAGAAATAATCAGTGAGGAGGAGGTAGGGGAGTTTAGGTTCAAGATGTCCTGAGTGGGACAGTCCAGAAATGGAGAGAGCCAGTCAGTGAGAGAGTGGCTCACAGTGTCATTGGTACCAGTGTTGCTCTTGTGGTTAGCCATGAACATGTGGTGTGAGAACTCTAGTGGTGAATCAGACAGCAGTTTGTTGAGTGTTTTGGAAGGTGAGAATTGGGAGGTATTGACAGAGGGTCTGCTTTACTAGTTACCTGTGGGGAAGAGTTTCGTTGTAGAGTAAGGGAGAGGTGGGGGTCGGCAGGGGGTTGGGGAATCTTAGCAAAGACGTTCCTCTGAATTGTTCTGGATGAGAACTATTTAGTGTGTGTGTAAAGCCTAGTGGTAGAGGAGGAGAAGGTGGAGTCGGAGGGAGTTGGTGAAATGAGTCTTGGGATTGTTTTGTGATTTCACAGGGGGGGTTGGTAGATTGGGGATAGGGAGATGTGCGAGTGGTTATAGTGTAGGTGAGTGAGGGCATTCTGTACTGTGGGGAATAGTGAATCAAAAGAGTATAGGTTGGTGTTTTTAGATTGAATCAGGACCATTGCTGTAAAAGGTCACAGAGGTGTTGCCCCTGCACGTAGGACGCCTTTGAGTTAGAAATCGTCAGTTTGCAGCTGAGAGGGGTGCTAGTTGGCTTGGATATGTGAAGGTGGGTCCTAAGAATGGTGTTCCCTTTCGCAGGTCACTGGGTGTGGAAAATGATATCCTTTTTTCGCTGGCCTTTGGCGGAGCAATGGTATATATCAGCAAAGAGTGTTTCCAGGTGTTGTCTAATCAGCCTATGTTTGAAGTTTCTTTTCGCTTTGAGTGAGAGATTGGGGGGAAGATAATGGAGAAAGAGTTAGGGCCATCGTTTTTCAGGCATTGCGGCAAACAGGGGTGGGGGAAGTTGATGTTGCAGGTATCATCTTGTTTCCGTGGGTGCCCTGATGTAATTTGCACGTAGATAGGTGGATTACCACCCAGAGGACCCACCAGTCTGTTGGTATATGGGGCAGATCTAGGAGGTGCTGGGGAGGTCAAGAACTAAATCTGATCTCAGTGGATTGGCATTTATTTTAAATTTCTTATTATATTTATATTGTGTGTGTATCCATTCCTGCCTATGAAGTTGAGAAAAGACAGATTATGCGAAGATTAGGTGGAGCGGAAGAGGAGTAGGAATCCTTACTATTTCTCTGATCTGAGACTTTTTTTGTTTCCCCGGTAGTATTGTTTCCTCTTGGTGGGAGGCCTATTCCTTTTCCTATTTCTCAGCCTGATTTGAGAAAAAGGAATTAGTCCTTTTTTGTTTCCTCATTCCAGGTTCTCAGCCTGGCTTGTGGGAGAGGAATTAGTCCTTTGTTAGTTTCCATGAATCCTCAGCATAGGTGGAGGAATTAGTCCTTTTTTAATTTTCTCTTTCCAGGCTCTTAACCTGGCTTGTAGGAGAGGAATAAGTCCTTTGTTAGTTTCTCTAAGTCCTCAGAGTAGGTCGGTTGGGGGTTCTCCTTCCCTTGGAATGCCTGGGAATGGCGTTGGTCCTCTGCAACCAGGCCAAAATGGTAGCACCCATGTAGCCAAGGGGGCAGGAGCACTCCAGCCTTCATTGGGGGGAGTTCTACACATATTAGCAGTGCCACAGGCGAGTCCATGCACAACAGCAATATATCAGTGTCAATTGGAGTCGAGCTCCTTCTCTATCAAGAAGACGTACTCAGCACTCGGCCATCAGCATGAGTTATTTCTTGTGAAAGCATTATTAAAATCGTGTCTCCGGTCCTGTGGCAAAATCAATCCCATCCTGTGTCAAGGGATTAGCACCAACCACAGCCACAGCCAAGTGCACAATTTCCCCAGTCCAGTGGGCGCCCGTGAGTGGGATCGCACAAACATTTGGCTTGTTATGCCTGCACAGCAGGGAGCAAGTCCCTCACACGGCCTGCAGCCGCTCTCAGCTGCTCTCAACCACTCGCATGCAGGCTCACCTGGAGGGAGGGGGGATCCACGACATCTCAAACCTCTTCCAGTGCTCCTCAAGGCATCGGGTCATTCGGGGGGGTCAGCGCAGCACTGCTCAGACTCTCAAGCAGGATCAGCTGGCAGATGTGAGGCTACACCTCTGACCTCCTTCGTTCACCTCCGAGATATCTGTACGGCCTGGGAGGCAGTGAGGTGTGGCTCAGCACTCTTGGGCAAACAAGCATAATTCAGGCTCACCTCTGAGGCTGCTGTTCCGGACCGGGAGGCAGAGAGGCACGGCTCAGTGCTCTCAGGCAAACAAGCCTGATTCCCACTCACCCCTTCGGCCTTGTGCCCCGATAAGTCCTGGTGGCCGTGGGGGGGGCAACAGGGATATACACTAAAAAGTGATCCCAAAGCCCGGGAGCTCGAACATAGCGCTCATTCCCCACGGCCATCTTGCCAATCTATAGCATGATTACATGGTTAATGAAGTGTTGTCCAAATCAGAGCATATTCCTATTTGGAGGCCAATATTACTGGCAAAAACAAGGAACAGTTATAGCAACCTCCTTTATGCAAGTTTATTTGTGGGCTGTGGGAGAAGTAGGTGGCCTGGACTGATGATTACATCAGTGGGTGGAACACTTGATTTTATGGGTCCACTACATAAGCAACCTTTTCATGGTTTGAAAAGGAACACAAGATTTAGTGGCAGAAAACATTTAGAAAACCCACAGCGAGGAACTCCCTCCTTCATGCTAAAAGTAACCATCCAAGTAATCACAACTGGATGATCTCTTATAGGTAACTCCTACATATTAATCTTAACTGTTCTACTGATGGAGATTTTCAAGCAACAAAGGGTGGTTTTAATAGTAGATCCAAGGCTAAGCCACATCCCATGACTGTCCTCAATACAACCAGAAATAAGGTTAAGCAAAACACGTGAAGAACGGCTACTAGATACTAAAAAAGCAAAAATGTGGCACAAGTTAGGATGATCACAGATTTCTCCACAAATTTATCTCAAGTAGGTGTTTTATTTATACAAAAAACTGGCAGATACTTCGAACAGATACCATCATAGGATACAATATACTGATTCACCCTCAGATCACATTCAGGCAAAGTCCTTCCCTAAAAGACTATCTGGTACATAGTTACTTCTCTTATCACACAGAAAGGCAACAAAATAATCAGCTAAGAGGATTTTATCCTCGTATGAAATGTACATCCTGTAAGTATAGTAACAGGATAAAGGAATACAAAATACCAGGTAAGACTAAACGTACTAAGATCAATCACCTGTTTAGCTGTAATTCAGACTATGTGGTTTATTGTTTACTCAGTTGCTGTAATAAGAAAAGCATTGGCTATAAAACTCACTTTTCGTTTCTAACATGTGACTTACCCAGTAGCCAGCAATGGGGATTCTTCTATCTTGATTGGGTACCTCCCGGGTAAAGGGAAATACATAGAGTTTTGAGCCTACAAAAATTAGAGTCCAGGTGCATCATAAGTTTGCAAACAGAAATACTCTATGGATTAAATAGTGATGATGAACTTTCAGTCCGTGTAGGTGAATAAAAGCGTGCAGTTTCAGGTATAGATAAAGGCAGCTGGATATGAGAAAACAAATATATGTAAAAAAACCCACAAAAAAGCTGAATATCTATAAGGGGTCAATGGAAATACTTTAGAATCATGCTAATTAGCCCATTTGGGAATGCTTTTTAGAACTATAAGGTAAAGTATTACTTCAGTACATTGAGGATTATTTAAATTGATGCATGTCAATATAAAGTTAAGTAATTGACAGGAAATATTATGAGTTACACTAATATTTCATATTATATATATATATTACAATCATATCTGATATTTGGTGAAAAGAATGTAATTAATTAATACATGAATTAATTGAAAAAAATAACTTGATCTAATGTTCAACTTTGGAATTCTTTTTCCAAGGATTTGATAACTTTTTAATTTTAACATATGTCAATTCTAAAACAATTGGAAACTTATAAGTGCATTTATTGTGAACATATAATTACTGATGATGACACCGATGAGTAAGAAATCTACATTGTTGTTAATCATGTTATGATGTTATTTATAATCGTTCTAAGATGACTGCCAATTATCCTACCTTCACCACTGCAGAATTTTTGCCTTTATCTGTCAATGAATGGCTTGTTTCTATGTGAATTTTTTTCAGTTTTTCAGAATTGGACAATATATAAAGGGAGAAGGTATTCATGATGAGCAAACACAGTGACTGAAGCTGTTTGCCAAAACACATCTGTGTGGTTGACAGAGGTATTGTCAGAATAAATAACACTTTCCGCCACCCTGTGAATGCTGTTGAATTTCCATTTATAGAAGCATATATGAATGAGTTCAACCCTCACAGAAGTTGACACATGCCCACTAGGATAGGCAGAGTGTTGGTGGTATGGGAAACACAAACCCATACTGATGCAGGCATAGCCAAGTTACCTAGAGAACATTATCAGAAAGTCCAAGGACCTTAGGGTTTGCTACAAAATCAAACCTTGGCTAATATCCGGTCCACATTTATGTGTGGTCTATTGAGTGTAATACACCTATAATGCAGTAAAATCAATTTCCACCACATTTTCTACCACATTTTGATAACGCATTATAAGGGCAAGTAGACTACAAGTGTCCTTTTTTGCTGGAGTCAGTTAAAACACAGTGCCTGAAATGAACAACCACAAAACCTCCTTTCTCAAGGAGAATCCCAAAGGTCTTCTCTGTGTCATACAAAATAAAATGTTTGGGTTGGCATAAGACAGGATTTGAGCGACATTGGGGACAATAGTTCCTGCTTTTTTGTTGTTTTTCCCATTCTGGATCAAACTTGATATCTCTGATAAGGTTTGTATTTCTTCTCTTTTGGAGAAAGAATTTCTGGAAATTGTCGCACAAATAACCTTGCAATACACTCCAACACAGTTGGAAAATTTCTAGCTTCAACTTAAACAAGTTAACAGATGACTGCCTTCTAAAATTCAAGAAAGTACATCTTGTTTCTAGTTTAAGGATATTGAATAACACATACCATTGCCATTTGCATCAAATACACAGCTTTCTTCTTACTCCAGATTCAGATCTTGCATACAGCATTGGAGGGATGAAGCATCTGGCTGTGATTTTCAACCCTACCTTTGTATTTGCTGTAGTTCAGAATTCAAAGTGGTTTCTGGACTCCAGCCATCTGACCATGTACTGAGACTGAGGATCTTGTCTCGAAATGTGTGGTGCTCAAAAAATAAACTTGTCTATAATTTTGGAACTTGAGGGTTAGTACTTCCTCACAATGTGAGCCACTGCAGTGCACTTTTCCAAGGTACTTCCTAACCACCACCATTATAATCCCTATTTTGTTGATCCTAGTCGCACCATGGGCAGGCATGGCCATAGAAATAGTGCATGAAAAATGAAATTCCAGTGTAGAAATTGCCTAGATACAAGTGATGCTCCTTGTTCGATAGGGGATTTTCTTGATCCAAAATAGATTTTTCCATTAGTAGCTAATGATGGAGGGCAATCAGATGGTGAAATGCTGGAATCTGCAACCTGGGTATACTGGCAGTTTGTATCTATAACCAGTAGGCTTTTAACAAAGTAGATGCAATTTAATACTATACTGAGCTCTCTTGCATTTGGTTCACTGCTTAAACAACTGCCGTCCTTTGTGTAACACCAAAGAACCCATTTAGAGCTGTGTTTTTTTCTGTCTATAAATGTGTTAGAAATGCCTGGCAACTGGTCTATCACAGTGCAAATTTTAAATAGCTGATAAGAGACTTTAATGTGTCTCACATTGGCCTCAGTGGTATTACTGTGATGCCACAGGCAATGGAAACACACAAAAACAACTTTGACTTATGGCAGGAGGGTATATTTGAGTGCAGCACACTGGGTCACAGGAGCAGTAAGACACCCTTATCAGCTTGTAAATAATGCTCCTCAAGAGAGTAAGATCCTAAATGTCCTCAATTCTTCAGCATTGGATGGAGTCCACCGGTGAACTTTTGAAGGGTACTGATTCCTGGCATGAATTCATACTGAAACACACCATTTGGAAAAGGCAAAGCTTTGTAGGATTTGCAGGATGATACAAAGCATGCCATTTTAAGCCCCCATCATCAAGACACACCAAAAACTAGATCTCTGCAGCCAACTCAGCATAACCCAAACCTGAAACAAACCATCCAAAAAAGGAAAACATGTATGGAATGCAGGATGATGTAAAGCATGGTATTTGGTGACCCATTATGAAGGCTAGCCCACAATCTGACCGCTGCAGGCAACTCAGGTTACAGAATCCATTATCTAGGGCTCTCATGTGCCACTAAACAGTACTGAAATGCACCTTTAAGAAAAATCAAATAATTAATGGAGTTTAGGATAAAGAATACAATTATCAACTTTATGCAATTATGAGCATTCTAATTCCTAACTATAACGTCTCTGCAACCTTGGGTTTTTAAGTGAATTTCTAAGGATTTTTATATTCTATTTCCTTACTATAATGTCCTTGTAACCTTTAGTTTATTAAGTGGATTTCTATGGTTATTTATCTAGTAGTCACATTTAGAGTGGTGGAGAAATAGGGTGGTGCCTCTATCCAGCTTTTTGCAATCCTGCTGTGTGGAAGTTACTGTAGGTAAGAGGAGAGGTTCTTGGCCCTCAAGGACCATCACAGTCCAATGAGACTTCATTCCCTAAGCAGTGGTTCACCAGAAGGCATGTTTGTAATGTGGTGGAGAAAGGGGCATAGCCTCCGACGATCTCTGAGCAATCCCATTATGTGGGACTTACTGGCTATAACAGGAGGGGCTCCTGGCCCTTAAGGATATTCAGTAGCCAAGAGGACTTTATCACTCAACAACTAGTGAGCCAGGAGGAGCACTTGAATGTGGTGGACAAAAAGGGCATTGCCTCTAAACACCTCTCAGCACTCCCTCCGTGTGGAACCAATTTATAGGTAACAGGAGGGGTTTCTGGCCCCCAAGGACCCTCGGTACCCAAGAGGACTACATAACTCAACAAGTAGTGAGCCAGGAGGTGCATTTGAATGTGGTGGAGAAAAAGGGCATGGCCTCTAAACATCTCTCAGCACTCCCTCCGAGTGGAACCTACTGGAGGTAACAGGAGGGGTTTCTGGCCCCCAAGGACCCTCAGCATCCAAGGGCACTTCATCTCTCAACCAGCAGTGCACCAAGAGGTGCAATTGCAGAGTGTTGGACAAAGGGGGAAGGGCTTCTGATGAGCTGCATCAGGATTCACAGTTCCACCGGGGACAGGTATTGCTCAGCAACCTTGGGGATCTGGATTCCCCAGCTTGTTGAATAAAAACAGGCAATTTATTGGCCATTATAAGTCACTCTGAGAACCCTATAACACACTCACGGTGTCAGGATACCTCTACCCTGAAACCCTTTATTCGCTTTACATAGAAATTTTCAGCCTTGGGTACTGTTTTGATACATAAAATGGAGGCTGCAACTACCCAGTCAGGTTGCAGCCAGCTAATCAGGGCCCTGCTATTGCACTCGGACCCCTGAATCCTCCATGCTGGATCCGCACACCTAGATATTCAAATTTCGATTTCAGTTAATAGCTTAAAACTACAGTACAATTTTACACCAGATTACCAAAAGGCACTGCTCTGGATGAAGATCTACTTTTCTGATAAATTTGGGGTAATTGAATCCTGCGTTTTAGGCTGTAGTCGTGTATAAAGTCCTGATGACAATTTACATGAGGAAAATGCATTTGGGCCACTCCCCCTTTATCTCAACCCCAACTTGACGGATCATCCTGAAACTTTCAAGACAGCAGCTGCAGCGACTGTCAAATATAGTTTGAAAATGTTATAAATATTCATCATTTGGCACTAAACTTACTAACAAAAGAAAAATTATTTTCCTATAGAATCTGGGTTCTAAGTATAACTACCTTCTGGATTTGTCACATAAACGATCTGTACATACTTTGGGAGGGTCCCAAACACAAACTGTCATTTTTTTAGCACATATTGCTCAGAATGTTCTGAAACTTGTTTTTACACACCAGATATGTGGACTTTCTTGACGTCTCTATCAAGATAGTCAGCGGGAGGATACAAACCAGTCTATACCGCAAGAGCAAGGCAGGCAATAGTGTTCTTGATGCCAACACCCTACAACCATATTAGTTGCAATGGAGTGTGCTGTATGGGGTATTGGTGAGGGCCAATTGGAATTGAAGGGAGTTTCAGTGAAAACAAGAAGGGAGGATCACTTCCAGATTCAGAGGTAGGGGCCACCACTCTAAGGTTCTAAGACCTGCTAGCAGTAAAGCTTCCCAGGCATCCAGGCAAAGTCAGTTAACTAAAATAGAGAAGAAGTGACAGGACCCACATGTGGCATCAGATTTATATCAGCACTTATAGTAGCGAGTCTGGTGCCTTCAGAAAAATGCTTAACTGGCATTGCATCTGGTTAAGACAGACCTGGTCATAAGTAGATTTAGGCCACTCAAACCCTCATGACTTACCATAAATAAAAATTGCTTAAAAACTTTTTGGTACACAGCTACACTAACATTCGAGCAGACGGCAGAGGTTGGATGCAAGAACAAAATGGCTTTCATAAGTATGGCAGGTCCAAAGTCTTTAAAGGGAGCAGCAACCAGAAAGATTATTCACTTCCCATGGTAAACACACGATACATAAATAGGTTCATCACATGTGAGAGTGATTACGTGGTCTATGTTCTCCAATGTCTGAGTGGTTTTCAATATGTTGACAGTAACATATGCCCTGTGATGAAGAGAGTTATAAAACACTATAAAGCTATTGAAAATGGTGATGTAAATTACCCAGTTGCCAGACATTGGGCGAGAGTGCAGAAACTGAATGTTAATCTGCTATTGTATTTTGGTATTAACAGCCCAACCACTAGGTTCTCTGTTAGTAGTTTATTTATTCAATATTGGGGTTCATCTGAGATTAATCTGAGGTAGATAAAATGTGGATTGTAGAGCATATAGCAGGGAATTATGTCACATTATGTTTCTAATTTCAAGCAGACATTGATGAAATGATTAAAGCAACATGTATCTTTCACATGTACTCTAAGTAGTGTCACGGTGCTTAGCAAAGGTCAAGAAAGATGGAACACTTAACATGTATTCCTTCACAAAAAGACAGATTTTCAGCATTTTTTTAAACACTGCAACATTAATTAACTCACAATACTCGGGGGGGGGGGTGATTCCATGCTGCTGAGCCAAGGTAGGTAAGAGACCCTCCGTCCACTCTGGCATATCAAATTCTGGGAGTCATTGATAGCAATGATTAACAACGATTAGCAGACCTCAGGGATATTGAGGGAGCATTGAACATGAACCTTGTTCTAAGATAGACCACCCCATTCTGGTAGATAGCTCTAGTACTGGAGCCTTGAACAAGATTCTTTCCCTAATAGGAAACCAGTGAAGACCACGCAAATAAGGAGAAATCAGAGTTATAACTGAGAAATTCAGACGAAGGTGGGCTGCTGCATTTTGGACCACTTGAAGCCTGTCCAACAGATGTTCTTTTAGCCTATAACAATCCAATCAGAATAACCTTTTTTGTGCTGAACAGGTCAGGTAGTTTGTTGAAGAGCACAATATACCAAAACAAGTGTCTACCACTGACCTCATTTGACCCCTAGATTCTTGACTACACGTAACTGCGGGCATGGAGGAGTTGCATCCTTAAGTCAGAAAGTCTGCTAAAATTCTGGAGGAATATTGCCAAAAATAAAAAATTCTGTTTTATCTGAATTATACTTCAGTTGGTGTCATATCATCCAGTGGGAAACTGCAGTCAGGTACATTTGATCTGTGCCCCTGAGATCTCTTCTCCCCTTTCTACAAGAGAACAACAGCTGCATGTTATCAACATAAGAAATAAGTTTTGTCACAATGTCTTCAGCTATCTGTGCCAGGTTATTGAGATAGATATTGAATAGAGTTGGGTTTAGGGCAGAAAAAGGAAGAATCCACTCTTGTTGAATTCTGTTTTGCCTGAAAGGAAGTGAGCCAGTCCAGGCTTGATCCATTTACCCAATGTGGATATGCGCCAGAAGTCTGAAAAGGGGGGGGGGCATATCAAAGGCTGCTGATAGATCTAACATGATCAGCACTGCTTTCCCCCAGTATCTATGATGCCTTTGATGTAATCAGTGATGTCCATAGGTGCTGTCTCAGTACTAAAATACGGTCTAAAGCCAGACTGGCTCAGGTGTAGCAAATAATTGCATTCCAGATATAGGAAAAGTTGTTGATTCATGTGTTTTTTCAAGTATTTTGGATAGTGTCTGCAATAGAGAGATCAGCTTGCAGTTAGATGGAACTCTAGGGTTTGCATATAGCTTCTTCAACACAGGCAGGATCTTTGCTTGCTTCCAGGTACAAGGAACCATAGCTGTTGCTAGCAACATGTCGAGCACCATGTTCTCCGGAGGACTGATGATGGAAGACCATGAGTCCAACAAATTAGATGGGTACGGTTCTGAAGGAGAGTTCGATTTAAGAGTGCTCATGACTGTCAGCAATCTCTCCATTGAAATAGGCTTTAGTCGCAATGGTTGAGGGGACCGCGGTTAAGGGTTCCATACAAGCTTGCCAAGGCCTCAGCAGATCTTCATCTGGCAGCCCGATAGAGGAATAGTTCAAAATCTTAGTATGGAAATGGATACATTTGACATCACCAAACAAAGGAACATACTAGAATGCCTGTTGTTAGTGATGCTGGACTCTGCCCTGGACATTCTTTTTGATGCACTGCACTTTGTTCTTGTCTGCTCCATAGCATCGTCTTCATCCTCTTTTCATTCAATATGGAGTCTACATGCATGCTTCTGGAGCATTAATTATGGCAAATAGTAATGCCAATTTTATTAACTGCTCAAGAAAACTCCAAAGTCAGTAGGCCAGTTTATCACACTTAATGTACTTATACCCAACCATTTACTGCACAATGCATTTATTAGGGGGCTTTAACACCCCACACACCACCCTCAAACAATGCCCATGAATGTACTGTGATAAAATGTTTATTATCTTTGGACGAAATTGCATCAACCACCATAAATAATACAACTGTATTATTAGGTCCAGTGAAAGGTTTTTTGTGCCAAGTTTAAAAATCAGCGATATAAAATGAGCAAAATATTGGGCTGACCACACAAAAAGGGAAATTTTTCCATTCATACTGACCAGACTTTACAGTCCCAATCCTAATTTGTTCTCTCAAGGCCAGCCTTTGAGCCAAAACAATACAGAAAAAACAGGACCTTCTCCGCCACAACTCCCACCTCACAAACATTCTCATGTGCAAAGTCTATGCTGCCTTGAACCCCATGTGGTTCAGTATGAAACTCTCTTCTAACCCCAATCCGTTGTCTTTCTTAGCCCTCTCTACTACTGTGGTTGATTGTCTGCTCACCGTCCATCAAGCTCAGAAACTTTTACTTCATCAATTTAGAAAGCCTCTTAGCAACACTATTACGCCTTCTGATATAATCAAAACATATTCCAGCTTATTTTATGATGTAATGTACTTGTTTGCTAGATGTGATCACCATAATCATTGCCTGAAGTCTCACTGTTATAATCATCTCTACTCACTTCTATGCAAACACAACAATTTTCAAGCAGTATTTTTAATATTGGGTGCATCGCTTTAAAGGAGAGTGGCGACTCTGTCTATCCATGCTTTCACCTGGGTCTGACAGCAGCCCACTCAGTCCAACAGCAAGGTACTTGGCACTACCTGAGAAGAATATTTATGTGTGAATGAGGTAGTTGTAGACACAGGTTGCTCCAAAGGTTGCTTTTTGCACCACAAGGCTCCAGAGCATCATTTTCATAAATTATCATGTCATATTGAGCTGACCTCCAGGCACAAATTCTGCTTCTGTTTGGCCTCAGTAGTCAACAGTCTTCAGGCTGTTCTGTTCTTTCTTTAAGGACTCTTAGGGGCCCATTAGGATGGTGGGTGGTCTTTAGTCCCCCCGCCATCCTCGCAGTGCTGGGACCGGCTGCCAGACATCCGGTGGTCCCACACCTCTAATTAGGATGTGACCACCACCCTGGTGGTCGCATTCCGCATATTTGACATTGTAACAGATGCTGCTTACAGCAGCACCCGCCGCAATGCCAAATAAACATGTTGTGCATTCCCATGCACAATGTGGCAGGCAGAGCACAGTGCCTGCTACCTTGTGCATGGGAATGGAGGGGGCTATCATGGGTACCTCCCAAGTGTACCCACCCCCCCATTTTCCCTGGAGGCCCGCAAGGGGCCCCCCAAAGCACATCCCCACCAGCCTTTCCCGCCATGGAAAGGCCTTTGAGAACATGCATCCTAATATGGAAGGCACCGCCACCATATTGTGCCCCAGCTCCGCCCAACCAGCAATTAGAACGATTGCCGACTGGCGGAAAAGCGGTGGACATACTTTGCATTTGCTGCAATACCCCCCATAATAATATAGTGGGGGTAAATCAGGTTGAGATGGCGGGTGGATTGCCTCCTCCCGTCATCATAATCACCCCCTTAGAGTCTGCCAGCAGACACACATTTTCATGTGAACCTAGATAGAAATGTTATGTATGAGAAATAACTGATCCTATGAGTCTACTGCCCTCTGGTGTATAATGTTTGTTTTAATTGAGATGTTCTACACATCAAAGACTGTAATGGTTCAAATTAGATTTTTGTAGAGTCATTAAACACCAAAATCATCCCCACTTTTACTTACTGTTCCACAACAAATCTTTTCACAATAGTATCAAGTGAGAATTAAAGAAAAATTCTAAGTATTTTTCTAAAGTACTATTACACACTTTTACAAGGAGTCTATCAGTTCACAGAACAACAAAACTCACAATGAATGTTCATTAATCATGTATAATACAATTTACGTTCTTCTCTTATCACTTATCAAATCCAGAATCCTCCCTACTCACTCTCTAAGAACTGACATGAACTATGCATACCCCAGAAGAAAAAAAACCTCTCATTAACCTCAATTAAACTCTATTAATCTGCCATATTACAAATGTTTCAAGTAAAAGTGTGCATTGCTCTTTGTAGAAAGCAAAAGAATAACCCAACGGCTAACACAGAAATAAATAGAAGATAAACTAATCAGCTACCTGACTTACACTAATCTTGGTTCCCAGAATAATGTTCTACTAATAACAAAGGGTTTCAGAGCAATTACAATTACATTTGCAATATTATAGAAAGGCAATATATGAGCATCTTTCTTATGCATCTTCACCTTGGTGAGGATTTACTGGCAGCCTCAGTTATAATGTAAATACCTGTTTGAACCCCTCACAACTGCTTGTACTTATGTGACCCAAGTTCTATCAGATCAGATGTACTATTTTCAGTGGTGAGCAGTCATCTTATGGTCCAAACTTGCAATACATTATAAACGCACACTGTTGTGTAGTTTCCACTAATCAGTAGGAATTGCATGTTTGTTTACAACATAAAGGTTGGGATGGTGCAGGCTGAATTTGAGCTGTTCTGTAGGATAGGTTTTCCCTTAGACCAGCTAACTCACTGTGCTATCATAAGCCCCCTAAACCTAGGCAGAGAGTGAACAGTTCTAGCATCTACTAAACATGACAGCTCTGTTCCCTTAGGAAATGAGGTGGCAGATCTAGACTCTTTCACTCACACACTCCTGCTCTCTTGTCCTAAGAGAAATCCACACTGAATAAACTTAAGGATGTGTTCAGTGCTTATTGAACCAAAGTGAATCTTGTCAAGAAAATATGTGCTGCAATGATCAATAGACACTAGCACATGAAAGGTATAAGAAATATCAGGACAGTGAGCAATACACAATGTTCCACCTTTGTGCTGAAACAACGTATATATGCAAGCACATGAAATACTATAACAATCTGGCATACTCCTAGTATGCAAACCATAACCCATGTGTCTAGGGTGTATGTGTATGTTTTACCAAGATTTCCTTTACTGTATGATCCAACCCCATTTCCTGGTGGATGAGAATGTAGGACCTCGTCTTGGTCATGAGCTGGACACTCCTCACAGAGATATAAGTCAGCTGCTGGGCAAAACCATCAGACAGCAGAGACTTCTTGATATCAGCAGTAGTGTTACACATAAACAGATGTTTATTTATAGAATAAAGTTATCCTTGCCTTGGGCTGAGATTATGAGCAGGCCGTCATTGTCTGTACGCTATAGATAGCTGTGTCACCAACTGCATGATAATACCAAACACATTTGCACACCATACATGTAAGCCTTGTACATAGTGCCAAGGCAATATGATTGTGGTCTTGGAAAGTTGACTTGTATAAGAAAGGACGATGTTTCTCGTAAACTAACCCAAAATGTCACGGATGTAAATGTGTGTCAAAAGTCGATGACAGAAGTGAAGGCAACTTCAGGGATGACCAGTGTTCATGTAAAATGGCAATGTTTCCTGCTAGGGACACATGATACTATAGTGTAGGAAAGAGCACTTGTGCATGGTCACACCCACACTTTTGGCCCCAATGGTGATGGTTATGACTCTGAAAGTACACTGGAGACTGCTGCCCAGGCCCCTGTGCCTGTGTTCTCACCCTAAATACTATGTAACAAAATTGGTACTCTCAATTGGCAAATGACTTTAAACCCCTAATATGTTCCTAGTAAAGTGGTACTATGGGTACCCAGGGCATGGGTATTAAAGGGATCACCAGGGCCTTAAGCACTATTTGCATCACCCTGAGTGACTCAAGTGAACAGATGACAGCAAGCTTGCCATTTAAGACTGCAGGAACAGCTGAAACTGCTCCAATTCAAGTGTCCCATTATTATGAGAGGCAAAGTCCAAGCACTGTTTTTTATATGGGTCAGTCGCCTTTTAGATAAGCCTATTAAGCCCAGGAGGATTCCAGCTCCATTATGGTGCAACCAAAGATCGATATGTTTGGTATCCAATAATGTGCCTCAACACCCCCGACATGATTCCATGTCAAGATTGATCTGGTATACACCCAAGGGGCTACCTATGTGGTTGCCCACTTATTTGGCCCAACCTTCTGTGTGCCCTGGCTGGCAGCCTGCAGCTGCTACTACCAAGATAGGAATATGACCTCCTGCCAGGCAGTGTGAACACTCCAAGGAGCCAGAAACAAAGGTATGCCGAGGAAGCAGGTAACACCTCTCTCCGTGACAGGATGGCTAGGGAAGTGGCACATCAGGCGGTGAGTTTCAAAGCTTGCATCACCACTAATTTGAATGCAGGCTGACTCCAAAATGAGGAAGGTGCCCTCCCCAGGCATATTTTCACTGGCCAGACTGTAAAATTAGATAGTCAGAAGCTGTACAACCCTAGAAGGCTAGTCACAGCCCTAGGGTGGGCTACCTTGTCTGGACAGTCAATGAATGTGTGTTTAATGTTTAAAAGTGGCAGAAAAGAGGGTTCTGGGTAGAAAATGTGATGTGGTCATATCAGGAGTGGATTATTTATAAGGGATAGTAACCCATTGGCTATTTACACCAACAGCAATACATTATCTAAATCTAAGATTTAAGGGGCACTCCTGGCACAAGAACCACAGATATGTGATGACTGCAAAGAAGGATGAAGAAGATACAGGAGTCTGTGGCAACAGGAGATGCACAAGAAAAGGCAAGATGCACTGCCATCCTGGTCCTGAAGGACTAGGACTCATCCTGGACCAAATACCCATTCCCCCAGACAGGAGAAACCCTTTGAAAGCTAAAACCACCTACAGATGTCCTTGGACAAATGTTCCTAATCCCCTGCGACTGCAGGTAAAAGCAACATACCAGAACCAAAGAATTGCTGGCCATTTGGCCATCTGAGGGATCGCCCAAAAGTAAATGGTCCACTGTATTTTGGGATCAGGTGGTTTCAGCAACAAGGACAGCAAGGTCAATACTGCTCCCGGGCTTCTTGAGCCAGGTAAAATCAAGTTCACTGTTGTGGTTTGGTCCTGGGACCTAGATCACCTTTACCCCCCTCCCCCGTGGGTTCCACACAACTTGAGCAACTAGTGACCGATTGTCACTAGTGCCATTTCCTATTGACTGCAATGTTAAAGTTTTTTGGTAGTTAAATGCACTGATGTATTTTTCTTCTAAAGTCCATAACTCCAGTTATACATATCAAATTGTGTTTGTTTTGGTGTCTGAATTTGCATATGAACCTGCTTTATTTTCATAAATTGGTGGAGGATGTCCTTCGAGTCGGGACAATTACTTATTGCTCATGTTGGTACTCTGAAATGTCTAAAACATGTTCCTTCATTAAATCCTGACTTCTCTTTGTCACATTTCCAGAACTGAGCTAAGGAATCATTAATGTGAACCCAAGGACCATCTTTGGGGTTTTGTGAGAGTATTACTTAATGAGACATAAGCAGCATCACTATTTAATGCTACACTTTCTTAAACACAGCCAATACCTCTATGGCTCCTTCGGCAGAGGTAGCTGTATCCCATGATCAGGGTTACCAGTTGTTTGCGGATGATACATGGATCCTACTGGGTCTTCATGAGGACTACTCTGACACAATCCATTTTACCTTGTTTCACCACAAAATGAAAAGCATCTATGACAACTTCGATGAAGGCAACCAACACACTGAACCCTCACCAACCACCCTCAACACCCTGAAGCCAGCGATCGACAACTGGACAGCCCTCAACACCGGAGACACACTGACGTTGATGAAGTCAATCCACTCCAGGGCCCCCATGGACCCCTGCCCCCACCACCATTGCACCCATGCTCTGCCACACCATCAACTGCTCCCTGGCAACTGCCTCGCTCCTGACGACTGGAAATACACCAAGATCAACTCCCTCCTGAAGAAACCCTCGGCGGACCCACTACCTCAAAAACTACAAACCCATCTCCCTGCTCTCATTCCCAGTGAAAGTCATCCAGAAAGCCATCAACAGCCAACTTGCCACCTTCAACGAAGAGCACAACATCCTCGACTCCTCCCAATCCGGCATCAGAAAAAAACACAGTACATAAGCAGCCCTCCTCGCCGCAACAGATGACATCTGCACCATACAGGACAAAGGAGACACATTAGCCCTCATCCTCCTTGACCTCTCAGCGGCGTTCGATACAGTCTCTCACTGCACCCTAATACGCAGACTCCATGAAGCAGGGATCCAAGACAATTCCCTAGACGGGATCCACTCCTTCCTCTCCGGTAGAATTCAGTGGGTCAGACTTCCCCTTTCCTCTTAGACCCTACACCAACCACCTGCCGATTCCCCCAGGGGTCCTCCCTCAGCCCTCTGCTCTTCAACGTCTACATGGCTCCGCTCGACCCCTATCGCCAGAACCTACGGACTCAACATTGTGTCATACAAGGACGACACCCAAATCATCCTCTCCCTATCCAACGAACCCAACACTGCCAGACACAACTTTCGAGAAGACATGGAAGCTGTCACCAAATGGATGAAAACCAGCTGCCTACAACTAAACACCAACAAAACGGAAGTACTCATCATGGGCCCAAACCCCAATGCCTGGAATGACCCCTGGTGGCCCCCCACTCTCGGAAGTCCGCCCACCCCCACGGACCACGCACGCAACCTAGGAATCATCCTGGACTCAGAGCACAAATTGGACCACCAGCTCACCTCCATCTCGTCCTCCTGCTTCCACACCCTCCGCCTCCTATGGAAGACCTTCAAGTGGATCCCCCTTGAATACAGGAAACACTGTCACTCATGTACTGGTCACCAGCAGACTCGACTACAGCAACACACTCTATGCCGAATAAACAAAAACCTCACCCGCAAGCTACAGAACACCACCGCAAGATAGGTCCTCAACCTGCCAAGACACGACCACATCTCCCAGCTCCTGTGCACACTCCACTGGCTCCCCATCGAAGCTAGAGTCACCTTCAAGATACTCACCCACACTCACAAGCCCCTTCATGACACCGGTCCAGCATACCTGAACAGCTGACTCAAATTCCACGTACCCCAAAGGACCCTACGATCAGCTCAGCTCCCCTACACTGTGGTCCCTGCACCAGAAAGACCAGATCGGGAGGCTGCTCCTTCTCCTTCCAGGCGGCCAGAGCCTGGAACGACCTTCCGCTCCACCTCAGACAGACAACATTGCTCTTCATCTTCGCAAGAAGCCTCAAAGGGTATTCCACTTTTTAAGGACCAGAAGAAAGGCAAGGGTATTCCACTTTTTAAGGACCAGCAGAAGTCTTTGAATGCCAGCCAGCTGAAGGAGTCCCACAGCCAAAGTCCACGACTAATTATGACCAAAGAAAAGGCAGGGCGCAGGCGTGCTTGGATTTAGCCCTGCGCAGCTGCACTAGTCCCAACCAATGGTTACCCCGAGGAAGATCTCTACACGGAACCAAACCGTGAAGGCATCCAGAACAACAGGCAATCGAAGTACGAAGCAGCAATAACCAAAGACGAATGACATATCCTTTTTGCTTAACCTGTCGGGGAGACGTAGGAAGGCGGGAAAGGGAAGGGACTAACACAGAGTTTTATTTTTGTAAGCAAACTATATATATATATACTACTTCAAGACTGTAGAGGTGTACTCTTGGGAAGGACAAATCATAGAACAGTAACTAACAACTCCCGGGGAGACGGAACAGCGATCCTGTCATTGTACGTTTAGCATACAAAGTATTTATGTAGGGGGGAGGGAGGGGTGGGGGCGAGGGGGAGGGGGCTCACCTGTATTGTCTTTCTTCCTTCTATCTTTCTAATGTCTTCCATGCTATCTTCACTTTCTTACCTATATATTTCTGTACAAGAAGTTACACTCTGACCAGAACAAGAATGAGAAGCGGTAGACCTAACTCTGGGACATGCACAGATCAGACACCTGCACTACACCAGGAAATAAGGCCTAGCGGGAGGGAGAGGAACGCAAAAAACAAGAGTTGGGGAAGCAGAATAGGGTTACCAGTGCTTCCCTATCATAGCCAATGACACCCACGAACATGCTTAACCTGGCGTCTGACCTAAATATAGTCTCCCTTAATGTCAAGGGCCTTAACCACCCAGTCAAGAAAAAAAAGGTACTCGATTACCTGGCTAAAAGTAAGGGGAATGTGGTCTTGTTACAAGAAACCAAACTATCCCTGGACGATATCAAACCAGTGAAAGCCAACTGGATATCCCAGGTGGCGTGCTCACCAGCAGAAGGGAAAAAGTGTGAGGTAATTACACTGATAACTAGGAACTCCAATCTAACAATAGAATCACATCAACACGAATGTTGCCAACATATACGGCCCTAACACAGATGACCCCGCGTTCTGGGAGGGGGTATCACACAGGATAGATGGCATCCCACAGAACGACCTGACTGTTGTGGTGGGGGACTTTAGCATTGCTCTGGACCACATACTTGACAGACAATCACAATGCCACTCCCAACCCTCAAGCGCACACTCCACACTAAAGAACATCTGTGCCAGATTCAACCTCAAAGACCCATGTCTTCTTCAACACCTGGACACTAGGGATTACACCTTCTACGCCACCCCGCACAACTCGTACAGCAGGATAGACTACATACTAATCACAGGCCCATACACACACCTAATAGAGCATACTGACATAGCGCCCAGGCTAGTCTCAGACCACTCGTGCATCAGCCTAAAGTTGAGCGGGTGCCACAACGAAGACATCCCCTGAAGATGGTGATTTAACAGTGACGTCTTGACTGACCCAGTAAACAAAGCTAAGGTAGAGGAGGCCATAAAAGAATACCCTAGGCACAACAACACACAAGAGACTGACCCCACTATCTTATGGGATGCACTCACGGCAACAGTCAGAGGCACAAAACTCGAAATCAAGTCTAAAAATCAACAAAAACTCAAACCCAACAACTGGTCCAACTCGAGCAGGACATCAAAAGACTAGAAACTGCCCACACCAGTGACATACATGTCACTAGCACTCTAACAGACCTCACTGAGTACAACAAAATACTGAGCGAGAAGGCTGGACTGTGGGACAACAAATACAAAGCCATCAACCTTTGCGAGGCTAGAAGAGCGGAGAAACTCCTAGCTTCCTACCTAAACCACAAACAAAGCCAATTTACCATCTCATCGATCACCGACTCACACAACAATACTAACACAAGATACAAAGAAATCCTGTGAACCTTCCAAGAGTTTTATCAGGAACTCTATAAAAATGATCAGACCTTAAACCTGGGGGCATGTACAAAATACCTTGACAGACTCGGCCTCCCCAAACTAACGGATGAAGAAGCTCAGAATCTACGGCAGGAAATCAGTACGGCCGAGATTGAAATGGGGGTCAAGTCTTTGAAGGACAACAAAGCACCAGGCACAGACGGGTTCACAGCCACTTTTTACAAATCCTTTCTTGTTCACCTGAAACCCACTATGAAAAGGGTGTTCAACCACTGTGCGGAGAATGGACTAGCATGTCTGAGGCCACATAATCGTAATACCAAAGGAAGGCAAGGACGCACTGTTACTCAAGAACTATAGGCCCATATCCTTAATTAATGCAGACTGCAAAATATTTGCAAAAATCCTGGCTAAACTCTGTCCTGCCCAGACTAATAAGCAACTCACAAGTAGGCTTCCTACAGACCCATATGTCATACGACAACACCAGACTCCTATGCCACATACTGGAATACACCACCAAACTAGCAGAACCAGCAGTGGTTATCACCTTAGATGCCGAGAAGGCTTTCGATAGAGTTTCATGGGCCTTCCTGGAACAATGCATGCATGTATTCAATCTTAGGGAAGCTTACATACGGAAGGTACTGGCTCTGTACGGGGACCCCAGAGCACACATTGTCATTAATGGATCACTTTCCGATCCCTTCACATTACAACACGGAACGAGACAGGGCTGTCCCTTGTCCTCCTCACTATTACTGCTCTCCTTGCAACCCCTGCTCAGAGATATCAAGGCTAACGAAGAAGTGAAAGGGATCAGTATAAACGACGTGGAAATTAAACGAGCCTATGCGGACGACATCCTCATTGTGAAAGAGCATCCTAGGACCTCCATTGAGGCCATGATAGAAACTATAGAAATATACTCAAATCATTCAGGATATAAACTCAACAGGGACAAATCAGAATGTAAACCCCTCAACATCCACACCACTAGGGACACCATAGGGGGGTCGGGCCTAACCTGGCAAACAGGTTTCATCAAATACCTAGGGATCCACTTCGGTAATGACCTTCGGTCAACACTAGACCAAAATGAGAAGCTATTGTTAGGGAAAAAAAAGACTCTCTTGGAGTCCTGGTCTCCCAAATTTGTAACCTGGTGGGGCAGAATAGAAAAGATCAAGATGATGATCACCCCAATAATTAATTACCTGCTGTGCATGCTGCCACTTTTCCTCACTGATGACTTCCACCACAAAATGGATAACCTGATTAATAAATTCCTATGGCGAGGCAAAAAAGCGTGTATAAGTATTAAAAAACTACGACTAGACAAAAAATGGGAGGACTAAACCTAGCAGACTACAGCACCTTTCAAACCGCTTTCTTAGCAAAGCAGGGAGCCTACTGGATGTCACCCCCTCAAAATTAACAATATCCCATTGAACTACTGGGCAAAACAACTCAACACCCCACTAAGTGAACAAAACCTGGTTCTTCCCTGGGCCTCCCACTCACGTAACAAAATCTCCCCAGTACTATCACAAACACAATTTTGGCTACTCCACAAGACCTACTGGACACCGGCTCGGCTAGCTGAGCTAGGCCACAGGGAACTGCGGCATCGAAAAGGGGGACCTAGCACACCTCATCTTCTACTGTCCTAAAATTAAAACGTTCTGGGAAAAAATCTGCATTGTCATAAAAAAGGCGCTGGGGTACACACTAAAACCAGAATTCTCTACCCTTACCACTGCATATATGACCACAGGACTAGCTTCACAGCATGACAGTGATCTGGTAGACCTCCTACTGACCTCGGCAGTGAAAATGGTCCTGTCCAACTGGAAAGATACAACTAAGACGTAATACAAAGGCTGGTTCAATTGGGTGACGTACCTCAGGGGCACAGATAGCACCGCATTGCAAAACTCACCCTGGAGACCAGCTACTAGGGGGATGTGGAAATTGCCTGACGAGTATCTGGACCCCTATGAACCCCCGTGAGATCACTTGAGGGAGACGGCTGTCCACAATACAAAACGCTACAAACTCAGACTAGGCCCATTGCTAAAGTATTCTTCTTGTAAACTATCCCCTCCCTTTCCTTTCTATTCTCTTTCTTTCTCTTTCAGCTGCCCTTAATTTCCTAGCAAGACATTGCTAAGCGTTGCAGCCAAACGTATACCATCTACCTGTAACCATGGCAACAGCAACCAAGCTTGGCTGGTACCCTGTAACGGTATAGTGAATTTACCTGTCTGTAAAATTGTATAAAATACTTTGAAATTTAAAAAAAAGAAATGTAAATCCTGTGAGTTCTTAAAAGCCAGGTGCTACATCAGCAGCAAAGAACTGACAATTGTGGACATATCAAACACTTTCCCATTCTAAAACAGATAGTGACAGCTAACTAAAGACTCATGCCTGCTCTCAGTACACATCAGGAATGCCAAGAATCCACAATTCCCAAACACAGCTGCCCTAAGGAGAGAAGCCATTGTAGCAGCAGTACCCAATTGGCACATTGCAGAATATGGCCATATTCTTCCAAACAAATGTGCCAGAAAAGTCTTACTGAGGAAGTGGTCTAAAAGTGCAACATATGGAAAGGGAATGGGGTAGTCAGGTACAGCAAAAACCATTTCACTGCAGTGCCCATCCAAGGATAGTGTTGGTTAGCACCAGCTGCCTATACTAGCCTTCCGATAAAATTAACTGTGTGCCAATATTTGGAATTTTAAAACAGCTTTTAGGTCTTCAATAAAACACACAATCTTGCAAGCTTGTTATCTCTTTTGTTTTACTTGGGTCCTTACCTGTCTGTTAACAGGCTCATCTCAAAGTTCTGCTTCAAGAAAGTTGGAGCCACCTTCTTAGCTTGCACAACAAGTGAATGAAGTGCTGACAGTTCTGTGCCAGCGCAACAATATACTACAGCAGTTATCGATATCAATGGCAAGGTGTCCTGATTTAGGGTTTGATTGGTAGGTTACTCCATCACTAATGTGTCAGATATGCAGTCTGTGGCGACGCCTTGTGCTCTACTCCTGCTGTGAATAAACAAAATGCATGTGGTACTAGGGTCAGTAACCTGTTCAGGGAAAGGGCAATAATACCTGGCCACAAGCTGGGTCTGCCCTCCATGTACCAATGCACCATGCCAAAGCCTGAGTGCACTACTGGTCAGATACCCAAAGAGTGTGAGGTGTAGGGCATGGCAAGGAGTCACACTGTGCAGTAAACCACCCATTACACAAACTCTTATTCTCCTGCACTGACGTACAAATCAAGCAAAATACATTTTCATTTAGTTATAAATCATAATATTTTGTCCCAAATAAAAGTGTTAGTTATGTTTTTATTTACTTTTCTATGCTTCTACTTTTTTGGGAGCTGAAAATAAAACTATGACTGGGACAGTAGAAATAGAACATGGATTATAAAGAATAGCTTTTTTTTCATATCTGCTAATATAATCAACCAAAATATAAGCTCTATACATGTGGGTCATTAGATGTCACACTAGTGTATATTTATAGTTGTTATCTAATGTCTCTATGCTCTACTTTTTATGACCCCACTGCATCGAAGTCACAAATAATCCAAACACAGATGAGCACAAATGAAAAGCAGCATGTAATAACTTAATAAAAATAGCTTCATTCAAAGCAAATAGGACACAAAAACTAATAACATCCAGTGATTTTCCTCAGGAGTGTTGCAATTCAATTTCAAGTATGCTTTATTGAAGTTTATTACATTTGCACCTCAGCCCAGCCAATGCGTTTCATCTATGCAGACTTCATCAGTACTGTAGAATTTAAAAATACAAATCAGACTTCGTATCTCTTGTATGAATACACAACAAAATTAACAATAGACCCAATAAACAATACATAAAAATACTTTTTAAACAAAAAAACAGGCGGCTTCTATAAATTTTCAAATATATTAATATATTAACGATACAATTGTATTTTTTCCTTCATATGACAGGTTTCCTGTTGCTTGTCCAAACTCTCAATTGACCGGTTTTATCACAGACCAGAATTGCTCAAGTAATATAGAGTTAAACGCCGCTCACTTGAGTTTTTCTACAGGGATTAATGTCTATCCATGTGGGAACAAATATAAGGTAGTAGAAGTCCAACAATATGTAGAGTAGTGTAGTGCCTTCTTCTTTAATCTACAAAATGAAGGAATCAAAATCACTGATGTGAAAATATCAAGTGTATTCGACACATGGAATATCAAATGCAAAAGTGTGTTCTTAAAAACGCCCCACCCATGCTACTGGATATACTCTCAATATTTGTAATTTTATTCTCAGAACAATAGGATGACAATCCCAACTGATTTCCCAAACAATTCATATCTTATTTTAAAGTATTTCTTGAACATACAACCCAAATAAAACAATGATGTATTTCTTCTACTATGACCCACACAATTTTAGCAATGCTAGAATCATTATAGACTATTAGTCCTATGATCAAAGATCCATTTTATCCACAATCCATACAAGAGTAAATAAATGTTTTCTTATTTTTCCTGTTTTCAATTGTTAAGTGTTAGAAATCTCAGATTTCCTTTCATATGCATCCTACCCAAAACACAGTCCAAAGAACATCCCCCAGGTAGTCCGATTATCGCCAGCATAGGAAGTTTAACAGACCATCTGTCAGAATATGTTGACTCCTTCCTGAAACCTATAGTGATCTATATGCCTTGTTACATTTGTGACACCATGTTCTTAAAAAATTGCAGGATGTGGCATGGAGCCCATCCTTACATTTTTGCTACTTTGTATGTTGTAGTTTTATACACTTGCATTAAAAACGAGTTGGGAGAAAAAGCATTGAGTCATTTTTTATTCAAAAGAAATGCCAGTCTCATTGAACACTCAAAAATGATCCTTGAAATGAGTGACTTGATACTTCAGAAGAGTTTTTTCCTGTTTGATGGGGAATGGTTCTATCAGATTAGCCATGGGATCCTGGTTTGCCCCCTCATAAGCTAACCTCTTTATGGGGCGGTTGGAGAGGAAGCATGTCTGGTCCTCCAGTGCTGGGTTTTGTATTCACAATATAATATATTGTGGTAATTTTATCAATTTCTCGATTATCTGGTGACGCACCAGTGAGAGTCTGAAGAAGTATGTGAATTATTTGAATGCCAATAGTTGAAATGTAAATTTCACTATGTGTCACAATTGAATTTTTGGATGTACCGTTGTATATCTCTGAGAATAAAATACACTAAGAGCAGATAATGCGCATCCAACCTCAGTTATAGCTAGCCTCCTGTATGGGGAAATGATGAGAATTTGGAGAAATTGTAGCAAAGAATTAAAAACATCAATAGAGCAGACACTTTACTACAAAATCCCGAAAGGTAATCACAAGATAGATTGGCCTTTTTTTCTACCTACAATTAAGATCACAATCAAATATGCAAAATCTTACACAAAATTGGGATCTGTTAAAGGGGGTGCCAGGACTGACTAATGTGATCACTGAGAGACCTTTGGTAACATATAGGAGTGGCCAACCATTATATAAATCAAACAATGAGAAATTATTTGGAACACACAATAAGTAGAAACAAAGGTTCCACCAAGTTGCCTCAACAGCCGAAAGCCTTTTACATTTGTTGTTCATGTATCATTTGTAGCAATGGACAAAACAAACTTAAAGAATTGCAATACAACAACAAGAAAAAAAAATCACATTTATACATTTATTGATTTTAATAGATGCTATGTAGTTTACGTCATTATATGTAATTGTTATAAAGTGTATGTTGGCAGCACAAAGAGGGCATTGAAACTAAGGATGCATCGTAGAGCCATAGTCAATGGTGATGAGAGGTCTCCCTCAGCGCAGCACATGCACACTCATCACCCGAACACGATTGATTTTAAATTTCATGGCATCCAAAAAATAGAGAAAGATTCAATGGGAGAGACAAGGACCTTTAATAGAGACAAGAAGAACCCAAATGTATATGCAAATTAAGGGCTGTGCAAAGGGGCATCAATTGGGAAACTGTTACATTATTTCCCAAGATTATATGACATGAATTGTTAATGGACGGGTGATTGCCGTGATTGGATGGCGTGTGACTGGGTATGGCCCGATGGAAATTAAAACATCAGGCCAATAATGATTATGCGGTGATACTGATACTGAGATTTTTACAAGCAAACTGTTCCCTTTGCACAGCCTAAGACATTGTGTTATCGATTGAGACATAATGTACAACACCTCAATGAATCTTAAATATGTGTTTCATGGTAATACATCCTACACATTGACAGGTTTCAGGTTGTGGGCCACTCTGAATTGAAGGGCATAATACATAAAACTTCCCTAATGTCTTTACACACTTTCATGTTTACTGTGTCTTTTGAATCTCACGGATAAATTATACATTTCAATACATAGTGAATTTTATAAGGGTTGATCACAGATGAATTGAAAGCATTATACTCGTACCACACACTGTCAGAGTTTGGATAGCGAATTGCAGTTCATTTTTATATTAGTCTTTCCTAGCTCAGTTAGTTTAGATTGGGAACAATGATTGCATGCCACCATTGTAAGTAGGTGGTCAGTATAGAAATTGAACTGTTGAAGGTCACATGTACTTGATTTTGATGCAAGGCAAGTAACAATTTACATTTGATGATCATTTAACTTCTTTATGAAATCTCACCAGAATATTATAATATAAATTGCAAGAATTGAATGAATAACGTACAGTAGAAAGGGAAGTTTACTGTTTAGAATACTGGCAACAGGTACATATTTAGGTTCTTGGCAAGTAATGAATTGTAGGTATGGTAGGTTTTATAGCTCTTAGTGTTGTGAGCAGAGGATTAGTGGATTTTGTTACAAAATCTCGCCTGAGTTTTGCACACTCTATGGGACAAGAATGTGGCTCTCTCTTCAGTCCACAGAATATGAGGACCAGAGAGGGCACGGGTTGGAGAGAAAAGAAAAAAGTTGATGTAACATACTAGGGGCATGTATTTAGTCAATCTGAGCTGTGATTGGTTGTCGTGGGAAACATACATAAGAGGAAACCATGGTCAGAGTTCACTAGTAAAGGTGGTTAGATGAGAGCACGTTGAATATAATACTTGAATATTGATGCACTATACAAGCCAGTGGGGCATTTGAGGATTCAACTGGACATAGTATGTATGTTTGGTCTCACTTAGCATAAGAATTAGAAGAACCTAGTACAAAACAAAATGGAAGTTTACTATGGAGGACATGGGCCTCTGGCACGTAGTATTTGAAGTTACTGATTGGTCAGAGTATGGAATGGACCGAAGTGAGAGTTTATTTTGAATTTGTATGTTAGGCCATTAAATTGCCTTAAATTTGGCATAAGGAATAGCACGGGCTGATTAGCTAGCAGATTCTCTTTCTTCTATTCATTGAGTGGGCATCTTATTCTCAGTATGTGATTCATCAGTTGAGTGGTCTGCTAATTCTTATTCTCTGATTCATTCACTAAGTGGTTAGCCAATTCTCCATCCTCAATTCATTGACTGATTGGTAAACAGGTTCTCAGTCCTTGATGAATTGAGTCAATGGTGAACCAGTACTACTTGTTTGATTCAGTGACTGAGTCATCGTCTCATTCACATTCCGTGAGTTATTGATCGAGCAGTCAACCAGTTCTTGTTCCTCAATTCCTTAAATGAGTGGTCAGCCGATTCTCATTCCTTGATTCATTGATTGAGTGGTCAATATTTGTTTGAGTGGTCAAGTGATTCCCATTATTTGGTTCACTGGGTGAAAGGTCAACTGATTCTCGTGTTTTAATTAATGATTGAGTGGTCAAGCGTTTCTCATTATCTTATTCATTGGCTGATTGGTCATTTGATTCTCATTTTGCTAACTCATTCTAATTCCCAGATTCACTGAATGAGTGGTCAATTGATGCTCATTCATTGATTCATAGATTAACTGCTCAACATAAAAAATGCACAATATAGGTGCAGGGTTGGACTGGGGCAAGATATATGCAAAAACAACAGTTGATGGACAGAATGCAGAACAATGTCATACATTCGCCCCAGTACAGAGATCTGGACCTAGAGCCATCGTTTTTTGCTCACCATGCCATTCCAGTTGGAACCCAGCCATATGGAAATCAGTCTTGACCCTGTGCCTCATGGGAACAGTCCAGCCCGAACTGCCAAGCCTGGTCCTCCCTGCACTGGAAACAAGCATCCTAGTACCTTTTTTGGGGTTTCACCCCTCTTCTGCCAGGATAGCTTGATTCCAGTGGCATTGAGAGCACGGGAACCACGTTTGGGCATACCTGTCCCACTCAGGGTGACAAATGCAAAAACAACAGTTGATGGAAAGAATGCAGAACAATGTCATACATTCACCCCAGTACAGAGACCTGGGCCCAAATCCATCATGTTTTTGCTCACCATGCCATTCCAGTTGGAACCCAGCCATATACAAATCAGTATTGACCCTGTGCCTCATGGGAACAGTCCAGCCTGAACTGCCAAGCCCGGTCCTCCCTGGACTGGAAACAGGCATCCTAGGACCGGTTTCGGGGTTTCACCCCGCTTCAGCCAGTAAAGCTTGAATCCAGTGGCATGGAGAGCACATGACACACGTCTGGGCATACCTGTCCAACTCGATGTGACAAATGGAAAAACAACAGTTGATGGACAGAATGCAGAACAATGTCATACATTCACCCCAGTAAAGAGATCAGGGCCTAAATACATCTTTTTTTGCTCACCATGCCATTCCAGTTGGATCCCAGCCATGTGCAAATCAGTCTTGACCCTGTGCCTCATGGGAACAGTCCAGCCCGAACTGCCAAGCCAGGTTCTCCCTCGACTAGAAACAAGCATCCTAGGACCGGTTTTGGTGTTTCACCCCTCTTCAGCCAGAATAACTTGATTCCAGTGACATGGAGAGCACTGGACCCACGTCTGGGCATACCCGTCCCACTCGGGTTGACAAATGCAAAAACAACAGTTGACTTTCGCAAATTATCGTGAAATTGCGCAAAATCTCCGCAAGCATGCGAAACTTTCACGAAGATGCGGAGATTTCTTTTCCTGCCCGTTCGCGATGTGTTTTTTCATGCTCGTGGGGAAATATATCTCCAACTTGCCCATGCGGTCGCTAATGGGCACGGTCATGTTGCTCGCGATGCTTATTTCCTGTTCGCGATCGCAATGACATGTTCGCGATCGCAAACTCTGGCGGGATAGCGCGACCGGCTATCAACAATCCAACATCTTGTGGCATGCGCGAACGGATAGGAAAACTCGTCGGCGAACGCAGGGAGTTGGTAAGTCGCAACCGTGTGCGCGAAAATGCATTTTTAAAACGCAAACAAGAAAAATACTTTCGTTTCGCGGCAGGTTGCGAATGTTTTGACATTATCGCGCTCTCCGCGGATCGCGAAAATATCAAAATATCGCAAATTCCGCAAGCGGAACGAAATTTACCGCCCAGGCCTAAAATTCATCCCAGTACAGAGATCTGGGCCTAAAGCCACTGTTTTTTGGCTCAACATGCCATTCCAGTTGGAAACCAGCCATATGCAAATCAGTCTTGACCCTGTGCCTCATGGGAACAGTCCAGCCTGAACTGCTAAGCCAGGTCCTCCCTGGACTGGAAACAGGCATCCTAGGACCGGTTTCGGAGTTTCACCCCTCTTCAGCCAGGATAGCTTGATTCCAGTGTAATGGAGAGCACGGGACCCACGTCTGGGCATACCTGTCCCACTCGGGGTGACAAATGCAAAAACAACAGTTGATGGATGTAATATTTGGGGATCTCTAGTTTGCATAGGTAGGCACATGTGACAAATAGGGACCCTTGTGTCTAGTCAGGGTAAGGGGCTACACTCCTAAAGTAACCCCTGCTCACCCCCTTGGTAGCTTGGCACGAGCAGGCAGGCTTATCTCAGAGGCAGTGTGTAATGCATTTGTGAACACATACAGTAGTACAGTGGATACCACACAGGTTATATTATAAAAATAAGTATTTTGAATAGACTTAACACAAGACCAAACAACAAAAATCCACATTCCACAAATAGTCTCTTAAATGTTATAAAATAGCTCAGGTCTCTCAAGTTGTAAATTCAACACTTTACTCTTAATGTACCTTAGATGCGTAGCGCAAAGAAAACAAAAGGGTTGCAGGGAAGGTGATGCGTCTGTTCCTTACACGCAGGGGAGTGGATGCATCGGTTCCTTACTGCTGCGCAGGGGAGTTGATGCTTGCTTCCTTACTCTGTAGGGAGTTGATACGTCGGTTTCTGACTGCTCTCCGGTATGATGCGGCACGCTGGCACCTCGATGCCATATGCAAATCAGTCTTGACCCTGTGCCTCATGGGAACAGTCCAGCCCGAACTGCCAAACCAGGTCCTCCCTGGACTGGAAACAAGCATCCTAGTACCGGTTTTGGGGTTTCACCCCTCTTCAGCCAGGATATCTTGATAAAGAAATAGGCACATGCACCATAATAAAAGTGGGCCCTCTAAGGAAACAAGATAGCTAAGAAAGTGGCACACATTTGCAGATCAGGCCAGTTTTGAACTGGTGATGGCACACTGCATTTTGCAAGGTAAGGGAATCTGTGTACCTTTGTATTGTTGCAAGCAATGCCTGCGGTAATATCTGTGAAATCAACAGAACAAGAAACAGCCCACATGGCCATAAAACAGTCCCACAACCTGCTAGTAAACCAGCCCAAACACTGATTTTTGGGACCAGCCTATCAGGCACTGCTTGATTTTCCAATTGGCCAGTCCAACCCCGTATAGTCACAAGAAGCTCACTCTCATCATCCTCATCTGAAAAACAAACCTCATAACTTTAAATGCCATCTCCTCTGGAATTTCAGTCCCATGTCCATGGTGAAACCCTTATTATAAGTTATGGGCTTCTCTTCTCTGTGAATACTGACAGTTGTTATGTTAAAGGTTCACAAAAGGCATTGAGTGCATTATTGGCAACATGTGTGGTGTGATAGGAACCTGTGAGAACACTGGTGAGATGGTGTTTGGGGGTAGGGTGGTAGAGAGGGACATTAAAGACCTGTGAGACGAACGTGAGAATATATGGCAGGAAGTCCCTGACTTAGGAATACTTGATGATCTCATGACACCAAAAAAAATCTATCTGGCAGTGCACAATGCAGAAAGACCAATCCAAGGAAAAATGCTGTCCAACTTTCACTGGGCAATGAAGCATGGTGGTAGGCCTATGGCATCACTGAGGCAACCAGTCTTCAAATAAATGTTGTTCAGATACATTTTGTGGTGCAATATCTAACATATTTGAATGAGGAAAGGTAATGCCTCATAAAAGGTTGTTTGCCGGTAATCCAGCTAGATATGAGTGAGGAACAGTTTAATGCAATTTGACCGAGATGATAGAAAAGTGCATTGGGAAATTAAGGGGAACAGGCTCCACATTGGGCCAAACCACCTTGGCCTCTGGTATGTGCAGGCCATGCAACATCTGGCAGTCAATGGTGCTTTTACTGCATCTTTAAGGGGGGGTGAGCAAAAGATATGCTACCTGTCATCCAATAAAAATGCAGCTGTTATCAGAATTTTTGTGCACTTCCCAGTCAAGTGTTTCTTTTCACAATGCCCAATCTTCCCCCTTGTACATTGCAGCCTCGCCCCCAGAAATCACCATATCAGAAATAATATGCAACTTAATCTGCACTGAAACTATGATCTTCAGAAGCATTTCTTTTGAAATGTTCAGACTATTTGTCTTGTTTTGTCTCTTTCTACTGACCTCCCCATTGTTTGGGATAATATATGAATTTAAAACAATATTTTATTTTGGAAGGTATATTGCTGAAATTAAGAGCAGTCGATCATTTCTCGGTGACAGAGGACATTCTAGACAGATCCTGATAGGAAGTGTATCACGGATTGCCTAAAAACTAACCTCATCCAGATTGGACTTTAGGTACATAAAGAATCAGTGATTAACTGTTGCATGTGCAAAATCTTAAAATATGAACTTATTGATCTAGAAATGTGCATTTATAATAAATGTGACATGTTAAAATTTTAGATTCATTCCAGTAATTAAGGTATTGACAGAGTTCAATATTAATAAAAATACCCCAAAAGTTGAAACAGATATTGTTATTGCATAATTTGGCAACCCCAATTGACAAGGACTTTACCCATATGATACGTCACTAGTATATGGTAGCAGTGGTTCCCAGGGTATGGGAGGTAAAAGGGTCCCCAGTGCTTACAGTACTGTTTGTGCCACTCTGAGTGACCCAAATAAACTATTGACAGCAGGCCTGCCATGGCAGTGTGCAGGAACAGTGTAAACTGCTCCATTTAGAATTTGCCCTCACCAATCAATCATTCAATCAATCATAGGTTTGTTAAGCACAACTATTCACCAGATAGGGTCTCAAGGCACTGGGGGGAGGGGGATATGCAGATCCTGGAGGTTCACTGCGATCTGTCGAAGAACCAGGTTTTGAGAGCGTTGGAGTCTGTCTGAGGTGGAGTGGGAGGGTGTTGCATGCCTTGGCAGGGAGAAAGGTGAAGGAGCGACCTTCTGTTATGGTTTTCTTGATGCATGGCACAGTAGTGGTGCGTGGAATAAGAGGCGGTGGTTCAAGAAGGCCTGTCGGGTGTTGTGCAGGGCTTTGTGGGCATGGGTGTGAAGCTTGAAGGTGATTTTCTCCTCAACGGTGAGCTAATACAGTGGCCGCAGGTGTTGGGTGGTGTGGCAGTGATGTGGGAGATTGAGGACTTGTCTGGCAGAAGTGTTATGGTGGTTCTGGAGTGTACGAGTGAGGTACTTTTTGATTCCAGCGTAGAGAGAATTGCCATAGTCAATTCTGCTGCAGATGAGGGTGTGGGTGATTGTTTTCCTGTGTTTGAGGGGGATTCAACTAAAGGTCTTTGGTCGGAGGGCATGGAAACAGGAATATGAAACGGCGTTGATTTGGCAGTCCATTTTGAATTTGGAGTCCAAAATGAATCTGAGGTTGGGTGCGTGTTTGGTGGTGGAAGGCGGGTTCCCTAATGTAGGGGGCTACCAGATGTTGTTCCAGGCATCGGGATGTGGGCCCATGATAGGTACTTCAGTTTTATCCATATTGAGTTGTAAGAACAAAAAAGGGAATCCCGCTCACTAAGGAACCAGGGTAAGTAAAGTGCTTCCAGAAACAATGGTTCCCATGAACTGATACTATCTATTTTGCTAGTAATACTTTGCCTAATCACAATGTAAAGGGTTATTGTGTTGTCAGAAGGCAAAGAACCACCAATACCAATAATCAAGTATATCACAGTAGATGTTATAGCGTAGAACGAATGAACTAGTATATACAATATCGAAAAATGTAAACACAATAAAAAACAATTGTGCGTAGTGTCCACGGTGAAAACAGGAACCCCGAATAGTGGTGCTAAATTGTGACAGTATTTTTACAAGGTTTCCACATTTCAAAAAGTCGACCATTAAATGTATACATGTTGTGCAGCAACTATATACAATGATATGCACTTGTTAATGGTTCGCTTTTGCCTTATGTCTACAACCGTTTCGAGCCTCTGTGCAGTGTGTTGACTCATCAGAATCTAGGGTTGTAGGGACATGTACGGAGAAAAAGATAATATCAGCATAGGGCCCATATACCGGCACAAAGGACGCAGCTGTGTGAGGAGTGTGTGCAACACGTGAGTGAAAGAATAGAGAAGAAATATTCACAATGGGACCCAGCCGGGTACTGATTGTGGAAGAAAACAAAGGGAGGCATGAGTTAGAGAATAGAGTGGTCCTGTCCTGAATCCATATAGATGAATAATAGAAAGGAGGCGTTTACCCCAATTTGTGAGAGGAAATTAGGGGCTGCTCGTCAAGGATAGCACAGTGTTGCGATGAAGAAATGGTGCACTATAGCATAGGTGGGCTGCCAGTGTGAAGGGGAACTCTGTAAGACAGAACACGCATTAAAATTGTGTGTGCCAACAATGTTTCTGAAAATGTCACCACGCAGTGGTAGCTACCTCAGTGGCATTATGCACGGGCGTGAAAGGCTCCTATGTCTCCAGATGAGGCAAAGCAATGCTTTTACTTGAATGCCCTAGGGGGTCAAGGATGCATGATTACTACGCGTCTTGTGAGGTGCCTAATATTATGTACATACAGGCCTAAAATAGGGAAAGTAGGACTTACCAATTGGTAACTGATAACCAAGGTGCCGCCATCCGTGTTGCTTATATATTCAGAAAAACGGGTCCTCACCAGCATTATTTACTGACATGCGTCCGAGCAGGTACCAACGTAAAGCATGGCATTTACAAACAAGCATTTACAATGCAATGGTCTTGGCATTGGTAAAGTTAGAGCTATTGGCATTGCTCATGACAATGCCGTTTCTTTAAATGTTTTAAAAACAAAAACATAAACAAAAATAATGTCATGAGCAATGCCAATAGCTCTAACTTTACCAATGCCGAGACCATTGCATTGTAAATGCTTGTCTTGTTTTCCTGAAGGTTTGTATTTCTCCATCTGTGAAAGGAAACAGAAAGGAAAATGGCTTGAAAGGATTCTTGCATTTCAAAATTCTCATCTGTGATGTGCTCTGTAAACCCATGCTTGTCAAACAGGGAGGGTGTGTGGGAGCCATCACACTTCATACCCATTTGATATGTGATCATGATTCATTATTCTACCAGAGCAATTTGCTCTGTATCATCTCTGGTGAGGTGGCGATATGACTCGCATTCTGCCACTAATCCAAGTACAGTGAAAGTGAATTCGGTTAAACTGTATCTCAACACCACATCCTTATTGCTCGCACTTCACGCTACACACATATTGTCATTCACCAAGGTTACGCTTATACTGCACAGCATACCCTTTACCCCAATTAGGGAGAATGCACGCTCACAAGGGATTGCAGCATTGCAGGGGGTAGCCCTTTAGTCAGACTCTGATGTCAATCCGACGAAGGCAACAAGGTGATTAAAAAATCAGGGGAAACAAAGGAGAGCCGCTCGTGCTTTTAGAGAATTGCAATGGTTGTCAGAGCTCAATCATACCTGTGTGGTGAGTGCTTTGCAGTCTGATATGCCGAATACTTACTACACCAAGGGTCCTGCCCCATAAGCACACCTACTTGGTCTGCGTCCCCGGGCTTTCGCAAGGTTCTCAGGCTGCCCTCGCTATTTTTTAAGGGCGTGTGGAAGTGGTTCCAGGTGGAATGAGAGCCCAGTCCCACCCGCGATGACGTGTCAGCAAGGTACATTGCTTGCTACCGCACCACGTGACCGTGTTGAACTACTCAGTTTTGGAGTAGACTCGGGAATTGTAGTTTGTCTGCGGTCACGATTATGAGAATCAATAAAGTTTTTTTAAACTGCAGTGCTTGAGCAGTGTTATGTAAATATTGGAGAGAAACGCCACATAAGGGCGCATGCGGTGTGCATACAAAATCAATTTAATGCAAAATAAGCTTGCCAAGTGTGTATAAGGCATCTAATAAATGCCAATTCAGAGTGCTAAATGTGTCAAGGCATAACAGTGGCGATACCCTAATCCAAGCGGTAATCCATGGATTATTAGAGAAACCGCCAAATTTAGCCTCATGGGTTGTGTATTTTCAAGTGTATTACATTTGCATCTAGAGTGCCAGGTGTGTAGAAGGCTCCCTGGCACTCGCCTACAAAAAGAGAGACTTTCAGGCTGTACACATTGTGCGAAGCGGCGCCTCCCGCTGATGGGCCATTAACACTGATTCATGGCAGCAGCTGGGGGAACGGAGACACCAACGGCATTCAAACTTTTTAGGACAGGGGGAGGAGACCAGAGCAGCAGCCGGACACGGGAGCACGAGGCAGCCGAGAGCAGGGGAGAGGACGCCATGAACACCACCGCCTTTCTCCGAGGCAGAGCAGAAATACCTCGGAGAAAGGCAGCGTCCTTTTCGGATTTGGGGGCGTGTTTTGCTGTTATCTCCTCTTGCCATTGGCTGGAGGAGATAATTAGACTTTCTGCAAAAAACACGGCCCGATCCGAAAAGGACGGGGCCTGATCGGAGTGACGGGACCTCTTCTCCAATGGCTGGCCAGCATTCAAGAGGCCAGCCAATGGAGAACAGGGGAGAAGAGGGGCGGGTTCAAGCCCCTCTTCTCCAAGTCATTAAATCTCGGATCGAGACTGCGCAAGCACAGCCTTCGAGCCGAGAACTAAAAAACGGGTCCTGTGGTTGCCAGGAACCGTGATTAATCTACCAGTGTGCGTGGGAGCGGATCGGGCAGGGTGCTGTCATCTGCTCACCTTAAAAAGCCAGAGTTCCTCATATACTAGGGACGATGCACCGCGCGTGCCGCACAGCCACGTGAGTCAGCTTTGCACAGGTTCAGTAGCAATGAGCGCTTGCATGGCAAGCCTCTAAATACAGAAGGATCCCGCTAAAACCGGAATGCACCAAAGGCATCTTGGTAGATTGCCTCGAGGTGGTGAATGAAAGAAAACATAGAAGAAAGACCTGAATGGAGGAAGAATGAGTCAGATAAGATGAAAGAAAAGCATGTGGCATACAACGTGACTGTGGGTCCCAGTGGCTGAAACTGATCAACTGCAGCAAGGGTAATTTTACACATGCTGTGTGTTGAAAGGCTTGAAGGGCTAACCCCAGTCATATTTCTCTTGTGTAGGATATCACATATTAGCTTTAATTAATAAAATGGTTGTGTTTGTTGCAGTTAATCACACATCAGAAATTGTATGTGTGTAGGGGCAGTGGTTTTGACACACGATTTGGCCAGCCAAGGAAGTGGCTATAATATAGACCACAGGGGATTGACCATAAATTCACATTTCTTCGTATTTACATGTATTTATATATATTCACATTACATCCTATTTAATGTCTGTCTTAGAAGTTGCATTCCGAGTGCTGGGCACAAAATCCTTGTTTTTAAATGGAAATCTTCAATAAAATATGTACATCCCTTGTAGGACTACCACATGTTGGCTACGGTAACAACATTAGTAAGGTTTCTCAATTATTCACACAACAGGAAATAATTTTGTCATATAAAACCATATAAATTGTTATGAACAAGAAATATTCAAAAGCATAGCCCACAGGTGTCAAACAATAATCACAGTTCAAATTCACATATCCAATGTTATGATGTAGTTTTGCCATACATTAGCTACAGGGTCTGTTGAGCGACATTGGTCATCCATTCACATTTCATCATGTGTCATGTACATCATAGAGGTGTTGCTTCTGTGTGGGTGCAGTGTTGGACTGAGGACATATGCTAGTGTGCCAGTGTAGTCACGAACCATGTAGAGTTGTAGGCAGCTGCTCTTTATCCACCTGGTGACTGCTTTGACTCCTTCTTGACAGTTGTTGTTTGGAGATGGTGGTTTTGTTGGATAGGGAGAGAATGAGTTGGGTGTTGTCTGCATAGGATACAATGTTGAGGCAATATGATCTGATGATGGGTGCGAACAGTGCCATGTAGATGTTAAACAGGGTGTGGCTGATGGTGGATCCTTGGGGAACTCCGCAAGAGGTCGGTGTGGGATGCGAGATGAAGGGTGTGGTTCTGACCCGCTGCATTCTGCCAGACGAATGAGTGGAACCAGTCGAGGGCCTTGTTCCGGATCCCTGCATCGTGGAGTCTGCAGTCTAGGGTGCAGTGGGAGACTATGTTGACGGCTGCGAAGAGGTCCAGGAGGATGAGAGCCACAGTCTCCCCTCTGTCGAGGATAGAGAGGATGTTGTCTGTTGAGGCAAGGAGGGCGGTTTTGGTGCTGTGGTATTTCCTGGAGCCGGATCGAGAGGTGTTGAGGATGTTGTTTTTTTCAATGAAGATGTTTAGCTGCCTGTTGATGGCTTTTTTGATGGTGTTCACCGGAAACAGGAATAAAGAGATGGGTCTGAAGTTTTTGAGGTCAGTGGGGTCCGCCGAGTGCTTTTTCAGGAGCAGGTTGATCTTAGAGTGTATCCAGTCATCGGAGAAGGAGGCAGTCTCAAAGGAGTGGTTGGTGATTTGTCGAAGCTTGGGGGTGATGATGTCAGTGGCTTTGTGGTAGATGTGCTGGGGGCAGGGGTTCATGGGGGCCCTGGAGTAGGTTGACTTCATGGTATTCAGAGTGTTTTTGATGGAGAGGGTGGTCCAGCAGTCAAGTTTTGGCAGCCGTGTGTCGGGAGTTGGGGTGTAGGATCTGTGTGTTGGTTGTCATCATTGAAGTTGTCATATATGGTCTTGATTTTGTGGTGGAAGAAGAAGCTGAGTTTGTCGTATAGGTCCTGGGAGGGGGGATGTTGGTTGTCTCACTGTTGTGATCGGCAAACTCTTCAATGATGCTGAAAATGTCCTTGCTGTTGTGTGCATGGGCAGTGATTCTGTCCTGGAGAGCTTGTTTTTCTGATGAGCTTGTGGTGGGCATCTGCAGGTTTGTCTGGATTCTCAGAGTTCGGTGGAGAACCAGCTGGATCTCTTGGTGTTTGTGTTGTTAGTTTTCTTGAGGAGTGTGATAGTGTCAGTACAGTTGGGAGGCGGTGAGCTGATCTTGTTCCAGTTCCTGGGCTTGTGCTACAGTGGAGCTTTGTGGGTGTTTTTTTGAGGTGATAAGGATGCAATGATGGTCCCTCCATGGGAGTTTGGTGGTGTGGCTGAAGGTCATGGAGTTTCCTGCTGTTAAGATGGGGCTGAGGATGTGTCCTGCTGAGCGAGTGGGCTCTGGTATGACTCGTTTGAGTCCAATTTTGAGGAGGCTGTCCAGGAAGGAGGTGGAATTGGCATCCTGTGTGTTGTCAAGGTGGGAGTTGAGGTCTCCCACCAAGGTGTAGTCAGTGGAGGTGAGAGATTGTGGGTGATGGTGTTGGTGATTGATTCAGGGAAAGGTACGCAGGGCCCAGGGGGTCTCTAGACGAGGGTGGTGGTCATGTTTGTCTGTATCTTGAAGTGAAGATGTTTCATCAGGTCAGTGAGCCCTTTAGGGTGGGTCCTCAATTGAAGGCTTGCTTTGTGGGCGATGGCAATGCCCCCTCTGGGGCAGTTGGGGCAGTTTTTCTGGGTGATCTTGTAGCCGTCTGGAATGGTGATCGCTATGTCTGGTCCTGAGGCAGCGTTTGTCCAGGTTTCTGTGAAGAAGGTGACGTTGTAGTTGGTGCTGTTGAGGAGGTCCCAAATTTCTGTGGTGTGTCTGTGGAGGGAGCAGACATTGAGGAGGATGTATTTCAGGGTTTGGGGTGCAGTGGAGTTGTGGTGGGAGGGTTGAGGCGGGTCCTGGGTCTCGTGATGGTGAAAGAGTGGTGGCAGTGGCAGAAGGTGAAGGGTTCTTTGGTGTCGGTTAGTGAAGAAGGCTTGCAGTTGTTGTCCTGGCCTTTGCTGAGAGCGTGGAGTGCAGCGAAAGCTGTAGAGCTGGTGTGTCAGAGGACCAAGTTTCTTGGCACTGGTCACAGTCGGGTCAAAGACGGGCACAGATGGGCTTGCCTTTGGCACGCCTATAGCATGCCAGCAGTGCGCCTGCTACGCGTGTCCACTGCATGGCCGCCATTAAGTAGGGGTCCGGGTGAGTGCGGGCAGCTGGTTGGAAGGAATGGAAACATGCAGAAAGTGGAAGGGCTGTTGGGGCAGCAGAGGTGGAAATCTGAAAATGGGGAAAAAGAAGGAGAATAAGGCAAGAAAACAAGGCAGGAATAAGGAAAAGGCAAAAATTAGGAAAAGGCAAGAATAAGGAAAAGGAAAGAATAAGGAAGATGGAAAAGGCACTGAAGCAGAGACAGCAAAGACAAACAGAAGGCAGGCACAGAAGACTTTAACCCCAACCTGAGCAGCAATGCAGGCAGACACTCTACGGTGGAGCTGCACGAGGGGAGAGCAGTGTTCTGACCAGGTAGTCAGATGTCTTGCTCACCCTGTCACGCAGTGCCCACTATCAAGTATGGGTCAGGGGGAGGGTGGGACAGCTGGGAGGCAGGAGGTAGAGCACATGGGAGGGAGAGGGGCCACAGGCAGGCAGCAGTGGAAAGTGGGAAAGCAGTAAAAAAAGAAGGAGAATAAGGCAAGAAAAAGGAACAAGACAAGAATAAGAAAACAGCGGCGTCCGAAGAAGGCTGAAGGCAGCCGAAATGCATCACGCCATATGCTGGGTTTAAATAAATGCTTCCAAAGAAATCCCCTGTGTGGACTCTACCTTTCGTGAATGGAGGGGTTTTGGTGTATTATTTCGCGCCGGCCAGTGGCGTGTATAGAGGCCCCATCCTACAAGTTGGCTGAGGAATTGCTGGCTTCTGCGGTGGCAGTGTGTGTTTTTCTCCAAGGTATTGGATTTCCTCAGCCCGCCTCCAGAAGCAAGCTATACAAGGGCTTCTGTGACTCACAGCTCGTGACTCCACGAGGAGCAGGTCACATTGTTTTCCTGTTTGTGGCCCAGTGGAAACTTGGTTTTGAGGCTGGGATGTCATGGGGACTCAGGGAAGCGTTTATTTTGTCATCAAGGACAATTTCAATATCGGACACTCTGCGCCAAAATCCTGCACAGGAAACATCCATTCGGACTGTCATTTACGACTTCATCCCCTCGCAGTATTGTTTCCAGCAAGGTGCTACCTGGGAGATGCAGTATCTACAGCACTCCCGCTATTGCTGGTCATGTGGCAGGGGGTGTCAGAAGCTCCCGCCAATGGGAGAATGCAGGATTAATTAAGGACACAGGTGTGGCAGCACTTTGATTAACAGCGGCGTCCGAAGAAGGCTGAAGGCAGCTGAAATGCATCACGCCATATGCTGGGTTTAAATAAATGCTTCCAAAGAAATCCGCTGTGTGGACTCTACCTTTCGTGAATGGAGGGGTTTTGGTATATATATATATATATATATATATATATATATATATATATATATATATATATATATATATATATATATATATATATATATATATATATATATAAATATATATATATATATATATATATATATATATATATATATTTCCTACTGGCAGTCGCCAGTAGGTAGTTATAGTTAGGACCTATTTTCCATTGGAAATCCGCAACATTCTATTTGGAATAACGTTGGCGCTGATTGACAAATCTTAGTGAAGTTTTCCAAACTTTTGGCCAGCTCTGGTCCGCTCCTATCCTGAAAATTTCACAGTGATTCGTCAAGCGGGACACGAGAAAAAAGGGGGGTCCCAAAACACGTTTTCCCCATGCATTTTCCCATAGGACATGTTGACGCAGCTACAGCCCGAACTGCTGAACGGAGTTACACCAAATTTGGCAAAGAGGTAGTCCTCAATTCAGACTTGTGCCTTGTGCTTAAATGGTGTAAATCCGTTCAGCAGTTCCGGAGAAAATTTGAGTTAAAAAGATAGATATATCCGTTGTGAGATCTGATTGGCTGCCAGTACTTCATCCAAGAAGTGTTGGCAGCCATGTTGGGACCAATATACATGATAGCACCTCATTAAAAAGCATTTCAGTTAATAGAAGGTTTTAAGACTTTAGTTACATTATAAATCATTTGTTGATGGTGCCATACTCATTTTAGGATCTGTGGTGTGTTCTAAGGTGATTTTACCATTAGAATTATATCCTCCTGAGGCGGAAGCCGGGAGTTAGCTAGTGGTTTTTACAAATTTGAGTGTCACTGATTGTTCTTGTATTGTACTTTTAAACTGCTCTCACCTTATTCCTGGGCACTAACCAGGGCTCAAACTCGCCTCTGATAGGGATTTGTGGCGGTTCTTGGCGCCGTCGCAGGACCTGCTTCACACACCTCGCACGCCATCACCGTCGATCCCTCAGGCCACGCCCCCTTAGTGTGGACACGCCCCCTTCCGAGACTATCTAAAGGTCTCCGACTTTCGAACCAGTCAGAGAATTGTATCCTCCTGAGGCAGAAGCCGGGAGTTAGCTAGTGGTTTTTACAAATTTGAGTGTCACTGATTGTTCTTGTATTGTACTTTTAAACTGCTCTCACCTTATTCCTGGGCACTAACCAGGGCTCAAACTCGCCTCTGATAGGGATTTGTGGCGGTTCTTGGCACCGTCGCAGGACCTGCTTCACACACCTCGCACGCCATCACCGTCGATCCCTCAGGCCACGCCCCCTTAGTGTGGACACGCCCCCTACCGAGACTATCTAAAGGTCTCCGACTTTCAAACCAGTCAGAGAATTGTATCCTCCTGAGGCGGAAGCCGGGAGTTAGCTAGTGGTTTTTACAGATTTGAGTGTCACTGATTGTTCTTGTATTGTACTTTTAAACTGCTCTCACCTTATTCCTGGGCACTAACCAGGGCTCAAACTCGCCTCTGATAGGGATTTGTGGCGGTTCTTGGCGCCGTCGCAGGACCTGCTTCACACACCTCGCACGCCATCACCGTCGATCCCTCAGGCCACGCCCCCTTAGTGTGGACACGCCCCCATTTACCCTCCCACCTCTCTCATAATCATGTGCATCTTCCGGCTGCGCAGCGGACGCGCGCAGCGGGCGCGCCGCCAGCTGGCCAAAGGCAAGCCCGTCTGCGCCTGTCCGCGCCTCGCCCGTGCCCAGTGCCACCTCCCCTGCACAAAAAATCATCTACACAAGAGAAGCCCTACTAAAAATCAAACCAGACCCATCATCCTGCACTAGATTACTTGACCTGACGACCTGGACTGGTTCCTGGAGCTGCAGGTGCTGTAGCTACAGTCTTGGCCTCAAAGCGAGAAATCAGCCACCTATACAAGCTAGGAACCTACGGTTTAGGGAGGGGGGAAGGGGTCACTGGGGTTGGGGAGGGGAAGAGGGGGGGGGCAGGGGAAGGTGGTGATGGTGGGGGTGGGTTGGGAATAAGGGGAAAAAAAAATTCCTTGGCGGTTCCAAATGACAGTTATGAAATGGATATTTTCGAACGATGTACGTATGTTAAGAGCTCATTTGTGTATAATCTTCAGTTTGACTGGAACAATATTGTATTGTGGATACTGATTCTTATATTGATTTTGAGAATAATGTTTAATGCCTCGAAGTATAAAAATTTGCTCTTTTAATGTATCCGGGCTCAACTCTAGTAATAAAAGACGGAGAATAGCTGCAGAAATTCGCTTTATCCAACCTGATATTCTCTGTTTGCAGGAAACACATCTCTCTTGGGATAATAGGTTTCTTATAGCTGATCTAGGTTATACGTTGAATGTAGCTTCTCAACAAGTTAATAATACTAGAGGGGTTATGATCTTATCTAGACCTGGATATTGCACAGTGGGTCGTAAACTAGCTGATAAATGGGGTACATTGGCGATTGCGGAGCTCATAGTACGGGGTAGGATCTTCACAATCTGCTCAATATACGGATCTAATATGGACGAGGCTGAAGTTTTAGAATCACTAAATATAGAGTTAGCTAATTGGAGAGCTCCGTTAATCTTATGTGGAGATCTGAATATTAACTTAAGTACTACGGAACTAATGAGAGGTTTAGCATACTATCAGGGACGGAAACCACGGGTTTTTAAAGCCTTATACAATTTAGTCGATGATCATGGCTTGGTGGACATTTGGAGTAAAAAATACCCCTCCCTTCCAGGATACACGTATTATTCCGAACCACATAAGAAACTTGTCCGATTAGATTACTTTTTTACATCTTCAACTATTCATACACAGACAAGGATACAGACTTTCCCCAGAGTTTCTTCGGATCACTCTCCCCTCATGATTGATTGTTCAATTTTGGCCGAGATAAATACTCTAAAAAGCTTTTCATTTGATAGGAAGCTCTGTCTTGATGTACAATATAGAAATTATATAACGGAATGGATGACAGAATTCTTTAGTATTAATTTAGGATCGGCTAATATTGTAATACTTTGGGATACATTTAATGCCTGCTTTAGAGGAGAAACGACAAAATTTGGATTATAACATCAAAATAAATTACGATCACAAATGAGGGTGTTCTATCAGCAATTAGAGGCAGCGGAAGTTGGTCTTGCTAAAGCTTTGACAAAAAAAGATAATTTAACTCAGATATCGCTTATGGAAGAAAAAATTGCACAATGTAAAGCGACCATCACAGGAGTATGGGCCGAAGAGATAGCGCGTAAATATTTGGCAAATAGAAGACATATTTACGAATATGGCGAATCCATAGGCCGCTCTTTAGCACTGAGACTAAAAATGAAGTCTACCTCTCGGGTGATTTCAAGAGTACGGGATCAATTCGGGGTGGTTCGGGAAGCTCCGTCGGAAATTCTAGAAGTATTTCATCAATTTTATTCGGAACTTTATACTCGGCAATCAAACTCTACCACGGCTCAGATTCCTGATGCTGCCGTGACAAATCAATTAAACGATGTAGAAGCAGATATTTTAGATAGCCCCTTCACCATGGAGGAACTAGAGGAGGCGGTTAGGCAAATACCTAATGGGAAGGCAGCTGGCCCTGACTTTATTCCTGGGGAAGTCTATAAATGCTTCTTCGAGCCATTAAAGAATGTACTTTTAGCAATGTTCAGGATGGCACAAATGGGAACAGCACCAGCTACATGGAACGACGTTTCCATAGTCATTTTCAGTAAAAAAGGGAAACCTCCTGAATTACCTGGATCATATCGTCCAATATCTTTACTTAACTGCGACAGCAAGCTATATTCCAAAATGTTAGCCAACCGTATATCTAAAGTTATATCTTCATTAGTAACCACAAATCAGCATGGTTTTATACCAAAAAGAGGAACGGTTTCCCATATTAATAAAGTTATTACTTTATTTGATTTTGCAGATGTCAAAAAGAGGGACTTAGCCTTGATACTCCTTGATGCTGAAAAAGCTTTTGATCGCGTAGAGTGGGTTTATTTATGGGAAGTGATGAGAAGGATGGGTTTTGGGAAAGCTTTTTTAACGGCAATTCAGGTATTATACAACGCAACATTTGCCAGAATCATAGCTATGGGTCTAAAATCAGAAAAGATCAATATTACTAGAGGACAAGACAAGGGTGTCCCTGTTCTCCTTTACTTTTTGCTTTATATATTCATCCTTTTATTATAAACTTACAGAACTCTCCATGCATCAAACCTTTTTCAGTTACAGGCATTTTATATACAGTATTTGCATATGCAGATGATATCGCTATAGTGACTATTGATCCTAGGGAGGCTATGGCGGAGATCGAATCATTAGCTAAAAATTTCGGAATAATGTCTGGGTATAAATTAAATGCTGAAAAAACCCAAATTCTTTGTACAAAGAACATACAATTTAATGATTCTCGGGTTACAAACGAAGTAACTTACCTAGGCATTCAGATCAAAACCCAAATGCAAGAGATTGTTGAAAGTAATTGGGAGGCGACTATAGCTCAAATCAAATATTCACTAGACAGATGGAGTAGACTTCAATTATCAATAATCGGAAGGGGGAATATAATTAAGATGAATATTTTAGCCAAGATTTTGTATTTATTTCGAAGTATACCCTTGGAATTTTCATTTAAATATATACAGCAATTACAAAATATATGTGGGAAATTCGTGTGGGCTCCTGGTAAACCTCGTAGAGCCATGAAATGGCTTACATTACCGGAAGAAAGAGGAGGTCGTGGTCTACCTGATTTTCTTTCTTATTATTATATCTGTTTTTTACAGAAAATGGGCTATATATTGACAGGGGAACCTCCAAAAAATGAGGCGGATACCCCATCTATCTTCTTTTTACTTCTAGGAGAACAGGCAAAAGGCTGTTTATTAAAAGAATTAGAGGGTAACTATTACAAACACACACGATTTAAGGTACTTGCTTCAGCATTTAAAGTGTGGAGAAATGTCAAGAAAATGATTAAATTAGGTAAAATTACATATTACACTCCTTTTGATGCCTACAAAATACTTCCCTCTGTGTTCTGGGATGATAATGCTAAGATATGGATTAGAAAAGGGATTTCAAGAATTGGTGACTTATATGATAAAAATGCTATATTTGCAACTTATGCAGAATTATCGGATAAATACTTTTTAAATATCTTCAAGTTCGTGATTTTTGCTTGAAAAATCAGATTGATGTTCTTCCTAATGACTTAATGGAGGGGATCCGTCTTCAAAAAAGGATCGGTCCACTATATGCGATCTTAATCGAATATAGGAACGATGACATTCAAAAATATAACCAGTATTGGATCAACCAACTGGGAGACCCTCAAATTGACATAGGGGAATCTTTATGTCACGCAAAAAAAATTTGTTTGGCAGCTAATTTAAAAGCTCAAGTTTATAAAACTATTTTTAGGTTATATTATACTCCTAAACGTATGGCAACTTGGGGAGATAAATATGATGGTAAATGTTTTCGGTGTGGAGAACAGGAAGCTGATATGTTACATATCTTCTATAATTGTACAAAACTGTCGCATTTTATTGCTGAGGTTGAAAGATTTATATCATTGGTATTAGCTTGTCCTTTAAAGATTTCCCCGTCACTTATGATACTGGGAAGGTGTCAAAAAATATATAGTCATCAGGTCTTAAAAGAACATGGTTATTTTCTATTTCTTGCAATGACGGTCGTCCGGTTATGTATTGCAACAGAATGGTTATCACCCGAGCCCCCGACTTTTGAATTTTGGAGAGCTAAGTTGTATCGTATGTATGAAATTGAAATGCATCTGTATGCCCTAAAAGGAACCAGGAAGAAATGTCTAGGAATGTTAATTTGGGGAGCCCTTATGAACTTTCTCTCTGATAATATAAGTACATCGTAGTATCTGTGATTTGTTTTTTTCTTTTCTTTTGCTTTCTGTTATTTGAAGTCATGTATGTTTATAATAGTGGAACTGTCTTGGAAACAATAAAAATATTTAAAAAAAAAAAGGAACCTACGGTGTGGACTGATCAATGTCAGGTCCATGGGAAAGCACGCCGCACATATATCTGATCTTATAATAGAAAAAAAGCTAGACTGCCTCTTTATGACGGAAACCTGGCTGACACCTAATAGTAACCCTGATATAACAAACTCCCTCCCGCCAGGATACCTAATCTCTAGAGAGGATAGACCTATTCAGAGGGGTGGAGGTATTGCTATTGTCTACCGCGACACCCTGAATTGCCAAACCTTCCTCATACCTGGCCTCAAAGGGGCGGAAAATGTTGGCTTTGCGCTTAAAATACACGACTCTTTCACTTTTTCAGGGGCCCTGATTTATCGACCACCTGGTACACATACTGACTTCATGAATAGGATCGGTGAAGCTATAGGGAACTTAGCCCTCAAATCAGCCAATTTCACCATCCTGGGAGACGCCAACATACATCTAGATGCCCACTCAGACCAGGCTACAATCTGCTTCACCGATACTATGAATGTACTGGGCCTGAAAATTCTGACCACCTCCGCCACTCATAAGGCGGGACATACACTTGACTGCATCTGCTCCAATATCAAAGCACTTAAGGTAGATACCCCACAAATATTAACTTGGACAGACCATAGCTATATTCCGTTCGAATTCCCTGTAATATTTCACTCTCGGACCAAGAACGCCAATGACATTCCAGGGTCTGACAAGAAAGGACCCTGTTGGAAAGATCTGTTAGGTCAACCAGACTTCCTGATAAGAGCTGACATATCCAGACCGACTCTATCGGGAGCTCCTGACAAAGACAGTCAGGCTTTTAGGGAATGGATTAACACACTCATAAAGGGCCAGGAGTCCATCCTTCCCTGTTTGAGGACCAGGAGAAAACAGAAACCTATCGCCCCGTGGTTCTCTCTCACTTTAAAAGAGGAACAAAGAAAAGTTAGGGCGCTTGAACGAAAGTGGCGACTCAACTATACAGATTCTGACCAAGATATGTATAAAATCGCCCGTCGCCTATACCATGGGTCCATTAAAACGGCCAAAAGGAAATACTACACGGAAGCCATTAATAATAGTAATAACAAACAAAAATAAATCTTCAATATTGTTAATACATTTATTAACCCTAAAACTATGCAGAAAGACATCCCCCCCTCACAGAGTCTCTGCAACACTATTGCAGACTTCTTTGAGGGTAAAATTTTATCACTGACCAAAGACTTCTCGCAACCTCACAGCAATGAGGAGAATAATGTCATTAACTCCGGATTAAAAACTAATACCTTTGCTTCCTTTCAACCGGTAAGTAAAGAAGAAACTCAGACAGAAATCCTCAAAATTACATCAGGATCTCCCTTTGACCCCTGCCCTCCGTTGGTGCTCCATTCACTAATAAAGATTGTTAATCCATTCATTAATAGTATCATAAATTCTTCACTCACCCAGGGTCTGGTCCCTGAGGAATGGAAACTCGCAGCAGTCAAACCCCTGCAAAAAAAAACACTACCGGACCCCGCTACCCTCACAAATCTCCGTCCCATTTCCCTACTCCCAGCCTTCTGCAAACTTACTGAGAAAGCTGTTAATAAACAACTCACTGCCTTCATGGAAAGCAATAACATTTGGCATCCCAACCAAGCAGGTTTTAGATCCCAACATTCCACAGAATCAGCTCTAATCTTTTCCTCTGAAACCCTCCGTGGAGCACTAGATCAGGGAAAGAAAGCAGTCCTGGTTCTATTGGACCTGTCCGCGGCGTTTGATACGGTGTCCCATGCCATTCTGTTGGACCGTCTAGCCGCGGCAGGAATTGTTGGAACCGCACTGAGCTGGATAAAAAGCTTCCTTGCAAATAGGAGACAAGTGGTGGTCTTAGGACAGTACAGATCAGAAGAAAAGTTAGTAGGATCTGGAGTCCCTCAAGGCTCCTGCTTGAGTCCTACACTTTTCAACATATATATGGCCCCACTAATCACCCTTATCTCATCCTTTGGTATAGATACTATTGCATATGCTGATAATACGCAGCTCATTCTGGTACTGGAGAATGACACCTGTGAAGCTGAAAGAAGGCTCCAGGGCTGCCTTACCGCCACGTTCAGATGGATGAACTCGAATCATCTCAAGTGCAATACCGGGAAAACTGAAATCCTTCCCTTTGGCAAAGGTAATACCTTCAATCCCTCATTGTGGTGGCCTGAGGATGCCATTGCCCCCCCTAGCACTGCCTCTTCAGTCCGTAATCTAGGGATCAAATTTAACCCCACCTTGAGCTTCAAACAGCAAGCCACAGCCGTAGCAGGGACCTGTTTCGGAATCATCAAAGGGCTCAGGAAATTCTACGACCTAATTCCCTTCTCTGCAAGGAAAACGGTCGCAGTAGCCCTCATCACCTCCCGCATTGACTATTGTAATAGCCTATATGCAGGGACTAACAGAGAAGTCTGCCATAAATTACAAATGGTACAGCATGCGGCTGCCAGACTAGTGCTAGGATGGAAAAAGAAAACCTCAGCTACGGCAGCAATGAACCTTCTACACTGGCTGCCCATCAACAAAAGGGTGCTCTTTAAAATTCTATTGATCACCTTTAGGGCTTTCAATGGAAAGGGACCCAACTACATACTAAAAATGTTCAAACACTATAACCCCACGCGATGCCTCAGGTCTCAAACGGCCAATCTTCTTACCATTCCTAAGTTCAGACTCAAGACTAAAGGAGGAAAATCCCTGGCAGTACTAGGCTTCAAGGCCTGGAACCTCCTTCCCTCTTTTCTCCGTCAAATCCCCACAGAAGCAACCTTCAGAAAGGCCCTCAAAACTTGGATTTTTGCTCTCTCTGAACGGGAATGCAAAAATCTAGTCTAAATACCTTCCCTTTCCGCCTAGATCATTAGGATTTGAGTCTTCTCTACAGCGCAAAGATGCTCCCTGGAGTGCAACCTGCGCTCTATAAAAACCTCATTACATTACATTACATTACCATGTGAAAAAACCTTCTGCTGTGACATCATGAATCATGTTTGAGAAAAAACTATTTTCTCATGATTTTCCCACAGAGGTTTGGAAGGTGATCTATAAGCTAAACTGAGAGCATATTTTATGTAAATTCACATTATCTTTCTCAGTCATGTGAGAATGAAGTCTGACATTCTCAGTAAAACATGTACATCCAACAAGGGCAGATACTGTCAGTTGATTCCTTTGTGTTCTACTGCAGCTTCCCAGAGTGTTCTAAAGAACATCTAGAGCGCTAACAGTCCTACTTATGACAAACGTATTGTACACCTGAAGCCATCTTGATTGGAATAAAGTGGCAAGTCTTAAAACATTTAATTTAAAAAGGAACAACATGACGGGGTTCATTTTGCCATAGAAATTATGATTAGTGTTGTAGAAAGAAAAATTAGGGCACATTTTGACTTCTCAAATCCTCTTCTATTTCATGAAAAAATTCTGACATGCAGACTGAAACATGCACTTTGAATACCAGCAGCAGACTTCCCTGGTGAGCAGTGGCTTTACTACAGTGATCTAATGAGCAACTAGAGTGCTAACATTCAGAATGTATGGCAAATGTGTCACACATCTGAATGCCTTCTTGATGGAACCAAAGTAAAAAACTGAAAGTATTTCCTACTGAGGAGACTGCAGTAAATGAGGAAATTAGGAAACTTCATAACAAATAAATCTCCCAAGATGACCACCAGAGACAAAAGAGCCCAAATGTAGCCCAAATATCACCCAGATGTAGCCCAAGTATAGCCCAATAACAGAATGTCCCAGAGTGTTCTTAAGAACAACTAGAGCGCTTACTGTCTTACTTATGACAAAAGTATGGCACAACTGAAGCCATCTTGATTGGAATAAACTGGTAACACTTAAAACATTTAATTTAAAAGGAACACAATGAGGGGGGTCATTTTGCCATATGAAATTATGATTAGTGCTGAAGAAAGAAAAACTAGGGCACATTTTGAGTGACTTCTCAAATCCTCTTCTATTTCATAACAAAATTCTGATATGCAGACTGAAGCATGCACTTTTAATACCAGTAGCTGACTTCCATGGTGAGCAGTAGCTTTACTACAGTGACCTAATGAGCAACTAGAGTGATAACATTAAGAATTTATGGCAAATGTGTGACACATCTGAATACCTTCTTGATGGAATCAAAGTAAAAAACTGAAAGCATTTCCTACTGAGGAGACTGCAGTAAATGAGGAAATTAGGAAACTTCATAACAGATAAATCTCCCAAGATGGCCACCACAGACAAAAGAGCCCAAATGCAGCACAAATATCACCCAGATGTAGCGCACATGTAGCCCAATGACAAAAGTGTGCAAAACAGTTATTTTTTTGAGTATTTGCAGTTTTATATAGAGCAGACTTGTCATGTATTGGAGTGCTTTACATGAGCATTGGTTACATAACAAAAGATCAAATTCATTTTGGTTGTAGACATGGGGAGATTAAGTGATTTGACCAGAATCACAGAATGTTGAGCTGAAGCAGAAACTCCAACCTGGTTCCCCAGTTGCAAAGTCTGCAGCTCTGGAAGTAACACCACATCCTCTCCCCTAGGTGCAACATTTAATCAAGTGGTCAACTGGATAAAAAAACATAAAGATTACAAATAATTTAAAAGCTCTTTGTCGCTATTTGAAAACTCAGAAAATATGTCCTCATTGTAGTTTTTTAGAGTACTAATTATAATTTTGATGCAAAAAAGACCCTATCATATATGTCATTTCTAAAGGAAATGCTCTAGGTAATACAGTTTTGATTACATCAGGATGATGTCAGGCGTTCCACACTTTTGTAATAAATATAGAATGTTAGCAATCTAGTTGTTCATTGGGATACTGTTGAGAGGCAGAGGCCAGGGGCACGGTCTCTGAAAATTGAAGGCAGGTAGGAGAGTGCAGAGGCAACAATTTGACCTCACTGGGCAGGCAGGAAGGGCAGTGGCAGCACAACAGACTATGGAGGGCGGTGGAAAGGGGGGCAGGGGCAACAAACCAACAATACAGGACTGGCAAGAGAGGCTGTGGAAATATAATAGACCATTGTGGGCAGGAGGACGAGGCAGTGGTAGTACAACCATACATGCCAACAGAGCCGATTCAGCCAGGAAATGTCCAATGTTTTTAAGCTCAAATGCGTTTTATTTGATCTGTCTCCTGTCTACAATCTCCTCTTTTTCAATGTAACTCAAAGGGGAAAATCAGTATCCCAGTTTTTTTTCAAAATCTCCCTCTTACCAAGTTCAAAATGTTCACAAGTATGGTACATTGGATCATGGTAAGCAGGAGGAATTGGGATAGGGACATGGACTCGGATAACAGAGGACAGTAGGGACATGGAGAGGTGCACCAAACTGACCCTATAGGGCAGGCATCAGGGTTTGCAGCAGCGTAATGCACCACACACGGCATGTGGGACGGGAGTGCAGCACAACAATCCATAGAAAGCAATAGGGAGGGGACAGGACCATGCACATGGACAACAGAGAACAGAGGGGACTAGGCAATGGTAGCTAGCTGACCATAATGGACAGACAGGAGAGAAAACTACAGCATAACAGACCATAAAGGGCAGGAGGGACGGAACAGGGGTATTACAATGGAACAGATAAGCCAGGAGGGAGGGAATAGGGGTCTGCACATGGAAACAGAGGGCTGGGGGCAAGGGGGCAGGGCAGGAGCAGCAAGATGACCATGGAGGTGAGGCAGGATGGGCACTAGAAACAAGACACACCATGGAGAGCAACAGTGAGACTATGATGGCATACACACAGACCATGGAGGGAAGGTGGGAGGGGGTCAGGGGCAGCTAGCTGACCACACAGGGAAGGTGGGAGGGGCCATGGCAGCACAGAAGACCATGCATGGCAAGCGGGAGGGTTAGTGGCAGCACAATGGATATGATGGGCAAGAAGGGGGGTGCAGGGGCATGCACAAAGGACCATGGAGGATAGAAGGGAGGGTCAGGGCCTGGGCAAAGACAAGAGAGTTCAGGGGAAGGGGCCTCACAACAGACCACGCGGGGCAGGCAGGAGGAGCAGTTGCAGCACAACAGACCAGGGAGGGCAGAAGGGTGTGGCAGTAAAATGGACCATGGAGGACAGGAGGAAGGGGATAGGGGCATGGCATGTGGACAGGCAGGGTGGAGGTGACAGGGACAGGTTACAGTCATCTGACAATGCTAGACAGGTTGGAGGGGAGTGGCTGCTCAACAGAACACTCAGAGTAGATAGGAGTGGCAGGTCCATGGAACATGGTGGTCAGAAATGATGGAGCAGGGGCATGCATGCAAGACATCGGAGGGCAGGGGGAAGGAGAATAGGGTCAGCAAGCTAAGCACAGAGGCTAAGCAGGAGGACAATGATGGGTCATAGAATTGGGCAATGGAGGGCAGGAGGAGTGGACTGGTACATCATGCTAAATGGAGGGCAGTGGCAGCACATCAGACCATGCATAGCAGGAGGGAGGAGGCTAGTCCATGGATTCAGACAACAGAGGATAGGGAGGAGGTGGATGGGGCAGCAAGCAAACTGTTTAGAGAAGGTGGGTATTAGGAACTTTATTGTTTTTAAAATATGTGTCTGTGCGAACTACTTAAAATAAGAACAAGTATGCAGCATAATATCACTTTTATTCAGGAAGAAGAGGACGCTTGTGACTGTGACTCTGGGCTCACTTGGCAGAAACACCCCCGACCCTCCACCCCCATCGCAAAATGTAATGCCTGTGAAAAGGGTAGGTGGACGCATTGTTATATAGAACATAGTCTTGAGAGCACGATCGAAAATGAAAACTAGATATAGTATATGGTATAAACTATGCACCAAAAAGTGTGATATAAGATGAACCGGGGCGTGATATATAATATGCTATACATTGTGCGCAAGGATAGATTCATTGAAGAGCGCGAGATAGCACAGGCAATAGCGTGTGCTATGCGATAAGCACCTTGGAGTGTAATATGCACAGGGCAGTGTTGTGTAACCTAACTAGTCTCTAAAGTTGTAATATAAAATATGTGCTGGGGAGTGTAACATTGCATATGCACTGGGACAAAGATATGGATCCCAGATTGTAATATGTATGGCATAGAGCTGTGCGTTATAACATAGACATTGAGGAAGGCACGTTAGATGGGGCAATATAACCTTGCTAAGGCAAGTGTGGCATGACATATTCACATGGTGGTGTTACAGTGCACATGGGCTATAGAGTGTCATAGCATTCGCACTAGCTGGTGGAATACAACACAGAGGTGTGTGGCACTCGGCGGGTACTGGTGGGTGTAACACAGCATTCGGCTCAGCCAGGAGCACGCTGTGTCTCTCAAGTGAGGTTCAGCTCCTTTCCAGAGAGTAAAATTAAAAGTATTACACATCCGGCGGTTGATGTGTGTTTTATTAACCGTGAGGGGGGTTTCTTGCATAGTTTGGTAGAATTTTTGTCGAATCCCCTTTGAATGGCTTGGTGTGCGTGTGTATTAAATGTGCCCGTCAATAGCTACACATGTTTGTATAAATAAACAACAAGGGTGTCTACTTGGAGAGTACCCACCGGCGGGGGCGCCGGGATTAGTCACGGTAGGGCGTCAGACACGTCAGAGCTTCGCTAGTGGTGTAAATACATTCCACGTGGATTCATTGTATGCATAGTCGTCTTTTAATGAATATCACGCAAATCGTCATGGTGATAGGTACATACGGGTTGTCCAGCATTTCCTAGGTGTTTCTATAAATATATATTTTTTTTAAATAATAAAAAAACAAAGGCCGGGCCCGGGGGATGGGGTCCCCGGGGCCATAAGTGGCCGGAGGAGTGGGGCAACGCAGCCCCCCTCCTAAAGAATTTAAAAAATAAAAAAGGCAATGACCCGGGGGTTGGGGTCCCCGGGGCCGATTAAGGCCTTGGGAGGGCCAAATGTATTATTTTCAACAACAAAAAAATTAGGGTGTAGGCCCTGGAGGATGGGTCCCCAGGGCCAATAAATTAGAAAAAGAAGGGGGGCCACACAGCCCTCCTTCTTAAAAACAGAAAATAAATAAAAGACCGGCATCACGCCGGATGCCACTCCCCCTCCTTGCAGCACTCTGCAAACGCGCCCCCTGGCCAGTTGTAAGTTGGGGAATTAATTACCCTTCAATACTGAGGGTCCCTGAGGGCCAACTAGCCGAACAGGTATCTCCAGTATGCGCCAGGGAGCTGCGGTGCAGACAGGTGTTCTGAGGCCACGCCCCTTTTTACACCTCTATGCAACGCAGCTCTGTGGTGCTTACTGGAGGTACCTAGTGGGCTAGTTTGACCCTAGGGACCCTTAGGTTTCAAGGGTACTTAATCGCTCAACTTAGAACAGCCACAGGGCGCGTTTACACAGTGGTGAAGGGAGGGGACGGGGCCTGAGGTGACGTGTATAAACACGCCCTGTGGCACGTTTTAAGTTGGGGAAATAATTACCTTTCAATCCTGAGGGACCCTGGGGGCCAACTAGCACACCAGGTGCTTCTAGTAAGCGCCACTGCTCTGCGTTGCAGAGAAGTGGTGCAGGCCGAGCCCCTTTTTACACCTCTCTGCAATGGCGCTTACTGGACGTACCTAGTGGGCTATTTTGCCCCTAGGGACCCTCAGAATTCAAGGGGACTTAATCTCCCAACTTAAAAAGGCCACAGGGCATGTTTACACAGTGGGGAAGGGAGGGGACGGGGCCTGAGGTGACGTGTGCAAACACGCCCTGTGGCGCGTTTTAAGAGGTAGTTTTAATCCCCTGCCCTATTATATACTAGGGGTTTACAGAGAAGGTCATGCTAATCACAGGGGGACCCCAACGCATAGTGTTACCTAGTGTATGTAGGTGTTTTCACTGTATTCTGAGTGTCTTTTAACATAGCACTGGCTCTAGGACTGGTTAGTCAGACTCAGTTACCACCAGTATCCGTCTGAAAAAGTTGAGGGTACAGGATGCTTCTTTCTGCTCTTCTGTTTGTTCTTTCTGCACTTTATCCTTCTTCCTGCACTTTTCTTCGTCTTTGAGGACTTCTGTTGCTTCTTTCTGCATTTTTTTTTTCTTTCTGTGCGTTTTTTCTTCTTTATTCACATGTCCTATCTCTGTAGGCATAGTTAGAAATTAGCATTTAAAAAACCTTTGAAATTCACTGAAAAATCCATAGTTTTCAGGCACGTTATAGTTAGGAATTAGCATTTAAAAAACCTTAGAAGTTCACTGAAAAAGCCATAGGTTTCAAGGGCGTTATAGTTAGCTGGACTTTTCCATTGAAATTCCCCCGTTATAGCTATGAATTGCGCGCCCGCAATGCACTGCTGATGACGTCACATATTATATCACTCATGACATGGTCAGTGACATCACTCATGACATCACTGATGACATCTCAAATGACATCACTGATGATATTTGCCCCCATGACTGGTTCCTACTCAAGGAGAATAATTGAAGCACTTTCCACAGGCTACACACCCACTCAGGGGAGATTGTTACACGTTGCAGGACTACGCATCCCAGAATGCCTATGACTAATTTGACAACGTCCACTAGAGGGCAACAGAGTAAATAAATTGGTGCATTTACTTACGCAACAAGTTCGTGCTGCCTGTGGTATCTGGCCCCGAAGAAGATGCGTCAAGGTTTGAAACGCGTGGGGGAGATGGACTGAAATACACAACAGAGCATATCAAGAAAAACATATGCATATGCAATCAACCATTAACAATCGAATAAGGAAGAATATTGCAGATAGGAAGGGAATCAAGGGGGTTTAAGAACTTCTTGAATTGCATGCGAAAATATAGGAAATCCTTTGGCAGCTTTATCTAAAAACTAAGTAATTGGTGACCATAATTGTAGCCTTTTCAAAACCAGAGACAAAGGATGCATATATGCAGTATCTAATCTATGATTGTAACATATTGCATACCAACATGCTTTTGATGATAACTGCTTAAAATCTTTCTAATGCTTCATGATTCTTTGAAAAATAAATGCCAATAAAGGGGCAATCATGCGCACATTAAATCAAACATTAGCCCACACAGCCCAGCAGACCCGGCAGCAAGAAAGCCCCATGGTTCACCGACGAACTCAAGAGCTCCAAGAAGAACTGCCGAGCACTCGAGATAACCTGGCGCAGAGACCCAACACCGAACAACATGACTGCCCTCAAGCTCGCCACCCGAAAACATCACCAACTGATCCACGCCACCAAGAAAACTGCATTCAAGGACCGACTGGACAACAACGCACACAACAGCAAGGAACTCTTCAACATCGTTAAAGAGCTCTCCAACCCCAACGCCGGAAACAACGACATCACCCCTTCGCAAGACCTCTGCAACTCCCTCGCCTCCTACTTCCACAACAAGATCGCGGACATACACAACAGCTTCAACACTCAACCGACGCACGCCATGACTGAACCACTGCCCCCCACCACCACTCTCCTCGCCTGGACCCCGATCAGCACCGAAGACACCATCCGCACGATGAACTCCATCCACTCCGGATCTCCGACCGACCCCTGCCCTCACCACGTCTTCAACAAGGCCGACGCTGTCATCGCACCCCACCTGCGGGACATCATCAACACCTCCTTTGACACCGCTACCTTCCCGGAGAGCTGGAAGCACGCCGAACTCAGCGCTCTACTAAAGAAGCCATCAGCCGACCCCACCGACCTCAAGAACTACCGCCCCATCTCGCTGCTCCCGTTTCCTGCAAAAGTCATCGAGAAGACCGTCAACAAGCAGCTGGCCGCCTTCCTCGAGACGAACGGATCCCTCGACCTCTCGCAGTCTGGATTCCGGGCCAACCACAGCACCGAGACCGCCCTGATCGCAGCCACCGATGACATCCGAGCCCTACTCGACAATGGAGAAACAGCGGCCCTCATCCTCCTAGACCTCTCCGCGGCCTTCGACACTGTCTGCCACCGTACCCTAGTGCGGCGCTCTCAGCAACGTCGGAATCCAGGAGAAGGCACTGGAATGGATCATCTCGTTCCTCACCGGAAGGACACAGAGAGTCCGCCTCCCCCCGTTCAGATCAGAAGCCACCGAAGTCATCTGCGGCGTTCCTCAAGTCTCCTCGCTCAGCCCAACCCTCTTCAACGCCTACATGAGCCCCCTCGCAGCCATCGCACTCCAACACAACCTCAACATCATCTCCTACGCCGACGACACCCAGCTGATCCTCTCCCTCACCAACGACCCCGCCACCGCCAGAGCCAACCTACACGAAGGGATGACAGACGTAGCCAAGTGGATGACGAACAGCCGCCTGAAACTGAACTCGGACAAGACGGAAGTCCTCATCCTGGGATCTTCACCCTCCGCCTGGGACGACTCCTGGTGGCCCCCCGCCCTGGGCAGCGCACCCAAACCAACAGACCACGCACGCAACCTGGGCTTCATCCTGGACTCCTCCCTCTCCATGACCAGACAAGTCAACGCCATCTCCTCGTCATGCTTCAACATCCTGCGCATGCTACGTAAGATCTTCCGGTGGATCCCCACCGAGACCAGGAAGACGGTCACCCAGGCCCTCGTCACCAGCCGTCTGGACTACGGCAACTCCATCTACGCCGGAACCACCGCCAAACTCCAGAAGAGACTCCAGCGGATTCAGAACACCTCAGCACGACTCATCCTGGACATCCCCCGACGCAGCCACATCTCCGGACACCTGAGCGATCTGCACTGGCTCCCGGTCAACAAGAGAATCACCTTCCGTCTCCTCGCCCACGCACACAAAGCACTACACAACCAAGGCCCAGGATACCTCAACATCCGCCTCAACTTCTACGCTCCCACACGCCAGCTTCGTTCGACCGGCCACGCCCTCGCCGCCGTCCGCCGCATCCAAAGAGCCACCACAGGAGGAAGGTCCTTCTCCTACCTGGCCGCCAAGACCTGGAGCTCCCTCCCGACCCACCTCCGCCTGACCCAGGACCACCTTGCCTTCAGGAAGCAGCTCAAGACCTGGCTGTTCGAGCAGTAGCGGACCCCCCTCCCCTAGCGCCTTGAGACCCTCCGGGTGAGTAGTGCGCTATATAAATGCCTTGATTGATTGATTGATTGATCTGATACACTTCCTAGGAAAACATTTAAAATAGAGTAGGGTATATTTAAACAAAATATGGAATTAATCCGATCCCAAACTTGATGCCAGAAAGTGGGGACATAGGAACAAGTACAAAGTAAATGTTTAAGGTCAGCCTGTTGTGCAAAGCACGTCCAACATGTATCTGGATTATCGGAACAAATTCTATGAAGAAGAACAGGCCTTGCAAAAAGTCTATTCTAAACAAAAAAATGGTTTGCATAGTATTGGCTGCAAAGGATGATTTTTCTAATTTTGATCCTTGTAGAGACAGGTATAGTAACTTTAAGGTCAGCTTCCAAAGTAAATTCGATTAGGGATTTATGACGATCACTAATAGTATGTTGGAGTAGCGAATATATGGAAGAGGCCTTTGAATTTGTGAGCAGAAAATTGGTCAAATTGATGTAAGATGATGAGTAAATAAGAGCAGCTGACTTAAAGGAATTGTATGCCTGAAATATGACATTTTGAGGGAGCAGAAATTCAAGATGAGAAGCAGATGATAAACCAAGCAATGTAGAATCCTCTGAGAAAGGAATAAAAGATTCAATTGTTTAACACAAAGTATCCCTTGAGTTCTCCAAGAGGGCCAATAAAAAGACCTAATATTTAGTTGTATCAAATGATTATGCCAGATTGGAGAATTCTAAAAAAGTTTCCAAGTTTATAAGGTGACATAGAATTACTGAACTCAGCAAATTACCTGTATGGCGAGTAATTGGAGTACATATCTTCTGATGCATGAGGGTGAACTTGATAATTTCAGAAAACGAAAACCAAAAGAGAAACTCTTGTTGTAAGTCAACCCATAATTGAGTGAATAAAGAAGATTAATAAATCCAATGAACATATTGCTTTACAAGAAATGCTTTGTGGCGATTAGCAAAATCCAGAAAATGTACACCTCCCTCCACTTTGGGAATCTTCAATTTAGATAGGGACATACAAGATTTTGTGTTATTCCAAATAAAAGAGGATAAGATAGAATACAATTTCCTATAAGATTTAAGTGGGATATTTAATAGAATATTAGAAATAGTAAATAAAATAATAGGAACTAACATCATTTTAATTGCATCCAGCCTGCCCCATCAAGATAAGTAAAAAGCATGCCATCTAGAAATTAAGGAAGTAACTTTGTGAGTGCGCGCATCTACGTTGAAATTGAAGAGGCAAGAGAGGGAATGAATTAAAGACCCAGATATTTAATTTAAGTAGATCTCCATATAAAGTTAGAGGAAAAGAAGTCATGTTTAAAAGTAAGTTTAGTTGAAGGTAACATTTTGCATTTGTCAGTATTTAATTTATAACTAGAGAGATACAACCTCTTCTGAGAAGGCAAGAATGTAGGATTGAGGTTGAGATATAAATAATAAGATGTCATTTGCATATGCAGCCAGTTTAATATGTTGAGCATTGCAGGAAGACCCACTGATAGAAGGATTTTGTGTAATCTTGTACCAGAAAGGCTCAAGTGATGAATTAAAGAGGAATGGAGATAAGGGACAACCCTGCCTAACTGCCCTGCCCAAAGGAAAAGAAGCAGAAGTAAGACGATTATCACAAATGGTAGATTTTGGGGATGAGTACTAGAGGGAGACCAAGTTAAACATTTTAGGGCCAAAACCAAACCAACGAAGAACATGAAATAAAAAAGACCAACTAACCTTGTCAAAGGCCTTTTCAGCATCTAAAGCAATGGCTGCCAATGGTTCAGGGAAGCCAGCAGGCTTAGATATAACATCAAAGAATAGACTTGTATTATTTGAAAGGTATCGCCCTGAGACAAACCCTGATTGCTTCTACCCAAGAAGATTAGGAAGAAGAGGCTGCAGCCTAGTGGCAAGGGCCTTGCCAAAAATATTATAATCTAAATTGACCAGAGTGATGGGTATATACTTTTTGCTATAATGTAAATCTTTACTGTCTTTAGGGATAAGACAATTAAGTGCTTCGAGGAAAGAATCAGAAGACATGGAGGAATCAGAAAAACATTTTCTTAAATTAAGTAATTTGGGTAAACGAATATGAGAGAAATGAAAATAAAATTCTGTGGTAAAACCATCGGGCCCAGAGGCCTCATCTTTTTGGAGGGAAAGCATAGCAAGATGTTACTCCAAAAGCAATAGTTCCGTTTCGAAAGAAGAAATATCTATATGAGAAAAATCCGATTTTTGAATATAGGAGAGATAATAGAGAATGTCTTGATCAGAATTTAAATATTCAGGTGTACATAAATTGGCATAAAAGGAGTGGAATTGGTTCAAAATGTCTGGATCAAGAGCGTGCATGTGACCAAAATCATCTGTCATAGATTCAATAAATAGCTTGTTTTTTAATTCTAAGATAATTTGCTAGCAACTTGTGAGATTTATTTTGGCCATCATAATATTTGCCAATATACTTAAGAAGATAAGAGGAGACACGCTCAGTGGAAACTTTATTAAAGATAATTTATCTGCAATAAGGTGTTGTAGAGACTGCTGTGTGCGAGATGTGAAATAAATATGTTCAAGACTTTTGATGTTCTGAAGTAATGTTTTAGAAAGAGTCTAGGAAGCTTTTCTTTTCTTGGAGACAAAATTTATGATAAAATCTTGAGCCGAAGCCTTAAAAGCCTCCCAAATGATCCAAAAGGGAAAAGTATCAGAAAGAAAGAAAGGAAGTGAAGGAGGATGCAAAATTAGTGTCCAACAAAAGAGAGTTATTGAATCTCTATAGTTTAGGAGAGTTGCGTGTAGGTTAAACATCAAGTTGAACTGACACTGGGGTGTGACCGGAGATTAGAATAGTGCCAATCTCTGTACTATGTAAAGATTGAGTAAGATGATGAGAGAGAGAAATAAAATCTATCCTAGAATGGGTGTAATGGACTGTAAAAAATAGGTGTATTCCCTCAAGGAAGGATTGCATAAGCGCCAGGTATCCATCAAGTGGCTTTGACGGACAACATGCACAAAGTTGTTTTTGTTTTATTGGTGATATAATGAGCTAAAGAGTGTCTATCTACAATGGGATTGAAACAATGCTTACAATCCCCTGCTGGTATTAATTTGTCATCTGAATGCTTCAATAATTTCTTAGCCACAGTAGACCAAAACTGGCAAGCAGGAGCAGTAGGACCAGTAGCCTTCCCCATATTCTTTAAACTTCTTTGCCTTTATATGCATGACCTTGTAGGGGAAGGGTCTTCTCTTTATGAGGCAGAAATTACAACCATATATCCCGGCGCGGCAACTCAGGTCGAGTGACCGATTGCTACTATGCCCAAAACGCATCAGAACTACGAAGCACGGAGGCAGCGCCTTCGCTTTTTGAGCCCCCTACCAATAGAACAGGCTACCTTTATCTGTTCGAGCATGTATGCACTTTACTGCATTAAAAAACTCCTGAAAACCTGGCTTTTCTCTCAGTAGTCAAATCTCTCTTTACTTCCGTATTGCAACAGTGCCTAGAGATCCCGCTAGGGATGATTCATGCACCTAACAAATGTAACTCATAAATAAATATATAAATACACATTAAACAAAATAATAGGAACTTTGTTGATAGATAGTACAAGTAATAACCATCTACCCTCTGAGTTTGACTCTTGTGAAAGCATCTGAAACTTTAACAGTTTATGGCACAGGATAAGAATGCCATTTGTTTTCCAATGCCTGGTGAGAAAAACACAGAGTAGACCCAATCCCTGCATATTTTCATGCAGTCCTGTTCCTTAAGGTGTGTTTCCTGCAGACACACAATGTGAGCATTGAGAGTAGACAACTGTGATACAACATTCTGATGCTTAAGAGGGGAATTCAACTACCTAACATTCCAAGAAACAACTGTCAAGAACATTGCAAAGAAGCAGTGTAATAAGTACAATAGGAAATATTCATTAAAAAAGTGAAAAATCAACACATAATTAATAGGAATAAATACGTTTAAGTTGCCTTGCCGCAGTAATGACCTGCAACAGCTCTGTATACTCTAAAAATATAGGATGACTCACTGAGGTTTCATAAATATGGTTGGAGTTTTAGGAAGATGCCCAAGTCTATGAGCTCGTTGGATGTCTAAAGAGGTACCTTCCAGAAGACCTAAAAGCTGTGGCAGGAAAGTTTTGAAAAAAGATGTAGGATTGGTACCCTCCATGCTATCGGGCAAACCATAAATACAAAGGTTGTTCCTTCGACTGTGATTTTCCAAATCTTCAACCTGTCTATGCTGACTAAATACCTGCTACTGAAGAAGAGAAACCTTAGATGGAGTGTCTTTGAAATCACAGATTTGATGCTCTGCAGTAGAAATGCGTTCCTCCATAAGATTCCATATTTCTGAAATATTGGGAAATCTAATATTTGTTTTTTCTATAAAGGGGCGTAAACCTGTTTCCTCTAAAAGTAAGTCTAGAGAAGCACTAGGAAGAGAATTAGAGGGCGAATTTTAGGTGCAGCTTTGCTGGTAACAGGTTAAACAGCTGCGGCTGATATGACTGAGGAAGAGGATGCACCAGCACTCTTGTGTGGCGAGATACCCTCAATTTTGCGAAGCTCCAAAGCAGATCTAGAAAGCTTGCCTGAAGAATGTCCTGTAAAATATTTTCTTTGTTGTGGCCTGCTCATACACAAACGCCTGTTATAAAAGGCTGTGAAAGGTAATCATGATGAAGAAAAAAAAAGGAGACCCTCAGCCAGACCAATACGTAATAAATTCTTCTTAGAAAAGGCTTGCAAGGGCACAAAAGCACAATAAATTAAGCAACTTCAATCCCTAGCGTGAACCAGCTAGTGAAAACAGGAGCCAGGAACTTGCAAGGAAAATGGCATGACTAAATAGTTTCTCCAGGAAAAAATAGACTTAAGAAAGAGCATACATGGAAATGTGTGCTTCCATTCACATAATAGGTATCAGCTTCAAACGTGCCTCTGCTTTAAGAGTTAATCCTCCCATCCAAGCCACTGCCCTTAATCTACATAATTAACCGAGGAGATGTCATGCTGCAGCACATTCTCCTCAGTGCACCATAAATCTGAAGGAGCTGGTGACTGGAAGGTTCATTCTCAGAAAGGAGAGAATTATACACTCCCAAACCTAAAACACAGAGCAAGCAGCATTGTAGAGCTCCCTGGATAATTTCCGGGCAGAAAGCTCAATGCACTAAGAGAATTTGCTGCTCCTCTAAGGTTTCTTTGTGTGCCCCCTGGCAGAGCCTCAGCATCGCACCGTCATCTTGAGCCAGCACCAAGCCACGCCACAAATGATTGGATTCTTGATATAGGAAAAGCTGTTGATTCACGTGTTTTTCAAGATTGTACCAGCAGCAAAAGAGATTGGCCTTAAGTTGGATAGAATACAAGGGTCCACAGATGTTTTTTTCACAAGAGGAAGAATCTTCCCTTGTTTCCAGGAACAGGGAACCGTGGGTGTCGCTAGCGACACGGTGAGCACCATGTTCACCAGAGGATTGATGATGGAGGTCCCTGAGGTTAATAAATTAGGCGGACAAGGGTCCAATGGAGAGCCTTATTTAAAAGTGCTCAAGGGTGTCAGTGATCTCTACATTGAAATAGGCTTGAAGTGGTGGGAGTCACATTGGCTAAGTGGACCATTTTGGCTTCCAAAGAGAACAGTGACTTATCCGCAAGGCAAAAAGATGGAGGACTATCTGGCATGGATTTCAAGATACAGGAATGGAAGTAATGTTAAGTATTGTAAGTGAGGCCAGTGTCTTCCCTGGATGGCCTTTTTATGCACTGCACTGGGTTCTTGTCGGTTCCATAGCAGCACCTTTATCTTCTTTTCATTCAATATCACACATTAACTGGAATCATGTTTTATGGGGCCTACCATGGAATGATTTCACGGTATGTTTCTCAGAACCTACAGAGATCAGCTGCGGATTGCCCCAGGGCTCATCCCTGAGCCCCACCCTCTTCAAAGTCTACAAGCTCCCCCTCATGGCCATTGTCAGGGACCGTGGACTCAATATCCTCTCCTACGCTGACAACAACCAGCTGATCCTCTCCAACAAACTCACAGCCACCAAAAACAACTTTCACAGCAGAATGAAGGCCGTTGCTACCTGGATGAAGACAGCTGCCTCAAGCTCAACTCGGACAAGACCAAAGTACTCATCCTGTGACCTGCCACCCTCAGCCTGTGACAACTTCTGTTGGCCCACTACACTGGGAAACCTCCCACCCCTACGGACCACACGCCCAACCTCAGCATCATACTGGACTTCTTGTTTACAACTAACCACCAAATAAACACCGTATCCTCATGTTTCCACATGCTCTGCCGGGCTTTGAAAGACATTCAGACGGATACCCACAGAATCTAGAAAGATCCTCACCCACACCAAAAGCAGACTTGACTATGGCAATGCAGTCTATGCAGGCATCACCCAAAAACAGCTCAATAAGTACAGAACGTCCAAAGCACCGCTGACAGACTGATCTGTGACATCCCCCAATGCAGCCACATAACACAACACCTTTGACAACACCACTGGCTCCCAATAAACAAGAGAATCACCTTCAAGCTTCTTACACATGCCTATGAAGTTCTCCAGACTCCAAGATATCTGAACCACCTCCTCTCAGTTCACGTACATGCCAAACAACTAAGATCCGGCCAACATTCCCTAGCCACCGTCTCATGGATTCACAAGACCAGAACCAGAGGAAGATCCTTCTCTTACCTTGCTGCCAAGACCTTGAACACCATGCCCCTCCACCTCAGGCAAGCCCCGTCGCTGACCCAATTCAGGAAGAACCTCAAGACCTGAATCTTTGACTGAACCTCCATACCCAGATGGATCAGCAGCTTCCCCTCAGCACTTTGAGACCCTCATGGGTGAGTAGCCATGCTATACAAACTCCTGATTGATTGATTAATTGAGTGATTGATTGATTGATTGATTAAATGATTGATTGATTAATTGATTGATTGATTGACTGGTTGAACTTGACAGGCCGCTCAAGCTTATTGGCCTTCATCAATTATTTTGTACAATTAAGGCACAGAATTTTCACTTTTGAATTTCAAATGTTTTCATTTCTCCTTGTTTTTTACAACTCTTCATTTGTACTGCGTTGTACAGAACACATACAAAGTGTGAAAATCTTCTTTCTTTTCTTTTTTAAGCATTTTTTTTGTACAGAAGGGGCCATTTCCTGCACAAAAACTATGTTCATTATAACACCAACATCCTTGCACTAATACACAAGGGTGTCTGCATTGGTATGGCAGCCAAAACTGTGCCATGGCACAGAGAGAGCAGAATAGTACCACATCTTAAATATTGTGGTGCTTTGTTACCTCCTCTACACGCAACGCAGCACAGCATTTTGTTCTGTGCTGCATGTTTTTTTAGTAGTCTGGGCCTAACTGAACAATCTGTATGCATCATTTTACACTACTACATCAGGAGTCCACATGCACACTTTAAGGGCAGAAATTATGGCAAATAGTACTGCCAATTTAATTAACTGTCCAAGAAAACTCCAAAGTCGAGAGACAAATCTACCAGACTAAAAGCACTTGTTTCTAACTATTTACTAGACAATGCTTTTATTAAGGTGGTGTAACACCCCAAACAACAACCCTGAAACTACGCCCCTGAATGTAGTGTGAGAAAGTGGTTTATTAGTTGGCACAAAATTGTTTCAACCACAAGTAATAATACAACTGTATTTTTATGTTCGGTGAAAGGTTTCATTCATTCATTTTAATTTAAGGTCAAACTCTGGGGAAGTTTTACACAATGTGTTGCAAGTCAATAGCTGTACCAAGCTAAAACAAGGAGAATTGGCCTTATTAGATTGAATGCACCGCCCCAGGGCTGTTGTGAACTCGCCCTGCCCCTAGGGCATACAGAGCGGCTTTGAAGCAACGCTCCATTTTTTGTCTGTACAGGCAGCAACCTGCCTACCTGCACTTTCAAGAGAGGTGAGCGATCAAGGAATGGAAATGTAAAGGTCCTTTACACACTCACAGATGATTTGCCATACTTTATAAATCCTGATTGATGGATTGACAAGTTTAACTTAGATGAAAATGTGTAATGCACCAAAATATTAAAAAAAGTTATAAACACAAACCAATAAAAATGCCACTCCAGTTTAACAAATATAGAGAAAAATGAACTGTACAAAATGAGACCAAGTTGATGAATATCCAATAAAGGGAATGGGCGATAGTATTTAAAAAAATATTTAGGAGAAAAGCTCTAATTGTGGTAAATGGTCATATTAGATAGAAAGGGCCTAGGCACAAGTTGAGGTCAACCATGAAGTTGTGCAGGTCTGATACAGCAAGTAGAATGGCCCTGCTAGGCCATAAAGCACGGAAGTTTGAAATAGTTTCATAGTTCTAATTTGTGAAGGTACTCTGTTGTTTTTCTAAGGAATACATCTTTTCCATTTTGGACAAATCTGAAGGCAATATGAACCCCTCTTCTGAAAATCCTCCATCTTGAGATGAAGGAGAAACAACCTATCAGGGCTTGGGTAGTGTTCCTTCCCACAGGAAGTACTCACTTAAAGGGAATGGGTACCTTAAAGGTAGGTAGCCAATTGCCTATTACCTGTCACTCCCTGTAAACACCCCTAAACTTAGTATTTAGGTGGCTCCCCAAGACATTGAATATTAGATGCAATGGAAGAGAAGAAGAAAAGAGACAGAAAATCAGCTGCCCAAGAATTGAAGCCCTGCTGCAGAAGAAAGTGGCACCAATCTCAGCCTGCTGTCTCTAAATGACTGTGAACTTCCCTTGGAGTGAAGGTGTCACTTCCCTGCATACTGCAGCCACTGATCCAGCTAAGTACGGTTTGTCGACCTCCTGCTCTCCAACAACTTTGATGCAGCACCAACACCAAAGGAGGTAAATGCAATCTGGAGGCTCAGATCTGTCTCCTCACCAAGATGGGAAACCCCAGGACCTAATGGAGCTGCACTGAGACAATACCCGATGTGCCAGAACTAGGGGTGGGCGGAATTTGCGTAATTGCGTCACGCAAATCTCCGCGAAACGGTAAAAAATCTCCGCGAACACGCAGAAATTCCGCGAACACGCGGAATTGCTTGTTCGCGATGCTTTTTTCCTGTTCACAATTGCTGTTTGCGTGCTCGGGGAGAAATATCTCACGAACACGCATTTTGAGAACGCGAACAAGCAAAAATTTCACGAAATCGCGGAAAGCAGACTTGAGCAATTTCGCGTTCTCCGCGGAACGCGAAATTCCGCGAATTCCGCAAATTCCGCGAGCGGAACGTAATTTACCGCCCAGGCCTAGCCAGAACCCCTACAGCAAGCACCAAACCGAAGAGTCCACTCTGAACTCCACATACTCCAAGAGCAAGCACCTATCGAGGGATATTGAGATCCCAAAACCCAAGTCTTAAGTGGTCCAGCTGTCCTGAAGATGCGTCTCCAAATTGCCTGCTCCTGACCACTAGTACCTCTTAACGCAAGATTCCCGGCTGAATTATTTGCTCTGCACCAGGCCCAACCAAACCAGATAACAATGTACCAGCTGTGCTCCCTTGGTCCTGAGACCCTTGCAACCGCCTCCCTCGAATGGAACCCACCAGACTTACCTGTAATTACTCTGGTTCAGTGTTTTTCCAATTGTCCCACTTTGTCACAGCGCACCAGCTACCATCACCTTCAGTACCCTGCTCCCAGCCAGATCCGGAATGCTCCAGATCTTCTACTGCTGGGACATTTCACCTGGTCCTGCTATCGAACTATAATGAGAAGGTGACCTTCGTGAAAGCATTGCCTGATGTGATATGCATTGTTTAGCTTTTCCCCATTGAATTCAATGGTGTATCTTTGACACAAAACATATATTTTTCACGCTCTTAAACATCGTAACTCTAAAAGTACTTACTGTATATCAAAGTTCTTTGTCTTAAAATATACATAAAAACCTACTTTATTTTTATAAATTGGTCTCAGATTTATTCTTGAGTGTTTGTCTCATTCATTGCCTCTGTTAGTACAACAAATGCTCAGAACTACCATGTGATGAGCCAAACTGCTGCTTACACTATCATAAATAGAGCATTAGTATTATCTACCTTTGTCCTCTGTAAACCAATAGGGGACCACCAGGACTCTCAACACAGTGTACTTCATTTTGGTGCACTATATAGAGAGCCAGGTTCTTACACCAAGCATAGCAGGTTGAGTTCACTTGGTATCCTTCACAAGTCAGCAGTGTTCTGAGAAACTCTGGGTAAGGGTCCATCTTTGTAGGGTTAACCAGCCTATGGGTGAGGGACACATTAAGACACTCCTAGTTCTTCTCTGACCAATAGAGTAAACATTTTCCCGCCCTCACCTACTAACTTACAGAAGTTCCTGTTTGCCGTACCGCAAACAGGCCAAAATGCCATGTGCAAGTGATTTCCAAGATGGCAACAGCCTTTGGCCACACTAAACCTGTGTTTGAGGGTTTTGGGTATATGGGCGGTAATGTCTTAGGAGCATCACCAGTATCCTCCCATATCTTACAGCAAAACTCAGTTTATAGCATACCCTGTATCCACAATAGACCCAGTGACAAAAGTCGGATAGTGAAAAAGAAGGGCCTTCAGAAACCAGACACCCAATAATTGTCTTGACATCCTGTTCTTTCCCTTTTAAAGTGACACATGGGGCTCAAAAGCCCTTTCAAGCAGGATTTAATAGCCCAGATTCACAGGAGGCCCACAGTTCCCACACTAAATATTCTGAAAAGTGGAGTTTAAAAGAGCTATTTCTGCCCATTCATTTCAACCTATTTGGTGCTCTTGGGAGGAGTTTCCCACATCATTCACATCATATTCATGTCAATTACAGTCAGGGAAAAGCTAGAGAGCAAATGCAATTTTGTCTCATGAACGTTAGATAGGAAAAAGGTGAACTTTAAAAAGGTTCTTGTCCTTCATATTTATTGAAAATCCGATTTCACCATTGAATTGTAATTGAATAACTATTAGAAATAGCTGTTGACATATTTTCCATGTGGTGTGATAGCATTACTAGTATTTAAATCTGTACTCTGGTTTTCTACGTAGGACAATTAGGCCTGCTATTGTGATAATAGATTTTAGGGCCCCGTCAGTGTAGGGACATGCTGAAACTAATTTTCTACATGTGCCACTTTTAAATATTAGGCACCCCAACTTTTATGCTACAAGGCTTCCATAGGGCTGACTTATCGACATTTAAAGGGAAGTTTTCACCAATTACCAACGTTTATTTTAACAGGTCACACTGCTAGTTGTACACTGATAAAGCCGGGCTACATTTGTAAGTCTGAAGCCATGTTTCATTTGTAACACAAGTGGAGAGCACACAGTTGCAGTCTACATATGACATCTAACTTTTCATGCCATGGGTGTATATCCTCACCATATAGAATTGACTTATAGAAAAAATAAATACGGCAATCAGGGATCAGCAAATTTCTACATAATGTATGGGACAGAGCACATACACTGGGCACTGAACAGCAGTGCCTTAGTGTGCAAACTCAACAAAATAGCTATACAAATCAGCATAGATAAAAAAGGGGAATTTTTCCATTTGAACTGATCAGATTATTTATTATAATTTATTTATAGGTTTTATATAGCTCTAGCTAGACCCGAAGTGCTTTACATTGCCATGACAGAAACACAATAGAGTAAAGTCGCTTAACATATGGTGCAAGACACTTAAACTTAAGTTCAAGCAGAAGTAGAGACACATTCATCGAAGAGCACAGCATCCTCAACTTCTCCCAATCCGGCTTCGGAAAAAAAACACAGTACGGAAACCGCCCTCCTGGCTGCAATAGACGACATCCGTACCTTACTGGACAAAGGAGAAACAGCAGCCCTCCTCCTCCTCGACCTCTCAGCGGGGTTTGACACAGTCTCTCACTGCACCCTAATACGCAGTCTCCATGACGCAGGGATCCAAGACAAGGCCCTCGATTGGATCCGCTCCTTCCTCTCTGGCAGAACGCAGTGGGTCAGACTCCCCGTTTCCTCTCAGGCCCTACACATACCACCTGCAGAGTCCCCCAGGGGTCCTCCCTCAGCCTTACGCTCTTCAACGTCTACATGGTTCCGCTCGCCCCCATCGTCAGAACCTACGAGCTCAACATTGTGTCATACACAGATGACACCCAACTCATCCTTTCCCTATCCAACAAACCCAACACCGCCAGACACAACATTCGAGAAGGCATGGAAGCCATCACCAAATGGATAAAAAACAGCTGCCTACAACTAAACACCAACAAAACGGAAGTACTCATCATGGGCCCAAACAAAGATGTCTGGAACGACACCTGGTTGCCCCCTACCCTCGGAAGCCCGCCCACCCCCACGATCACACACACAACCTGGGAATCATCCTGGACTCAGTGCTCAAAATGGACAGATCAACTCTGTCTCGTCCTCCTGCTTCCACGCCCTCCACCTCCTACGTAAGACCCTGAAATGGATCCCCCTCGAACACAGAAAGACCGTCAATCACGCGCTGGTCACAAGCAGGCTCGACTACGGCAACGCACTCTATGCCAGAATAAACAAAAGCCTCACCCGCAAGCTACAGATCATCCAAAATGCTGCCGAAAGACTGGTACTCAACCTGCCAAGACACTGCCACATCTCCCAGCACCTGCTCACACTCCACTGGCTCCCCATCAAAACTACATTCACTTTCAAGATGCTAACCCACGCTCACAAGGCCCTCCACGACACCGGACCAACATACCTGAATAGCCGACTCAAATTCCACGCACCCCAAAGGACCCTACGATCAGCCCAGCTCTTCTACGACGTGGTCCCCTGCATCAGAAAGACCAGATCGGGAGGCTGCTCCTTCTCCTTCTGCATGGCCAGAGCCTGGAACGAACTTCCGCTCCACCTCAGACAGATAACATCGCTCCCCATCTTCGCAAGAAACCTCAAAACCTGACTCTTCGACAATACCCCTCCTTGATGGACTGGAATCTGAGCAAATATGTGCATCAAAGTCATTGATCCAGTCTTAGATTGATATTGGGTTACTTTTGGGGTTGAACATTATTAGTTCTGTTTTGTTGGGGTTCATCTTTTGATGGTTTGAATTAACACAAGATTGTATCTTGCTTAATGTGGTGTTGAGATGTAGGATGTCACTAGTTGATTTGATTTTGTAGTAGATGTGAGAGTCATCAGCATAAAGGTAAAATTTGATCCCAGCTTGCTTCAGGATGATTGGAAGGGGTTTCATGAAGAGATAGAGAAGGGAGGAGAGAGAATAGAGCCTTGGGGTACACCTAGAGTAGCTGGTGTGGGAGTCATGAGACAAGAGTTGAAATTAGTTTGTTGAAATTGTTGTGTAGGTAAGATGAGAACCATTTTAATACTGTGCTACTGATACCAGAGCGGATCTTAAGGGACTCAAGTAAGGCAGGGTGATTTACAGTATCAATAACCACTGGTAAGTCAAGTAGGATAAAGGCATGCATCCCCTTTGTCTAAGGATCTGTGGATGTCATCTGAGATATTGAGAATTGCATTTTCCATGCTACAGCCTTTCCTTAATCCTGATTGGAAGGTGTGATGGAGGCTGAATTCAGATTTGGCTAGGAACGGTTGGTTGGAAATAGGTCTGAAGTTGTTGAGATCATTGGGGTCTACCCCTGGATTTTTTAGAATGGGTGTGATTTGTCCTAGTTGGAGAGAATCAGGTACACAGCCTGCAGCCAATGATCGTGTTGAGATTTTGTACTATCGAGGATGGTAGCAGATCCTTAGTGTGTGAGGTAGTCTTTAGGTTTGCAATTATATTGAAGACTTTGTTTTCTGACATGGGTTCAAAATCTGACCAGTTGACATCATTTTTCAGTTGAGTGAGATCAAGGTTGCCGTTCATTTTTTGGGGCTGTTTGGTAGTTAGTAAGTTCAGGTGGTGAGCTGTAGAGGGAGTTTACTCTGTGTGGACTGTAAGGAGGGATAGCAGATTTATGACTTGAAAGAATCATTGTTCATTTTTTGTGACTTTATAAGTGAAAAATCTGACCATTTCTTCACAGCATTTTTGATTGACTGTTAATTTGTATGGGGATGTGAGGGTAATTTGTCATTTAACAGTGTTGAAGAGCTCCCTTCACAAGGTCAAGTTGGTTGCGAAAAAAAGAGGCCTTTTCTCTAAAAATGTGCTTCTTATATGACATCCAGGCAGTTCTAAGTAGTGCTAGGTGCATTTGTGAGGTTTTGTCTCCTTGTCCTTTCTGTCTGTCTGAGTTGTCTCCTCACATTGTTGTAGTGGGCTGTTAGATCATCAGTGGTGTTAGTGAGAGGGTGATGCTGTATTTGGGCACGAATCCTGAATTACGGTTCAATTATTGGGACTTGTTTAATGTTCATGGTCCAGTGCCTAGATTTCTCTATTAAGGCTGGGTGGGTTCTGAAGTGGGTATCGATATTAAACAATATGAGATGGTGGTCGGACCAGTCAATGGGTGAGATGGATCTAGGAGCGACTAGCTAATTTTTAGTGATAATCACATCTAGAATAGATTCTTTAATATGTATTGATTTATTGCAGAGTTGTTTAAGGTCATTTAGCTCCAGAAGCTTGGTGAGGTTCAGTACTGTGGTGTCTTCTGAGTTGTTCCAGTGAATATTCAAGTCCCAAGAACACATGCTTTATGTCAGTAAGCGAGAACCAAGTTACTAGGTCAGTTAACTCTTTTGCAATTGCCAAGAGGTGGTAGATGGTGTGTAGTTTGATTGGAGGGGAACCTTTGATTTTAACACCGAGGTATTCAGAAGTTGAGTATTCTGCCTTATTTTGGTTGGAAAAATGTATTCCTTCTTTGTGAATGATGGCAAGTCCACCACCTGTTCTTTTAGGTCTGTCATGTCTAATTATGGTGTAGCCAGGTGGTGTAAGCAATTCTAATATGGGGGTAGAGAGGTCACTGAGCCAGGATTCGTTGAGGAAAGTGATGTCAATTTCTTCGCCAAGTAAAGATTCAGCAACATCTGTTGCTTGTTGAGCTGCTGATCTACAGTTGAGGAGCATGCATGATAGAGGGCAGGGATTATCATTAGTAGAATATATTGTTTGAATGTTGGTGTATTGAGCAGGAGGTCTGAGCGAGTAAATAGTTCTGGAGATTCTACTTATGCCCACTATTACTCGAATTGTATTGGGAGGCTTTAGAACCTTATTCTGGATCTTTTTGAGGTGTGATTCACTGATAGCTTGGCCTGGCTTCCGAGATTCTGTCTTAGACGCACTATGTCATTAGCTAGTGTGTCAACGTTTTACTCTGAATGGAACTGGGTAAGTGTGTCATTAATGCTTCCAGCATTGAGAGTGGGAGGGTAAGCGGCAAGTCCTGAGTATCCGGGAGGAGAGTATGCTGTGCTATGGTGGTGGTCATTGTAGTTGGGACTGGGATTGTAGACAGTCTATGTGAGCTGAGTTTGGTCTGCGTTAGTAGGCAGGGGTTCATCTGCTGAGAGTTCAGTCGCTGATTTCTGTAGTTGGGCCCCATGACACCTGGCTAGGGTGTGTATCGTCAAATTGTGTTATCTTATGACTGGTTAGGGTGGAAGCAAGTGAAGTCAGGTCTAGTGGGTGTTTGCCGGCGGTGTCTGTTAATGGGGCGGTAAGGTTGAAAAGAGTTCAGGGGTTGTCAAAGCATGGCATAGCAAATCATTAGAGAGAAGAAGGTGTGCAGCTTCAGGGTTAATGCTCCATTGTAAGGGGGAGAGAGGAGTTTGTGGCAGAGGACCCTGTTGTGTGAGTGATGTAAAGAGTGACAGGAAGTGTCAATCAAAGATAGTGAGGTGAGAGTCAGTAGCTTAAACAAGTATATTTCCTGTCCTGAAGATGGAAATAGCAATTGCCACTCTAAATGATGAGGAGGGGGATGTTGTGAGTTTTGTTCCATAGGGTATTTTTTTTATTGACTTGTAGGTGGGGAAGACTGATTTTTGCATATCTGTGTCTGAACTGGGGTGGCAAAGTGAGCTAAAGAAGGATGTTGAATTCAACCCAGATCTGTGACTGACGGTGAGTGAATCCGTCCATCATCTCCTTGTGTTTGCTTCATTATTTTAGCACCACGCACAACTTGTACTCCATAATAGTGCATAATGCCGTACTTGTCATTGAGAATTTATTTATGTTTTAACTCAAGGTGTCTGACTCTGCTTATAGTTACATGAAAAGCCTTTACAAGAAAGTAGTACAGCCAGTCCCCCTCAGCCTTTAGTCTCCTGGCTGTCCCATCACTGCTGCTGCCACCACCCAGCAGAATGGCAACAGGCCATTGCTGCGCCGCATCCTCAGCGGCTAGAAACTATCGAGGGGCTGCTCACCTCGATGAAGCAGAGTATGGACTGGCTCTGGACCAACATCCATAATGCCCTCTTTTAACCCATTTTTAAAAATATTGCTGTGGTGTGTGGGATTTATTGTTTGTTAGGGCTGGGTGGAGAGGGTGGGAAAGGAGTTGGGCGTAGGACTCAAGAGACTTTCTGGAACCTTGTGAGTTTTGGGGCTTGGGTCAGTTTTGTTTTGGAAAGGGGAAGGCAAGTTGTTTGGGTTGAGAGGGTGGGTTGCTTTGTGATTAAATAAAGAGGATTTTTTTTATAATCTAAATTTATGCCTGAAGTAGTTTATTTTTCTTTTATTTTGCACTGCTGTCCTCAAGTAGTTTCACACAGCCTGTTGATGTGCTTGTAACTTTAGACTAGAGATGTAGTGTAGTATTTAGTTATAAAGTATCTAGGCAACTACTTCTCTAACTATATTGAGGATTGTGGGGAATGTTGCCATGATGAGATGACCTAGGCTATATTGTGTGGAGAGTCTGAACTATCTAGATAAACAGTAGCAGTTAATTTATTTTTCACTAAGTTAAATGTCATCCATACTAGTTGTGTTATACAAATATACATGCAGAAATAACAAGGAAGGCATCACAACTTCACAAGTGAGGTCCCACCTCCAGTTCCACCCAGGTGAGCTACAACTGTGGGCAACTAAATGTAAATAAAAAGACTGGGTAAGTGGGATACATATATTTATCAATAGTTTACAAACAATTGACACCACCTGAGTATTAAGTGATAATGATTATGCTAAAATAGAAAAAATAGCAATACTAGTAAGTTTTGGCTAATGTGGACCTAGCAGTATTATTAATCCACAAGTTATGCAAAATGGACTCAAAGTCCACAGTTGACAAGTTTAGGTTAGGCGTTTACAGTTCGGCAATACAAAGCCTTGACGATGATGATGCTGACAACTGACGTTCTTCATTCTATAGCTAAAAAGCTATGGATCATTTTTAACGCTCAGGTTAGTAATGGGCTGGTGTGGGCTACAGCTTTGAAGATTCTACAGAAAGGTAATGTTGCTTTCACCACATCCATCCCACCAGTGTGTGATCCATTTGATGGTGTCATTTAAACTATCCCTCAATAAATCACACAGCTTGGAGGAAGAGGGTTAGGGGTTTCAGGAAAAGATGGGTAATAGGATTTGGGGAAATATTTGACAAAGACAACCACTGCAACATAAGGCCAACATTCATCTGGACAATAAGCAGCAGCATATCATTCGCCATCTATCTGTGTTAGAAGGAAACAAAGGAATGAGTATGACAGAGTACAGATACATGCATTTGAAACAGTCCTTCTGCCCTGAGACCCAAATTACCAACTCTCTAAATGTGCTGTCTTCTAGGTTAGGAAGTAAACTCACCACCCCACTTTTATTAGGTAATATGACTGTTAAAAGAAAAATCATAATGTATTGCAAATTTGGGTGGTGCGTCTGCATTCTCCTTGGGAATGTCCACTCTTTGTGGACTGTCTGCACTGGTCCGGTAGGGAAGCAGGAGTATTGTTGAGCTCAGCTAGCTTTCACCTTTTGTTTGTGAAGGAGATTAGAAGAAGGCCTGCGATTATAAAAGAAAAACTGTATTATAGAGTGAAGGTGAAGGACAGAAGGGAGGTAAGGTAAGCATCCTGAGGAGTGTATAAAGTTAAGAAGACTCACAGTCAGAGAAAAAAAAGCAGGATGTGGCCTCAAAGTTTCACTTTTGCCACAAGTCCCACACACACACAGCATTTTACAAATTCACCTATCTTTATTCCAAATAGTTGAGTAGTACTAGGCTTTAAACTCTTGGTTTACCTCTGAACATAACTCGATACTTGATAACTTCTTGCTTCTTGCTATGATTGAGGTACTCCTGTAGCTCTCATTCCCTCCTTGACTTCTATCATGATACGTCTTCAGTCCTGAGTGACTTTGAATAACCCCGTACCAGTACCATACCAGTCATCATCATGAATTGTGAGGACCCGAACAAGATAGATGTGGAGAGCAGTGCACTGCTGTTGAAGAACAAGTAGAGAATTAAACAGAAGTGAGCATTTTGCATAGGTTTTTGTTTGATAACTAAAGTGACTGTTCTGGTGTCTGAAGAACCAGAAAATACGGAGTACATCCCTGCAATTAATTCAATATAGCTAAGTGTGAAAGGGCTGATCACAACCCAAAGGGAAAAAAAGAGCGCCAATTACTCAAGCCACAAACAATGCACTACCAGGAAAAAAGACCACGTTCTTAGATCAGTTGATAAAAAACATCACAGCAAACTCTACTCCTCAATCCAATGATATATTCTTAGGAGACTTCAATCTTAATTGGGAAGATCAAAATGATACTCAGTCACTCAAAGCCTTCCTTGAAGATTAATATGTGGTTCAAGAATGCCAGCTACCTATCCACTCAAAAGGCTTTACATTAGACTTGATCATCACTACGGGAAAACCTGTTTATACAATCAAGATCATCCTGTGCGACTGGTGTGATCATAACATCATTACCTTACAAATACCCTACATAAAAAGGAAAACTTCCTCACAGCGAATAAAACCCAGAAAATGGATTTGTGACACCAGAGGGCTCAATATGGAGAATCTTGTAGCACGCTGTGAGAAAGAAATGCAACCTCCTAAACACCTGAAAATGTCAGCGAACTCATGGATTACTACAATACTACAATGACGCAAATAATTGAGGACATAGTTTCTTTAAAACGCAAAAGGATTCCAGACAAAGATAAAAACCCTTGGTTTAACGGATCCCTCCATGAAGAGAGATGATCACTCAGACTCATATAAAGGAAATGGAGACAACACCCATCCTCACCCCATATAAATCAACTAAGGCAGGCCAGAAACGCCTGCAATAAAAGTATTCTAAAATCAAAAAAAGAGTTCTTTAGAAAATAACTGGATACTGCAAAAAACAGACTGAGGAAACTCTTCGAACTGCTAAAAAACCAATCTAACAAAATAGGCAAATCCACACTAATAGATCCAAAATCGAACATCAGCAGCGAGGAATTCTCCTCCTTTTTTACAGCCAAAGCCACTACAATGGAGGTGGAGCTCAAAAAGGCTGCGGAGATCCTTTTGATACTAAAGAGCACTCCAACTGAGCCTCAGTCTCATTCAGCTCTGGAAATGCCTAAAAATAAAGCTTTATGGTCAGAATTCAAGTCATATGACGACAAAGACATTGCCAAAATTATTTCGACCATAAAACCAAACAATCATTTCAATGATCCTCTACTAGAAAACGTTGCTCTACAATAAACCATTTGCTTATTCCCTCTTGGACTAAGATTATTAATGCTTCTCTATTGCAAGGTGCATTACCAGACTGCCTAAAAACAGGGCAAGTTATTACAAGCTTTAAAATAAAATCCTACAGAGAATCCCTCAGATCTTAACAACTATAGACCAGTAACAAACATTACCATGCTTGCCAAAGTTATGGAAAAGTGTGTTCAGCAAAAACTGAGCCAAAACATTTCTGAATTTAAACTGCTGAATGACTACCAATCAGGGTTCAGACCAACTCACAGGACTAAAACAGCAATTCTTCCCATAGTGGACGATGCTCTACTGGCCCTAGACTGAAATTACACCTGTCTACTAATTCTGCTCGACCTGCCATCGGCATTTGGCCTGTGAACCACACCAAAATACTAGAATGCCTGAAAGAAAGGATGGGGTTGGAGGGTACAGTCCTAGTGTGGTTTAGAGCCTTCCTAGAGAACAGATCACAAAGTTTCATGGTGCATCAAACACTATCTATATCATCCCCAAATCTTATTGGAGTACACAGGGTTCAACACTATCCCCAGCTCTATTCAATCTTTAAAAAGAACCACTTACAGAAATTTTACATCAGGCAAACATCTCCATGTATGCAGATGAGACACAGCTTTATATCAAGATTACATTGATGGGGGAGATCAGTATCAGGAACCAGGCACAAAAAAGGACCATTCATTGGATAACTATTAATCATCTCAAGCTTAAACCTGCATAAAACAGAATTCCTTCTAATTTCCCCCAGAAAAGCGATCTGAGTATCATGGGATCACTGCACTAAACTGTACTCCGAGGGTAGTAGACTCAACCAAATCCCTTGGAATTATGCAAGATAAAAAGCTGAACATGCTAACACACATCAACACGATAGCACAAAAATGCCCGCTTCCATTTAAGCTACCTCAGAAAACTGAAACTTTTCATATCCAACTACCCAAGATTTCAACAGCCCCACTAAAAGCTTGTCTCAATGCGCCCACAAGACATATAACAGGCTTTAGAAAATTCAACCATATCACCCCTCATCTGAAAGTGAATCAGACTATCAGAAGCCATGGAGATCAACTACTGAAACCTGACCTTTTCCGAAAGAAAATGACTGAGCTTTCTCTGGTGCAACACCAAGAGTTTGGAACAATCTCCTCCCGAACATTAGAAGAATATCATCCATCTCTGCCTTAAAAAAAAAGCCAAGTCCTTTTTTATGAGAAAATTCCTCCCATAATAACAGTAGCCTAGACACTTTTAGGTTACTTTCCTGTCATACACCGGTAATACAAATAGACCGCTAGTATTTGTTTGAAATTGTATATATGAGTATGAATGCACAAATGTTTCCCTGTCAAATCATAGCTCAATTGTTCTCTAGCAATTTATTGTACACTTGTTATTTTTAATTAATTTCATGTCAAACTGCTGTCCTAAGTCTAAGGTTATGTATATATGAAGCACTCTGATATGCTTCCAGGGTAACGTCTGCACTGTTTAAAACACTGAATAAATAAATAAATAATGCATTTCAATATCATCTTAAGAAATTTCCCCTTATTACAGTTCAACAAACAACCTCCCTGAGTGTCTGCCACCACAAGAATCACCAATCAACTTAAATCATCACTCACACAATCAGTCGCTCACCGTTGCAATAGTTGAAGTTACCTCATCCAATCCAAGGCAAGCATGGGTAGTTCACGTATGTGGTATTCAGTCATCTTTGATGCAGACAACACATTGGAATTTGGTTTTGGCAGGCAGTTCTGTACATAATAAATGATTTTATGGGGGAGCCATTCTAGTACTAAGTGATGCAAAAAGGGATCGGTATTAGGCAATAGGCATGTGAGGGGGCAGTAGTTGTGCCCAATGCCATGAAGGAATTGTGGAGGCTTCTTCAATGCACACTGGTTCAACTGCAATCGGGCAATATATATGTGACTAATAAAATAATGTGGGGCAGCATAAATCTGACACAAAAATAATAATTATCCTCTAGCTTTTTTTGTAAAGCTTTTTGCAAAGAAACAACTAAGTTCAACAAGAACATTTTAAAAGTGATCTTGGGGCACTGGCATCCTTAGTCTGGGAAGTACAGTTCATCCTCAAACGCAGATGGTTCACCCAGCAGTTGGTCAGCTAACACATTTGGTTCAGTTTCGAACCAATCAGCCTCTTTCTCCTCCTGTGCTGCTGTTTCAGGAACTGTGTACTTGTGTGGTATAAAATGATGATTCATTTTGATCATTGTCAATATCTCCACGTTTTGAGGCAAGAGACTGCTCCTTCTCTCTGTGATGACCGCACCAGCTGCACTGAACACACATTCAGCAGACACACTGGCAATAGGGCATATACTTTATTGCCAGCATGCTGAGCTCTGACCATTGACGCATCTTCCCATACCAATAAATCAATGTATTTTGATCCACATAGACCTCTTTTGGATCATCCTGATACTCATGCAACATCCTGTGGATGGTCATTGATGCTGCCACTTGCTCTACCTGTTTTGCCATTTCCTCTGCACTGGACCTGAGTCCTGCCAATTGAAACCAATGCAATGCAGATGTTGGGACAGCTCCTTCTTTTGCTGTTGTTGCCATTGTTCTGGTTGATGATGTTGTTGGCTTCTGTGAGACAAGACTGCCCTCTTTGGAAGTTGAAGGCGGTACCCCAGAACTGCATGGTGGGACTCGAAGGTCCAGCCATTCTTTTTCCAAGTCTCCAGCTTGCTCTAATATTCACCTTTTGTTTTTTTAAAACATCTCTTTCAGAAAAAGGGATGAAAGTGTGCAGAATGTTATGGTACCGTGGATCAAGTAGTGTGACATATATGTACTTCTTGGACTCAATTGTGTCATGTTGCAGCCTTTTACTATAAGCCCAGCGCAGGACTAAGCTCTCAACCAAGGTGTGTACCTCTGTTTTTTCATTCACACCTGCATGGGTGAACCTTTTTGATGCCTTCTTTAACTTGTAGGAGATGCAGCAATGGGATAGCATGGCCCATCATACTGTCCTCCTTGCTAACTTCCCACATGAAAACCTCAAAAGGGAGTAGCATCTGTGGTAGTCATTTGACTAGGCCTCATTTGTCTGCATCCATGGTCATAGCTTTCCCAACTACATCCCCTCCTCTTTGAACGACATAGTCATTGATCAGTTTATATTGCTCAAACAGACGTTGCAGCATGTAAAAAGTTGACTTCCAACGTGTTGGCACCTCCTGTATCAAGGCTTTAACTGGTGCTCTATTATTACGCTGAATAATCTGCAACTGCTTCCGGGCTTTAATATAATGGCTGAATGGGTACAGATTCTTCTGCATGTGGTCAGTGTGTTGTTGACTATGTCTTCATTTTTGAGCAAGTCTTTCACCACCAGCTGGATGCACCGGGCCAAACACAGGACCCCGAAATAGCCTCCATCTGACATGGCCTTGTCTATGTCACTGTCATTGTACGTGGCAACAGATCCAATTCTAAGACCTTTGGGACACAGCCATTCATACACCTTGCTGTTAAATTCATCCAAGACGTTTACAGCTGTATGTGATTTCTCCATGGCAAACATGGTCACTGTTGGATGTCATAGAACACTCTTAAAACTTTCTTTAGGGCCAAAACTTGATGCAAAAGAGATCCAGTGTGCAGTGATGCACATATAATCAGTAACCTGACAACTGGTCCACATGTCTGTAGTCAGGTCGATGGTGTGAACAACACTTTGCTACAAAGCTTGTCCAACCAACTTCAGAACATTTTGCAGCGCTGGAATAGCTACTCTGGCAAAATAGGTCCTACTTGGTACCTTCCATTTTGGACAGATGTCTGCCACAAATTCAAATAATCCCACTCCTTCCACAAATTAAATAGAGAGGAGGTCCAGCGCAATTTTTTTTGCCAGCTTCCCATTGTACAAATGTGTGGTTGGGTGGTTTCGTGAATAGGGCCCCTCCTGCCTAAACATGCCAGTATTAGTAGCCTTGATTTTCTTATTTTATTGGGGCACCTACACTGGCATCTTTTTAGAGGTAGATGCAAGTAGTAGACTCAATGTGTGTGGTGGTGGTAGGGCAGTCATTGTATGCTGTGGTCTCTCCATCATCTCACTCTAAGTCTTCTTGTGCCATTGTGAAGTCACAGAGGTGGGTGATTCTGCTGGTGCATTGCTGGGGACAGGCTTGCTTTGAGTGAAGATGTTACCCTCTTCTTCCTCATCTTCATCTACCACCGTGATTGGACTTGTAGCTGATGTTCCCTGGCTCTCCCCACCACCACAACCACATTCAGCAATTCTTCTAAGGTGCTCCTCCCACTTGATTGTGTGGTGCTTTTTCATATGGGTCATCTGGCCTCCAGTACCATAATGTGTACCAGGCTTACCTCAACAAATATTTGTGAGGCACATGGTGTCTACTGCAATATCCTCCCCCTTCTTTGCTAACTGCACAAAGTCTCAAACTGAGGAGGAGTACTGTTTTACCAGGCGACTGTCAGTGCCTGAAGACATACTGGAGGTAAGTGGGGATATCATCATTTGCATCTCTGTTTCTCTTGAGGCTGGGGTTGGTATAGGTCTCAGCTGGGGCTTTGCAAATATGGGAACTGGTGGTGGTGCTACCTGTGACACATCCCTCAGAGCAGGTTGAATAGTCATGTCAGATTCCTCTGTGTCACCTTCCACCATGACTACCTCATCATATTTATCCTCATCTTCATCCATATCCTTTTTTCTCCTGGTCTCTGTTGAGATCCACTCCATGTTCCTATCATCATCATCAGAAGTGGTACAAGGATGAGATGGTGCTGTAGTACCCTTCCTTTTCCTTGCAGGAGATATGGGAGCCAATGATTCTAGAGGTAGAGATTCAACCTCTTGCTCTGAAGGAAACTCAACCTCCTGTTCTGCTCCAACATCAAACACATCCATTGCTCACTGCGGCTGGCAGCTACATTGGTCACAACAACAACAAGCAGGAGGCCCGGAAAAGAAAGAACACATGCAGGCCTAGGGTGGACACTGACTATACAAAATGGACCCTGGTGACATAGCATAATGATTCTTGAACAACAAAGAAAAATTGTGGCCTATGCCAAACACATGCACTCACACATTAGCCAGACAAAACAGGCATGGTAACACGGAGAACTCAACCTTAATTCAGCAATGCCAAAAACAAAAATTAACAGGGCAAAAATGTAAAAAATCACTAAAGAAAACACATTTTGTATTTTATTCCAATGCCATCCACGGCCTAAATGATGTTTCAATTCTACAGGCACCACAGAAACAGTTGTTTTATGCCCCCATGAATAGTACAGGGCTTATTGGCTGGAAGGCTCATTGGCAAACTAGGCCACACAGTTAATTAAATCAATGAATATTGCAACCTTATTAAAAACATGGAGAAGATAATGTACTGAACTGTGCAACTTTCATGCAAAAACAAACCAATGCCCTACTAAAACTGCAGACAGCCCACCACAATACATTTTTAAAATCAATTAAAAGTACAAATAAATCCAGATGCAAGCCTCCAGTCAAACAAACAACACACTTATACACCAGTTTTTCAACTTACTAGCTATGTCTCAAAAACAATGTCCTTTCATCAAATGGAATATATACAACAGACAATGAAAGTCATGCTGCCAGCTCCAAGTCCCAATGAAAAGTGACCAGGAGAGGGATAAAGCACTGCAAGGAGCCTGCTGGAGAGGAGCAGGAAGTTGGAGTCTCAGGGGCACTTCCTTTTGGTTTGAAAAAAAGTTTTTTAAAACAACAGTTTGAGAAGAAAATCCACTTCAAATGCCTCTCAGTTGCATTCTCAAGCAGAAAAGCTGCTCGATTGCTCAATTTGCAATCAGCTCTAAAAATGCTAGATTGGTGTTGTTGCAGCCGGAAGCCATTTCAGTGAGTGCAAAGGTTTCTGGGCGCTCTCTAGCAGTGTGCAAAGTCTTCAGTTCCCTCACAAGTGGCCTGAGAGTCTTAATGCTTGTGGTTGAGCGACAAAAGAAAATGTGAGCACGCAACAGAAAAAAAACTATGCTTTGCTCCTGAATGGCAGAAATTTAGAAATTCCATGTTCCTCCCCAGACCTCGGAGTGCCCAAATTCTGCAAACTCCTCGAGTGGAGTGGAGTTTCCCAACCGGGGTTACACCCCAGATCATCCTGCCCCCAATTCCAACCCAACCAGGTTTTGTGCAATTTAGGAGTAGCTCTTCTCAGGTGGCAGGGCAGCCTGGAAGAGAAAGTGCTGAGTCTGTGAGTGGACCATGGATCCTCTCAGTAGGGGGGGTGTGAAATGGGGGAGCTGACCGCTTTTTACCTTCTGATGCCTCCAACCAGGGCAGGGTTTTGGCTACTTGTAGTCTGCCGACATGGCTCAGGGCTTCTGCCCAAGCCAGGGACTCTCTCGCTGCAGGGGTCAAGCTCAGAGGTGAATGGATAACATGCTGATGGGGTCACTCTCCCTAGTTGCAGATTGCCTAGTTTGTGCCAGTCCCGTCAGGCTGCGCTGAATGTTGGAAGACTCGTGTTGTCCTTCCCGAGTCTCCAGAAGTGAACGGTACTGGTGGGCTGCCTGACTCTCCCAGTCTGGGAGCCCCCCTTGCCCTTGGGAGGATCGGAGCTCCTGGGCTGAGCACCTTGAAACACTCTTCGAACCATGAAGACCAACTCCTAGAGAGGTAGCCTTGTTGGGGGGTTGTAGGAAGCTGGCTCTGTATATACTATACTAAAGTGAGGTATAGTGTACACAGAGTCCAGTGGAACCCCAAAGGTAGGCAGAGGGAAAGTTCGATAGAACCTTACTCTCTATTTGTGGTAGTGTTGTTGAGCAGTGAGGCAGTATCAGAGAGCAAGGTTCAGGGGTGCCCCTAAATACTAGATTTAGGGTTATTATAGGTAAGTAAAGGGCAGGGACCAATGGGTCCCCTCCCTGGGGTGGGTACACCCCCTATTATGCCACCCTCTAGCGGGAGGGGGCATGAGCCTGTCCCCGGTTATCTGAGTCCTCCCATCTTCAAGATGGCACAGATTGAGAGTTGTGCTTCACCTCACCTCCCCCACCTGAGTGGTGTAGTTGGCAGAGGTTGGCACACCTCTGTTCCTCACTTTTTTTTTCCCGCCAGTTCTCCTGCCCAAGGTGGGGGTCAGAAGCAGTGGGGACCAGTTGCTGTAAGGAGCAATTGGCCTGGGGAAGCTCACAAAGGTGACAAGCCTTTGAAGCTTCCCCTTTGTGAACCCTGCCTATCCTGGGAGAGGAGGCCTGGCACCTCATACCGGGATGTGCATTATTTCAGCCCCCAGAGAGCAGCAGGCTCTCGACCCAGGAGTCCAGAATCATGTCTATGGTGGCAGCTGAAAGCAGCCACTCAGCCTGGATACTAGTGGTGGGTTAGTTATCAGGGGGCATCTCTAAGATGCCCTCTGTGTGCATTTTTCATTAAATCCCACACCGGCATCAGTGTGGGTTTAATGTGCTGGGAAGTTTGATACCAAACTTCTCAGTTTTCAGTGTAGCCATTATGGTGCTGTGGAGTTCATAATGACACACTCCTAGCACCATGTATTCTTAATGGCAGCACTGCACTTACAATGTCTAAGAATGGACTTAGACACTGTAGGGGCACAGGGCTCATATACCTATACAGTCACCACTGGTATACTGCACCCAGCTATAGGGGTTACTGACCACAGCCTGGGCAGTGGGTTGTAAGCAGGGCATGCAGAGATTTGTGCCATGTTGACTCTTCACTTTTGTTTTGCACCACAACACACAGCCTGCAAAGGCAGTATGTGAGTGTAGTGGTACAAGACCTCTAAGGTTGACACAATAAGTGCTGCAGCCCTTAGAGGCCTTCTCTGGTCACAGTGCCCTGGTTACCTGTGGCACCATTTACCAGCGACTGACCTGTTGCCAGAGATGTCAATTGGGTTAGTTTTGGGGAAAGAACACAGGCCCTGAGAACCTGATTGGCAGGGACCCAGGACACAACAATTAAAAGTGCATCAGTAGTCTGGCAAGTGAGGGGGTTACAACAACAGAAACCAATTTTCCTACAGGCATCAGGCCGTCTTGTTGTGCAGGCTGCAGTTGGACTGACTGCACAGCTTTACTCCCACATATTCTGTGCTCACAAGTAGGCAAAGGTTGCAAAGAGCTTCCTGTGACTCTTGCCAGTAGATGACGGGGCTTGTGCTTTAATGAAGAACGCATCTAGCCTCAAGAATGAGTGAGAATTGCAGGACATATTGATCATTGATACTTCAAGCACAGCTTGTGGTCCAGGGTTCCTCCTGGGGCTATCTCTGTCAATTGTCAATTGCTCTGGGGCTCCACTCCCTTCATTCCCTACAGGGTCAGACCCCCAATCACCCATAGCAGGATCCCTTCTCAAGTCCTATCATAGAGATATGCATCTGGTGTGCCTAACCTTTTCTCCCACCTCAGAGATGTGTAGGCTGGTGACCGGTCACCCCGGGCAAGTCCCAGGGTGCCTACTGCATGGCACGTATGGCTGTCTGTCCCACGGCTGCCCTGCGCATTTCCTTTGGTGCTCACCTCCAAGGATAAAATTGGGATCTCGGTCTCCGATCTGGGAAACAGGGTGTGCTGTTACGTGAGTACCTGCAACTCATGGGTCGGTGTCCACTGCTACCCCATGCTTTGGCTTCTGACTCTGACCTCAGATCAGATGTGGTGACCAGCTGTAATTAAGCATAGTATTAAGCAGAGGTAAAGAAACTGTAGGAAGGTAGGATGCTTCTAGCATGGTTACCCCACCATTTTCCCTGTTGTCTTTGTGTTTTTGCTCAAGTCTGACTGGGATCCTGCTAATCAGGACACTAGTCACTGTGCTTTGTCTCAAAATTGACCATGGTAAGTACTTTCGTACATCCACAATTGGCTACTGGTGTACCCTTGTAAGCCCTTAGTACACGGTACTGTGGTACCCAGGGCATAGGTATACCGGGGTCTCCCATGGTCTGCAGCATGTATTATGCCACTCATGATAGTTCACTTAAACTGTGACAAAAGGCCTGTCATTGAAGCCTGTGTGAGTTGGTGCTGGCACCTCTCACAACAGATAAAAGTTCCTTTATATCTGAGGTCACAGCACTTAAAACCTATAAGTCACCCGTATGGCAGGCTCATTGTGTTCTCCTGCTTGCTCATGGCCCGCTCTGACTTTCCTGCTGTTGGTGAGTCCCTTGGACCTTGCACGTCCCAATGTTGCTTTTTCGTTCTCCATGCCAGTTGCGGCTACCAAGGTTTGTTGGTGCTCCCACCCGACACCGACCACCTAGTCACTGACATCTGATGAGGGACAGCTCATGCACAACTCCTGGTCTTCCTCAACATTGCCTGGTTCTCACAGCTGCAGAAGCAAGGTCACTGTCAACTCTTCTGAACCGTACAACATCGGTAGGCATTGCTCTTGCTTGCCTCCTGGTCACTCTTGACTGACATAGACTCTGTTCCCTCTGCTTGCAGGTTCTTCTCTTCCAGAAACCAGCCTTGGATTGTTTCAGACTTCTTCACCTTCTTGTCCAGAGGCACTTTTCTACAAGTCTTCCATTGTCATCTATGGAGGTTTCTGACGTCTCTTCACCCCAATTCATCTAGCTTCCCTGGTGTAGTTAGCCTGGCTCCTGGGGTATGCACAGGTGGGTAGCGCTCCAACTTCTGACCTCCAAGGGAATTCTTCGGGTCTTCTAAGAAGGGTTCTTCTTCTGCAAAAGTGCAACCGCAACTTCTCCATAGACTTCCATTGGTCACGCGGTGTTAAATTCCCAAGTTAAGCCCATGCAATGAAGCAGATTATTACTTGTATTGTTCTCAAAATATCATTTCAGCCATGATCTTTTGCACATATCTGCATGCATGACAATGTTGGGTTAGTTTCCTTCAAACTAAAGTTTTTTACACATCTCGCTTTGCACAACAAAATCACAATGCCTTGAACATCATGTACAAGGTCTCTTTTCGAACTATGAACAAATGTCATCTCTATCCTCATCCACAGGGCAACAGGGCTATCTACTTATTCATAACATCACTAATCTGTACGCACATTGCAAGGATATTCTTGGCTCCATATCTACACACACTCTAGGTATACTTAGAGTAGGGTTCTAATAGTAGGAGTATGCTTGATTACTACCTTGTTTTATATGCCTGCATGTATATTCTGTTTTAGCATAATGGTAGAACAATAGCTACTATTCATGCTTTTGGTGCTCAAAGTCACTTTTATCTGCTTCTTTCTATTGATGTTTGCAGTACACGTAGTTTATACAAGACAACGTTGGTTCAATAAATATATTGAAATGGTCCCACTGTGTATACTTCTTTTAAAATATTTGAGCAGGGGTGACTTAGCGAAAGATTCCATACTGTGTTGTTATGTTCAGTGGTTGTTAGAAACCAGTTGCTCTCTGGTACGATAGGGGGCTTACAGTGGCACTGTGAGCTAGCTGGTCTATAGGCGTACATATCCTACAGGGGTGTCCTAAATCAGTCTTGGCACCAAGCCCCTAGTTAATGTTGTCCAAACAATGCACAGATCCTACTGATTACTAGGAACTACATGAAAAGGTGCCACCAACATTGGCTAGGCTCTTATTTAATGGTCAATCTGAGTTGTGCTTTCTCATAGATCCCTACTCAGATTTCAACCAGAGACTTATGAAGTGGGAAGGGAAACAAATTTGCCTCAGCTGAGTAGGAATGCCCTATGTATAGACTGCAGGTTATTCAAGCTTGGGGCATTGTGCATACATTATCTCCATAAAAATGTATTCAAATAAAATACTGTTGTTATTCTTACAATGTGCATGAATGGAGAAGCGGGTGAGTACATTGAGGAGGAGTTAGCCACTATAACCATAACATAGAATTGCAGGCAGGGAGTTACTATGAAACTATTACAGCATAGCCGCCTGGCAGTGGGTGGAGATTTAACCTTTGTGGTTGAAGCACATGAAGCATTAAGAGCAGAGATCATGCACGGGTTAAATTCCCACCTGCAAATGCATGTACACAATTGTTTCACACTTAAATTGAAGATGAACCACCTGAGGACTATTTTCCATACATGGACATTAAAGAACTTACCAAGAGTATAGTAATTGGTTTAAAAGTGCCCTACCCCATACCACAGAACATGTGAGACTCAGAGGTTAGCTCAGTAAAAAAAAAAGGAGCAACATGGATGGTCTTAGCATCTTATACACCACATCCAGACATTGCTACTTTTACAGCTCTAGGAATGCGTACACTGTATAGAGATTTAGTAAAGATTTACAGAAATCTTACACAATGCATAATGAGAACATTGACAGTCTAACCTGAAAGTGCTGCTCGGGCTGCACAACCTTGATTAGCTACTACAGGTATTAGCCCCCAAACGCTGAACACTGTTATGGGAAAGATTCCCACCAGCCAGCGGCAGATCTCATTCTGGATAGCACAGAAAACAGCACAGCTTGAAGCAGTTTTTCCACATACAGACCTGCAGAGAAAACACAAAATATTAACAATTTGCTTGCCAATGAAGATGGTTCCCCTAATAGAAGATTATGTCACTTGAGTTACAATATTCACTGCTGTTTATACCAGAACTCATGGTACCCCTTTAATAGCGGATATACACCATATACTTAAACAAATACGGAAAGAGTATGGGGCAGAACCTGCCCTGGACTTGGGGATGAAACTGATGGGCAATTTTGCCCAAGTTTCCACTATCATGTTAAGTAACATAAAAAGGGGGGCAGAAGCAGTGGCTATACATCAGTGCCTGAGGGAATTCACTCCTCTACAGCAGGCATGAGAATTCCCTAAGATTATCGATTAAACATATGCTTCACTAGGTAGACATAATCCGGAGCCAGACCTGGGGAAACAATAGTTTAGAGCAATTCTGAAAAGGATAACTCTAAGCAAGCACCATAAAGAACAAAAAAATAAACAAAATAAAACAGGCATAGGGTGGGTATCCTCAACATGAACACACAGTTTAAATACAAATGTAAATGTAGTGCATTTATATAGCGCTCCGCACACCCCCGAAAGGGTCTCTCAGGCGCTGTACACATACCGCTGTGGAACCCTTCCTGGCCTTTCTCTGTGAAACGCCCACTCCTGGGCACCCCCAAGGTGAAGCCAGGCATCCTAGTGCGTTTGGGGCTGTTGTGGAGATTAAGCAAGCTATTGCCCAGAGTTGCAGAGTGGGACCCATGATTAGAACAGGCACCGAGGCGAGAATTATCGGGTCCGGGGAAATTGAGCCCAAGACCCACTGAGGCAGGAGTTGAACCCTGGTCCGGGCCAGACCTCTGCATCAGGGTCTGCCGCTCTAACCATTGAGCCACACTTCTCCACATCTGAGAAACCATGATACTATTAGGAAGCCTGACTGGTATCAGAATACTGATACTCTTTCCTCTCGTTCCTTTAAAGATTCACCCAAAAACACATTTGGAGAGAAACGGACAGTCAGAGCACAGATCGGAAGAGCGTGTCAAGCAGAAAAAGAAGAAACATCACACTTCAGACTACATCATTCAACGGGAAGACAAACAAAAGACTTCTAAACCATAATTCAAATAGAAGAAGCAGGCACCTGGGATTACAATTAGAAATGCCTAGGCTACTGAGGACTCTGTTTCTGAACGGGGAATGGGCAGTTATGATGCTAGAGAGCAGTCACAATAGCTCACCAGAACTTGATGGATTATGTGGTGGCAGGAGTGAGCATATCATGGTGAAAACACCTGATATGAGGGTTAGTGTCCCACATCGTTTATACGAAATAACGCTCAAAATGGAGGAAGACATAACCAGGCGAGTAAAGTGTCTCTTTTGGGAGAACCTGACATATGATTATGACATTCTTTTGGCTGAAAAGGATTGGCCACCTGATTTCGTAGTGGATTGCCCAATGGGTGAGGAAATAATTTTACCTGCTTTTACTGTCCTAGTACCAGAATCAGTTAAAAATGAAATGCGCAGGAGTGGATGTTAGCACTAGCTCCTGCACTTTACTGCAGTCATGTTGGACGGGATGATGGGTCACCTCATCAGGAAGTCCCAATAAAATAAATTCCTCAACCACAGAGACAATACCCAATAAAGCAATAGACAAAGGAACAAGTCAGGGAGATCCTGGATCAACTTGAGTACCCTGTATCGTCTAGTCTTAGGTAACTGACATTTCAATGCTTCCATGCTCACATTTGCAGTTCAAAATGCACACCGTTCCACACTAATGAATAACAATGTACGGAAAAAATACTTTTCCTGGTACTTTGAATGGTTTAGTGACTGTCTTTTTCCTACTTCTGAATGGACAATTTCTCCCAGAATGCTCCAGAGACCATAGACCAGCTTGTGAACTTCTTTCTCAAAACACACGCATGATCATAGAGGGAACTGAGGGATCTGTCAATGGTGAACATTACATCAGTTCCAGCTCCTGAAGGAATTGTTTGGGATAGATTATAGTATGATGTGCTTAATTGTTGAAAGTTCCTTATTTGTTTAACATTTCCTTAAATTATATCACCAACTCTAGAACTTTCTCTGATGATTGGGACATTGAAATTGAGCATAATTTGATTGCAGATCTAGAGCAATCAGCTGCATTTTATATACCAATGAATTATATGATGGTACATCCAAATATGGAGACATGTTCTGCTACCAACATTATGGTCACCATTTGTTTGCACAAAACTAGTGTCCTGAGCGTTATTTTTAATTACACACAATGGAAACACTGCACAACACAGCCAAAAGGTAGTTTAAAGACATTTAAAAAAGCATGCTTATTTTTCAGGTTTTTAAACATCAGACCCAGCCTTTTATTATTACAAGCTTGCACCTAAACCTGAAAAGAAAAATATGCTTACAAACACCAAGCTGACATACTATGCTTTCTTTATTTCTCAACTGTCTATACAGGGGTTTGACATTTGGAAAGACACCATAGACACAAAATCTCTCTGGGGAACAAAGGATTGCCAAGTTCAAGGAACAGAAGCATTATTTAGAGCATGCCACATATCACATCAAATGATTTTCCAACAAACTTCATGTCTTGGTATAGCAAAAATTAAGGATTCGAACACACTGTGCATTCCTGATTCCCACATTCTCATACTTTGAGAATTGGCAGCACTTAAAACATTTCAGTGAGGGTACACTAGATAACATGATATTTAATAGTTCTTTTAATTAATCAGAACCTAGTTGGGAGGGATGGTTGGTTTGGAGACACAAATGGAAAACACGGTAGGATTTACTATCAATAGGCCTGATCAGCGATGCGTACAAATGGTACGTTCAGGGGTGGTGACATTATATAGTGTTGAGAAGTTATGTCTAGATTGGCAAAAAACCTCAACGCTTACCCAGATGAAGCAACACTTGTCCCTTCTTTCTGATAGCATTGATTTAAGGGATTTTTTATTAGGTCCCCAGGACCCATGTCAAAAGCTCTTTTTGTACTGTATATACAACGAGCTGTGGAAGATGCTGAGAAATTGTGCGATTTCAACAGGATTAGCTTAGAAAAGGTTTTGGCTGTGGTTGGCAACAAATTGACCTCATCATCATCCAGAATTTATTCACTTGACAACATAGTGTCTTCCGCAAATGACATAAGACAGCAAGACATGTCTATTTTACAACCTGGACAGTCACAATTATGGTCAATTGTGATACTGAGCTTAATGTTCCAAACGTTATGTTCTGGCCATGTGCCACGGAGTTACATCAATAGTATAAGTCTGTTTTCAGCATATGATCTAACCGAAAGACAGGTAATAATGTCACACAGAGATTCAAAATATACCATGTTGCACTTTGAAAAATGGGACCAATTACCTTTCACCATGGTTGAGATACCATCCACTGACTGGATAATCCATGGTTACATCACTCTACCGGTCACGACGTTCCAATTACAATACTGTCTCCAATAGCACCAGGTAGGCAAGAATGAAGTGCTAGGAGAAGGTTATGTGCATGAGTATTTGGAGTTACCATTCAGGTCTAGATGTAGAAATGTGGACACAGAGGTTTTCTCTAGTGGTTTAGATAGTGAAGATGCTTAAGTAGAACCTTAGCCTGAGACGACATTTCTCTCCACGTGGTATGCAATGTTTCAGTGGAAGACTTGTCTTGTTATCTGAAGAGTTCTCCAGCTGCTGTGATTCACCATGAGTTCATGCTGCTCTTGAATTGGAGCTATTTGATGCTGAATGATCAAGGTTTCTGGGGAATGGAACCGGGCAGTGCTTCACTAGTGATGGTTAATTCCATAGTGACTTGTACACAAGTACTGTTCCCACCTGCCCACACAGGTATGGAGTCAGTTATTCAGGAAGTGATATGGCCTTTGATAAATATTTTCAACATACAGTTTGAGTCTCTGAGCAAACTGAAAGTCATGATTTTTCAAAAAGTTGTGGCCTTAACTTTGGCCAAAGAGACATTTAATCTCCAGGTTGCAAGGTCCTCGTCTGAGATACAGACACTACTCCACACTAACTTCCTGCTGCATTTTGGCGAGCTGGTTCACAGTATCTTTAACATGTCATATGCAAAGGGAATAGTGCAATTTTTTTAATGTATCAGCTCTTGTCTGGTTAGCACCTTTCAGACAATTTTTGGAGTTATACCATATTTCATACACTCGTGTCGGGAAATATTTTTGGAGCGCTTCTGCTTGTCCTGCTAAGTGTGTCAGAAATCCTGATTGGAATTTTTCTGCTCTGTATTGGATGTCCCAGTTCAACCCTGAATGGAGATAGCACTGCTTGTACACGGTTGCTGTGAGCATATGGTATACTGTTTCATACACCTCTGCTTCAAGATTTGAACGAGTATTGGTTCTTATCCTTCAGGCATGTCTGGCTTGACTGCATACAGCCTGCCTACCGCTTTCTGCTTTGCAGCCACACATGCATCCTGGATATATGCTGCATGGGTTTTCCTTTCTACCTTTTTCTTTACTGTGTTTTCCAAATTATTGTCAAGCAGACACTTAACAGGGATTGCACAAGATGCCACCACCCTTTTGTTGCCAACAACCCCTCCACATTCTAAGGATGCCAATGGTGTACCGTAGCCTGATTGTCAGCATTGAGGAATGTATAAGTCTCTCCAAGCAAGTACTCGTTTGAGGACACTAGTTGCTCAGTCACCATAGTGACACTTGCACTAGTATCTCGCAGAACTTCAACTTGAACTCCATGTACATGTGGCTGTTTTCAGCATTGCTCCAGGTTACAGGGCCAGCCAGTAAGGGTTGCTATATCCACTCTACCCATTGTGACTAGTGTTGCCTCAGCAGGCTCTCTGACATAGCCATACCCACTTTTGATCTCATCTTTAGACTTACCAATGCATCTACTGCAGGTGTACTACAGGCAATATCTTTGTTTCAGCTAGGCTCTCCAAGTAGGTGTTAATTTGCCTTACAGTCATGACACCAAGCCTTTTTGGGATCCCAGTTGTTACCCTGGTACCCGTCCCTGGGCTATGAAGAGTTTCTGGGCCCTACCTCCTGAACAAGTTTTTTAAGGCGCTTAGAAGATTCATTTTTGTTTTTATCTTTTTGGCCACCATCTTTCTCATTGGGGGTCTTTATGCCCTCTTTCTTCTGGTCACCACACCAATGGTAGTTTCGGTTACCCTTGTTATAACCAAGTGGCCTGCTGTCTTACCCAACTATTGAGGATAAAGTAAACATAGGTCTATCAGATGATGATGTAAATTATCATTGTAACAATTAATGAAAAGATTTTCACAATTAAATTGTACATTACTTCACAGCCATGTACATTGTTACCTGTCAAACAACTACCTAGTGTTTTCTGTGTATAGCCCACAAATACAACCCAGGACTGACTCTGGGTTTTTTCAAGTCTCTGCAAATGTAATCCTATGTTTTTCAGCAGTGAGTACAAAGCCCTCAGTCAGGGTACCCTTCATGAAGTTATAAGACTCAGCATTTTTTTCATTCAATATCAGGAGTCTTTCACTGCATTTTCCTGAGAATCGTTCCCACAAGAGACAGCTCTGCTTTTTTTTGGCTACTTTCTTGGCTATGCATGATCTCACAAAAGCTGTGAACCATTTGGTGATGTCATCACCATTTTTTGATTTACTCATATGGTCACTTATTGAAAGAGTGGTATCGGAAGCAACGTCTTGTATCCCACCACTGATTCACCAATTTAGCGATCTGGCTCTCTTTACAGTGTACTGAAACAAAGTACACTTTGCAAAGAGTCCAGTGGAACCCTTATTGGTAGACAGAGGTTAAAGTAGATAATATTACCCCTCTTTTTATGGTAATGTGGGTGGGCAATTAGGCTTATCAGAGGGTAGTGCTAAACATGTGTTGCATTCATAGAGGCAATACATGAGACACATTCTCAAGAATAAATCTGAGACCAATTTGCATGAATTACATTGATATCATTTTTGAGACCAAGAACACCATTCTGAGGTAAGTACTCTTTTAGTTATGATTTTTCAAAAGTCACAAAATAGAAGTCAAGGGGGAAAAGTAGAAAAAAGCATATAAAATCAGGCAGTGAGTTCTCGAGATTCTTTTTCTGGATTTAGATAAGTGGTAAGGCCAGGTCCAATGTT